>NW_028227271.1:87707500-88907500 GCF_978045245.1 Mus caroli
AATGATGCAGTTGATTCTTAACATGGAGAATAAAATTAATAAATTATGTTTCTCTGGAGGCCAAAAGCCAATATGAGAGCATGTTGAAAATTAATTTCTCCCAAACTACCTCCCTTAAAGAGAGCACTGAGTTTATAAGGGTAGCTTAATTTTTTTTCTATTTCTTGATTTTTATGCTTTGCTTTACGTTTTTGAGTCCACAGGTTGCTGCTTTATGTGTGGGGCATTCCTCCTGTGCCTGTTCTTATCTAAAGACATGCTACCCTCATTCTGCAATCTCTTCTCAAATTCTGTGGCTTTACCTCCCACTTAGCTTCCTCCCAGGTCCTTTTCCAGTCAGACAGTGAGAGCAGGGTGGTGGAGAGAGCAAATGCATTTCTAAAATTGGTGGTGGGCCATATTGACAAAATCACATTAGTTCCCGGCATGTAATGAATTCTCAGGTTGGAAATGGCACTTCCTGTTACCCATTGAATCATCTCCCAGAAAGAAAGCCAAGTTAAAAAGCATAGATGCTTACTCTTAAATGCACAGCGTCTTTGAAGTGGAAGTTAAGAGGGGTGGGAATAATGGTAATGGGAAAGGTACAGCACACTAGGTATGGATAGAAGACAGCTGCTGCACTTCTACACTTGGTGGAGGATGGAAACCCCAGGGAGACAAACCAACTGGAGGAAGAAGTCACAGTCTATTGCCCAGGATGATATATAACTGAGAACTCAATGTGTTCTTTGATATGTCTCATTGGTGGTGTTTGTGTTCTCAAACAAAGTCTAACACATACTAAATAAAAAGAGCTGCTTTTAAATTATATTTCAGAAAGTTTGAATTCTCCTCATAAAATTAGTAAAAATCCTCGTTCTTATGAATTTTGTCTGATGAAAACCAAGTAGTAGGGACACAAATTGAAGACATTTTATTAGGACAAAACAGGAATTAATTTAAATAAAAAAATAAATATTAATCAGTGTGAACAAAAATTCCACATTTGTGGAGAGCCAATCTATTTGGTAGATAGATGATAGATAGATAGATAGATAGATAGATAGATAGATAGATAGGCAGATAGATAGATAGGCAGATAGATTCAGATAGAGCTTTAATTTTGCATTACTATTTCCCAAATCCAGTTTTCTAAACTATATTTGAAGGTGCAAAATATCACGTATATACCATTAGTATATCAAAATATTACTTATATATCAAACTGATTATGTGAAAATAATTTTGAACATAGGGCATAGTTTCCTAAAATTCCATATGAATATTTCATCTTTATTGTTTTTCAATGTTTCTGAACAAATTTTAGAGGCAATGAATGATAATCCAATATATAAGTTTATGACACAAAGTTTTGTGGCTCCCTCAAAGATTCTGACTAAATTGAATTTTTTAAAGGTGGTGCTCTGGCTACATGTGCTAATGAAGAGGGTGGAGCCCATCTAGGAGGTAGCATTTCTGGTTGCTGCCTCACACTGGGCAGAAGCCCAGTCTCTATGTGAACTCAAGTTCAGTGGAAACCTTTGCATCAATCTTGTTGTGAGTCCACTATGGTTTTCAATCAGTTTTCTCAGTACGTTTTAATATTTACTCTTGAATATAAATGTTTGTAAACTCTAAGTAGCTTTCTGACATGAAAACTTTCAAAAGAATAAAGTCAGAAACAAGTTTTTCCTTATTCTCCTAGAATCATAAGAGTTTTTTAAGGTTATGACTTTCTTATTCAAATAAAATTACATTACATATTTACAATTAGAAATCAAGCACAGTAGGTGCTATGAAATCATAAAAGTGAGTTTAAAATACGTCAATTATTTTTATATGTTGAATCTTTCCTTAGATATAGATTAAATGTAGATCTTGGAATTATTAATAAAAAAGCATTATTCCACATATATAAAGACAAATAAATGTGTCTCTGCAACTTGAATGCATTTTTTTCTTTAATGGTTCACACTAATATAACCTATGAATATGTATAAGGAATACTTCATTACAGGCATTCACTATTTGCATCTTATAGAACTCATTACAAAGCAAAGTTATTCTGATTTGAAACTATAATAACTCTCTTCATTGTCAAAATTTACATCAAACAGCTGAATTCTGAATAAAACAGTGCAAGATAGATGAATACTCTTTTATAAGTAAGTGTCCACATAACAACTTTAGGGATTTCTCATTTAATTCTTGAAGTTGGACATAGTGTCAGGAACATGAAAATCTGGAAATGTTGAAGTATAGTTGTAAAAGGAAAGGAGACAAATTCAAAGCCTTGTTTAAAGAATCATTTGGGACTGTAGGTGCGTAGTAAAATATCATGAAACTTTTTAAAAGTTTAGTTTGAAAAGAAACACAGAGAAATACACAGAGACAGATGCAGAAAGGATGAAAATATTTAAATTTCTCCATTTTGAGACAGATGAAGAGGATTTGAGAAAGAAAATTTTTTCTTACTTTTCTTCACACAATTAATTTATCCCAATATGAGCTAAGTCAATATTACTTTAGACTATAATAAGCTGCTACTATTTAGAAATATTAGTGATAAGGTAAATATTTTTCCTTGGATATTTTATTAGTACTTGTGTTTGTATGGCTATATAAAACACAACATAGTTAAGTCTTTGTACATGTTCAATATAAAATAAATGTGCTCTTAAGATTATCAGTTCCCTCTATAAATGTGAAAAAAAAAGTCAAGTGCCTATTGAGATGACCCTGATGTAGATAAAGTGGTCAGACAATTAATTTTAAATCCACACTGTAATATTAAAGCTTTGTACTGGCAAATGTGAAATTATTAAGGTATTTTTTGCTAAGCCTCTAACATTATATAAATAGGATTTTTTATTTCTTTTTTATGTAATAGATTTCCCACCCACCATATGTGTGGGCAAAGAGATTATATTTTACAGTCCTCAAGAACCATGAAGATTAAATGGCATCAATTATTTCTAGTCATAGCTTTTCAAAATATCTAATACACACTATTCATTAAATTATCTAAATCTACAACACATAGTATAATTCAGTTTAACTTTTGGAAAAGAAAAAGTATTCTAATGCAAGTTTTATCAATTTCTATGATTTATTACCTATAATGACCTGTTCCAAAACACTAAGCTGTATTATATTTCACCATTATAATCATTAAAAATTATCAATTAATTGTTATGAGCACATAGAAACTATTGTGTTATTTCAGCCCATCTTTTGTAAATACGTTGGGTCCATACAAACATGCTCATGTAACGAAGTGCCAGTATGTGCAAATATATAAGTTTAATTGAAAACACAACTGTAAAACCAAATAAGCATTTGAAGACACAAAGATATAACTATGTAATTTGTACTAGGTGGTTTTTCTTATAAAATAAATATTTGATGTATTAGATGTGTTTAGATTGATAGTAATAAAACATGTAGATATGAATATGTTGTAAACCAGTTCTAGAAATTACATGGAATTCTACCATATCCAGACTGTAGAACAGACACAAATCTGGTAAGGATTCTAGAAAAACAAACCAACAAACAAACAAAAAACCCCAAAACAAAACAAAACAAAACAAAACAAAACTATCCCTTAAAGAATGATCAGGGCTAATATTGCATTTTTAAAATAATATATATTTTGTCATTAACTTTGTAAAATTGTTGTTTACTTATTTATTTGAGGAAGGTAGAGAGGAAGCACATTGTGCCACAGCTTGCCTGTGTGTGTGTGTGTGTGTGATTGTGTAGAGTGTGTGTGTGTGTGCATGTGTGAGTGTATGTGTGTGTGCGTGTGTACACGCGTGTGTGTATGCGTGTGCGTGTGCATATGTGTGTTTCTAGGCTAGAGGGCAATTTACACAAGAAGGTTCTCTCCTTCCAATGTATGGGCTCTGAAGGTCAAATGAAAGTGCCTCTACAGGCTGAGGCAGCTCTACATTTCTCATTACCAGTGTGCATTTTCCTAGATAATATATGACATCATGTTTCATTACATGTAGTAGCTTTCTCCTTGTTAGTAATCCTTCCTTAGATCATTATTTCCCGATGAGCATGACCTTGTGAGATACTGTCAAAAATACAAGATAAAGGTTCACCCTGCGTGGGAACTTTTGGCAATCATATAGAGAATGCTATAGGTGCTTCCTGTTTTAACACAAATTCTACCAAACATAGCCGCTTCTTCAAGCATAGCTGAGGACTTATTAAACTTCTAACTGAAACATTAAATGACAAATCTTGGTACCTAGCATTTCCATTAAAATTTATAATATCAATTTGAGTTGAAAATCCAATAAAATAAAATTAAGTCACCTTTGTTCTTCATAATTATAGAACAAATCTCCAAACTGTATAAGGAGAAGTCTTTTAAATACATACTTATGGTACAACTTTGAAGTTTTTTAACCAAAAAAAAAAAGTAACTTCTTTTTTTTATTGATACAAATAGAAGAAACGGGAGCATTAATTCATCATGTGACTGATATTAGTTGTCTTATTTAATAAAATAGAAATGATAACATTTTATATTACTCAAATGCTTGGCTCTTCTATTCTCCACCTTCTGTCCTAAAAGTATAATAAAATAAAAAATAAACACACATACACATATGCACAGACAGACAGACTGACAGACACACACATACACAACACACACACACACACACACACACACACACACACACACACACGCGCACACACAGAGACCACACTAAAAATAAGAACAACTGAAAATAAGAATAATGTTTCCATTGTTAGTTCTCAAACAATATTATCAACTTTCACAAAAAGCATTTTAATCAACTAAGTGTTTTGCATATACATATGTGTAGCATTAATTGGTTTTAATGTGCTATCAAAAAGAAAAAAAAAGAGAGAGTCTTGTGAAGTTGGGAAGAAAATAATTCGGGAGGATATGAGAGGACTGGGGTATGGACTGGGGAAATGAGCAGATATGATCACAGCTTATTGTATATATGAAATTCTGAAGACTAGACAGAACATTATAGCAAAAGTCCATATTGTGACTTTTACATTGTGGGAGGTGTTTGGCAATAATGCTCATGTATAATGTCTTAGACAGTTTCCACAGTATCCATGTTCTTTGTATTTGTAATGTGGCTATAAGAGCATCTCTAAGAGTGCTAAATTTAGGAATAAGCACAACAACATGTTAGTACTGCAATGGGGATGTTTAAAATTGAAAGGAGACTTCCCTCACTGTGTAATTTGTGGCATACTTTAGTGATGAGCATAATGGTAGTTTCAGGAAGAGAACTAAAGTAATTCCTAAGGACACTTCTGCCAGGATGGATTAAAACCACTAGAGTTACTGCATTCCATCTCCTCCCTCTCTCTCTCTCTCTCTCTCTCTCTCTCTCTCTCTCTCTCTCTCTCTCTCTCTCTCTCTCTCCCTCCTTCCCTTCCTCTCTCTCTCTCTCTCTCCCTCTCTCTCTCTCTCTCTCTCTCTCTCTCTCTCTCTCTCTCTCTCTCTCTCTCTCTCTCCCTCTCCCTTCTCTCTCTCTCTCTCTCTCTCTCCCTCCCTCTCTGGCTCTGTTTCTGGCTCTTTCTCTCTCCCTCTTTCTGATCTATCACTGTCTATTTATTACCCATCTATCATATTTATAAGCTTCACTCATCTTCATAGAATTTACCTCATATAACAATGTCTTTTGCCAGTCTACCATCTTTATAACTTATCTATCATCTACTAAGCCCTAACTGTCATCAATTTATCTACTTACCCATCTACATATCTATATCTACCCATCTTTCTAATCAAATTTTCATCATTACTACATTTGTACAGATACCATTGCCAGTATTTTATAAGCAATCAAACAAACCCTTTTCTATACATAACATGATGCTCTTAAATGTTGCTTTTCCTCCGGAAGCAATTAAAATATCAATTCTAGATCTAAGGCTCCTAACTTTTATATAAACTCAAAATTAAGACAGCATTACTTTTTTCAACAACTAAGGATGTATTTAAGAGACAAGTTACTTTTTCAAAAAGTATAAAACACACAGAGAAGGAGAGATATATTAGTCTTAGGCAATATTTCACTGTCCATAATAAAAACTGGTCCTACTTATAAGCTTAGAATCAGATAAAGCAAAGTTCATTTCAACCATTTTTCTTTTGGTTCTTTTAGTCCTATGTCAAATACTTTCTTTCCTCCAAGAAGCTCCACTTAAGTAGCTTTTTTCAGTAGCAAAATGCACAAGAATCCAAGTATGGAGTTTTTCATAAATATCTTACTCCAATTAACTTACTATACACATTCTGATGGAATTGTGAAAAAGATACATTAAAACACCACATAAACTTGTAAGTATAAATATTCAAAATGTTCTACATTTTAAAAAGGATCATACTTTTTCAAATGCCAATTTAATTCTATAGTATACTTAAATGTTCACTGAAGTGAATAGAAAAACTCATGAAAACAGATCAAACTAACAATCAGATACACTGATGTAGTTTCAAGAGAGATAATGACTGAGCAATGCAGTTCTCTTCCACAGGGAGCAAGTTACAGCCAACATTTGCTGATGACACATTTGTATGCATTCTTTAAATTAACTTTGATTTCACTTGATTCTTTCTTGCAAGTATTAAACTTGTCATGTTAGTCACATAATTTTTATTACATAATCTTAAGCACTTGCTAAAACACTGTGGTTGACTTCCCTTTTATATTCCTGAATATATATTATAGAAAGTAATGTCTGCCTCATAGGATACCAAAGGAAAGGTTATACACACAGGCAAAACAATTGAAATAATCTCTCTCACCTGGTGAGTATACAGTGGAAAGGATAAAGTACGGAATGAGCAGTGTATGTAAAGGAACAGAAGAAAAATGCAAAAGTGACCATATGCCATGCAAGGTGACATTCAGAACAGGTTCTGATCTATGTACAGTTTATCCAGTCAAGCAAAGCGGCACATCATTTAAAAGCATAATCTTACATTAACTTGAATTATGCACTGGGTACATGCAACTACCACAATAAATTTTTATGTCAAATATGCATATAAGATAATAGTGGTATAGTTATTGGTATAGCCAGTTCAAAAACTGTTTTAGGTAATTTATAAAAAGATACTGGAAAATAATATTGTTCATGTTTAAAAATTGCATAATATTATATAACTATTGTCTTATTAGAACTATTGGATCTGCTTACCTTGAAATTAGATTCATTACTTTTAAACTAATATTGTCATCTGCTTCTATTTTACATTAGTTTGCTTATAATTTATACCCCAAATTTTCCCATTTTTCAAAGTGTATAGATATTAGATGTTAACGTTTATGTCTTTTCTACTAAATGAATATAATATTTTATCTACTCTACACTGCAGAAGACTTGCCTCCATCTGATGATAAATTCAGTGACAGAATACAAACACATGCTGCTCATTTCTTTCCAAGTTCTGTCGTGAAACAAGATGGAACAGCCTGCTATCTGATCTACCTTATCTTTTATAATATCTGTTGAAACTGTCATTCACTGTTTTCATGGTTACACAAATGCATCCCTCACTTGACAGAGCATTGCCTAGGCAATAGGCAATCACTGTGCAATTCTGAAAATATTGTCCATGTTTTATCAAGTACAGGAGATTTTAAAAAAATCAAATTAAGACTGTGAAAGATAGATAATTGATTTAATAAAAATCTATTGATTTCACAGAAATCAGAATAGAATGTCAAATGAAGATTTTCTCCCATGCTACAAAAGTTATAACTTTTATTTGATATTACTAAAATCATATATTTTTTCAGATTACATGATTTGGCCATATTATTTAAAAAAAAATGATCCTTGGAAATCTCTTGCTTACAACATAATCCATGAAATGACAATAAACCTCCAAAAAATGACCAAGTTTTCACAAATCAATAATTCATTATATTTTCACCAAAGCATAGATCAGACAAATTATCACAAACTTATTTGTTACAGTTAGTAACTTTCATTATGCCATTTTGATACATAACAGTCTCTGAGAACTTCACTCAATTTAAAGTGGCTAAATTCTATCTCATTCTGAAGACATTATAAACAACGTTGAAAAATAAAACCCATCAAGCCTATTGGTAAGATCGTGGGGCTTTCAAGAAATTACTTAATGTGAGTAGTGATATCGATTCTGCAATCAAAAGGCAGAACAATTACTCCCGGTAAAACAGTCCATATTCTTATCATTCCAGGCTTACAAATACCAAATTTTACCTTTGGCAGACTTTTTTTTTTAATTTTCACTAAGTTTCGACATTATTAAATGGTCCAGTTGCAGCCAACAGGTACATACATTTATAATGTGTCCAGCAGTGACAGCCACACACATTTGCTGGAATATCTGTGATCAGGTAAAATTATTGCATTATTCTTAAAGCATGAAAGCCATTGACATATGAGACATGTTTTAAGTCTATTATCTCATTTCTTATCTACAAACCATTCACACGAAATTATGAATAATGGTGCTTTTACATTTTTCCCATTCTGACTCAAAGTAGTTAACAAAAGTTCCGAGAGAACTAGAGGACCATTTCAAATTCACATAAATAAGACTATAAATGATCACATTTTTTGAAAAAGGGAATTCAAAGCTGCTACCAATGAACCAATACAGTTTGAACTTTGGTTTTATTATTACAGTATTAATCCAAAAGCAAATTTAAAGGACTATCAAAATAGGTTGGAGAGCGCCAGGAATTTTAAAAAGTCGAATGGGAATGAAGTTCTCCATATTTTCACCCTAAGCATATTTTTTCAAATATTATAAAACATATTACCTGCTACCAAATAGTGGAAGAGAACAGAGCAGCCCCGAAAAATACTTGAGTGGAGAAAAGCAATATCTAGCCTACATGATAAGAAAGCAAAAACTGCGATGCTTCTGTTTTCCAGCAAAAGAATAACGCTTACCTTGTTTAGCAATAGAACGCAGTTATCCTTGCTCAGCAGGGTTGATTCTGTTGTTGCTTCTGTCTCATCCCTTCCTTTCCCCCTTTTACAGTGTCTCCCCAGCTGACTCTTCATGCATCTCGCTGAGCCTCTCTTTCAGCACCACTTTTAACTCAGACAGGCAGGAATCTGAAAGCAAAGGAACTCTCTGATTGGCTTCCATTTCGCGTTCCTGATTAATAAGAAACGTCCCTCATATAAGAAGATATTGCAGCTGATGGCGCTGCAGGGCTCCAGGTTTGAGGATGGACTGTGCAGACCCCTTTTGGGCAGGGCGATTTGCAAGTGAATAAAGTGGAAGGACTGAGGGAGCATTTGCTAAAGACCTTAAAACAGAAAATAACCCAGTGTTTTTAGGCTCTGCTAATCAGCTCTGTTTAATCTGTTTGCAGTTGGGAGAGGAAAGGTCACAGCGCGTCCGTAACCCATAAATCATCTGCGGAATATGTGTATCACGTGGAGCTTGTTCAAGAAGGAGTCTGCTCCGCGAGTACTCCTTGCACAATACCCTGCTCCCTACTTCAAGGCAATGCCAAAATTCCAAGTCTAACAAACAAAAGAGAAAGAATCCTGAATAGGTTCATCACCAATAACCGTGAAATTTCATTAGTATCTTTAGCTTATTACATAAATCAGCTCTCAAGAAAAAGGGAATTTTAAAATGTCTAATAATTGGTGTCTTGCCACGTTATTTTTTTCAGTAAAGGGAACAGTTTCACATCATTTGAAATTTCAAGACTACTCCTTGTTTGACTTAAATCCACCATTGAGAATGTTTGTACTCCCTGGGTCATGTTTAAAAATAATAGTGGTCCTAGCCACATCACAAAACTACATGAGCCATCTGTGGAAGTCCCTGAGGTGTGTTGTAGGAGTCTGAGAGAAGGTAAACCCTCAGAGTAGACCAGTTTCAGAAGGGAAGTCTCTTTAGTACTGCTGGAAATGGCACAATAAGAGAAGTATTGATGAGTAGATAAATCCTCCTGAACAGAACTTTAGAAATAGTGGGATGAATTGCACAGTGGGAGTATGACTCACTTTATCATGGCTCGTTAAGTCACAGTAAGTAAATAGCTTAAGTGCCAAAAAATATCAATATCCTATTTGATGCTTCAAAGAAAAACAGATAATAGAAAAAAAATCTTTCTACATTTTTCTTCTAATAGGAAAGCTCATCTCATGAATGGAATACAGACGATAAAGTCTCCTGCAGAAGACCTTAGGAAAAGGTGTGTCTGAAGAAATGGCACAATTATAGAGGAAGTGTAACTCTATATGTCCCCAGGTAACTTCCCCACTGCAAATGTGTAGTGGGTAAACTAAAATAAATATATAGAAGTCAGGCAAAAAAAAAAAAAAAGTAAGTTTGAGTGTTTTATTTATCTAAAAATAAAATTAGGGAAAATGCAGATTTTCATATTTTAATGCATTTAGGTGTTTGGGGTGGCTTAATTAATTCTTCACAGACATTGCCTAATTTCTGGAGGCAAAAAGAAAGAAAGAAAAAAATGAAAAATTCACAAGTTCCCTCAGCCAGTTTACATATTACTTTAAATAAAATCACAATTTTAAGAGAACACATTGTTAATACAGAGATAAACTATTGTATGTAAGTCTAGGAAAGTGAACTAAAGAGAATATTTTATCATAGTTTAATGTAAATATTCACAGGTATAAAGCTTTTCAATCCCTTATGTTGTGCACATTTAACTCCCCAGTGAAACATTGCTGCAAGGAAAACCTGTTTTGTGAGAAATCTACAATCCAACAGAGTATTCCGTAACCTAATTTCAAGCTATTTTTACTAATCCTAGAAAATACCGAAAGAAAGTATTACCAGGTTTTGAAAAACAAAACAAAACAAACAAACAAAAAAACAACCTCAGGTGTTTTCTTGCTTTTACTCTTATAGTGGGAATGCCCAGAAAAGAGAACATAATGTGTAACTACCTAAACACATACACAATATGCATCAAACCCATAGCTACCTTTGTTTTCGAATATAGGTAAGATTCACCATCAGACTGAGGAGATGTGAGAAAACAAGGACTTATCTCTGACAAGGCATAGAACAAAGAAGCAGTTCTATTCACGTTTATTCTGCAGAACTAGTGTGTTTCCTAGTACTGGGGCTGTGGTGTACTCACAAAAAGGGGCGTATTATGACTGCCATCCAAAGGACCCTATCAGCAGCTGAAAGAGTCAGATGAAGACATTTATACCCAATCAATGGAATGAAGTTGGGGACCCCTGCGGTTGAATTGGGGAAAAGCTGGAAAAAGCTGAGGAGGAGGGCAACCCAGTAGGAGGAACAGCAGTCTCAATTAACCTTGATCCTGGAGACCTCTCAGACACTGGAACACCAACCAGGCAGCATACACCAGCTAATATGAGCACACCGCCCCCCCACCCCCCTTGACACATACAGCAGAGGACTGCCTGTTCTGACCTTAGGGAGAAAAGATGCACCTAACCCTCAAGAGATTGGAGTCTCCAGGGTGGGGAATTCTGATGGGGTGGGCACTGGGAGGGCAAGGACAGAACACGGAAAGTGGGGTGAGAGGGAGAAAGGAGGTATGGGGTGTGAAACAGTCAGAGGGTAAACCAGGAGGGAAATAAAATCTGGACCGTAAACAAAAAGATTAAATAAAATTAGAATAAAAATCTAATGTGGTTCAGTGGAGTTGCTTAGGGTTGCTTATAGCAACATGGATAAGCTATGGGAAACTACATCACTGAAAAAGAAAAAGAATTACAAATTATTAAAAGTCTGTTTATGCTTAAACCTTAAGACATTCCCTTAAGATCTCTAAACTCTGTATACAGCATGGGGCCAGGCAAGATTCCGATCAGTATCTTCTATTAAGTGGTCGTTCATCCTTAAAGAGGGATGGTGGTTAGTAAGCAGTTTCCCAGTTCCTAAAATTGTTAATGTCATAGGCCCAGTCACATGGCTTCCTCCTTTGGGCAATCACAACTCTGAAGCATTCAAGCAAACAATAGCCATACCATGTCTACACAGCATCTTGTAGAGAATGTTTGACAGCTTTCTGTTTCTTTCCCTCTCTTCTTGATCTTTTAAGCTACTGAGGATCAAATAAATGGCAACCATTTCAAGTGCTAACAACACTGCTTCTAAGGTAAGCCATAGCTCCACAATGGCTTCTAATACTTGAAGACATGAATATAAACAGAAAATAGGCTTGTACAGTAGTGGTATTCACATCATTATTTGTTCCATTTTAAATATTTATTGTTTGTTTGTTTGTTTGTTTGATTTTCGTTTTGCTCTTCTAGAAGAGACATTAATGTTTATTAGGAAATCATTACAGGATTTTATTGTGCAGTTGTTTGGTTTCTCTGAAAAAAAAAAAAATCCCATAGATAAATCACTTCTGGTCCAAATGGTACATAGGACACTTTGCATTTTCTTGCTCATGCCCTGACTCAGTTTCGTTTTCCCTGACTTCTGAATTCTTGAAATATAACCGAAAATGAAACATTCACAAACTTTGGTTTCAGTGTGGTTTGCCAGAACCCAACAAGCCTGAACTTCACTGAATCAGAAAGGTAATTTTATGTGTTAAACTTTAGTAAGCTAAGTTAATCGTTGTGTAATTGTCCCCTTCATAAATGAAAGTTTAAACATTTTATTTTTTCCTCTTTTTTCATTTATTGAAAATTGTTTCTTTTTGCATACAAGGTATTCTGATTGGAGCTTCCCCTCCTTCTATTCTCCCCAGCTCCTTAAAACTTTCCTTCCACTCAATATCCACGCCCATTTTGTCCCCTTAGAAAAGAATGGACTTCTAAAGGATAATAGCTAAATTTGGCAGAGCTCAGTACCTCACCCAGTCACCATCAGAGAGGCTTCATTCAGCAGAAGAATGGAACAAATGCAGAGACCCACAGCCAGACATTATGGGGAGAGGGTGAGAGAGAGAGAGAGACTATATTAAAGGACTCCATCAATTTCTTCCCCCCAGAGCTCAGGCAATGCCAGGGAAGAGGAAGCAGAAAGATGGTAGGAATGAGAGGGGATGGAGGACACCAGGACAACACAGCCTTATGAGTACGTAATGAATAAAGGTGCATATGAACTCACAGAGATGGAAATAGCAATCATGAGACCTACCGGAGTCTGTACAAGGTCCTCTGTTTATATTGTCTTAGCATTTAAATGAGTCCTAGATGTGAAAACGGGTGGTTCTCTGAGAGATGTGCCTGATCTTCGGTCTCTTTTCTTCCTCTTGGGTTGCTTTGTTCATATTCAATATACTAGTTTTTGGCTTCGTCTTACTTGGAATTAACCTTGCTCTAGTATTTCGTATTTGAAATGTACTATTCATTGCAGAAATAGATATTCTGTACGGTTAGTTGTCGTTGTTGTCTGCTTTTCTTCTTGGAATCTATACTGGTTACCTGTATCTGACAAGGCATGATCACTACCTGCCAGTGGAATTCAAAATGTTTGGTCTGGAAAGATTGCTTAGTGGTTAAAGACTCTTGCCAGTAGGATTGACTACCGAAATTTGATCATTGGTATACATATGTCCACATGGTAGAAGATGACTTTATGTCTTTAATGTTCATACAAGTACCATGGCTTTTGTGTACTTGGGTACACACACGCACACACACACACACACACACATGTAAAACAAAGATACTTTACACAGCAGCTTTACACAATACTCTTATGAATAGGTCTACTCCACTCCATGTGAGCACTCATAATATATGAATATCAAGCTATACTAGAATCCAAGGGAAAATATATGTTTCTTCTTGCCCCTGTTCCCCCTGCAAAAAAAAAAAAAAAAAAAAAAAAAACCAGTAATATCAACCACCCAATTTTTCACCCATTTTGTGAAATCAGACCTTCAAGAGTTTAAAAAACTACAGGAATTACATCAGAATTATTCTGCTCACTGATTGGTTTGAGAGGTATGTCATAAATTCTATTATATCCTATGACTTGTCTGTTAATATTATCTTAAACTCTGTTTTAATTGGGAAAATAAATTATAATTATTGGAGTCATATTCTCCTTTTCTGTGCCAGGCCCACCCAGATAGGGAATGTTATTGCATCAATAAAAATACTTTCTTGCTTATTCAGAACGGGTTGTAGCACGCTTACCTAAGGACTATGTCATATATGAACTTTTACAATCTTATGCATTTGCTTTCATTGACTATGAAACAATTGGAAATTCTATAAACAATTATAAAATTAGAGTAGTCATATTTATTTTCATGCTAGGGTAGACTAAGATTTAAGGTACTACAACTTACCATAAGATTACTTGAAGCCTAGAGTATTCTTCACTCACAGGGAAGCTGTCTATGCTGTTATTCCATCGCAGCTTAATAATTAAGATAACTGATAACTACAAAGAGATAGAATTCTCTGTTATTGCTCCTTGTTCCTTACATTACAATCAAGTTCGCAAATCTGATTTTTCAATGTATGTTCAAAGATTATATCTAGCGTGAGCTCATGTTGGTTAATGTTGGTTAATGCATAAAGAAGTTCATACAAAAAACAGTTCAAGGTTAAAAAAGATATTTCTGGTAGGCATGAGTCTCTGGTTTTAATTCTCAGTATTTAAAAATAACAACAACACAAGTAATAACTTAGAATACTGTAATACAATGAACATCTGTGTTCAAACTAAATTTGAGCGTTAACATTACCTATTATTCTTCTCCCATAATATCTCATTTCCTCAGTTATCCAAAAGTCATTCGGTAAAGAAATGACAGATTATTATAATTGCCTGTAACTGTAAATTCAGTAACTGTTCTCCTTAATATAAGACTTTCTCATTTATTTTTGATATTTTTTTCTCGTAGGAATTCCAAACTATTAAAATAAGTTAAATTATATGTTTTTATTCAACTCTCAAGCTCTATTTATTGCTAATATTTCATCAATAAATTGAAAATTTTAGCAACTTAAATTTTAAAATTTTTAAAGATTTTATTTCACAGCTTATGAAGGAGGCTACCATGCCCACTAGCAAAAAAAATTGAAAAAAAATTGAAAAAAGAAACCTGAGAATAAATGCCTGTCAAATAAATTAGTAATTACCTCTGTGAATATGATGATTTATTTATTCAGCAGTATCTGCTAATTTAGCATTATGAGGTGGTACAATACCTCTCTATGATAATCACATTGCAAGATCTCAGCTGAAGATCATTTTAGCTTTGAACTTACACTTTTTTGCCAGATGAAATTTGTCCTATCGGTCCATTATATTTACATTTTGGGTTTATAAAAATGTGGTTTGTTTTGTTTTTAGATAGAGTCTTACTACACAGTTGAGACTGTCCTCAAGTACATAGCAATTTTGTTTCAATATTTCAGTTGATAGGATTATAAGTATGAGCTACTCTGTTGCATTGTATATATATACAATGCAACAGAGTATATATATATATATATATATATATATATATATATATATATATATATAAATATAACAAAACATGCATGGGAGGAAATATGGAGACAAATTATGGAGTAGAGACTGAAGGAAAGGAAAGGTCATCCAAAGACTGCCCCACCTGGGGAATATATCCATATACAGTCACCAAACTTAGGCACTATTTTGAATGCCAAGAAATGCTTGCTGACAGGAGCCTGATATGGCTGTCTCCTGAGAGGCTGACAAATACAGAGGTGGATGCTTGCAGCCAACCATTGGACTGAGTGTGGGGGTCCCCAATGGAGGAGTTAGAGAAAGGACTGAAGGAGCTGAAGGGGTTTGCAACACCATAGGAAGAATAACAATATCAACCATCCAGAACCCCCAGAGCTCCCACAGACTAAAACACCAACCAAAGAGGGACATGGAGGGACTCATGGGTCCAGCTGGATATGTAGTACAAGATCGCTTTGTCTGGCATCAACTTCAGGAAAGGTCCTTGTTCCTGTGAAGGCTCGATGTCCCAGTGTAGGGGAATGCAAGGGCAGGGAGGAAGTTGTCAGTGGATGGGTGTACATTCTCAAAGAAGAGGGGGAGAGGTGATGTGATAAGGGGTTTCAGGGGAGGAACCAGGAAAGTGGATAACATTTGAAATGTAAATAAAGAAAATATCAAAAAAGGAGGAAAAAGCCACACACACACACACACACACACACACACACTATCTCAAGTAATTGAATTCTTATTTTTATTTGGTTTAAATATATGTAATGTATCAAGACATTATATTAAACTCTAATGATTATATTTTAAAAGATACATAAACACAAAGCTAGCACACAGCTAGAGATTTGTTTGATGTAAACAGATCCAAGCTCTGACTTAAATACTGGATAATATCATCATAGCACACAGAAGCAAGAGGTTCAAGCATACAAGCATACTATGAAAAACACTGACAGACTGGATAGGCTGAGTGTCATTTTTTAAGACACTAAAGGTATAATTTCCAGCCTGCAGAGTAAAAGTGGCCCTGAGGATTTCATTTCATACCAAGAGAACAAATGATTGCCTATCGTGTTGCCTGTCTAGTTGACATATCAGCATAAGCCAGTCTGCAATGACAAGGTCAGTGGTTCTTGGCCTCCTAGTCTCAATGAGACATTGAATGTGACCTGAGTCTGGTTGTGCAGAAATTCAGAATGTGATTTTTATGGCAAATCACAGTTCTTGGAAAATTATGTCTGTCAGAGTGCTTTCAGCATATTTGTAACCAGCAAACAACAGGTAGACAACGGAGTCAACCTAATTAGATAACTATAGATAGGCCGTCCATTTAACCTAACAGATCAGTTTCAGCTCCTGTCTGTATCAGGAAAGAGGGAACATGTGATATATTTCCATCTTCACATGCAGCATTCACAGATCTCAGAATTTCTATGATAATTATTTGTTTTAATAATATACATTTATTTGCACGAATTTTCCCTGGTTAAAAATTACTATTGTCTGTATTTTAGTTTTTAATCCTTCAGGACAATGTAATTGCATCTGCTGTTTTTATCTCCCAGGGGCTAACTCTCCACCTCTCTCCAGGCTACTCTTAATGAACGTGCTTTTCATTTTACCTCTTGTGTGTTTCTTGTTGAACAGTCTGTGACACTTATCATAACCTTACCAGCACCCAAATTGAATAGATGATATACACCAGGGCTCAGAGAGCAGAAATTTCTGATTTTCAATGTCATTTGGCTGATAAATATGGGTGCAAGCCTTTCATCCTAAAAGATAGACTATCTGTAATCATCTAATTATCTGTAGATTAAAAACTAAAACCTGTCTGTGCAACATCAAAGATTAACAGAAAAAGCTAATGAAACAAATATCACTAACACATTTTACAAGGAAATGTATTATTGGTCAACATTTCATTTTAAAAATTCAGCTATTTGTAAATCAGCAATAAATGTATATCTGCATATTAATTTTAGATTCTAGAAATACAGTAGAAAAGGATAACATTTACATTATAGTTTTTGAATCATAATTTGTATATTACTTTTAAATAATACAGCTACTAAGAGATTGAGGGAATGGTAGGAAAATAATATAGAAAATAAGAAATGAATTTCAGACCCTAAACCTCTGTAAAATCTGGGTACATGTGTTGGCCCACAAGTAGTGCTATTTATGGGGTACATACAGACATATATGTGCACACACAGAAACACATTCATATACATGTGTTCCATGCACATAGACCCACACATATGAACACATATACCAAAAAAACCAACTTTTAATATCCAAATATGATATTAGTTACATTATATATAACTTCAACTCATTTGAGTCCCATAGTAAACCTAATGCTATAGATAAAAATTTATTTTGTTCAATATATAAAGAATTAGATTTAGAATGATAACATACAATGACCAGATTGCTATTACTACAGCACAGAAATGATTGAACCTAGTGATGTGCTGTTATAGCATATTATATAAAGAATATCAGATTTCATCTTCCAGGCACAAATATTTGATTTTCCTTTGGAATTGTAATTTTTAGAAAAACTAAAAGTGATAATTTAATATAAATAATTCAAAATTCTGTCACTAGCAATCTATGTGGTCTGAGGCAGTTATTTAGGCTTTCATACAACAGAGAAAGATTTAATGTAAGAAACATCACATTGCAGTCTTTTCTTCAAAACACTGTACATTTTCTTTTAGAATTTTTATTTTAGAACTTAATGTTTTAAACAAAGAATTCAAATGGTTTTTATTTCCTCCACCTGTAAGACGTTTTTGAAAATCTTATTTCTTCCATGTTATAAAAAAAGTAAGTCAATGGTTTAATTCCAGTTATACCTGGTAAAACTTACCTTTAAATGGAAATGCCCCTTGGCATTCTTGGAGTTGGAGTGATTTAAGTGGCCATGAGATTCCTGTGAGGCTCTGCCAGAGCCTGACAAAAACAGAGGTGCATGCTTGCAGCCAACCATTGGACTGAGCACGTGGCCCCCAATGGAGGAGTTAGAGAAATGACTAAGGAGCTGAAGGGATTGGCAACCCCATAGGTAGAACAACAATATCTACCAACCAGACCCCCCAGAGCTCCCAGGGACTAAACCACCAACCAAAGAATACACATGGAGGGACCCATGGCTCCAGCTGCATATGTATCAGAGGATGGCCTTGTCGGGCATCAGCAGGAGGAGAGGCCCTTGGTTCTGTGGAGGCTAGGGAATGCCAGGGCGAGGAGGTAAGAGTGGATGGCTAGTTGGGGAGCTCCCTCATAGAAGCAGGGGGAGGAGGGATGGGATAGGGGAGTTCCAGAGGACAAAGTGGGAAAGGGGATAACATTTGAAAAGTAAATAAATTAAAATATCCAATAAAAAGACAAAGATTCCTTTTTTTCCTTCATTTTCTTTTCCCTGATCCTTTCATCTTTAAAGATTGAGGTTAGACCACAGCTAATAGGGAAAAGAAGTAGTCAACCCACATTTAGAATAAAAGCCTGTGACCATTCTGGCCCTGTGTGCTTACTAAACTTGTTTGGTCATTGCCATTTCTTCTTAAAATAAAATACCTAGCTGAGCTATTTTCATTTGGTTCCTCTCTTTCTCTCTCTCTCTCTCCCTAATATATCTATAACACCAAGGTTATTCTTAGTTTTTTCCAATAATGTTGAGAACACATGAGGTGTCTATGAGGAAACGATATTGTTACTATAGAAAATCTGATCTTTTAATGTGTTGTCTGTTCATTTGTTTGTTTTAATGATATAATTTTATTACTTCATTGAAAGTGTCATATAATGTATATTTATTGTATTCACTCACCATTCCTTCCAAAACTCTTTTCTGATCTCCTCACCACCCTACCATACTATATGCTCTATCCCTCTGCTTTTGCCCTAAAGTTTGAGAATTTAACGTTTGAGCTACCAAGCCCAGTTTAGCATCTGGATGTAAGTAGCTAAAAACAAGATTAAAATGTTTATATTTTATTATTTTTATTTGTTTAGTTTAATTGTCATAAATAGTCTCACATAATCATTTGATATACTGTTTTGGTTTTATTCATGTATGCATTAAATAGTGATAAACTCAGGAAAATTCTTTGCAAATGATAGATGTGGATCTTCAAAAGAAAAATTCCATCATTTATTTTCATTCTATTAAACTGCTTGCATAACTTTAGATTATGCTATGCACATTTATAGTTTGTCTCCTGGCCAGTGCTAGCTTCTAGTCTGTTCACATCAAGTTACAATTCCATGGACAGGTCATATTCAAAGTTGGCATTGCATTAAACTGTTTGTAGTTTGCTTTTCTTTTCCTGTGATAAACACTGACTAAAAGAAAATTGGGGGATGAAAGTGTTTACTCCAGCTTATGCATGTTGAAGTCACAGTCCGTTATTGAGGGAAGTCGGCAAAAACTGAAGCAGAAACCATAGAGGAAAGCTGCGTACTTGCTTTCTCTTTCCAGCTCTTGTTCAGCTACTTTTCTTTCATAGACAAAATCCACCCAGCTAATCCCTCTAACATAAATTAACAAATAAGGAAGGGTCCCATGAATATAGTCATATGCCATTCTGATCTGGACCCTAGATTGTGACCCTAGATTGTGTCAATTTGAGAATAAAGTTAAACGGGACAAATGGCGAAGTTGGTTAAAACTATACATGATATATGAACTCAATAACACAATATGAAGGAAGATATGCATAATTCAGAATATCATTAATTCTGCATGGGAAGAATAGAATCTCAGAAAATTGTTATTCAGGAAGCCAAAAGAAGAAATTCAAATATTATTTGGGAACTCTCTGTAAAGAACAATATGGAAGTATGCTGTCTTGCTTGTGGAAAATTATACTTCAAAGAGAAAAACTCATGACAACAATGTCATCCATCAGCATTCATTTTATATTTTATTTCATTCACATTCTTTTGCCTTAAACTATATTAAACATCCAAGTCCTTATTTGCAATAAAGTTTTGCAGTAGCACATAGTTCTTGATGTTACTGACTTTATATATGGCTATATGTTCACATTTTCCATTTTATCTATATTTGGAATAACTAAGACTATAAATTTTATTCCAGAAATCATTGTGGAAATTAATTTAAAATGTTAAAAAGTAATTTTTAGCCTTTACATTTTTCATATATTTATTCAATGAAGGTTATATGTTAATTAAATTCATCCACCTTCTTCCAACTTCCCTTAGGACCCCAAACCCTATCTCTCACCCAGTTTCAAGTCCTCTTTGCTTGTTTTTCTCTTCAATAACCATCTAAGTTCAATTAGTTCTACCTACATGTGCATGGGTGTGTAGTCAGTCGCTGGAACGTGATCAAGCTGCCAGCTGCTGCAACCTCAGAGGAGAGTGACTTACCCTCCCTCAGAAGCCAACAATGGCAATAGCTTTCTCTACAGGGATGCAGCCTCTGCCCCCTCCTCTCTGCTGAAATATTTTAACTAGCTTGATTTTGTGCAAGCCTTGTTCAGATGAGTGGCAGCTGTTGTGAGTTCATTTACGTACAATAGCCATGTCAGGTCAATAAGCCAACATTTCACGCTGACCTTTCCACACTCTAATGGTTATATTCCTTTTGAACCCTAAAATTCAAAGCCTTCTAAGCTTTGAATGGTGTTAGTATGCAGGCAAGGTATGCTTCCTTGAGAAATAGTGGCATGAAGCTTATGTGGATTTCAGTTAAATGTGAGGCTGTTCATGTTTATGTTAACCTGACATGATTCTATGCCTGAGGAGGCTATAGGTACTAAAGAAGAAACTACTGCTGTTTGGTTACATAGCCATGCTCTTGGTCTACATTCTAAATATTTACATTTAAACATTTACATTTAAACCTGTAGAATCTCTGTTTTGGCCAGAGAAGATTCTCATTGGGGTGGGTAGTGAGTGTGTCATGCAGAGATGCGTAATTGGTCAATGTTCTGATAATAAAAAAATTATGAGGTTATCAGCTGTGGATGGGTCATCAGTACTCTGTGATCAAAGAACAACTGTGTTGACCTGTAATAATTAGACTATTTGATTTTAATATAACTGCTGGTAAAACTGGTTTTGAATCTTCTTTATTGCACTTTCATTTCCTGTATCATTTGCCCCTTTGTCTCTCCTTTTAGTCATCTTTTGTACTTGCTTCTTTTATCATTTCCTTTTCTCACTTAGATTAGATTTTGTTGTTATGGTTCCTATTAAAATTTTCTGACGGTTTCCTTAGAGAATGCCCATCTACTTTAGTATGAGAAAAATATACATTTATATTATTATAATTGACAAAATAAATTTTAAAAAATATAAACAAGGTCAAAGTATTATAATAGGTGTATAAAATAAAACTATACATTTGTCTATATCGAATACAGCATAATCATTGATACTCTACATTATATATGTATAGTATATGAATATACTTTAATTTTACTTTTTAAATTTTCTATATACTTATCAAAGTATATTATGTATTAATTATATCATTTACCTTCTCCCTCCAAATGATCTTAATATATGTACTGTAGTAAATATAGTATATATAGTAAATATATACCATATAATAGCAAACATTTATACATTTCACATGTAAACATAAATTAAATATATGTATTAAAAGAAATACATCCAAAATGTATTTATATGATAATGAAACATACTATATATTCATATACATATAGGAATTTTTTTTGAGAATACTGCCTTCAGTTTGTCATCTTAGAGTGTTATTTCTCAATATGCCAAAATAGTTTTATTTTATACTAGACATGGTATAGAGTGTGCTTTTTAAGATTTTAGAAGATGAAGATTGTTCACTTTCACTGATCTCTTGAACCTGTGGAGACTTGATTTTAAGGTTTTTAGAGCAGCACATTTCTTCCCCCCAGCAACATTTTTTATTAGATATTTTCTTTATATACGTTTCAAATGCTATCCCAAAAGTCCCCTATACCCTTCCCCTGCCCGTCTCCCCTACCCACTCACTCCCACTTCTTGGCCCTGGCATTCCCCTGTACTGGGGCTTATAAAGTTTGCTAGACCAAGGGGCCTCTCTTTCCAATGATGGCCGACTAGGCCATCTTCTGCTAAATATGTAGCTAGAGACACGAGTTCTGGGGATACTGATTAGTTCATATTGTTGTTCCACCTATAGGGTTGCAGACCCGTTCAGCTCTTGGGTACTTTCTCTAGCTCCTATATTGGGGACCCTGTGTTCCATCCTATAGATGACTGTTAGCATTCACTTCTGTGTTTGCCAGGCACTGGCAAAGCCTCACAGGAGACAGCTATATCAGGGTCCCTTCAGCAAAATCTTGCTGGCGTATGCAATAGTGTCTGTGTTTGGTGGCTGATTGTGGGATGGACCCCCGGATTGGGCAGTGTCTGGATGGTCCATCCTTTCGTCTTAGCTCCAAACTTTGTCTCTGCAACTCCTTCCATGGATATTTTATTCTGTATTTTAGGGAGGAATGAAGTATCCACATGTTGGTTTTCCTTCTTGATTTTCTTGTGTTTTGGAAGTTGAATCTTGGGTATTCTAGGTTTCTGGGCTAATATCCACTTATCAGTGAGTGCTTATCAAGTGACTTCTTTTGTGACTGGGTTACCTCACTCAGGATGATATCCTCCAGATCCATCCATTTGCCCAAGAATTTCATAAATTCATTGTTTTTAATAGCTGAGTAGTACTCCATTGTATAAATGTACCACATTTTCTGAATCCATTCCTCTGTTGAGGGACATCTAGATTTTTTCCAGCTTCTGGCTATTATAAATAAGTCTGCTATGAACATAGTGGAGCATGTGTCCTTATTTCCAGTTGGAACATCTTCTGTGTTTATGCCCAGGAGAGGTATTGCTGGGTCTAGCAGTAGTACTATGTTCAATTTTCTGAGGAACCGCCAAACTGATTTCCAGAGTGGTTGTACCAGCTTGCAATCCCACCAGCAATGGAGGAGTGTTCCCCTTTCTCCACATCCTCACCAGCATCTGCTGTCACCTGAATTTTTGATCCTAGCCATTCTGACTGTTGTGAGGTGGAATCTCAGGGATGTTTTGATTTGCATTTCCCTGATGATTAAGAATGTTGAACATTTTTTCAGGTGCTTTTCAGCCATTCGTATCCTCAGTTGAGAATTCTTTGTTTAGCTCTGTACCCCATTTTTAATGGGGTTATTTGAATTTAGAGCAGAACATTTCTGTTTATTCTCTTTCCTAATGACTTTTAATAACTCAGTTGAATAACTAAAATTTTTGTCCTTTTAACAGTTAGATATGTATCCACATAACAAAATATGGTTTTGTGCCATGTAGCCTAGGAAGTGTGACTGCCATTTCATGCTTGAATCTGGGCTTAGCTACCCCAAATTTTACCTTAAAAAACCACATTGTATTTAATGTGAATATTAAACATTCCTTGTCCAAAGAGTCTAATTTCCTGGTGTCCTCTATTTTCAGCTTACCTACACTCTTGCTTTGGTTTCTAATTTGTGTTTCATCCACGAGACAGAATATATATTCAGAAAATGGTACACAGATAAGAAATAGGACTACTTATGGATCTCAGTTGTAATACTTACCTAAAGTTTAAAGTAGATAGTAAAGCACCATTCACACTGTGAATAACCAGAATATAACAGCCTCATTATATAGATAGGTATGTACATACTGCAGACTAACATAAACAGACTAACATAAATATCTACAAACACATACAAATTAAAGTATATATACAAGCATGCACGCACTTGCCCACACACACTCACAAAAATACACTTACACATATTATAGCTCTAAACAACAACTGAACCTGTCAGGGTCTTTTGAAATCACAAAACCCCTTCCTAAGTTCCACCTATAAAACCGAATTCCTCATCTTTCCCAAAACAGTTCCACTAATTTGTATTTGTATCAAATATTCAAATATATTAGTTTATAGGGCAGTTATGATTCAAGTCTTGGCACCCCTTGACATGCTTGCCACACTGTTGCTTTTATTCTCTGTGCCTAGCTTTTGTGATTTCCCATTCTAGGAGCTTTCCTTCGCTCTGCATTTGTCTGAGTCTGAGTCAATTGCTCTGTCTTTAATGTAAGTAAATATGTTATTTTCTGCTTACCTCATATTCTGTTCACATTCCTATTCATTGAAATCTTTTCTGTGTAACATTCACCTCCAGATTCACCTCACAAAAGTACATATCCAACCCCTAAGATTGAACTCAAATTCTATATTATCTCAATCAAGAAAAATAGGAATATTTACCTGCTGCTGCAATAAACCTTTGAGCACAGTCTCTTAGTATTTTAAATTTACTATATCGTTTTTAAGATTGTGTTCTCTTCACCTTTGTATGCTTTACTCCTCTACTCTTATACAGATAGGATGGAATGACTTATATTAATTTAGTGGAAAGTAAATTAGTATGTGAAAAAAAATCCCATTTTTGGTAATCATTATGAGACATTTACTGCTTTAAATGAAGTAACTCTGATTTTCATAACACCTTCCGATGACTGTAATATTGAACAGGACAAAATCAAGCAACAGCAAGAACCGATTTTAACAGTTCCAATAATAGCTACTCTGTTTATGCACAAGAATCCTTATGCTACTACTCCTGAATTCATAACAGAAATCGGTTTTCTACAGTCCATATTCTTTCCACTAAGATAAAGTAGCATTGTACTATCAGTATGGAAACAGAGTGCACTATTTGACATTGTGTAGATATAAGATATTTGGCATTTTAAGATATAAGAAAACTCAAAATTTAAAGTAGGTACAATAAACATAGACCAAGAGAAAATAACCATCGAAAAAAGTTAGAGGTTACTACTGTACACAAGGACTCAATTTATATTTCCACCCATTCCTCTTTGCCATGAAAGTTCTCTATCACCCTTACTCCTCTGACCTTAATTACCACACTTTAAATCATTATTGTTGCACACATGCATGGATACTGAAAACTTACCAAGTTCACTCTGTGCTGTTGCAGAACAAGTGTTTAGGGCTGATGCTTTGGAATTCAATAGTGTGTCCTGCAGCTCAACCCTAAGAAAAACTGATGCTCTCCTCTCAGTAGACATTAGGTACAAGTCACACCTTATCTAGGGGTGGGGCTTGCAAAATTTCTCCATGTGCATTGGCATGTCAAAGAGTGTCATTATCCGGGACTTATTTAGGCAAAAATATTTTTAAGATTTCAAATTAGACGGCTGTGAGTTACCCCCAATATAAAAGCACCACTGTGGATATCTTAGCATACTGACTACTGTTGTAGGTTCTAAGCTTTGCAGTAATCACTATGTAATTGAAATGTTTAGAATAACACCCAAATATGAGAGGCTAACATACCTTATCACTGTTTCCGACCCCTCGCTTTTCCCTATCTACCTAGTTCCCTCTCTCCATCACCCTCCACGGACTATTTAGTTTCTGGTTCTGAGTTAGAGTCATGTGTCCTCCCTTGAGACCTCTTTATACCTGGATTTTGGGGGGAGTCTGTGGATTGTAGCATGGTTGTCCTACACTGTCTAGTTAATGTCCACTTATAAGTGAATACATACCATACATGTCTTTCTGGCTCCAGTTTACCTCACTCAGGATGGTATTCTCAAGTTCAATCCATTTGCCTATAAAATGCATGTCTTTGTTTTTAATAGCTGAATTGCACTCCATTGTATAGATGTACTACATGATCTTTATTCATTCTTCAGTTGAGGGAAATATAGATTGTTTCCAGCTTCTAGCCATTTTAAATAAAGCTGCTATGAACATAGTTGAGCACTTGTCCCTGTAGTAAAGTGGAGCATCATTTTGGGAATTGTATAGCTGGGTCTTGATGTAGAACTATTTCCAGTTTTTCAAGAAACCATCAAATTGATTTCCAAAGTACAAGTGTACACTCCCATCAGCCACGGAGCAGTGTCCCCTTTGTTTCACATCTCCCTCAGCATGTGTTATCACTTGAGTTTTCGATCTTAACCATTCTGACTGGTGTAAGACAGAATCTTAGGGTTGTTTTAATTTGCATTTCCCTGATGAATAGGGACATCAAAGATTTCTTTTGGTGCTTCTCAGCCATTTGATATTCCTCTATTGAGAATTCCTCTGTTTACCTTTGTAACTTTCCACCCACCCCCCATTTTTAATTGTGTTATTTGGATTGTTGGTGTGTAATTTCTTGAGTTCTTTACAAATTTTGGATACTAGCCCTCTGTCAGATGTATGATGGGTGAAGACATTTTCCCAATCTTCAGGCTGCTAATTGTCCTATTGACCATGTTGTTTGCTGTACAAAAGATTTTGTTTGAAGAGGTTCTGTGCATCAATTTTTATCATAGAACCTAAGCCATTGGTGTTTTGTTCAGGAACTTATGTCCCATACCAATGTGTTCATGGCAATTTCCCATTTTCTCTTCTATTAGATTTATTATATCCAGTTTTGTGTTGAGTTCTGTGATCCACTTGAGTTTTTTGCAGGGTGATAAATATGAATCTATTTGCATTTCTCTATATGCAGATATCCAGTTAGACCAGTACCATTTACTGAAGTTTTCTTTTTTCTATTGTATGGTTTTGAATTCTTTGTCAAAAGTCAGGTGCTCACAGGTGTATAGGTTTGTTTCTGGGTCTTTCATTTTATTCCATTGATCAACCTGTCTATTCTTATGCCAATACAATAAAGCTATTATTATTATTATTATTATTATTATTATTATTATTATTACTCTCTAGTACAGCTTGAGAGCAGGAATAATGACACTTCCAGAAATTCTTTTATTGTACAATATTGTTTTAGCTATCCTGACTTTTTTGTTGGATGGTGATCAGGTGTAGCCATCCTTCTCGATGGGTTTGAGAGGACTGGGAGTGGCAACTGGATATACAGCATCCCTGGTGACTACTTGGTGACCTGGGAAGGGAGAGGATATGGAAGTCTACAGGGATGACCTTAGCTAGTATTCCTACCAAAGGGTGTTATAGTCATTGAAATGGCCATCTACAGTAGCCAGGCATAAATTCCAGAGGAGGTAAGGGGACATCAATCCACTCACCAAACCTTCAACCCAAAATTTGTTTTGCTTAAAAGATATGCAGGGATAAATATGCAGCAGAGACTGAGGGAAGAGCCAACCAATCAATGCTCAAGCTTGAGATTCATCCCATGTGAGAGATCCAAACCCTGACACTATTAAAGATACTCAACTATGTTTGCAGACAGTAAGCTATCATAACTTTCTCCAGAGAGGCTTCATCCAGCATTGTACTGATGCAGAAGCAGAGATTCACACCCAACATCAGGTAGAGCATGAGGAATCTTATGAAAGAATGGGTAATAGAAGTTATCAAATTGTAGGGCTCAAGGACACCACAAGAAGACCCAAAAAGTTTACTAACCTTAGGACCATAGGGGATCACAGAGTCTGAGACACCAACCAGGGAGCATGCAGGAATGGAGCCTAAACCCCCAACATATTGGTAGCCAATGTACAGCTTTGTCTTCATGTGAGTCCCCTCACAGGTGAGCAGAAACTCTCTCAATGTTGTTTCCCTAGCATTGGATCCCCTTCCTCCATGGACTGCCTGGTTGGGCTTCAGTGAGAGAGGATGTGCCTATTCCATCTGGGAATACATGTCCTGGTGGTGGTGGTGGGGTAGTACCAAAAGGGGTATCCCATTCTCTGAGGAGAAGAGAAGGGTACAATGATGGGAGAGATTGGTAAGGGTCAGGCTCAGAAGAAAGGAGTGGGACTGTGATCCAGATGTAAAGTGAATAAAAAGGGAGAGAGAGAAAGAGAGAGAGAGAGAGAGAGAGAGAGAGAGAGAGAGAGAGACTAGAATAATACTCTGAAAAAATAAGATCAACAATATAGTTAAAGAAACCAGATGGTCCTTGGAAATCATTTACTAGGGAGCCCACCAAAAACATTGTGCTTCAAATTCATGCACAGTTCACATCATTCTCAGAAAATGAGGTATAAAATAATTTAGCAGGATGCCTGATATTTATCTCTAGGCTCTATATGTAGACTTAAACAGACACAGACAAAGACAAAGACAAAGACACAGACACAGACACAGACACAGGCACACACACACACAAGCACATGCAAACACAAATAAGCCACTATATAGACCAACCTCACACACTGAAACAAATGCCATAGTCCTTATAAAATATAGAAATAATTTTAATCTAAGTTTTCATTAAAAGTCAAGTGTCAATGATTTATACATAGAGATAGAAAGAAATTTCCTGGCTTGAATGTCAATTTATGCCACATAGAAATAGCCCCCTTTTTCATTATTCTTTAATCTAAAAGCATAGAAGGCACCTGCTACAATGTACTTAATTATGAAGTGCGGGGTGAGACAATTGAGAAGAATAACAGGCCAGACTCCTCACTGATACTGCATTTGACAATAGAATTACATTTCTGTTTCAAGCAGGTTTTATCAATCACACATTCATTAAATCAAAATGGTTTCTGGTTTTCAGCACCCTGAGATGCCATTATATAATACCACTGATTAAGCTAGAGGAGCAGATAGACTGACTGGCAATGGCTCTCTACACTTCTCTCACCAGGCACACAGAGGCTATGCTGCTGTCAAATTGGCTTTTTTAAGTAATTGACACTGTATCAAATCTCTTTGGGCAGATGTGTCATTCACTCCCACTTTGCTCTTTCTCCTCCCTTTCTCATGGATTTCTATCCCTTGGCTCTATTTTTATTCTTGATCCTTTTATATCTTTTCACATGAACTGACTCCTTGCCTGAAAAACATTACTTTTAACCAAAACACAACCACGAAGTCATTGCAGCTCTGATGGTAACTTAATTTTACATAAAATATTTAACTGAATATTTTCTAATGTCCCTGATATGGCATTACTTTTTTTTACTAATATAAAATATTAATAATATTATATTACACAAACACCAATAATTGATATACCTAGAAAAGAAAATTGTTCTTATTTGAGCAAAAGGCTTGGTCTAGATAAAATCCAAGAGAATCCAATTTTAAGAAAACACAAAGAGAAAGCAAAGGTTGTTACACATGTAAAATATCATGTTAACCCTACTTGCTCTCAAGTATACCTCTATAGAAAACAGTTTTTCTGTTCATGGTCCTGTCTATGTGCTCTCTGCTTCTCGAAAACAAAACAAACTATTAAACTACTCCTATTTAAAACTGATTCAAAATATGTGGTCAGATTCATTTGTGCATGGGGAAAAAATAACAAAGAAGAAGCTAGTAACGTCTGCATCCTTTACCAAATTTTGATTCTATAACTAAATTTTAGAAATACTTACTGTTTTATTCTGCACATTTCCTGATGTGTTTTTTTGTTTTGTTTTGTTTTGTTTTTAATGTTGTGTTCCTACTACGTCTCTGCTTTTCATAGATATTTAAGTTTTCAATATTTCCTTGGCCTTCACACCTAAAGTTAAACTTGATAATTTTTTCTTCTCTTTCTATCATCAAACATTTAACAAATGAATTATTAGTATATAATGGATTTGGACATGTGAATCTAATTTTCAAATACTAACCAAGAAATCAATTACTTCAATACTGTGCATCATTATATCAACAAATGTTATCATTTATTTTTATTTTGTAATATTAGGTGAACATACATTTTATGTTAGAAAATGATTTGAAATATGGAGATAAAAATTTATCAAAATTTTCTTGTTCTTGAGAGGTTAAGATCTAGTAAAGGCTAAATTTTAAGCCTATGGGGGCTTGAGAAGCACTTTGTGCTTTGGAAAGCGATGATAATAAAGACTGAGAAAGATTTGTGTGGAAACAGGAAACAATGTATCAGCTTTGCGTTTATGCCATCGTAGCCCAATAGACATAAGCCATTTTAATAGACTGATCTGGATAGTCACTGAATCATCGTTTTCTTAATACCCGTATTAATTAGCTTGGACACTGAAATGCTGTCTGTGATTTTTTTCTTTGGACTAATTTTGATGTGCTCATAATTCTCTGTGTATATAAATAACTGCAGGTTAGAAACAGGGGTTCAGAGACTATCCACTTCAGTAATTCAATACATTTGCACATATTTGTTGAGTGATTTTTCTATATGAATTTTTCATCTCTTTTCAAGGACTACATTAACTCTGGGATTCAAAATACTTTTCAGTTCTCACTGTCACCTCTGCTTTCATTAATCAAACAATAAAATAATCACTTAAAAAGGAGGGCTGAGTTAAATAAGAGCTCTAAGTAAAATTATATCTGTTGTTTGTCAATGGTACATGCCATAAAACTGACTTTTCTCCCAAGTCTGTAGATTTGCCCATCATCTATTTCTTCCTTTATTTGTAATTTTTAATTAGTCTTTTCCATTCCCTCATGTTTAGTCTCTGCCACTAAAGTACATTAGGTTCTGTTTTGTTTTGTTTTTTATGGCTTTTCTCTACTGCTTCTTAAAAAATATTCTATTCTATGTTGTTTTAGTAACACAGTTTAACATTTTCATGAATCCCACAAGGTATAATTTTGACTGTCACTGAGTTTTTTCATTAAAAATGGTATACATACAACAATCATTCTAGTTATTATAACTTCCTCCTAATCCTCTCCTAACCTTATTTTACGGACAGGTCTTTCCATATTAGTTACTTCCTATGAGTATTACTGTTCCTGTTTTTACTCTACTGTATTTTTTAATGAAAATCTTTGAGACTCCAACAGGATGATTTGTCAGACCCTGGGTTTGCAATGATATATTGTAACCTGGTAGGTTCTCAACTGCAGCCATATGAGAGAGCAGTTGGCCCCCTCAGATCCACAGTCAAATGGAAGTAGACACAGATTGTAGGTTCAGAGCTGGCCACCACTACTATTTGGAAGTCATGACAGCATTATCTGTTTTCAAAAGACAGCATTTCACAGTCTTCCTACTTATCTGCTGGCTCTTATGATCTCTCTGCCCCCATCTCCCATGGTGTTCCCTGAGTCTTAACGGAAATGGTGCTAATGCCCAATTTAATACTGAGCAATCAAGAGAATATAGCTGCACTGCAGACATCTTTGAATTACACTTGAAAAACAATTGATGGAGAAACATCTAACAACAAACACATTATAATAGGCATATGAACAATTAGGCACATGAATGGCTAATTATGTTCCTTGCATGTAATGAGAGTGATCACATATTGGCAAGATCAGTTGATAACCTGACTGGTATATCTTAAGTTTTCAAGATAAAAGTCTTAAAAATTCAAGATACAAACTTCAGGTTATACACATTGAATGACTGATCACAATAAAGCAGACAGGTGGCAGAACCCATAGTTAAGACAGTATTCAGTGCAGATGTGAAGTAGTGTGACATGAGGGAGGTGGTCCTTGGGAGCTTCCTGTTGAGCACTAGCATGGTTATAATTCTATGGAGTTGAATGCCCTTTCCTAAGATAGAGCATACTCACAAAATCTGAAGCATCATATAAAGATACCACTTGAATAAATTTATACTAGAAAGTGAATGGCAAATAGCAAAATAAAAGCATATTCAAGTGATTGAAACAATAGACAGTAGACTATTGGTGTACTTAATACAAAATGCAGTCTAGGACTTTTAAAATTACCTTAGTTTAAGTAAAATAACATATAATTCAATATCATAACCTATTCAGCTTGATTTATTAGTATACTCAGTAATCATATTTAGCTTGGTTTTTTTTTCAATGTTAAATAAAAATAAGAGAATTTCCTGGATAGTGGTTGATAAGGACATAGAATTACCAACAATGGTAAGTCAATGTAGAGGATTTTGTTTTGTTTTGTTTTGTTTCGTTTAAGAAAAAATCCAAAATTCTTAGTAACATAAAATTCCTTGCTTAACACATACATTGTTTGTTGACAAAACCAAGCAGTCACAATGTGCTCTAAATTGCAATTTAAATTAAAAAAAAATGAGAAGAAACATGACTCATGGTATTGAATAGTATAAATATTTAATCGCATCATATTTCATATTATTACTGTTTTCACATAGAGTGCCTCACTATCTACCATTTCCATTATTTCCAGTGGTTCTCTGTCCTCTATTTCTCAGAGGTGTTTCTCAACCATTCTAATACGGCAACTATCTAATAAAATTCTTCATGTAATAGTTACCTCAAAAATAAAATTGTTTTATTGTTACTTCATAATGGTAAGATAATTATGCAACTGTTATAATTTTTACATTTTTTATTATTTGCGAATTCGGCATCAAGCATCCCAGTCCCATTCATCTCTCCACCCCTTCATATCTGCCTTTTGCCCTTGAAGCGTCCCTTCAAACAAAAACAAAGATACAAACACACACACAAAAAAAATCTCACTTTGGAAGCTGTGATGTGTCATGGAATGCCACATAATACACTCTTTTGTCCAAACATCTTTATTTTCAAATGTTTATTGCAATGAGTCATTTGTTTTGTTCAAGGTCTCTATCTTCTACTGTTCTGTCAAATCTACTGGATCCTCACCAGGACTTCTCTCTGGTATCTTGACTTTGCCCTGTGTCACAGAGATACCACGGCAGCATTGAATCTGCACGACTGTCCTCTGCTTGTACTCCAGAAGTTAAAAGATGGGGAAGGTGTTGAAACTTGGTATTTGGAAAGCATTGGCATGCTTCAAGTGGGGCTTAATGGGCTATCCTAGAAGGAATATGGAAGACTATGTTGTTGTGAGTGATTTGAAGTGATAGCACATACTGGTGAGGATTCATGGAAAGGAATCCTCATGCATAGTTGGTAGAATTATAAATTGTTTCAGCCACTGTGGAAATTAGAGTGGTAAGTCCTCCAAGCACCGAAAGCAGAGGTGTTGATTCTGCAGCTGTGCCACTACTTGACATATGCCCAAGAATTTCCCACTCGTCTCTATAAACATTTCCTCACCAGTGTTTATTTCTGTTCTGTTTATAATAGCTAGGAAAATGAAATGGCTTAAATAGCCTTGATCCAAAGAATGGACAATGATCATGTTGTACACATGTACAATATAATTCTCTTCAGGTATAAAAATGATATAAAATTTTCAAATAAATGAGGAAAACTAGAAAATATACTGAGTTGTGATCTAACACAGACACAGAAGATAAATGTTACATGTTTATTATTTGTATACCTTAACCTAAAGCTTTATAAAGTGGTGCATAACCTAGACTAATATGAACCAAGACAGTAAAGATGTATTTTGAAACAGTGAGAAAAAGACCTCTAGAGAAGGCTAACTTTTTATGAAGATAAGATGAGAAAAAAATTGTACAGGTTTCAACTAGAGAGGAGAGAGGTAGCTAAGAAAAATAAATAATGTTACAGATTTATGAAAAGGCGATAAAGATATATATTATTTTACATTTACTAACATACATGTAGAATACATAGATGAGTGTATATGCATATATACTGTCTTCATTGCTTTTATGTTGTTGATATAATATATAGACCAGAAGTAAGTTGGGGAAGAAAAGTTTTATTTGGCTTGTTTGTTATAGGTCATAATTAGGGGAGATAAAATTAAGCAGTGACTCAAAGCAGGAAGCTGAAAGGAGGAACTGAAGAAAAAAACATAGAGAAATGCTGTTCTGTGTCTTTCTCTCCACCCTTACTCAGTCTGCTTAGTTATAGCACCTAGGACCATATGCCCAGTGGTAGCACTGCTCCTTGTAATATGAGTCATTTTTCATGAATCATTAGTCAAGAAGTTTTTTTTTAATTGCAACACATTTTATTGCTTATCCCTCAGTATTGATCTCCTTGTTCATCACCAATACCAATCCATAATATTGTGTTATCCATAATATCGCCGCAATAGCCAACATTAAGAATCTTTTGAGGAACACCACAGCATTCTGTGTTATTTATTATTAATAAGGATATAGGCTTGCCTTCAGAAAATTCAGATAGAGATATTTTCTCAGCTGAGGTACCTCTTCCTAGATTATTCTAGATTACGTCAAGTTGACAAAAGCAAACAAAGAAACAAACCAATAATGAGGCTATTTAACCTCAGGTCTGCTTCACACACCAACACATTACTATTAAATGATAAATTTTCTTTCTTGTTCATCACTAAAATCTCATTTAAATATCAATATCACAATATAAAATAGAGTGTAACTATTGTGGCTGGAGTTATCTTTGCTGTGATGAAACAACATAACCAAAAGTCACTTGGTTAGGAAAAAAGTTATTTAGCTTACATCTCCTGAGTCACAGTCCACTGAGGGAAGCCAAAACAGGAACTCATACAGATTGGGACCTAGAGACAGGAACTCATACAGACACGACTGGATAATACTGCTTATTTGCTTGTGTCTCATAGTTTGCTCACACTGCTTTCTTATAAAACCCTGAATCACCAGCCCAGAAGTGTGGGACCAGGGACCAGACAATAGGGTTGCAGGGGTAGAGGCAGAGTCCAGCAAGATTCCTGGGATTCAGACTCCAAAGACCAGCATTGGAATATAGATGTTCATGACAATAAATTTATATATAAATTTTTAGCCAATCAGGATGCAGTTACATAATCAAGGGCCAAATTGGGCACTGCATATGTTGTCCTGCCATATCTGATTTGCTTGTTCTTTACTCTGTATGGGAGGGAGTGGATCACCTGGTGAATTCCATGACTACATGGAAACAGCCTTTGCCTTGGTCTTGGGTCCTTTGTTCTGCCTCACCTGTGTGCTGGGAGCTACCTTAGATCATGTAAGATCGGGACTCCTCAAGCGGTCGCAGAAGCCCATGGTGCTTCCCTCTTTATCCCGCTTTTCCCCCATAGGATTCACTTCCATGGGCCCCACACAGGAGAAAAAACACCCACAATGAATTCGATCCTCCCTCATCCTTACATGCCAGCCTGCAGCCTGATCTTATAGAGGCATTTCCTTGGTTTTGGTTCCTTCCCCTCAGTTAAGTCTAGTCCTGTCAATTTGACATTAAACTAAGCAATGCAGCAAGAAATACAGAAGATTTCTTACTGTCTTTAAGATTTCAGTCTCTTTAAGATATCCAAGGTCTCACTAAAAACTGAAATCCCTTTGGTAAAAGCTAAAATAAGTTGCATATGCTTTTATTTCAAAAGGAGAAAATCAAATTATGAAAGTAATCAAATAAATGCAAAACCAAAACACAACAGTGTAAATAAAAGCTTATAGTTCAATGTACTTCATGTGAGATTGATTCATTTGTGATATCCTGAGTCCCAAATACTTTGGCCTTTCTCTCTCCAAGCCTCTTCTCTTCAGAGCAAACACAGCTCATTTCCCAGGTGTAGGCTGGATCCATTCCATAGCTGTTACTGTCCTTTTTGATTATGAGATTGTCCTGTCATTTTCCACTGTGTTTGTGTGTGCACTGAAGCTAGCATCTTCACCAGTGGCGTCCTTGTCTCCCTTTGAGGACTCTGACTCTGCTGTACAGTACCAAACCTCTGCTCTTTTTCCATGTCCCCTTCAGTTGTGTGGTTTCTACTGCAACCAAGGCTGCATATTCACCAGTGTCCTCTCCTGCAAAGATTTTCACTTAGAGTGATAATGTTATACCGGAGAGTCATAAATTTTCTGACAAAATCCTCAGCACTAGACATGGGGAACCCTCTTTAATTGTGGGTCATTGGAATTCAAGAGACCCAAAATAATATAAGCTATTGCCATTGCCCTTGGTTGTCTTCCAAATCACTGAAGTGTGACTCTATACCTGAATATATCATATACTTCAGAGGCCATACTTGAAGGAATCATGATGAAACTAACTTGTAAGGCCTTTTTGAGCATACAAAGATTGCTAACTCTATGTTTATTATTATTATTTTGTGTTTCCGATTATTTTGCCTGCATGGGTGTTTGTGTATCACATGGTACCTGGTGCCAGGAAGAACTAAAGGGGGAAAAAAGGCACCAGAAGCTCTGGAACTGGAGGTATAGGTGGTTATGCAATATCACATAGGTGCTGTGAATGGAAGCTGTATCCTCTTTAAGAGTAGCCAGTGATTTTAATTGTTGAATATCTACCTAATCCCTAAGTCTAGATTTTTGAAGCCAATAACTAGTGTCATAATTACTAATGATAACATTATAGAATATTGAAATTAAAATTTAAGCTATATCTTTTATTGGGTATAAATAACAATAATATCAGGTTCTTCACCCATGAAAAATCTTGAAAGCAGATTATATGAAAGGCTATGTAAACTGCTTCTGTCCTCAATTATTTGGAAAGGGAAATAAGAAAGAAAGTATATTGGTGTCTTTTCTTTTGCACAATAGGCCACAAAATAAAAACAACTTAAGGAAGGGAAAGGTTATAGTGGATTATGATTTCATAGGGATAAGACCCCATCATGCTGTGACAGAAATGGCAGCCAGCAGCAAGTATATTTGCAGAAGCAGGAGGCTGGGCTATTATATATTTAACATTGAGCGTGAAACTGAGGGCACAGTGCAAGTGGAATGGAGCTTAATCTCTCAAAACCCTCTCTCATTGATAGACTTCCTTCAGCCCGGTCCTACTTCCCCATAACCTCTCAAGCACCACCACCAACTGATAACCATATAGTCAAACGCTGAACCCTATGGGGGACATTTCTAATCCATAGGTCCACAGAAGAGAAACTTTAAACCACATACTCTGAGTCAGGAATAATACACAAAAGTGGAAATGTACTCCAAAATTGTTGAGGTATATAAAACTTACTTTTACCCAGGAAGATAGGGTTTGAGGGACATGAGGAGAAAACCTTGGTTGTGCAAAGAGTAACAATCACTATGCTATTAAGAAACTTATAATTCAGAAGACTATATTATATAATGTCCCTTTAAAATCTACAGCTGATATTCACCGGGAGCATAAACTATAAATGCAACACTCCATGGTTCTAAATTTGCTAATGTGGAAGGTAATTGGGAAAAATATAACGTATTGCTATTAAGGTTAATTACATCATAATACTTAAAGAATGTACTTTAAATGGCTGATTCCACTTGACATTAATGAAAACTACTAAATTATTTGCTTGGGTTCTAATAGCTAATGACAATTTTTTCATCATCTATCACTTGTATTGCTTTCTCATAGTTTAAAATGACACTATTATAAGGTTTACAATCTATGAGAAAATTAAAGTACTAATTTCTGGACATCTCTTATGATTTGTTCAAGCTTCATGATCATGCACTTATAAGCATTTATATAAACATTTATAGTACTTTTGGGATAAATTTTCATCAGATAGTGAGACTGAGAGATTTTCCTGGGTTCTAATGGAGGAGTAAATTTCTGGTAACAATTTCATAAATAATAAACCTTTTATTTATAGCTGGGTATTTTGCATGAGTATGCATTTAACAAAGCAGTAATATTCTGTACATATAGCTTTTGGGGAGAAAAAGGAAAGTTCTTGATAATTTACCACTTTTGATTACCGAGATTAACACTCTCATTAGGTCTGACAGGCACAGAAACCCCAATGTCACGATGCACTCTCAATGCACTAAGGAACTGGGCTTCCCTAGTGACTTGTTAAAGAGATGTTAACACTGAGTATTACCAAAGATTTGAATATTCTGATTAGAATGAGGAATATTATAATAAGAATAGACAGTAATATGAATATTAATGATTCAATTGACTATTAAAATAGGTTATAATTAATGCAAATAAATGTGCCTCTAAACCTGATGCAAAAATTTGAAAGGCTAAGTAAAATATGAAACAGCCTGAGTTTTATAGGAAGGTAATTTTTAAGTGAAAGTGTTGCATTTTGTGTGTATGAGAAATGATAAATTTGTACTTAATAAATGCATATTTGCTAAATTATTTTATAATGCCAATACTTAGAAAGGTTTAGCAGTCTTACACAAAGAATTTGAAGGTAGTTACTGGAAGTAATATCTATTTTTGGTTTTTAATATTCTATATATTCCTTTTGGCTGGTTATCAATATACACATATGACTGAGTATCTTATTGTGCTTTTTTATGACAACTTAAAATAAACTATTGCCATTTGGGAAAAGGAACTTTAATAGACAAATTGCCAGAATAGACTGACCTCTGGAAAAGCCTGTGAGATGATTTTTATTAATGATTTATGTTAGAGGGACAACCCCAGTGTAGGTGGTACAAATTCTGGGATTATTTTCCTGGATACTAAAACAAGCATACTGAGAAAACCATGATGAGCAAGCCAGTAAGAAACATTTCTCCATGCCTTCTGCTTAAGATTTGCCTCAGTTTCCTGCCTTGAATTCCTGTTCCCACTTTCCTTGGTGATGGACTGTTACCTACAAGTATAAGATGAAATAAATCTTTTCCAATGTTGCTTTTGGTAACAAATTATTATTTGTTATAATAGCAACAGAAACCCAAACTGAGAAAGCCATCATATAGGAATATACAATCACACATTTCTTGTTAAAAAACATCTATGAATTAATATGGTCTGAAGTATTTTTCATAGAGTCACTGAAAAGAGAACAAAACATAATAATCATATTAGAAATATTCAATGTACAAACCCTGGACATTGAAATGTTCACAAGTATATCTGTGAAAATATCTTAGTGTGCATTTCTTTGACACAGAAAAGTTAAATGTATATTATGCATCAATATATCAGGATTTTCATTTAGCCTATATCACAGTTATGGCTTTATCGCTGTGAAAAAATTGCCATGACCATAAAGCAAGTTGAGGAGAAAAGGGTTTATCCAGCTAACACTTTCACATCTCTGTACATCATCAAAGGAAGTCAGGACAGGAACTCAATTAGGGCACAAACATGGAAGCAGGATCTGATGCAAAGGCCATGGAGGGATGCTACTTCTGGCTTGCTTCATCTGGATTGTTCATCCTGACTTTTTATAGAACACAGAACTACCAGCCCAGGAATGACACCACCCACCGTGGGCTGAGGCCTCCACTTTTGGTCAAAAATTGAGAAAATGTCTTATGGCTGGATCTAGTGGAGGCATTTTCTGAACTGAAGGTTTGTCCCCTCTAATGACTTTAGCTTAGGTCGTGTTGACACACAAAACCAGCCAATACAGTTAACGTGCATGCCTCTGTGATGACTAAATATTTTTTTCAATATAACTTGTTAGTCACCTGTTAGATAGTTATTACAAATACTTTCTGGATGATTCTAGGTGGGTTATTTTGAAAGTGTTATCATTTGAATCGGTAGAATTAGGTTATGTCTATCCAACATGACAGATACCAACCTAAATGTGGAAAGCCTCAAATGAAATGATGAGGATTAATTTATTTTCTGTTCTGAGTTGAAACATATATCTCCAGCCCTTCTTTTAGTATTTCTGGCTCTCTATATGGCTCTTGTCCTAATACCATAGCTCTTCAATTCTCAGGTGTTTAAAATAGGACATAATTATACCAGTTATTATTAATTATTTTATAAGACAGCTTGTAACAACAACTTCCATCGGAAATTGTTAAAACAATTTCTTATTATAAATATACTAGTATACATCTACATATTTTCATGTGACTGTGTCTATATGACCATTATTCTTAATAACTGCAGTAAAACGGTAACTGAGCAACTTCCATTTCCTTCCAATAAAACCTTCTGAAGTAGATAAATAATAGTCAGTGACAAGGATTCAGTGATCTATGGTTTAATCATGTCTTAGCATGTTGTTCTTGTAGATTCAGTTTAATTAGCATAGACACTCTAATACATTCATATTCCAATTTCAATTCCAATATCATAAAACCAATATCATAATGACTCAAATTTTAATATCTGAGAAAACCACACAGCCTACATAATTCTTGGGGACTTTAATAAAGGGCATTTACTTTTACTCCCAAATTGGAAACATTTAAAAATAAAAATAAAAATTTCATCTAATTAAGCAAATAATGGTTTAAAATAAAAGTGAAAAATGGAAAAAAATTCAAATAGTAAGAAGTACCAAAGAACAAGCTACAATCTTTAATCTTCCAAATGATTACCAATGTATTTATATGTATGAATTCAATTGAATTTTAATCACCCCTACCATAACCTAATTCAGAGATAACCCAAAATATTGTCACAAATAAAATATAAATAAAATAATAAATAGAACACACATATAAACAAAACTATACTATAAAATGATATCATTCAAAGGAAGCCATTTGTTCACTTATGCTCTCTGCAAGTGATGTGTGTTGCACACTTGCTACATATTTTTCAAATAATTTTCCTTTCCAGAGCAACCAACCATCTAGTGTTTAACAGTAGTTAAAACTAGATATTAATAGATAATATGAATTTTGATTTGGGCATATATGCACCTTGGCAACTATGGAATTTTTATAGCTACTTCTTAAAGAAAATGTCCAACTATTATTTAATTTGAACAAAAACTAACTCAGTATTAGACTTAAGAATATATTTTAACATGACATTAGTAAGTAAAGAATAAATATATCTATGAAAACTTTTGATTATCTATGATACTCTTATCCTTTCAATTTTCCAAATTTACCTGTCATGAAACAGCATGAGACAGTCCAATTATTTTATAAAGCATGTGTAGAATGAAGAAATTTTAGATCAGAGAAAGAAGTACATACGCTTCGGGAATCTATGCTCGTTAAGATAGGATTAATACTTTTAAAATAATTTGGAAGATTATGAACTCTTCAGTAATTTCATTTTTGGTTTTTTGCTTGAAATACTTATTATTTAAATCTACCAAATCTGTACCAGAATCATAGTCTTACTTTCTAATATCTGAATAATTTCTCAGCCAAAAAAGATCTCAAATAATTACATAGCTATTAAATGGATATATTAATGTCTGATAATATGACAATTGTAAAAAATAAAATAAAACCCAATGTATTTTTTGTGAGTTTGAAATTTATAGTATCTTGAAATAAAAGAACAGCAGTTACATTTATAAAACTGTGTCTAAAACATGATGCCATAAAATGTATTAATATAAAATACAATAAGAAAATAATGTTCTAAATGAGACATTTACTGGAAGTACATTAAGGAATAATAAAATATGACAGACCATACCAGCCAGAAGACCATGCAGGCCTACAAATCTTCTCTCTACCTGTTCCCCAGACCTAATCCCTTAGACTTTTCTCTAGCATTGGAGGAGAACATCAGCTGCAGCATAGCATCCCTGAATCCTGTGTGTTCCATAGATCATCCACTCCTGGCTATCCTCACACCATTCATTGTTATTTCCCAGCCCCGAAGTCAGGCAGACATCAGAAGATCAGTTAGCCTGCCTGATGATCTTCTCTACTCTTCTGTTCCCCTAGACTCAGTGCTTTAGGCTCATCCCTATCATGGCAACAGATCACCAAGTGCAGCCTGGCACCACACCCTTCTGTCCACATCTCATGTGGTTACCACAGACCATAGCCTCCAAATGTTACATCTCTTACTCATTCCTGTATCCCAGGACCAACTCAAGCAAATGATGTTTGCTCCATCACTGGCCACATTCGCCACAAAACCCGGGGGCTGCCCACATACCTTCTCTGCTCTCTTTGTTCACTTAGACCCAATTCCTCATTTTCTTCCCTAAAACTGCAAGATCTAACCTGCTACAGCCTTCCTCCTCCACTCATGTATCCTATGAACCACAGGGACCATCTCTGCCTGCCTAACTTCCCTCTCTAACTGGTCAATGCATCTCAGTCTCTAACACCAGCAGGCATTCCCTGTGAACACACCAGCTGTGAAGGGCAGTAAAACAGGCATTAGACAGCCATCACAACTTCTGAAAATCCAGAGAGGAAGCAGAAAGCAAATAACAAACATGCATCCCACATAAGTAAGGGAGAAAATCAGCACCTAGACTTATAATTGTCTCAAACCCAGATGTCTATATGCCTGCTTATGAATGTAACCAATAACATGTAGGACAATGTCTCCACTAGAGCTCAGCTCAGCTATTACAAGCCGTCCTTAATTGTACAACATAGCTAAAGCACAAGAAAAAAAAAAGACATTAAAATCAGCTACGTGAATATGATAGAGGTCCTTAAAGAGGAAATGAATAAATCCATTTAAGAAATCTGGGAAAATATAAATAAACAATTGAATGAAATGAATAAATATCTTAAAGAAAGCCAGAAAAACTCAACCAAGTACATCGAAGAAACAAATAAAACTTGTCAAGACTTGAAAACATAAATAGAAGCAATAAAGAATATAAAAACCTGATTGCTCAGAATTAATGGAAGAAGACACTTGTCAAGGTGTGCCACAAACAGATCACAGCAAACAAGAGATCTCATGTGAGAGGTATATTGGGGTGGTATACAGAGGCTTACTCTGAGTGAAGGTAAAAGGCTAAATGAGGGCAGAGAGAAATGGCAGAGGATTTTTATAAAGGCGTATAGCACCTGACCATACATAGAGAACATAGAGCTCATAACCAAAGTGTAAATGTGTTGTATTTTGGTGGCTGATGGCAATATAGCTCCTGTTGCTGGCTTATGCAAGGTGGATTTACTGCTGGGGTTTTTCAACACTAAAAATTCATTTAGGAATTTGACCAAGTACTGCAAAAACAAACTCCACCAACAAAATACAACAGATGGAAGAGGAAAGTACAGGCATCATAGAATAGAATAGAATAGAATAGAATAGAATAGAATAGAATAGAATAGAATAGAATAGAATAGAATAGAAGAAATAGATACATCAGTCAAAGAAAATGTCAAATCTTAAAGAAAAAAACCATGACACAAAATAGCTAGGAAATTTGAGACCCTGTGAAAAGACTAAACCTAAGAATAATAGGAATAGAAAAAGGAGAAGAATTCTATCTCAAACATCAAGGAAATATTTTCAACAAAATTAAAGAAGAAAAGTTTCCTAACCTAAATAGGTGATACATACAAAGGCACAAGAAACATACATAGGATCAAATACAGTGGACCAAAAATGAAAGACCTCTTGCCATATAGTAATCAAAAGATTAAATATATTGAACAATAAAAATAGGAAAAGTTGCAATGGAAAATAAATATGTAACATATAAAGGTAGAACAATTGGAATTACCTCTGGTTTCTTAATGGAGATTCTAAAAGTCAGGAAGGCCTGATCAGATGTACTCCAGACTAAAGGCATCCACAGATACCACCCTTGATTACTATACCCAACAACATTTTTCATCACTTTAAGTATTCTTTTGTTTTGTTTTGTTTTGTTTTCCGAGGCAGAATTTCTCTGTGTAGCCCTGGCTGACCTAGAGTTCACTCTGTAGACTAGAATGGCATTGAACTCAGAAATCCACCTGCTTCTGCCTCCCAAGTACTGGGATTAAAGGCATGCACCACCACTGCCCCCCGGCAAGGATGCTAATTCTTACCATGAAAACACAGGAAATAATCTCATACAATCAAAACCAAAAGAACAGAAACACACACATACTACCACCAGCGCCATCACCAACACCACCACTATTATCATCAACACAACCACCACCCCAACCTATGAAATAATAGAAATCAACACTCTGTGAACATTTTCATCTCTCAATATCAAAAATATCAATTTCCTAATTAAAAACACAGACTAATAGAATGAATATTAAAGCAAAAACCATCTTTCTGTTGTTTCCAAGAAATACACCAAAACAGCAAGGATAGATTACTTATTTTACCTCAGGGTAAAAATTTGTAGAAACATATTCCAAGCAAATGGATCTAGAAAACAAGGTGCATCCAATTTATTATCTAGCAAAATAGACTTCAAATCAAAACTAATAAAAAGAATGAGGATGGACATTTTATACTTATCAAAGGAAAATCTACCAAATGATATTTCAATTCTTAATATCGATGCACTAAACACAAGGACATCCACTTTTGCAAAAGAAGCACTGGCACAGCTTAAATCACATGTCTATCCTTACACACTGATAGTGGTATACTTTAATACCCAATCTGAAAAATAGACAGGTCATTTTGACAAAAGCTAAACAGAGAAATACTGGAGACAGCAGATCTTATAAACCAAATGGACCTAATAGATATTTATACACATTTCACCCCCCCAAAAAAAAATTAATCATTTTCTCGGCACCTCATGGAACTTTTTTTAAAATTGACTATATTCTCAATACAAACCAAGCATCAATAGGAACAAGAAAATTTAAATACAACCCTGCACCTCTCAGACGACCATGGACTAAAGCGAGATATAAACAACAACAGAAAAACACAGAAAGAGTACAAACACATGGAAAGTGAACCACTCTGTACTCAATAAAAATTGGACCAAGACAGGAATGAAAAAATAAATTTAAGTCTTTCTTGAATCCAATGATTATAATGCACAACATACTCAACCATATCAGGCACAATAAACTGGTACAAAGAGGAAATTTTATAGCACAACGTGCCTACATAAAATAATTGGACAGATATCATACTGCCAAATTTGTAGCACATCTGAAAGCTTTAGAACAAAGAGAAAGAAGAAGGAAATAATCCAACTGAAGGTTCAAATATATGTTTGAAATAAAGAGATGGATAAAAGCAATCAATAAAACAAAGAGCTGTGAGAGTTTTTTGTTTTTGTTTTGTTTTGAGAAAATCATGATACACAAACAATTATTCAAACTAACCAAAAAAAGAAGGAAGAATATCCACATTAACAAAATCAGAATTTAAAAAAAAGTAACATAACTGAAAGTGAGGAAAACCAGAGAATTATGATGCCACACTATTAAAACATATCCTTCACCATTGGAAAAATATAAAAGAAATGGATAATTTTCTTGGCAGATAGCACTCACTGAAGTTAAATGAAGATCAGATAAATAGCTTAAATAGACTTATAAACCCTAAGGGTGAGGGGGAGCCCATAGCCACGCAGTTTTAGGTCAGAATTCAACCAGAATTTCAAAGAAGAGCTAATTTAATCGTCATAAAGTTATTTCACAATTTAGAAACAGAAGAAACATATGGATGGATCTACAGTTACTCTGATACCCAATCCACATAAAAAGCCTCAAAAACAGTTACAGATGATTTTTCTCATGAATGTTAAGGCACATATCAAAACAAAATGTCAATATTTGTAGTGCCATATTATGCAGAACAAATACTTGGTGATATTCACCATTGGACAAAAAAATAATATAACCATTTTTACTTAGAAATAATTTTGTAACATGATGGTTCTTCAAGTCATATTAATATTATGAGGTAAATCATTTCCTGTAAAATATGTCAAATTTAAGAATCCAATAACTTTCAAAAGCAAATAGAATCATATAATTTAATGACATCTCAAAACATTGCTTGCATTTATAACAGAACATTTTTCTACATAACTATAAATGGAAATTTGAGACCATACAAAGATATTGCTGAAATAAAATTTGTTTCTTCTTTGAATGGATAATAATTGATATATCAATATATGTTCATATACATTTACTGTCTTTTAATTTAGAAAAGTGGAAGTTTAAAGAATTGTTTGGGTTGTTGTTTAATTGTACTCCTCTTGTAGCTAATACTGTGTGTGGTGGTTTGAATTAGAATGTTCTGATAGCCTAATGGAAGTGGATATATGGTCCCCAACTGGTATAATTGTTTGGGAAATATGAAGAGCTGTGGCTTTATTAGGAGAATTGTGTCACTGGAGCATGGTGACATATGTGCTCTCTGCCATCGTGGATCTATAAAGTCCTATATCCAACTAAATGCTTTACTTTATAAATTCTCTTGTGCTGCTTTATCACAGTAATATAGAAAACATACAGGAATTGGTTCCAGAGGAATGGTTGTTAGTGTAACAGGCCTGAACTTGCAGGATTTGAGTGGAATAGAGACCGTTTTGGTCTTTGGACTAGAAAAGTGGTTGAACGTAGTATGTAGAACTTAATGGGTCATCCTAATAAGAGTTTGCAAGAGAACATTTGTAAAAGTTATTTGAACCCTATTGAATGCAGTTCAAGAGATTTAAGAGGGGAATAATATAACTGACTGGTCTACAGCCTGGTTTTTGAGATATTTTGTCAAAGAAATTTTCAACTGTCTGCCCTCTTATTATGAATTCGTGTGAGGCTAAATTGAATAGTAATGGACATATTTCTTGACATTGGGGATTTTAAGACAATCTAGTGTCAACTCTGTATAGTGGTTATTAATAATCACTCTTAAAAAGTTCTATAGAGATAAACAGCCAGTGTGACAAGAAGCTATATAAAACAATCAGTTTGAAGAGAAGGAACCAAGACAATTAATGTTCGAGCCATTTTGTGTCCTCAAAGAGTTAAGGTTAAGCTGAGGGCTGATCTGAAATGCAGTAAATTGGTGAGTGCCCTTGGGGGATTTTTGTTGTTAAAAAGTAACAACAAACCAATGAGATGGGGGCAGGGCACTGATTTTAAACAAAGTTGTTCATGGAATATGGGATTGTCATCAATGTGTATCAAGTATCTCCCCCTCCAGCTGAGGACAGGCATTGTCAGAGGTATTCATTCCTGAATATAGACCTTGAGAAAATATTGCACAAATTTAGAAAAGTGCAGCTTCAGGAGTGCTGGAGACCCTAAGATGTCAGAATTTCCTGATCTAATGGGTATCTTCCAAAAAGAGATGCAAACAGGAAGCAAAACTAACCCAAAAACGAGTCATGAAAATTAGTAAGGCAGAGCAATCTAAGGTCCTTGACATCAGATATAGACTATAGGAGATTCAGTTTGACCAGCTACTTTTTGGTATTCATTTGGATAAATTTTGTTTTTATTGTTTTTCCATTTTTGACGTTTTGGAGTAATAATGCTTATTCTGTGCCATTGTCTTTTGGAAACATGCAGTGTGATTTTTACTTTTATCAATGGTTTAAAATAATATTCCCTGGAGTCTCAAAAAAAAATGGTCCTTTAAAAGTGTTCAGATTGACAAAGACTTTAGGGACACTTGCAGATGGACAGTATGCATTTTGCTTTATAATATTTCCCCAAGCCTATAGGTGACATGGATTGAAATGTGGTGTTTTCACTGAAAGTGAAGCACATGGACACATATTTGAAGATGTGGTCCCCAGTTGGTAGAGTATTTGAGAAGAGATAAGGTTTGTTGAGGGAGATAAGTCACTGGGCTTGATATTGAAATTCATTTATTTGTTTGTTTATTTATTCTTTAATCTTTTTTTGAAGGTCAGTCTTCATCCCCTTTCCAGTTCAACTACCTCCCCACTCCCCATCCCATACCTCTTCCTCCATCTTCATGAGGATTTCCTCCCCACCCACGCCCATGCCATCAGACCTACCCACTTCCTGGGGCCTCAAGTCTCTTGAGGGTTAGGTACATCTTCTCTCACTGAGGCCAGACCCGGCAGTCCTTTGCTGTGTATGTGTTGGGGGCCTCATATCAGCTGGTGTATGTTACCTGGTTAGTGATGCAGTGTCTTAGAGATCTCAGGAGCCCAGGTTAATGGAGACTACAGGGTTGCCCTCCTCCTCAACTTCTTCCAGATTTCACAAAGACTTGGATTTCTCCCTTGTGTACTCTCTGCCTAGTGCTTGTGGACTGAAGTCTGACCTCTCAGCATTTACTGATGCCATTTCTTGGTTGTTGGTCGGCCAATCTTCTGGAAGAATAAGCTGGGTTATATTCTTTGCTTGATGAGTTGTGTTGGTCATGGTGTTTGATTTTGGCAATAGAATAGTTATTCATATGCTATTTCAGCAGTTTCTGACTTAAGATTTGAAGGGTAAACACATTCATACATAGAATCAAATATAGGTTAAAACAAAACAAAAAAAAATGTTAGGCAAAATGTATACCATTTCCTCAATATAGTTTTACAATACAATACAAAAAATATCAGTGTCTATTTTCAAAAACCACCTACTCCCTTTACCTACAATTTCCCTCAATGAATTCAAGTAGACTGAAGAAAAATGTATGTATTTGTTACTTGCATTTATATCATTTAATATGGCTGAAAGCATTTTACTATAAAAAAATAATCATGAATAGATGCATTTTTTCATCTACCCTAAAATTTCACTTTGTTACATAGGATGTTCTTATGATAAAGTGCCAATTTGCGTTAAAATATGCCAATTAATCAAGGATTCCAGATACGAAGACTAAAACTTATTAATCTGAAAGTTGTTAGTTAGCAAGTAATTATTTAAAAATTTAAAGGTACAATGTCAGGGGCAGATTAACTTTCAGAGGATCCCAGGTTCTTGCCATTTCTCTTGTTTGTCCACTAGAACAGTTTGATAAATCTTCTTACCAAAGACACCCATAATATGGGATGGTTTCTAGTTTAGTGTATTTCATGTGATTCTTAAGTGTGCAAATGAATGGGTCTCTGATTCTTGTGCCTTCTCCTGTGCTTTTTACCTTCTGTAGTTTTGCCTTCTTCAACTTCAGTGTGCTCATTTTTTATTTTATTATATTTTTGTTATATATTTTACAAAAATGAGTGGGGAATGAATGAATGAATGAATGACTCAAAGAATGAAAACGTAGTAACGAGAGTAAAGGTTAACAGTTGAACTGTTACTTATTCCTTTTGGAAGATGAACTCATTTCTCTTTAATGGATTGATATATCAACTACTGGAGGACACAGGTTCATGAGGACTAGTGGCCAACATACAGTGGATGCCATAGTTATTTGTTTGTTTGTTTGTTTGTTTGACTTTTATTTGATTAAAGATTAGTGGGATTTGGGGGGGGCAGTAGTTTTTTTGTTTTGTTTTGTTTCTTTCTTTGGCAACGTTTTGATGTTGTGGGATTTTATTTGTTTGTTTGTTTTAAATAGCTTAAATTTGAGTGGGTAGAGAATGGGAGCTGTTTTAAATAGTAAATCATCTTAAAAAGAAAACAGGCAGAAACAATTTTAGAAGTCAATATGTTAATATAGTAATAGCCTAAGAAAAAGTTTCAACATTAAAATAGACAACATAGGGAGCAGAGAATTAGGGACGGAGTACAAGGTAGAGGAATTAGGTCATTCAAGAACTTTAAAAGTAAAGAGAGAGAGAGAGAGAGAGAGAGAGAGAGAGAGAGAGAGAGAGAGAGAGCGCAAATGAATCCACACCATAAAACAATAACAAACTAAGCTTTCCACTATGATCATCAAGTGATAAATGAGTAATGAAAATGTGGTACATAGATACACCTTAATGTTATTAATTTGTAATCAAACGTGATATTAAGAAAATTTCACATTAATAGATAAATCTGTAGACATTATTTGGAGTGAAAGAACTGTAATGAAAATAACAAACACTGCAAGGTTTCCCCATCTGATGTGGATCTTATCATTGAAGTTTTAGGTTTATGTGTATAGCTTGGAGTATCTGTGGCATTCAGAAACCTAGAAAGGAACTAGTTGTTGGCATGGCAAAGAAAACCTTAAGGTTAAATCATAGATGTGTGTGTGTGTGTGTGTAGAGGATGTTAAATAAAATATCCAGTATCGTGAGTTGGATAACTTCCTCTGACTCTTCTGAATTGCATCAATGATAACCAAAATAAGATATGGTCTCAAGCATAGTTGTGGTAAGAATGGTATGGAGGTATGCAACTTGTTTCTGCTTGGACTTACCACAGGCATCACCAGAGGAAACACTTTCCAGGTATTGCCTATCTGGCCAAGGACAGATTGTCAGGGACCTCACTATCTCCAGAGGTGAAACTTCTATTACTTTTGATAAAGACAAATAATTCTTGTATTAATCCTGGTTCTTTATAGAAACAGAAACATATAGGAACCTATATGGCTGTGGTTCAACTAGTCCAAGAATGCCTACCTTATAATGCAAATGGCAAACATCTAGTAGAAGTAAGTTCTAAAATGAGCTAGAAAGTGCCTCGGTGATAGGGTAGACAAACTTGCCACTGAGAGTGAAGCAAAAAGACAAAATGCAAAAGCTCCAACTGCAGGGGAAGAATCCAGTTCCTGTTATTATGTGGGTCTCTACTAAAAGATGTCGCCTAGATTTCCAGTGGGTCTTCACATCTCAAGTGAACCAATCAAGATCATTTCTCAAAGTATTCCCAACGCTTGGGTCTTGTCACATTCCAGATATTGTCAATTTGTCAATCAAGATTTGCTATCACAAGATCAGACATGTATCTGCAATATATACATTTGTATATATCTCTGCCAGTCTAGTAAGACCTCTACAGAGATAATTTATTGGTGAGATAGTATGGAAAACAAAGAAACCCAAATAGATATAAGTATAAAGACTTGGTGACTACATTGTGCTCAGTCACAAGTGGGAAATCTAAACCACACACTTTCACCAAGGTGCCAGGGATCATCATGAAACAAAGATCACAGGATAATAAGAGCTAGTGGTTGGAAAATACAGAAGCTAAATAGTGTGTTCGAATACATCATCCTTGTTGAACTCATGAAGTTACAAAAGCTTTAGCTGCCTGCAGAATCCTGGCAAAATGAACTCATTCATAAATTTAAGATAGAATTTGCAAATTTTCATGATCATTTAACTACCATTATAGGGATATATAAGAGTTGATGTATTCTCAGGGAGGGAGAGTCAATTTTTTTAAAGGATATGTCTCTTGGTAAGCTTATTGTGCTTCAATGTGAGGCCCTGCACCCAGAATGTAAAAAAAAAAAAAAAAAAAAAAAAAAAGAAGAAGAAGGAGGAGGAGGAGGAGCAGGAAGAGGAGGAGGAGGAGGAGGAAAGAAAGAAGGGAAGAAAGGAAGAAAGGAAGAAAGGAAGGAAGGAAGGAAGGAAGAAAGAAAGAAAGAAAGAAAGAAAGAAAGAAAGAAAGAAAGAAAGAAAGAAAGAAAGAAAAAAAGAAAGAAAGACAGGAAGAAAGAGAGAAAGAAAGAAAGAAAGAAAGAAAGAAAGAAAGAAAGAAAGAAAGAAAGAAAGAAAGAGAAAGAAACAAAGAAACAAAGAAAGGAAAGAAAGAAAGAGAGAGAGAGAAAGGAAGGAAGAAAGGAAGAAATGAAAACAAGTTTGTCAGTAAGGATAGATTTGAAAGGATTTAAGGGGAAGATCGTGATATTAATATGTGATAAACATATATATTCATAGAATTAATAAAAGTATCTTTAAAAGAGTAGTAAGAAGAATTCTATCAAAATAGAGTTGGAAATTTGTACTTCTTAAGAAATACTAAGATAATTTAATGTTAAAATTTATAGTTGATAATTGAAAAAATATTGTGTTTAGCACTGCAAAAAATTAACCAAGAAGTAACTATGTAGAAAGGAGATCTGTCATAAGTATAAGCCTGCAGATCTCCAGGATGTAAAATAGATACCTTTACTTTATCTTGCACTTTTCCTAGGTATTCACAGATACAGTTCAACACACAAAATGCTCTCAACAACATTCAAATTAGTTTCTGAAAAAAAGGATTTTATATATTTAAAGAAGAACAGCTAAATTTTGTTCATATGTTAAGACAACATTTACATATTCAGCTATTCAAAAATTATATTTCTCTATTATCATTACCTTATTTAAGAGCATTTTCAGTCAGCTTTAAATGATAATATTTAAGAATCTTTTTCTATCCATTTTTTCTATATTAGTTATGAAGAGATACATTTTTGCAATACAATCATGCTTATATGATGGTTACAAAGCAGACACCATTTAGTTATTAAACATAAGTCTTTAGGTTTTATTTTCTGCTCTGGTCTCAGGTCATTCTTGTGTCCCTCTTGAGTTGGCTTAATTTACATCACAGAATTTTTGTACTTAAAGACAGAGTATGAAAATATCCTCATCCAAGCAAACTGAAAACAACCAAATTCTAACTCTACAGCAGTAATCTACACAATTTCATCTTACATAATCATTCTGGTTTTGCTTTAAACCTTTAAAGTGTCTTGCTGTGATTTAGTGGCAATTATGTCTGGATTCTGTCTGTCTGACATAGCCCTTCAAATTTATGTCACCATCACCTGTATCAACCTTGGTTTTAAAAGTTGTAGTGTAAAAGCCAGTTCATGTCTCCATTCTTTAGGGTATTGCAGCTAGACAAATCCAAAAAAACAATCAAAGAAAAAAAACAGAGTTGTCTAATTTTCAAAGTTAATTAATTGGGCACATATTGTAGTAGAATTTTTTTCTGTTCTTTTTTTTTTTTTAAATTAGGTATTTATTTCATTTACATTTCCAATGCTATCCCAAAAGTCCCCCATGTCCTCCCCGCCACTCCCCCCACCCACCCACTCCCACTTCTTGGCCCTGGCGTTCCCCTGTACTGAGGCATATAAAGTTTGCAAGACTGATGGGCCTCTGTTTCCACTGATGGCCGACCAGGCCGTCTTCTGCTACATATGCAGCAAGAGCTGTTATTATTTGTTACTCTTTCTTGCCCTTGTACATTATATTTGCTGTAATATTTAATATATTAAGTAGAACTCAGTAAGAATTTAATACATTACCAAACTAAATCTCAAAAGGAACCATTGATAACATTGAATGATTCATATCAAAAAGAACTATATGTTATAAAGATCTAGCATGAAACAGCACTGTATTTGAAGATTATTGAAGAGCATTATCTCAGCTACATTTTAGGAAGCAACAGAAACATCAATATATGAAATACTTTTGACAATTATTTAACTTTTTTGTTTTCTTTTGTTTTTTTAAACTTTTTAGAGACAGGGTCTTGAGAATAAAAATAATATCATAAATTTGTAATTTAGAAAAGTAAATCCAGTTGATATATATTTTTTCCATTTTACAGAGTTATAGAACATTTAAACTGAATTATTTTTCACTGTGGCTGCTGAAAGTTATGTCTCTATTTCTTTATAGTCAGCAAGTTTCTAAATCAGCTCTAACAAAGTTTATTTAGTGTGAAAAATTATAATGGGTTGTCCTGGAATATATTGTTTTTAAGCAGGGAAATATTTTCTTATCTAAAATAGTTTTTAAACTCTGCAGCATGGCTGATGATTAAAATATGCTTACAAGGTTGATAATCTATGTGATATTATTCAGACTTATAGAAGAAAATGTGAGGACCAGAATAGGCATTTATTGTTGAAGATCATGGGAAATCACTGAAAATTTTGAAAGCTGCATACACACACACACACACACACACACACACACACACACACACACACACAAATGCCTGTAATTGTAAACAATAGGCTTTATCTTTAATCATTATGCAAAATGAGAAGATGATAAAAAATCAGAACAGCTTATTAAAACATCCCTGAGCACAGAGGGCAGGTCAGTTCAGGGTTGGTTGAAACATAATGACTTTATCAGAGGCTCAACTTCTTTGAAAATGTGCAAATCAGATCAAGTGTCAAGGAAGGCTAACTATTGTAAGCACTATTTTTAGAAAAGAAAAATTGAGGTAACCTTGTAGTCAATAAAACCAGCTGAGAATGAAAACTTCTTCCCTAAAATATGATGCTTTGCCTGTTAAAAAAAAAGTTCCAATATTGTTAAAAGAAGAAGATATATTAGTTTTAGATAAAAAAAAAAAAACATTGAAGTTGAGATGCTTAAAGACAGATATAAGGTGAGTGAGAGAAGACACACCTAACCCTTGAGATACTTGAGGCTACAGGGACTCTGGTGGGGTGTAGTGGGGTGCGGGGATATAGGAACATCCACTTGGAGATGGGGGAAGATAAAAGGGATGGGAAACTGCCAGAGTACAGAATGGGAGGAGGAATATATATCAATATATCATATCAATATATATATATTGAATAAAGACTTGGACAAAGTCTTTCTTGACTATTTTAGACTTATCTGACATTTGTTTTGAGTCAACTTGATTCCTCCCTCATCCTTCTTTCTCTCAAATCAACTTCTTTCTCTAGGATCTAGCCATTGTCTTCAATGCAGAAAGGCTGTATCATTACATCAGAGAACTTATAGAAAACCATCCTGCTTCTCACAAAGATTAAGCAGTTCAAACTGGGGAAGTGGGCGATTCTGTAGTTTGTTTCATACTGACACCCTAGTAGAGTCCATCCATCCCTATCTGCTGATCAGAATGTCCTTTATATGCATAGAGGTCACTAGCACTATTTAGAGGTTAGATATGTACAAAATATTCCCAACTCTTTTTAAGACAACATGTGTCCTATATGTTCTAATCCCAGTGGCCTAGAAAGATTAGAAACCAATGCTATGCAAATATATGAACATAATGTGCAAGGCAGTTCGTATGTTCAAACTAGTTTTTCCCTTAAACTTTACTAATATTTAAAAAATAACAGTAATTTTGACTGTTTAAAAATTGCTAAATAAATGTAAATAAATTTAAAATATATTGTGACATTGCTTAAGCAAAATATTAGTTTAATAAATGGACCATGGGTTTGGAGAGATGTTTCAGGGATTAGGAGCACTGGCTACTCTTTAGAGGACCCGGGGTTCAATTCCCAACACCCACATGGATCTTTACAGCTGTCTATTCACACACACACACACACACACACACACACACATTATACACACAGAGAGACAGAGACAGAAACTGAGACAGAGTGACAGAGAGAAAACACCAACATCATATAAATATATAAGTAAATACAAAAGAAAACTTGAGCTTTTTCTCATTTTAATCTATCATTTATTGAGTATTGTGTACCAGGATGTAACTAACAAAACCTTTTAGAACAATGAGTCAAGTTGGCTCAATTAAAGAAAAAATAAAAATAAATTTCCATGGTAATGGAGAATTACAGCACAAATGCTAAAATAATGCCTTATGAACAATATTATTGCAGTGAATACAAATGAAATCATGATTTGCCATTTACTTAATTTGTGCTATTAAAATTTTTGATATTAATGTCAGGAGTGTTTTTCAAATTATTCATTAAAATAATTTTAATAACTACAAGTTAGGATTTCTATTAAAGTGTTATTATGAATCACATGTTTATTGGGGACACACTGAAAGGAAAAATTGCAGAGAAAGAACAGAAAATATGGACAAAAAGAGATGTTATAAATATACAAACTCCTATAATTGTCATTGGATTACATACTAATAAAAGTTTAATACAAGTTAAACTCAAAAAAAAAGCTAAACTCACATGCGAAGAAATTTTTGATATATAAATGTTTTTAAACTTAGAAAAATATTTTCATACTTCCAAGATTTCATATAAATAACACATTTTAGATAAAAATATTTGATTTCTTGGGATTATAATGAATTTATTTAAGTATAAAATATGTACATAATACAGAGACATTTACTATGTATTTCTGAAAATTTTCTGGCCTATTGATTTGTGTTTCATGACAACTTATAGACATATATAACTACATTATTTTTAAAATGCATTAAACATTGTATCCATTATAATCAGCCCTTGATAATATTTTTATTTAATATCCCAAATTGTCATATATTTGAAGTTTATCAGAAATGTTTATACTTCATATGGAAGATCTAGGAGAGAACAATTTTTTTCTCCCTAATTTGGCTTGTGTTTTTGAAAAGAAGCTTATATAAGCCAACCTAAAATTCTTCTGTCATCTGCTAGAATAACAAGCATGTTTTCACACATTCAATGTTTTAATCCTATTTGTCAGGTTGTTAGCTTGTGTTTCCAAATCTCTGATTTAAACTGGCCTACGAATCCCTGGTTAACTAAAGTCTAAGAAAAGGAAATAAGTTCCTGTCACTTGGCTGTTAAAAGGTCAACAAGAATGACAGATTCGCCATCTCAATCGCAGATTTCCAGCTAAAAGCCAGCTGATGTCAAGATTAAGTCAAAGCTGAGACCTCATGATAATAAACATTGTCCAGACAGCAAAGGAGAATACAGCTTAGAATAGGAAGCAAGCCCATGAATCTGGCCATATGGAAATTGGAGGAGAATGAGAAAATGAATTAAAGAGATACAGAGACAGAGAGACAGAGGCAGAGACAGAGAGAGACAGAGACAGAGCGAAAGAAACACACAGAGTGATAGACAGAGATTCAGAGTGAGAGAGAGTAAGACAGAGACAGGCAGATGGAGACATAGAGATAATAGATGATGGACAGATAGACAGACAGATAGATAGATAGATAGATACCTCTCCATGGCTGCTATGAGCCCTGGAAAGGTCATTCTAGATGCAAAAAGAAAACAAACCAGGAGAAGAAATTCAATACACAGCAGCATTCTTTCCTGGCCTCTGTGTAAGTTTCTGCCTCAAGGTCCCTACCAGTTTGAGTTTCTATCCTGACTTCCATCAATGAAGGAGTGGGACCTTAGATTTGTATGAAGAATTAAAGCTTTGTCTCTCAAGTTGATTTTTGTCGTGGCATTTTATCACGGTCAAAGAAACCCTAACTCAGAAATATGACTTCCTTGTTAATGAGCCGGCCCTCAGTTCATTTAGACAGCCTTTTATTTGCTCCAAGATATAACTGCGGTTATCCTCATTGATGATGTTATTAGTGCCTACATGGCTGCTGTTGACAGGCTCTATAGCTGGATAGGACTCTCGAGTGCTTTTCTCCTTTGGCATTTTGCACAGCTCCTTCACATACTGTGCAAGTCAGCCCTCATGACTGAGGCTTCCAGGTCAGCAGCAGCTCTATTACTACAAGTTCTTTGTTTGAAAGGTTTGGTGTCTTCAGGAAAAGGATATTAATGTTACATTAATGTTCTGGGAGACCACGAAGAGCAACATCAATCGCCTATTCTCTTTAGGGGATCTCTAGAAACTCCTAAGCTAATAATTCTCATAGAGGTTTTCCCTGCCTGGTTGTGGTTCCTATGGATCTGGAACTATAAGGAGTTGAGAGCTTTAATCACCGAGCCATCTATCCTGTCAGATCCATAGAACATTTGTGTCTGAATAAAGTTAGAAAATGTAAATAGTAGATGGTGGTATTTTACACGAAACTTTTATGTCTGTATAATATTCAAACACTTTAAATAAAATGTGAGAAAATTTAAAAGCATTTTCTCTGTACATAACACTTCTGTATAAATATATCATCCTTTTTCATTTAATTCTCAGAATTATTCTTCAAAATATATGTATAAAATTGATTTAATGTACTTCCTGCTGCCTATTACTATGACATCTATTTATATCTAAGTATTTATTGCTAACATAGGGCTTTTTACTCAAAAGTTTACTGTTTATTATAAGACGTGCCTTATTTACTTTTGATTCTTGCATAATTTCAGAGCATAGGAACATAGAGATCCCAGAGGGATGACCTCAAGTAACATGAGACAGGAATACAACTTTTAGGAATATTAGGATATTAGGAATTAATTAGCATATTAGGAATACAACTCTAGTAAAGAATAAACTGTTTTTCTCAAAAGACTTAAGGAGCATTGTCCAACTAATTACTTCTAAAACATGTTGATTAAAAACTGATCTATATGATAAAAGCAAAACGTCAGTGTAGACTCTAGTAGCTGTCTTTAGCATCCCTGAATCTATCCCTAATCTTAGAGAATATAGAAGCCATGCTCTTCACATTATGTCTTTAAGAAAGAATGAAGAAAACAGTTTCCATTACAAATATTTAATCTACACAGTATCTTCTTTAAGAATTGAAAGATTTCATTTTAAAGACAACATTTTCTACTTTTCATAATGTGCCTCTTTTAAAAATTTTATGATTTTATTGAAAATACATATTTTTCAAAGAATATATCTTCATTATAGTTTACCTACCCTCTAATCCTCCCAGTTCCTCCCTCTTTCCTTTCCATTTGTATCACCTCTTTTCTTTATTTCATTCAACAAACAAACAAACAAACAAACAAACAAACAAAAAACAGGCTTCTATGGAATAATAACAAAATAAAGTATAATAAGAGAAAACAAAAACAATACATCAGACTAGGACAAAACAAGCAAACAGAAGGAATGAGTCCCCTACCCCAAGGTAGGGGACTCATTCCTTCACATATACACACAGAGACACCCCCACACTAAAATATGTAGACACAGACCCATTTGTTCACACCTTCAAGAATCTCACAAAAACACAAAAACACAAGCATAGAACCTAGACCATAAATTTAACCCATTATTTTAAATAAATAAATAGAATTAAAATTAAATTAAATCCAATATGGAGAGAAAATTTTTTTAAAAAAAGCCCTGATATGACATTATGAGGCAATGAATCTCCAGTTGTACAGTTGAGTCTATATGTGTACATGTATATGTTGTAGTGTGTGTGTGTGTGCACATTTCATGCATGTTGTGAAGAAAAGAACAACTTGAAGGAATCTGTTCTTTCTTTTCCTTGGATTCTAGTGAGGGAACTCAGGTCATCAGCCCTGGCAGCAAGGACTTTTACTTTCTTCTCCATATCCTCAGCTCATTGTGTTCCCTTTTAACAAAAATGTACCTTGTTCAGTCCCATCGCCCCTCCCAAACTGACTTTGGCACCAGGTCAGCCCATTAATGAAATACAACTGAAGTCTGAATCCATACCCTATCCCATCCTGAATACTGACTAGGAATATTTCCCTCAAATCTCAAATCACCGATCCAAGTTTTCAGGAGATTGAAATGAATTATTCTAAAGAACAAAATTAAGTTATTCCTAACCAGTTTAATGGTTACCATTTTGCTTTCTATAACAATCATGAAATTCATTGTCACTTCCTCCATAATATGTAGGCAAATGTGTAAATCCAAGACATCTTGGTCAGTAGCTTGGCCTTCCATACTAATATAATATCTCCAGTTTCTTCAAAAGCATAATGTATTATTCATAGAGCAAATAGTATATAAAAATAAATGACATAAGAAAACTCATTTCATGACTTTAATAACTAGTGTTACACATTCTGTAGTAATAATTTAGTAGATGAACAGAGAATATATTCTCATCCTCTAACAATCTGTGGTTGAAATCCCATAAATTCTTTGCACTTTAAACAAAATCTTAACTCTACGACTTGAATAAGGTGCAGAGACAAAAATGGGCTCAACAATTATGCTTCTCCTTCCAATTGAGTAATCCTTGCAACCAGTAGGTGGCTTAAAACAACTTGATCCTTTTTTTTAGCATGCCAGAACTAGTACATTATGATTTTTATTTTCAATACTTGTCATAATGACATAGTATTAATTTGTCACTGTTATACTGACAACACTCAACTTTAAGATGTAATGTCAGAGAACACACAGATTTATTGTTACAGTGCTAAGATATATAAAACAAAACTAATAAGAAATGGGAACATCAAACACCTGTAATAAAACAACACTCCAATCAGATTGTTTCCAAAGCTCCATCTATCTTAGAAGAAGAAAGAAACAAAAATTACAGGTGAGCTCTTGAAGGATTGAGTCCTTAACAAAAGCCTTACTAAATAATAGCTCCCAGAAAACTTTTTGATTTTACATTTTTCCTTCACACTGTGTGACTCTGTACTCTATTTCACAGAACAATGCTCCGGTGAATGCTGTCACTCGTACAAATGGTGTGGTAACAGTCAAAGATTTTCAAAGGGAGCTGAATAATATATACATATCTTATTTTAATGTTCTCCAAACACATGGACCTTTAGTATTAGTAGTGAGTGAAGAATGCGACCAGAAGGTGAAGCACAGTCTGTGCTGTGGAGCCTGACAGCAAGACACTGCATGCTTCATTAGATATTCTCCTCAGAGCAGCTGGCCAATGGGTCATGAAAATTAATCAAAAATATTGTCTTTTAAAATTTTTTCCATTTCTGCATACACAGGCAATTATGAGCAGTTTGAATTATTGGCTAGTCCGTCAATTCTCTGCTTTTACCTTGCTAGTTTTGTTTCTGAAATCAAGTGTTACAGAAAACACTCATTTGGAGTTCTCTAACTATTCCTGTAAACATTAGCAAAGTTGTTATATAAATGGGGAATTCTGTCCTTCCTTTTTTACATACTTCCTTCCTTTCTTATCTTTTCTGTTTGTCTTTCTTTTTTTCTTTCCTTCTGAAATTAGCAAATCATTTTGTAGAAGAAATGAACACATAGGATAAGTATCTTTTCATAAATTCAAATGAGTGTTTAAGTAAGAAATAGTGTTCGTTTTAATTACATTTCACTACAGTTATAATGAAATCTCTTCCAAGAACTTAGAATTAAAATCAATTACACTGATATTATAGTACTGTTTATACCATGTTATTCAATACTGATTATTCTGAGGTTTGCATGCATTTCCTCATAACCATTCCTTATCGTAGAAATGCCTTTTTCTAATCCATTAATATATTAACAAAATGTAAATATGCTAAAGTGGTACAATTTCAACTTCTTTAAATCAAACTATAAATATGTTAATCAAACCAGCAACTTCATATAGACACAATTCCATTTCTCAGGTAAATTTAGAGAATTAGCAAAAATGATTCTCTTCATTTTGTAGTAAATCAGTATTAAAGCATTCAGCCAATATTACCAACAAATTGAATGTGCTATGTTTTTATGTTTCAAATGTAAATTCCGTATAATATTTGGGGTTGCATTTTGAGTCATAAATGGACAGCATAAAATGCATTTTCTCCATTGATATGATGGGTAGAGCAAATAATAGAATATCACACTGAAAAAATAAATAACAAATCAATTAATTAAGCAGTTGACATTTTTCTGTTATTAGGCCAAAGATTACTCAGAAAACATTTCCAGATCATTAATATCAATAACGACCTCACTGTCTTATTTTTAAAGTAAAGAAGCTTAGGACACTTTTTTTAAATGTCTCAAGCATCAAAACAAGCAATATTTTAAAAAAATAGGATAAAAAATAGAGCAGAGAAGATATAGAATTATTAAATACTCTCCTAAGTTGGTGATTCTCAACCATTCTAATGCTTGACCCCCATCTCTTCATGTTGTGGTGACTTCAATTGTAAATTCATGTTTTTGCAACTTCATAACTGTAATCTTGCTGTTCTTATGAATTATGATAGAAATACTGTTTTTCCTCAATGGACTAAGGTGACTTTGTAAAAGGTCTTTTTGACCCACATATAGAGTCATTCTAGAGCCTTGAACTACACACAATGTAAAGCAATCATATGGTACTTAACTTCTAACTACCAGACCTACTACAAACCATTTTTAAGCTTATCATATTCTTAGTAAATTTAGGCATTAATTTCACCTTCATAGACATAATTTAAATTTCACTTCTGTCAGCATTAACCTTTTAGGCCTAGAAGTAATTCTCAGACTAATTATATAGAAACAGATTTTAGTTATTAGAACTGCACTGAAATTTGTGAGATCCTTAAAGATAATAGGAACTGCTGAAAATCTGTTAGCAATTGCTATCAAACTTTCTTCCAATTGCTTTGATCCTTCTTCCTTTCATACAAACATCATAAAATCATATGTCCCCTCCCTTAGTCTTACCACGAAAGCACTTTGTCAAGGTTAACTCTCAGTGTTGCAAATCTGAAAGAAGGAAGAGTTCCTGCACTTTATGTTACTTCTCCACATTGTCAACTAGAGTTGTTCACGCTTTCATCTTCACATACATACTTCTTCTTTACCTAGGAGATCCAATCTTAAAGTCTCATTCATAAATTGTAGAGTATCTCTCCTTAATTACAAATATTGTCTGCTGAATATTAGGAGGAGGAATTACAGAATCCAATTTATACTCTCCCCATTATCTATATTTTTAATTAATTAATTTATTAATTTATTTATTTTTACACTCCAGATTTATTTCCCCCTCCTGCCTACCCTTCGACTCTTCCACATCCCATACCTTCTCCCCACTCCCTGTCTCCATGAAGATATCCCCATCTCCCACCCCTCACCCCATCTGACATCTAAACTCCCTGGGGACTACAGTCTCTTAGGGTTAGGCACATCATCTCTGATTGAACACAGACCTGGCAGTTCTCTGCTGGATGAAGGCCTCATATCAGCTGGTGTGTGCTGCCTGGTTGGTGGTCCAGTGTTTGAGAGATCTCAGGGGTCCAGATTAATTGAGGCTGCTGGTCCTCCTACAGGGTTGCCCTCTTCCTCAGCTTCTTTCAGTCTAATTCAGCCACAGGGGTCAGCAGCTTCTGTCCAATGGTTGGATGCAAATATCTGCATCTGATTCTCTCAACTGCAAGTTGGGTCTTGGTGCCATCTCACTTTTATAGTTATCTTTGAGGACTGCAATTTCTGGACTCATGGAGCCTACCTGATTTTCCCCCTTCTATATCCTAAATTCAACCTACTCAAACTTCAATTCCTCACATTTAGTGGGATAGAAGTATGGTATTGATGTTCTTATTGATATCCAAGCTTATCCAGTGGCTCAAATAAACTAGTTTATTCTTTCACTCATGCAAAAACATCTTTAATTTGTTTACTGTGAATTTCTTTTGTTGTTGTTGTTTATTTTATTTATTTCCATTTCAAATTATATCCCCTTTCCCGGTTTCCTCCACAAACTCCCTATCTCATTCCCCCTACCACCTGCTTCTATGGGGTGCTACCCCACCCACACACCTACTCCTGCCTCACTGTCCTAGCATTCCCCTACCATGGGGCATCTAGTCTCCACAGGACCAAAAGCCTCCCCTCCCATTGATGCCAAATAAGAAAATCTTCTGCTTCATATGCAGTTGGAGTCCTTGGTCCCTCCATGTGTACTCTTTGGTTGCTGATTTAGTCCCTGAGAAATCTGGGAGTTCTGGATGGTTGATATTGTTGTTTTTCCTATGGGGTTGCAAACCCCTTCGGCTTCTTTAGTCCTTCCCCTAACATTTCCATTGGGGTCCCAGTGCTTAGTTCAATGGTTGACTGCCTGCGTCTGCATCTGTATTGGCCGGGCTCTGGAACAGCCTTTCATGGGACAACAGTAACAGGCTCCTGTGAGCAATCACTTGGTATTAGCAACAGTATCTGCATTCAGTGTCTGAAGATGGGATGGATCCTTATGTGGGGCAGTTTCTGAATGGCCTGTCCTCCAGTCTCTACTCCACTCTTTGTCCCTATATTTACTATATATTTTAGCATTTTTCTTTCATCTCCTTCCTCCAGCTAGGGTACCACATGTGGCCTGCCTTCTATTGAGAGTTACTTAAGTCTATTTTATGGCTACCAGTTATTGTCAAGGGGTAAATAACAGTATTACACTTTGGGGGATTACTTTCTATTATGGTTATTTTTGTGGTTCAGAGCTTCTACAGCTTAGTAGGACTGTCAGTTGCTTTTCTGTTTGGAAGCTTGTATATCTTCTTTGTGGTACTATGTGAGCTAGTTTATAAGGCAGATGTTTCTTGGTTAAATCCAGTTCAATTGCCTTTGATCCTATTTCCAAGTTTGTGTGTGTGTGTGTGTATGTTTTAAGCAATAAGGTCCTGCCTTCAATTTCAAAGAAATAACCAAGGAAGTTGTTTTTGGTGTGTTTTTTTTTAAATTTGCTTTTGCATTGTTTTTGTTCTTTTTTATATGCTGTCAGCAATCTCTCAACTATGCTACACGCACGAGATTAACTAATAATGAAGAAGCACCGAAGATACAGGGAACACAGTTCCTGCACAATGGAGAATTTGGACTTGTGTCTTCTGGATTTCATGACACAAGAATAGAACTGTCTATAAATGATGAGATTTAAATAACACACGGTAAGGTTAAGGGCTGTACTCATGGCATTATATTTCTGAGGCTTCTTCTTGGTACGGAAGTACAAACTCAGATCACTACTGACAAAGAATATCACAGACATGGACTTCTAATCATTCACTGTATGTTCAGATAACAAAATCCTCCATATCCTAAAATAATGAATGCGGGCATTTTTGCCAACTAGAAGCATGACACAGGTACAAAAAGAGGCAAGGGAGGGACCCTCTTTTTAATTTTCTATTGTACCTTCTACACAGATTAATCGGGTATTTATGGGAAAGGTTTGGGGGAGAGTGAAAAGGATTTTAATCACACCACCGTCTCCCATATTCATGACAGCATTTGATGTCTGTTGTCTCCTTGATTTTAGTTATTCTGATTGGCAGTAAAATGAGATATCAATGTAGTTTTAATTTGTATTACTCTAATTGCTTAGCATGTTTAACATATTATGAAATATTCCTGAGCAATCATCATTTCTTCTTTGGAGGACTCTGAATACCCATAATCCTCTTTTTATTTATTAAGTCTTTTTTTTGGGGGGGGGGTGGCTGAAGTTACTTTCTTTTTCTTTTATTAAAAATAGATTTATCCATACAATATATTCTGCTCATTGTTTCTACTTCCTCAAATCTTGAGAGTTCCTTCTTCCTTCCTCTCCTATCTACATCTACATATTTTTCTTTCCTTAGAAAGCAAACAGGCATGTAAGAAATAATTATAATAAAATAAAGTAAAGTGAAATAAGGTTAAAACATTTTGAAATAAAAAGAAAACAAAACAAAGTAATTAAATAAAACAACAACAACCCCCTAAAAGAGCCAGTGAAAAAGCAAAAACACAAGAAATGCATATAGATGCAGAGACACATAAAGAATAACACAAAAGTGAAGACTGTGTGTGTGTGTGTCTCTGTGTGTGTGTGTGTGTATATATATATATATATATATATATATATATATACATACATATATGTATGTATATATATATACACATACATACATATATATGTGGGGGGGATGTGTGTGTGTGTGTGTGTGTGCGTGTGTGTGTGTAGCATTTATAGAAGTTGCTAAGTGACAGCCAGGAAGTGGTTCCATAAGTTAGAAAGGGGCCAGGAACCTGATGCAACTCCTCCCAAATGCACCTCCATCTTCACCCAGCTCTTCTAGACAAGTCCTCATCTAAAGTTTGGAGTTTTATTTTCTATCAATAAAAGAGAATGAAATGTTAAGATTATATTTGATATTAAAAATAGTAAATAGTTTTTCAATTCCTCTTCTTTTTTTTTCTTCTTTTTTCTTTTTTGTTGAAAATACATTGCTTTTTCATAGAATATATTCTGGTTGTAGTTTTCTATCCCTCTACTCCTCCCATTTCATCCTTACTTTCCCTCTATTTGGATCCACTCTCCTTCTGTCTCTCACTAGAAAAGAACAGGCTTATAAGAAATAACAAACAAACATAACAAAATGAAATATCCTCCTCTGTGGGACTTCTAGGAGGTATTTGATAGAGACATCCCATTTACGATGGAGTGTTCCAATTTACCTATAATTAACTTGTTAGCCATAGGTATCACACGGAAATCTCAAAACAACCTAGGCTGTTGCCAAGACAGGTTGCTTTCCAGTAGTTGAAACAAGACTCCATTGCTGAAGAAAATACTCACGCAGCTCATTGAGAGGTTGAGCTGGAACTTACAGAATACTTTTACACTTATGCTGATATCAACTTTATGTTGATAGAGAAAGGTACTTACAAGTTACCAGATGAGAATGATATATTCCAACTGAGCCACAAACCTTTGATCTACAATGCTGTCCTGCCTCCAAAATATGCTAGGGTGTCTAGCATAAAGCTTATAGGACTGAAGTTGAAATATCTGGTTTTTCTGGAAACCCAGTGTGTCATGTTTTTTGGAATTACTCATATGTGATATCACATTCACTTATTTCTTTCTGCTTTTTATGCAATAATAATTTGAACTAACTCTCTTTCTTTGAGAAATTGAGCAGTATCCCAAGACAGAGATTTGTTTATTATAAATTCTAGTTTGCAATGTACTATTGCATGAAATATATGATTAGTAAGGTATATTCTACCAATATTTGTCTTGGCTTTGTTTTTGTCCCAGAGAGAAATACACAAAAGTTCCAAAAGTGCCACAGAAGTACCTGGTCTACAGGAAATTACTCTGGTGCTGGTAAACCCAGGTAAGATATCACCTACATTTGCAACAGAAATTTACTGAAACTTAATCACAAACTGAAACCCACACATTAAAAGTGAGATATTTCATTGTTTTTAATAGCTGAGTAGTATTTACTTGTGTAAATATACCACATTTTCTGTACCCATTCCTCTGTTGAGGGACATCTGGGTTCTTTCCAGTTAATGGCTATTATAAATAAGGTTGCTATGAACATAGTGGAGCATGTGTCCTTATTACATATTGGAGTGGTATTACTGGGTCCTCAGGTAGTATTATATCTAATTTTCTGAGGAACTGAAAAACTGATTTCCAGAGTGGTTGTATCAGCTTGGAATCTTACCAGCAATGGAGGAGTATTCCTTTTTCTCTACATCCTCTCCAGCATCTGCTGGCCCCTGAGCTTTTGATTTTAGATATTCTGACTCGTGTGAGATGGAATTTCAGGGTTGTTTTGATTCACATTTCTCTGATGACCAAGGATGTTGAACATTTCTTTAGGTGCTTGTCAGCCATTTTGTATTCCTCAGCTGAGAATTCTTTGTTTAGCTCTATGTCCCATTTCTAATAGGGTAATTTGGTTCTTTGAATCATCTTGAGTTCTTTGAAAATATTCGATATTAGCCCTCTAACAGATGTAGAATTGGTAAAGATCTTTTCCCAATCTGTTGGTTGCCTTTTTGTCCTATTCACAGTGTCCTTTGCCTTATAGAAGTTTTGCAATTTTATGAGGTCCATTTGTTGATTCTTGATCTTAGAGCATAGGCTATTGGTGTTCTGTTCTGGAAAATTTCGCCTGTGCCCATGTGGTCAAAGCTTTTCTCAACTTTCTTTTCTATTAGTTTCAGTGTATCTGGTTTGTTGTGGAGGCCCTTGATCCACTTGGACTTGAGCTCTGTACTAGGAGAATTAATGAAATTCTTAGGCAAATGGATGGATCTGGAGGATATCATTCTGAGAGAGGTAACTCAATCACAAAAGAACACACATGATATGTACTCACTGATAAGTAGATATTAGCCCAGAAGCTTGGAAATACCAAAGATACAGTCCATAAACCACATGAAACTCAAGAAGAAGGAAGATCAAAGTATGGATACTTAGATTCTTCTTAGGAAGGGGAGCAAAATACCCATGGAAGGAGTTACAGAGACAAAGTGTGGAACAGAGACTGAAGGAATGACCATCCAGAGACTGCCTCACCTGGAGATCCATCCCATATGCAATCACCAAATGCAGACACTTTTGTGGATGCCAACAAGTGCTTACTGATTGTCATAGCTGTCTCCTGAGAGGCTCCAGCAGTGCCTGACAAATACAGAGGTGGATTCTCGAGACTACCATCGGACTGAGTGCAGGGTCCCCAATGAAGGAGCTAGAGAAAGTACCCAAGGAGCTGAAGGGGTTACAAGCCCCTAGGAGGAACAAATATATGAACTAACCAGTACTTCCAGAGCTACCAGGTAGTAAATAACCAATCAAAGAGTATACATGATGGGACTCATGGCTCCAACTGCATATGTAGTAGAGGATGGCCTAGTCAGCTACCAATGTGAGGAGAAGCTCTTGGAACTGTGAAGGCTCTATACCCCAGTGTAGGGGAAGACCAGGGCCAGGAAGTGGGTGTGGGTAGGTTGGTGAGCAGGGTGAGGGGGGAATGTATAAGGGTTTTTTTTTTTTTTTGGAGTGGTAGCCAGGAAATAGGACAATATTTGAAATAGTAAATAAAGTAAACTTCTATTTAAAAAAAAAAAAACAGAAAAAAAGTGAGAGATTTCAATACCCCACTCTCACAAATAGGCAAGTCCTCCAGGCAAAAACTAAACAGAAATTATGAAGCTAACAGCTGTTATGACTCAAATGGACCTAACAGATAGCTACAAAACATTTCACCAAAACACAAAAGAATACATATTCTTCTGAGCACCTCATGGAACATTCTCCAAAATTGGCCATATACTCAGACACAAAGCAAGTCTCAACAGATGCAAGGAAATGTATATAATTCTATGTATTCTATCTTTTTGCATATGATATAATAGTATAAATCAGAAACCTCAATAATTCTACTAGGGAACTCATATAGCTGATAAACGGCTTCAGCAAGAGGCTGGATACAAGATTACCTTAAAAAATAATCAGTAGCTGCCCCGTCTATAAAGTCTAGGATATATGGTTACCTTAAAAAAACCAAACCAGTAGCCCTCCTACATATAAACTCTAAATGAGCTGAGAAAGAAATCATGGAAACAACATCTTTAACCACAGTCACAAATAATATAAAATATTTTAGTATAACTCTAACCAAGCAAGAAAAAACATGAATTATAGGAACTTCAAGATGAAGTGGGGATAGTGAACCTGAAGAGGCTACCTCCTATAGCCAGGCAGGACCCGCAGTGGATTGAAAAAAACACTAACCCACCCATAAAACTTTCAACCCAAAATTTGTCCTGTGGAGCAAAGACTGAACAAATGGCCAACCAATAATTGGCACAACTTGAGACCCATCCAATGGGCAAACATTACTGATATTCTGTAATGTTTGCAGACAGGAACCTAAACATAACTGTCCTCTGAGAGAGTCCACCCAGAACCTGATTCAGAAGGCTGCAGAGCACCAAACAGGGGATGGAGGTTAGGAACTCTTACGGAAGAATTGAAGGCTCTAACTGAGTCAAGAACACCACAGGAAGACCAACAGTCAACTAACCTGGACTCTTGGAGATTCTAGAAGACTTAACCACCAATCAAGCAGCACACACAGTCTGGACCTAGACTCCCACACATATGTAGAAGATGTGCAGCTCAGCTGTCTTGAGGCTTCCCCAACAACTGGACCAGGGGCTGTCTTTACAGCTGTTTCCTGTCTGAAATATGTTCTCCCAACTGGGCTGCCTAGTCCAGCCATATGCAGAGGATATGTCTAGTCTTGTAGAGATATGATGTTCCAGGGAGGGCTGATTCCCAGGGAGACTTTCACCCTCTCAGAGGAGAAAGTAAGAAATGACTATGTAGCCTGGTGTGGTGGCGCACACCTTTAATCCCAGCACTCAGGAGGCAGAGGCGGGTGGATTTCTGAGTTTGAGGCAGCCTGTTCTACAAAGTGAGTTCCAGGACAGTCAAGGCTATATAGAGAAACCCTGTCTCAAAAAACAAACAAACAAACAAACAAACAAACAAACAAACAAACAATGTGTGTTTGGAGGAGAGAGAGAGCTGTGTGTAAAGCAAATAAATAAGTAAATTAATGGGAGAAATTAATTAACAAAAAGAATGAAGGAAGATTGCAGAGATGGAATGGAATCCTAGGCTCATGTATCTGTAGGATTAACATAGTAAAAATGCCCATTGTGCCATGAGAAATCTACACATTCAATGCAACCCCCATCAAAATTTTAACAGAGTTTGAAAGAAAAATACTTATTTCTATATGGAAAAACAAAATCCTGGGACAGCTAAACAAACAAACAAACAAACAAACAAACAAACTATATAATAAAAGAAATTCTGGACCATACCAATAGCATGACCATTATAGAGTTCCTATTCTATAAGTTGTGTGGTTCGGTTTGTTAATTATTTAGGTTGTTTGTTTCTGTTTTCTTTTATTTCCATTTTGCCCTTTTGGTGGTCTTCTTTGCATCACAAAATAATTTTGGTTTGATGAGGTCTCACTTATTATTTTTAGATCTTAGTTCCTGCACTACTGGTATTCAAGAAGTTGTCTCCTGTACCAATGAGTTCAACGCTATTCCCTACTATCTCTTCTATCATACGCAGTGTATTTGGCTTATGTTGAAGTCTTTCATCCTACTGGATTTAAGTTTGTGCAAGGTGATAGACATGCATCTACTTGCATTCTTCTACAAGTTTCAACCAGTTAGAATGGCACCATTTGTTGAAGATGTTTTATTTTCTCATTGTATTTTTATTTTTTTGTTAAAAATAAAGTGTCCATAGTTGTGTAGATTTACATCTGGCTCTTTAATTCTATTCTGTTGATCATCTTCTCTGTTTTGATGTCTATAGTATTTATTACATATATCCATATATGTCTATTTGTATCTCTATATATGCATATATCTATATGTATATATATACTTATTTGTATATCTATATGATTTATATCTACACATACACACACATATACATACATACATACCTATATATATATATATATATATATATATATATATATATCATTTATAGCTATACAATAAATTTTCAGGCAAATGGATAAAACTAGAAAAATATCCTGAGTGAGGCACCTCAGACCCAGAATGACAAACATGGTATGTACTCACTTTTAAGTGAATATTATCTACAAAATAAAGGTTAACCATGCTAAGATCTGAAGACTCAGAGGTGTTCAGGAAGAAGTGTGCTCCATGAGGATCAATGAATGTTCCTGAGAGGGGAAAACAGAAGAGAATGTGCAGGTAGATTGGGGACAGGTGGAGATGGGAACATGCTCAATCAAGGCTCAGGAGGATGTAAGGAGAAAATACTTGGAGAGACAACTGGAATTGTGGTGGGCAGATCTCAAGGATGAGCTAGAAACCTAGCACAATAGAAACTTGCAGAAATCTAAGAGCTTGACTGGAACTAAGAGTCCTGGCAATGTAAGACAACGGCATCCTTTAAAGGTCCTTCTGGACATCATGACTGCCTCTCTCTCTCTCTCTCTCTCTCTCTCTCTCACACACACACACACACACACACACACACACACACACACACACGAGGAGCGGGTGTGGCTGCGGCCCCAAGATGGCGCCAGGGACTGCTGCCAAGTCTTATGACTGACACCTGACTTCCTCATATCCCTCAAGATAGCCACGTACCTTGAGCTGCATTGTACAGATGCACCACCACATAATATCGGATGATGTGACGAATGTAGTCCTGAGCCAATGAACTGTGCCTACCTGGACTGGGTTGAGGGGGAGTGGACTGGAGGGGATAAAGGGGGATGGCTGAGAGAGGTCGGGCATTCTTTTTCCTACACATTTGTGAAGTTCCTGAATAAACTGCCTTGAGAAGGACATCGGTTTCGTAGCTTCTTTTTTCTGGTCGGAAATGGTAGGGACGCGCGTGCACGTATGCACACACACACACACACACACACTTTCAAAGCCTCTCCATTTATTTGTATTAATTATCTATTTCTCTCATGTCCTGACTCTGAGATGGTCTGTTCTCCTCTCCCAATAAACCTCGTGCATTAGATCGTTTGTGTGGAGTGACCTATGCAGCATAATTTGGCCTGGACTGACTAAGGTACCTTTTAAGGCCTAATGCCAACACACATAGAATTCCCTGTTGATAGAATCCTATAGAATCTGCTGATGTCTTCTTTTCTCTCATAAATATGTGCAAATCTCTTAACCTTCCTGTGACCTAATTTTCCTGAGAGATTCCATAAAATATTATCTAAGCTCCTCTCATCTTTCTGTTACAGTATTAACCCTATTCATACCACAGATTTTTGTTGTTGTTGTTAATTTTCTCCATTTTCTCTATTAGATACTGAGAAATTTTTCATGTTAAGTTACTGTGTCCTGAATTGTCATTCTGAATTTTTCTTTCTCTTTTGGTGTCACTTTACTCTAGTTCTGTCAATTTCTAGCTAGAATATTACTTAAAGTTATTCCCATTATAATGCTAAATGTTTTTATCAGCTTGTAAACTTCTGAATAGTTCCTACATCTATGTCCCATTTTTCAAGAACTTGAATTAGTTGAATAGTATTCCACGGTGTAAATGAACCACTTTTCTGTATCCATTTTTGGATGATGGATACTGGGTTGCTTCCAATTTCTAGCTGTTACAAAGTGGATGCTATGAACATAGTGGAGTACATGTCCACCTGGTATGGTGGGGCATCTTTTTGATATATTCCCAGGAACAAAATAGCTTTGTCTTCTGGTAGAACTACTTCTAGTTTTATAAGAAATCGCCAGATTGATTTCCAAAGTGAATATAAAAGTTTGCATACCCACCAGGGATGAAGAAGTATTCCCCATGCTCCACATCCTGGCCAAGATGTTTCAACTTGAGTTTTTGATCTTAGCAATTCTGAATGGTGTAAGGTGGGATCTAAGGATCATGTTAGTTTGCATATCCTTTATGCTAAGGATATTGAACATCTCTTTAAGTGATTTAGTCATTAGAGATTCTTCTGCTGAGAAGTCACTGTTTAGCTCTGTACCTCATTTTTAATTGGATTTCATTGTGTTTATTGGATTTTTTGAGGTCTAACTCCTTGAGTTCTTATATATTTTGGATATTAGCCCTCTGTCAGATGTAGGATTAGTTAACATCTTTTCCCAATTTGTAGGCTGCTGTTTTGTTCTATTGATAATGTACTTTTTCTTGCAGAAGCTTTTTCAGTTATAAGAGGAACCATTTATCAATTGTTGATCTTAGGTCTTGAGTTATTGGTGTTCAGGAAATTTTCTCTTATACCAATGTGTTACAGGTTATTTCCCATTTTCTCTTCAATTAGATTCAGTGTATCTGATTTTACTTTGGGTTCCTGGATCCCCTTGAACTTGAACTTTGTGCAGGGTGATAAATAAGGATATATTTGCATTCTTCTACATTCAGAACTCCATTTATACAAACACCATTTGTTGAAGATGCTTAATTTTTTCCCACTATATACTGCTAGCTTCTTTGTGAAAAATCAAGTGTCCATAGTTGTGTGGGTTTATTTCTGGGTCTCTGATTCAAATTTCATTGATGAACTCTCTGTTTCTGTACCAACACCATGCAGCTTGTGTCACTATTGCTCTATAGTGAAGTACAAGTTCAGGGGTGGTGATTCCTCCAGAAGTTATTTTAGTGTTCAGAATTGTTTTGGCTATCTGTGGGTCAATTACTTCTCCATATGAACCTGTGAATTTCACTTTCAAGGTCTGTAAAAAAATGTGTGGGAATTTTGATGAGATTTGCATTTAATCTGTAGACTGCTTTTGGTAAGATGACCATTTGCACTATATAAATCCTACAGATCTATGAGCATGGGAGATTTTTTCTGTCTCTGAGGTCTTCTTTAACTTCTTTCTTCAGGCACTTGAAGTTCTTGTCATACAGATCTTTCACTTGTTTTGTTAGTGTTAGATCTAGATATTTTATATTATTCATGGCTATTGTGAAGGGTATTGTTTCACTAATTCCTTTCTCAGCCTGTGTCACAATGGGCTACTGATTTCTTTGAATTAATATTGATGAAGGTGCTTATCAGCTGTAAGAGTTCTTGGGTAGAATTGTGGGGTTCACTTAAACATACTATCATATCATCCATGAAGAGTGATACATTGACTTCTTCCTTTCCAATTTGTGTACCCTTTATCTTCTTTAGTTGTCTTATTGCTCTAGTTAGACCTTTAAGTACTATATTGAACAGATAGAGAAAAAGTAGGCAGCCTTGTGTTGTGTCTGATTTTAGTGGGATTGCTTTAAATTTCTCTCCATTTAATATGATCTTGGATATTGACTTGATGTATATTGTATTTTAGGTATGTGTCTTCAATTCCTGATCTCTCCAAGACTTTTAACATGAAAGTATTTTGTGGAAAACATTCAGCATGTAATTACAATATGTGTGATTATTTTTTCTGAGTTTGCTTAATAATGGATTACATTGATGGATTTTCATATACTGTACCATCCCTGTATATCTGGGATGAAGCCTACTTGATCGTGATGAATGATATTTTTGAAATGTTCTTGGATTCAGTTTTTGAGAATTTTATTGTGTATTTTTGCACTGACACTCATTAACAAAGTTGCTTTGAAGTTCTATTTCTTTATTGGGTCTTTGTGTGGTTTAGGTAACTGTGGCCTCATTGAATGAATTAGGTAGTGTTCCTTTTGTTTCTATTTTGTGAAATAGTTGAAGAATATTGGTATTAGCTCTTCTTTAAAAGTCTTTTAGAATTCTGCACTAAATCCATCTATCCCTGTTTGGTTTTTGTTTTGTTTTGTTTTTGTTTTGTTTGGGATATTTTTAATGACTGCTTCTAATTCCTTAGGGATTATTGGACTGTTTAGATAGTTTATCTGATTTTGGATAATTTTGGTACCTGGTATCTGTCTAGAAAATCATACATTTCATCTAAATTTTCCAGTTTTTTTGTTTTTTTTTTTTTGTTGTTGTTGTTGTTGTTATTGTTTTAGTACAGGCCTTTAGTACAGACCTGATTTTTTAATTTTTTTTTTCAGTTTCTGTTGATATGTATCTCTTTTTATTTTTGATTTTCTTAATTTGGATACTGGCTGTCTTAGTCAGGGTTTCTATTCCTACACAAACATCATGACCAAGAAGCAAGTTGGGGAGGAAAGGGTTTATTTGGCTTACAGTTCCATACTGCTGTTCATCACCATGGAAGTCAGGACTGGAATTCAACCAGGTCAGGAAGCAGGAAGTGATGCAGAGGCCATGGAGGGATGTTCTTTACTGGCTTGCCTCCCCTGACTTGCTCAGCCTGCTCTCTTATAGAACTCAAGACTACCAGCCCAGAGATGGTCCCACCTACAAGGGGCCTTTCCTCCCTTGATCAGTAATTGAGAAAATGCCTTACAGTTGTTTCTCATGGAGGCATTTCCTCAACTGAAGCTCCTTTCTCTGTGATAACTCCAGCTGTGTCAAGTTGACACAAAACTAGCCAGTTCAATTGACACCTTGTCATCTTGACACACAAACACATCACTAGTAAGCCTCAACCCTTACATTCTTAATCATCCCCAAGGTCTAAATAACTTTAACCTTCCCACAGTCTTTACATATTCTTAAAATTTCAAACTCTAAAATGTTCATCTCTTTTAAAATCCAAAGTTTTTTTTACAATTAAAAGTCCCTTAACTGTGGGCTCCACTAAAATAGTTACTTCCTTCAAGAGGGAAAATATCAGGGCACAGTCACAATCAAAAGCAAAATCAATACCAACCATCCAATGTCTGGGATCCAACTCACGATCTTCTGGGCTCCTCCAAGGTCTTGGGTCACTTCTCCAGTCATGCCCTTTGTAGCACACATGTCGTCCTCTAGGCTCCAGATGCCTGTACTCCACTGCTGCTGCTCTTGTTGGTCATCTCATGGTACTGGCATCTCCAAAACACTGCATGACCCCTTCAGTCCTGGGCCTTCAATTGCAACTGAGGCTGCACCTTCACCAATGGCCTTCCATGGCCTCTCACAGTGCTGAGCCTCAGCTGCTATGTGTGACCCCTTCATGCCTTCAAAACCAGTACCACCTGGGTGACCCTTACACATTAACAAGTCCTGCTGCAGCAGGATTACAACCTTGGCTATCTCTGGAACACAGCCTCTTTGTGCTATCAGAAAACACTTCCCAGAAAATATCACCTCAATGATGTTGGTCTCTTCTTAATCACAGCTAATTTCCTAGCTCCAGCTAACCAGCATCAATGGTCCCAGTAATGCAAAGATTTTGCTTTAGTCGTTCTGCTATTTTGTTAATAACAGCTGATTCTTCAGCCCCAGCTAACCAGAACTACAGAATCTTCACAATCAAAACAGCAATGGCCCTGAAAAGAAGCTTTAATTTTCCCTCTGAAATTTCAAAAGTCAGACCTCCATCTTCTGCACTGTTCTCAACATTATCTTCCAAGTTCCTACACAACATCTGACAGAGCTCTTAACAACGAATGGATCTTCTGGCCCAAAGTCCCAAAGTCCTTCCACAGTCCTCCCCAAAACATGATCAGGTTGTCACAGGAATACCCCACTTTGCTGGTACCAATTTGTCTGAGTCAGGGTTTCTATTCCTGCACAAACATCATGACCAAGAAGCAAAATGGGGAGGAAAGGGTTTATTCAGCTTACACTTCTATACTGCTGTTCATCATCATGGATGTCAAGACTGGAACTCAACCAGGTCAGGAAGCAGGAGCTGATGCAGAGGCCATGGAGGGATGTTCTTCACTGGCTTGCTTCCCCTGGGTTGCTAAGCCTGCTCTCTTATAGAACCCAAGACTACCAGCCCAGAGATGGTCCCACCCACAAGGGGCCTTTCCCCCTTGATCAGTAATTGAGAAAATGCCTTACAGTTTTATCTCATGGAGGCATTTCCTCAACTGAATCTCCTTTCTCTGTGATAACTCCAGCTGTGTCAAGTTGACACAAACTAGCCAGTACACTGGTCTGTGCCTTTTAGTTAGTTTGGGTACAGGTTTGTCTATGGTGTTGATTTTCTCAAAGAACCAGCTCTTGGTCTTGATTCTTTTTTATTGTTCTCTATGTTTCTAATTGATTGATTTCAGGGATGAGTTTGACTATATCCTGCTGTCTACTCCTCTTGAGTATTTTTGCTTCATTTTTGTAATAGAGTTTTGAAGTGTGCTGTTAAGTTGCAAGTATGAGATCTCTTCAATTTCTTTAGAAAGCATTTAGTGCTGTGAACTTTCCTCTTAATACTGCTTTCATTGTGTCCTGTAGGTTTGTGTGTATTGATCCTTCATTTTCATTAACTTCTAGGATGTCTTTATTTAAGTTCTATCTTTATTTCTTTTCTGACCAATTTATCATTGAGTAGATAGCAGTTCAGTTTTCCATGAGTATGTGGGCTCTCTGTTGCTTCTGTTGTTGTTGAAGTCCAGTCTTAGTCAGTGGTGATCTGATAGGATGCAATCTTCCTGTATGTGCTGAGGTGTGTTTTGTGTCTGATTCTATCGTCTGTTTGGGGGAAGGTTCCATGAGATGCTGAAATAAAGGTATATTCTTTTATTTTGGCATGAAATGGTTTATAGATATCTGTTGAATCCATATATTTCATACCACTTGGGTTGTTTGTTTGTTTGTTTGTTTCTCTATTTAGTTTTTGTTGTGATGACCTTTCCATTTGAAAGTAGACATCAATTTTGTAGGCCAATTGATGGAACTAGAAAATATCCTTCTGAGTGATGTAATCTAGGCCCCAATGTCCCTGCATGGATACACACCACAGACCCTAAGAAATTAAATAAGAAGGAAGGCCCAAGTGAGGTTTCTTGAATCCCACTCAGAATGGAGAACAAAATAGTCATGAGAGGCAGATAGAGGGTGAACCCAGGCTGTTGAGTGAGAGGTGAGAGGGAGAGGAATAGGGGAGCAGGATCAGGTATGGGGAAAGAAAGAAAGAAACCCAAGGTCCAGGAGAATAAATAGGACTATGCAGCTGCTTGGGGTAGGGGATGGGGTGAATCTCTTGGAAATCTCAAGAGCCTTGTGATGGCAGAGCCTTCTAGGACTCAGTGCTAGTGACCTCAGATGAAATGCCTAACAGTGGGGATATGGAATCTGAAGAGACCACCTCCAGTAGCCAGACCAAAACAACCATGTAAGGATGGGAACATCTGTCTACCTAGAAATTTTTCAACCCAAAATTGATCCCATCTAAAAGAAATTCAGGGACAAAATGGAGCAGAGACTGAAGGAATGGCTGACCAGTGACTGACTCAACTTAGGATCCATCCCATAGCCAAGCACGAATCGGTGTTTCTGTTACAGATGCTAAGTGGTACTTGCAGAGAGGAATATAGCAGGGCATAATTGTGGGAAATATTAAAAAAATTCAATCCAAGCTATACTGGCTGGCCCTGGCAGGCTGGCTAACCTGTTCTCATCTTGTGGAGACTCTGACTCAGAACTCCGAAATCTCTCCACCCAGCTCGCTAATTTCCACTGGCAGGTCACTACCACACCAGCCCCACTTTTCCAAATTCCCCCAGCATTTTGAGGTGCACTTCTAGCAAAGCCAGGCTTTGCCACTGTACCTTTCTCTCTGGCACCCAGTTGAGTCACCTTGGGAAGGAAAACATCACTCAAACTTAGTTCAGAATCAACAGGTAACTCAGTCCCTGATCTCAACAACTAGAATCCTAATCTTGTAAGCCATATTAAATATAAATCCTCTTGTGGCAAATCCTGGCAGATTCACCATCTAACCCAGGGGCCACTTGTAGCGACAACTTGTCCTCCATTGTCCCACTCCAAAAACTGTCTCTCTTTCCTGCCCGTTCCACTCTCCACAGTCCCACCCTGAAGTTCCACCTAGTTGCCTAGGGATTGGTTTCTTTATTCCTTAGAAGGGTCACTTGATTCACTCCTAGTTCCAGGCAGCTCCTCTTGGAGAAGCTGAATTAGCATCAAAATATGAATAGCACCAGGGCTATCCACAACACTTCCCCCTTTCTGTCCAATTAAAAGACTCTGAGAGGTTCTACTCAGCAGCTGACTGAGACATATGCAGATACCCACTACCCCTAAGGAAGAACAAGGAGAAGGATGGAAAGAAGTGAACTGTCAATTAACCTGGATCCCGCGGAACTCCTAGAGACTGAGCATCCAGGGGGCATACATGGACTTGTGCGAGGCCCCAGGCACATATGCCTTGTATGGCCTCACTGGGATAGGATGCACCTAATCTTGAAGATACTTGATGCCACAGGTTTGGGGGGTACTCAGGGGGAATCACCTCTCAGAGGTTAAGAGGGGGTGATGGGGCATGAACAATGTAAGAGGAGACAGGAGCAGGCGGCATTTGAGATGTAAATAAATAATCAAAATGATTTTATTTTAATTATCATAAAATTATTTTGCTTAAAAAAATAGACAAACCTTATTTAGCCACCAAAGAAGAAACTGATGAGCTGAGAGAATGGCTGTGTCTCCTGAACAGAACACTTCAATGCAGGGCCACAGTCATTTTTATTCATAGCGCTAAGTCCATAGCTTTGGAAATTTATGTGCGTTTTTTTCTCATTGTGGAGATAAATCTATGTGAAAGACCTCATTTATTAAATTCCGCACAACAAAAGTTCCCTGTGTTCTCTTCAATACAGTTTGTTTGTAATGAGTATACTACAAGGTTGCCTCAGCCTTTGGAGAGAGCAAACAAGAATCTTTTGACATAACTTTTACTAAAAACTTTTGATATGGTAGAACCTTGGGCAAACATTTCTTATTGGAAGTTAAAGAGTCTAGAAGATGTCTCATGCATAAGCTTCTTTAGACCAAGCATGATTCACTAGCAATAAGCTCTTCAGATCATGCCTGCAATCATTATCAAAGAGGCTTGATTTGCACACATGAGTGAATGCTTCTGGATTTCCAGTCACCAATTCAGTCATTTCCAATTCCAGATGTTAATCACCACTGCATAGCATTAGATTAAGAAAAGAAAAAAAAAGTCTCATTTACTGTCTGAGGAGATATATATGTATACATATATATATGTATAACCTACAAAGATAAAAATGTCATATGAATATGGTAACTGACGTATATTTATAGCTATATGTCTCTCTTCCTAAAGGGTATGAACTTAAAGTCTTAAGACTCAGTAATCCTAAAATATCACATTTATAATTATCCTTTGCATAATATGCAATTATTTAAAGATTCTCACAGTTACTAGATAACATAGGTTACCCAAGAAATAATAATATGCTGAAATACATGAGTTAGTTCTTCTTTCTAAGAGAAATTTCTTATTTCTTTTCTGAATATACATTTTTAAATATCCTTAATACAATTTTGTTGGTGAGGAATAAAATGTATACATGACTTTTTTTCTGCTTTAGGTTTAGTTAAATGTAAATATTTTCATAATAGAGTAAGATATATAGTAAAAAGTATATATTTTTCTGCTTAATATACTTGACACAGATTTCCTGGAATTTAAAATATAAATATAAAAGTGTATAGCAATGATTATTAATATACACTAACATTCCTTATAGGCTTTCTATCTATAAATATGAAAATTTATATTTAAACTTAACTACATTTTCATAGAAAATTCACATTCATATTTTTATTTAGAAATTTTTTCACATAGTGATATATTCAAAAGCTTCAAATAGCTATCTTACCTACACTATGTTTTTCATTTAATTTAATAAATGCTCAATTTGTATATTCTGATCTTGCATGTCAACAGCACTCATTTTAAAGTTTTTGATATCTACACTCCACCCTTGTAACCTGTCCCCCTGAGATGAAAAATCAAACAAATAAAAATCTTGTTTTAAAATGTTACATGTTTGTTACACAGTATACCTTTTTTGTCTCAATGGCTCATTTGCAAATGTTGACCACAATAAGACTTTGGTCTAGTTTAAACTGACTTTTGCAATACCATCAATACCAGAGCCTCACAGAGACTTTTTTCTGACATCCTGCTTGCAAGGGGTGGGGCAGGCACACCACAGTACTGGGACATCAACATGGCTTCAGGTGACAGCCTAGAGCATGGACATTCTCATGGCCTGTGGTGGTAACTAGGAACATAGACCTTGACACAAACCACAGCTACAGCAACACCAAGGACCCAGGCATTCACCATGGCCACAGGTAGCAACACAGGCTACTCTAATCAGTTTGCCCCACCCTCACACCTTCCCACCCCTCTCTCCCCACCTGCTGCAGCAGCCCAGACTACAATCAGCATCTGAGTGGGATTTAGTGGTAACACAGATCACAGACATCAATACAGGTTTAGATGTGAAAGAGATACAGATCCAAACATGGCCCTTGGGCGCAGCCCAGGTTCTGTGACCACCGTGGGTTCAGGTGCTTGTGCGGGTTCCTCCTCTCTGCTTATTCCTCACCAGAATTGCCTGTTGTCTTCAGTTCCACCTCTCTCCTCAGTGAGTGAAACTTCTCAGCTTAGCTTTCTTTTTCATCTCTTCATTACGTATTCACTTGATGGCGGGGCTGGGATGAACACTTGTGTGTGGAGACAGCTAAGTCAGTAAAATGCTTGCTCTGCATGTGTGAGCACCTGGGTTCAGTACCCAGGAGTCAAGTCAAAATGCTGTGTTTGGTAACTTAGACTTTTAAGCTCAGTGCTTAGGAGCTAAAGACTGTCAGATCCCCGAGGTTTGCTTGTCCAAGTAGCCTAGCCTGCCTAGCCAAGCTATCAAGAAACCCTGTCTATAATAACAAAGTGCAGAGTGCCTGAGCAATGTGACATGATTTTGTTCTCTGGCCTCCTCGTGCACCAGCCCACACATATATACACATCCCCATGCACAAATATACAATTGCACACATGGAAACTCATGAGCCCCAAAAATTGCTTTTCAGTATCTGATTTATTTCAAATAACTTGATGGTGTCCTGTTGTATACTTTGATGCTAATGACAGAATTTCAGTTGTCTTTATGGTCCTTTATTCTGTTAGGTGCTATTATATCATATTTTCCAAGCTGTGTTTTTTTTTTTTTTCGTCACCTGATGGACACTAACCTTATTTCCAAACCTTAGGTGGGACAACTACAATAATCAGGGGAAACCTGTTTATTTCTTTCAGATACAAACTTTGAAGTGACATAACTGCAATATTAGAGATTGACATTTAGTGGGTTTTTTGTTGTTGTTGTTTTGTTGAAACAAGGTTTACTATACTACTATACTCAGGCCTTGCTGACCCTTCTTGTTATCTACTTATAAAGGGACGACCTTAGATCCAAATCTCTTTTCTTGAAAAAAAAAAGTCAATTCAAAATAGATCAAAGACCTTACATTATATCTTGAAATTCAGGACGGAAAAGATGGCTCAGTGGTCAGAGGCATGACTGATTGTTGCAGGAGACTTTAGTTTGGTGAGCATCATCCACGACCTGTGATTCACAACAGCCTAGAATTTGAGATCAGGGATCTGACACTGTTGCTCTGGCCTCTCAGGGCACATGTGCTCAACCACACATACATTTACACACTCATACATAGTAAGAAATAAAATCTTAGAAACCTGAAATTCTGAAAACACAGGGAATGCACGTGAGGTTATAAGCTTGGTGACTAAATTTCTTAATACTCAGATAGCACAGGAAATAGTCTAAGAATCTACAAGTAGGATTGTTTAAAATTAAAAATCTCAATTCATAAAAGTAAATATTTAGACAAGTGAACAGATAACAAAAAAGAAAAATATTTTTCATGTATACCTCATACAGATTGACAAACTCAGTCTCTCTCTCTCTCTCTCTCTCTCTCTCTCTCTCTCTCTCTCTCTCTCTCAATCTGTGCGTGCATGCAAGTGCATGTGTGTATGTAGGTATGTTTACGTGTGTGCATATCACAGAACCAAAACACACATTTCTGTTGAATAAATGGGTTAGTGACACAGATCATTAGCAAAAGAAGAAACACAAAATGTCAATAACTATTTTTGCTTATGCTCAACATTCAAAATCATAAGTCAAATGAAAATTTAAAAAACGGGATTTCATCAAGCCTCAGTAGAATAGCTTTAATCAAGAAATCAAATAACAACCCGAGCTGGAAATGCTTTCAGGAAAGAATAGCCATGGTGGTGGCTGTGTACACTACACCCACAAACAGAGAACTTAACAGAGAAGCTTCTCAAAATATTAAAAGTAGAATGACAATCTGACCCAGCTACATCACTCCTACTCACACACCCATAGGACCTCAAATTCTACTGTGAAAACACTTGTGCATCCTTCTTTATTGCTGTACTTCTAACTATAGCAAGTGAATTAAACCTGTCTAAATGGTCTCAGAATGGAAAAGAGGGAGCATGAGCTATTATTATATTAAATGACGTATCACAGTCTCAGAAAACTAAAAGCTCTGTATTCACTGCAATGAACTCATCTTTTGCATTCATGTAAATAAGGAAATTTTAGAATATAAGCAAACTACGAAACTAGATAGGCAGTCAGGAGAGAGGAATAAGAGGTGTTGAGTAAGTAAGTGGGAGAAGCCAAATGTCACATTGACTTAGAAGCCAATAAGGCTACTCCTGATAGGAGGATCCAAGAGAGGCTAGGTAATGATGGCAGAAGAAAACAATGAAAGCAGTCTTTGTTTGAAAAAGGTAACAATGAAACTCAATAGCTTATAAGCTTAAAAATTCCAGAATCTTTTATAAATGTACAATGAAATTTTAAATTTCTTTCTTAAGCACACTCCATTATAAAATTATAACATGCATACAATATTTGTAGCATGTTCTGCAGGCAGAAATCTGTGAAAAATTTCAGGATATTAAGGAACAAACACGGTATGTACTCACTGATAAGTGGATATAAGCCCAAAGTTTGGAATATCCAAGATTCAATTCAGAGACCACATGAAGCCTAAAAAGAAGGAAGAACAAAATGTGGATGCTTTAGTGCTTTTTCAAAGGTTGAACAAAATACACAAAGGAGGGAATATGGAGACAAAGTGTGACTCAGAGACTGAAGGAAAGGCCATTCAGAGACTGACCCACCTGGGGATACATCCCATATACAGTCACCAAACCCGGACTTTATTGTAGATGCTGGAAAGTGCTTGCTGATAGAAGCTTGATATGGCTGTCTCCTGGGAGGTCTGCCAGAGCCTGATAAATACAGAGGAGGAAGCTCACAGCCAATCATTGGACTGAGCTCAGGGGTCCCTGATGGAGGAGTTGAAGAAGGGACTGAAGGAGCTGAGGGGATTTGCATCCCCATGGAGGGAGCAACAGTGTCGACAGACCAGACCCCCTGAAGCTCCCAGGGACTGGACCACCAATAAAATAATACACATGGAGGGACCCATGGCTCTAGCTGCTTATGTAGCAGAGAACAGACTTGTTGGGCATCAATAGGAGTGGATGCCCTTGGTCCTTTGAAGACTCCATGCTGATGCCCCAGTGTAGAGGAATGCTAGGGCGGTGAGGCAGGAGTAGGGGAACACCCTCATAGAATCAGGGAAGGGGGCATGAGATAGGGGGTTTGCAGAAGGGAAACTGGGAAAAGGGGATAATATTTGAAATTTAAATAAGGAAAATATCCAGTAAAAAAAGAAAAAGAAAACTTTTTTTGTCCAATTTTAGAATAAAAACTGAGACCATTTTTTTTGATAAGTGTCTTTTATTAATCGAAATTTATTCTTTATCCACAGGTGATGAGAAACCACAATTTTTTTATTTAAGTATATCACAAGAATGGCCCTGGTCATCTTTGATTCCCAGAGCTTGTATCTCTAGCTGCATATGTAGCAGAAGATGGCCTAGTCGGCCATCACTGGGAAGAGAGTCCCCTTGGTATTGCAAACTTTATATGCCCCAATACAGGGGAATGCCAGGGCCCAGACCATTTTTTTAATCTCTGGATATATATATATATATATATATATATATATATATATATATATATATATATATATATTGTTGCACCCACCTCGGCCGGCAAGGAAGACACAACATGGTCGGATTCTTCTCAACAGCCTTTATTGCAGGAACGCCTCAATGCTGCTACAGGGACCTGGGGAACCCAGGGAGGTCTGCTTATATACTCTCAGCCCCCATCCACTCATGGCAGGCCATGTCACCTCACCAGACACGCAGCTTCAGCCAATCAGGGTGGCAGGGGCATGTCTCCACCAAATATGGACTTGTTTATACCACCAGCATCATGGTGCACCTGTGCAGCTCTCACGATGGTCGTGGCTTATTTTCAGGTGTATGAGGAAGTCAGGTGCAAGTCATAAGACTTAGCTGCAGTTCAGGGCACCATCTTGGGACTGCTGCCACATGCGTTCATCACATCTCCCCCTTTTTTCTTTTTTTGGCAGAGAGAATGTCTGTCTTAGATTTTCCCATGCGGCAATGCCCCTTACCGGTCCTTGGGAGACAAACAGCATTGGTTTGATCCCTGTCCTAGGTTGGTGATATGCCCAGGTAGTCTTATCCGTAATTGACTACTTCTCTAGCATGCCAAGCCACACATGAGAAGATTGTCCTATCTGCATGAGGCAGGTGCACCACAAGGCCAGGACGCTGATTAATCTATGGCCCGATTTTGATTGCTGCAAGCCAGCCTCATGGGTGAAGGTAGAGGTCTGGTCCCCATTGTGCAAGCATAGGGGCCCTACACAAAACCATCCCTTGGGCTCATCACCCAGAGAGGTCTTGGCCAGCTACCATGTCGTTTTTCCTGGGGGAAGGGAACTAGGACACTGAACCTTCATGCAATCATACGTGCCTTCCACAGGATGCCAACAGCAAGCTATCCTCTGTGTAGTGCTTAGCCTTACAACCCATGGCATAACGCAGCATTATTTCTTTAGAGCGGCAAGCCAAATCTGAGGAGATTGTCCCGTCTCCACTGCAGCAAAGACCTGTGCCACCATGGCGGAAGTGCGGGCCTGCACACACTGCACCTGACACATGCGCCAAACACACAGCACACACACTATTACAAGCATACATCCCAGGGCTCCCATCAGCCCTGAGGCAAGGGATCAGTGCAACTACCATTCACCCTACATAACAACCATACATATAAGGAGCACTGCCCAAGGTGGAAGGGAATCAGGAACACTCCTACTAAAAGGAAGGGGGGCCCCATCAGGTTGGGAGGGTATAGTGCCATTGCCCTTGGAGGCCACACCCCTGGAATTCAGGTAGCATTAGCTTTAGTAGATACAGCTGAACACAATCACTCATCTGTGAAATATTTTGAATCATCTGAAAACTAAAATCCTTTTAGCTGAAACAGCATAGAAAAAAGGCAATTGTAGTGAAGCATTAGATGTAAAGAATTGAGGAAACACTTGAATGCGTCAATGGCATGGGCCTCAGGAACACAGAGCTCTTCAGTCCTCACTAGCGGGAGCATTCCCAACCACAGAAACATCCAAGTCCTCATTGTTCTGCTGGCCCTGAATTGCTCTGGTCAACCCTTCTGGGACCCACAGCTGTTATCAGTGATCCTGGGGAAACACACAAACAGACCCTCTTGCCCATGTCAACACCGTCAACACCGGTGGGCAATGATTTCCACGCCCTTATAGCAATCTGATTCACCTGCTCAAACACCTGCACTGGATATCCTGTCTGTTGTTGTGCAAAGCGACCTTGACCAAGCAGCATATCCCTATCCCATGCTGGATTTCCTGCAGCAGAGTTAACCGCTGCCTGTTCATTTGTAAATTCAATAAGGAAGGCTTTCCAATCTTAATACTGCCCAGGTGAAAGGCATGCCTTCACTAAGACTGCCCAATCAGATGGCATCATGCAGTGTCTATTCAAGGCCTCTACTTGAGCCACAGTATAGGAGGCAGTTAGGCCATATGTCCGCACGGACTCAGCCAAATTCCTGATTATTTTGAAATCTAGAGGCTCATGATATCTCTGCCATGCTTGGTCGGTGAAAATAGGACATCCCAGCAAGGAGAATCTAACCTCTCTCCAAACCTCCAGACAGAAGGACCACCTATAGGTGGCTGCTGAGGAGGCATAGGGAGGGGGAGTGGAAGCCAATTTGCCTTCCTCCTCTGCCTTGGCTCTTTTGATTTGTCCTTTCTGTCCACCTGATAACACTGTGTCTCCTTTCTTTCCCTTTTTTCTTTTTAAGCCCTTCTCCTCTTCCGACATACTCTCTTCTTGCTCTGTAAGGATTTTCTGACCTGTCTTGACTGCCTGACAGTTCAAACAGTAACAGAGTCCATATATCAGAACAAACAAGACCAAAACTATCAGGCCTAGGGTCAATGGGAGAAAAAAGCATAACTCATGAACCTTAACTTGTTCCAAAGCCAGGAACCTTAACTTGTCCCAAAGCCATTTATCTAATGAAATGAAGGAACTGTGTGAAAAGTTAAAGGTTAGTGAGATTGAGTTTGGATAAATCTGGATAATTATTTTTTTATTTTGATTATAGCTTGTAAGCTTTTCAGCAGGACTCTATATTTCTCATCTCATTATTGAGATAAAATCTCCAATTTGAATACATTGCTATTTGGTAACCCATATCAAATATTCTCATGGTTTCTCATCCATGTCTTATGTATTATGAGTATTATGAACACTCAGGTTGAATGGGAAATTTGGATCAATGCTTATATGCACATTTTCACTTCCCAAGATGGAAAAAGTAATATGAGGGAAAAGCCTGAATTTAACTCAAGTGTCTTCAGTTTGCCGTTGAGAGCAAAACACTGCATGAAGAACATGTTTGAGCACAATACATTAGATGTGCCCTAAAATTATGACAGCGTTTTAAAAAGCTCCAATGGAAACACTTTCCTTCCATTTAGTCCTTCATAAAACTCCTGTTCATGGTCGACTGATTTACGGACAGTTGTCACAAGCAGGATAGCCCCACATGCTAAAAGCACTTGCCCTTTTGGCTACAGCTCTCTATCAGCTTCAGCAGATTAATGTTTGCCATAATATGCCATCATCATTCCCAGCTTTATGCTCCTGACACATTATGTCAGCTTTCTCTCTAAATTTTAATCTAAATCATTAATCAGCTTAGAGCTTATACCTCCTTTACAGGCAGATGGATGTAGATGCAACGTGTATTTCTCTCACGATGTTCCTTTTCAAGCCTGGATTTTACATAACCAAATGTTCTTGACTGATGTGCTTCTGTTGTTAGCTAGCTCAGAAAACACATTGCCCTCCCCCAAAGATTTCTTTAATTTCCAAATTTTGTGTATTTTAATCTTTGGTGTATCATTGCTGTGTCCTTCCATGTACGATCAGACAAGGCAGATTTACTGTGCTTCCTAGTACAAATTAAAAACCCATTTGTTCAGCTTGACTTATTCTTCATGAGAGCTCTGTGTGCTTTTCATTGTGATGTGTATACATGAAGGACACAGCTTAGAAATCCACTGCATTAAAGTCCATTTGCATTGTGAGGCAAATGCACTTGGAGTAATTACCACTGCCTACATTTTTTATTCATTTTTTTCATTAAAGCTGTTATCACACCAGAGACAAGGGTAAATAATACCCAATACCTGGCTTTTATTAGTTTCTGTTTTTGTTAAATGTGAATGATGTGAATGGCAATAAGTGAGGCTATAAAAACCATAAATAAAACATTAGCACACTCTTGTAATAGTGCAGGTTGAAATGTCACTAATGAAGTAAGAATAAATATGTGATGTTAATTACTTTGCTTTGCCTAACTGTAACATGTGGGGGAAAAAATGTTGAGCTTGTCAAGAATGAGAAGAGGAAAATTAGATATGCTGTGAGCTCACCCCCATAATCTTCACTTGCCAAATCACTGTGTAGCCTCCATTACATGTTGCATCAAGTAATCAATATACTTTATACAATAATATCTAAAGATTTATAGAATGTTTTTTATTAACACCTATATAGATATTAGTCATAGATTATCTTTGAATAGCTATTATTATTTTACCAGGATTTTCAAACTGATATACACTCAGAAACATAAACACACACACACACACACACACACACACACACAAACAAACACACACACACACACAAAACAAAAACAGGCTCCCACACATAAGTATATTTTCTTTTATTATTCTCTAAAATTTCAAATAGTTATAAATAATTTTTGTTTCAATGTCTCTCTGGAACCATTTTCTACAATGTAACAAATAAATTTTTGTTCATGTATAGATAAATAAACAGTGACTTCTAGCAGAATTATGCTTAATTAAATGTAAGTAAGACAACCCACTGTAGTTCCAGCTCCAGACTATTTGACACTATTCTGACCCCCATAGATAATGGTGCATGTGCAAATAAAAAGACACTGATTATTTTGTTCCCCCTTCTAAGTATGACTAAACATCCACACTTTGGTATTCCTTCTTCTTGGCTTCATATGGTTTGTGAGTTGTATCGTAGGTATTCTGAGCTTTTTGGCTAATATCCACTTATCAGTGAGTACATATCATGTATGGTCTTTTGTGCCTGAGTTACTTGACTCAGGATGATATTCTCTAGTTCTGTCCACTTGCCTGCAAATTTCATGAGGTCATTGTTTTTAATGGCTGGGTAATACTCCATTGTGTAAATGTACCACATTTTCTGTATCCATTCCTCTGTTGAGGGATATCTGGGTTGCTTCCAACTTCTGGCTATTATAAATAAGGTTGCTAAGAACATGGTGGAGCATGTGTTCTTGCTAATATATTGGAGCATCTTTTAGGTCTATGTCCAGGAGTCTGATAGATGGGTACTCAGGTAGTACTATGTCCAATTTTCTGAGGAACTACCAGACTGATTAGATGCTAGTGTGGGCAGCCTTTTCTAGTCCCTGATTTTAGTGTGATTCTTTCAAGTTTCTCTTGATTTAGTTTGATGTTGGCTACTGGTTTGCTATATATTAATTTTACTATGCTTAGGTATGGGCCTTGAATTCCTGATCTTTCCAAGCCTTTTATCATGAAGAGGTATTGAATTTTGTCAAATGCTTTCTCAGCATCTAGTCTAATTAGAATTCTCTGTGTATTCTTATATATATTTATAGTTTAAATTGCTTCTTCTGACATTTTTATATGCCTTATTTCAGAAAGTCTTTATGTTCATTTTTCAGGCCTAAATTCCCTCCTTTACAATGCTCATGCCTCATTTAACCCTTGCTTTTCTATTTTAATTCTCTCTTTTATATCATTATTTTGTTGAGTTATTGCATTATTTTAAGCTGAGACTATGAAAATGAATTTTTAATGTTAAAGTATACCAATATAAAATAAGATTCTTAACCGGGCATGGTGACGCATGCCTTTAATCCCAGCACTCGGGAGGCAGAGGCAGGCGGATTTCTGAGTTTGAGGCCATCCTGGTCTACAAAGTGAGTTCCAGGACAGCCAGGGCTATACAGAGAACCCTGTCTCGAAAAACCAACCAACCAACCAAACAAACAAACAAACAAACAAACAATAAAATAAGATTCTTGCAATAATATTCATTACTAATCCATCTATAGCAACAAGTATAATCCTCTTTCAATAGCAGGTGCAATTTTCTCAGGGACTGATGGCCTAGGTCTTTAATATCAGCATTCAGGAAGCAGAGACAGGCAGATATGTATAAGTTCCTGGCCAAAGTGTAATACACACTAAGTTGTATTAGTGAGAGTTGTGTGTGTGTATATATATATCTATATATCCATATTATCTATATTATCCATCATATATATGTATATATGATAGATATATGTATATATGTATACATATATGATAGATAATATAGATATATATATCTTTCCATGTATAAAAATGTGTACTTTTGTTTTTATTCAGTGTGGATTGAAGGGGAGGAGGAGGAGGAGGAGGAGGAAGAGAAGGGGAAGGAGGAGAAGCAAGGAAAGGAGAAGAAGAAGAAGAAGAAGAAGAAGAAGAAGAAGAAGAAGAAGAAGAAGAAGAAGAATGATAATGACCCTATATCCTAAATAATTACCTAAATTTTAATTTAAAAACTATATCATGAACTGAAGGCATGACTTAGTAAATAAAAGCACTTAAATTCTTTCAGAAGATCTAAATTCAGGATTCAGCTCCTGTACAGATTGGCTCACAACTGCCTATCACTGAATCTCCTGAGGACACAACATTTTCTTCTGGACATTAAACATACTTGCACATACACACACATAAATGAAATTAGTTAATTTTGAAAAAAAACCCACTCAGTCACTAGTAGAAATGATAGGTGGACTATATGAAACAGAATAGGCTTCATAATAGCCACCAACAATGTTCACAGATTGAAATACAACCTTGGCTTATTTAGGGATGACTCAATATACAGTTGTAATTGTATGCTGTGTGGCCATTTCTGGTGGTATGCTTAAACCTCATTTCATGGATTCTATTAAACTTAGTATCCAATACAGGAATGATATCAACCCTTCAATCACTTTTCTTCTATTTTATGTGTTGGGGTGGGTTGATGTTCTCAGGATTCATTTGAAGGAATTGACAATGGAAAGAATAACCTGAGAATGTGTCAGAACATGGGATTGGAAATCACAGGAGACTGATTTTTCAATGACTCTCTGAAAGTCAGATATTCACATGCCCTTCCTCACTGGGGTGGGGAGGGGAGGAAGATTTGGAAAAGTGCAAGCAACTCTGATTGTGGCAGAAGAGAGGCGTTAGCAGTAAATTAATCTCTTTGCAAAGGTATGTGAGACACCTGATATGTCTTAGTCAGCAGCACCTGAAGGCAGCTTAGAAGCATTAGACAAACGGCAGCTTTGAATATCAATACAGGCTGGTGGAATGTACTCCCTGGTCTACAGTGCACTTTCTGGGTGCTGACTTTAGAAAAACGGAGACTTCCAAGAGTTATTTTTAGCATCTTTCTTTTTCTTTTTGTCAAATCATAATGGACATTTAATGAGAGTACCATACCGGGGAGTTTAGACAATTGATTATTTTGGCAGAACTTTTCTGAGTAGAACTCCCCTCCTAACACATCAGAAAGGAGAGCAAAGAGCTGAAAGTTCTTGATCTTGAGGCTGCTTTTGTGGCCTTCTAATTGCTTTTTTATTCAGAGGTGTTCAGCATGTATAGTCTTAACATATACCACAGAGATAATTTTCTATGTAGTTTTCTGAGCTCAGTGTTCAAACCAGAGCACTGTAAACAAGATAAATGGCTCATGAATTCAACACCAAGATAGCAGGGGTTGGTTGATAATAGAATCAGTCTAGTCAAGAACAACAAGAACAAAGATTATATTCATTTTTATTCCTTAAATTATAATACAGCTATATAAAAGGTTCTGTGGCTGGACTGGTACTTATGGTATTCTATTTTAGCAGTCTGTAGAGAACCTTCCTATCACAAAAACACTAGAATATGAAGTGATGTTTCTATGACGGCACCAGCTCTACCTCTTCATGTCCAGTGAGTTATGTGGGTGTTGCATTCAGCAATGGGGCATTGCTGTCCATTCATGGAGAGTAACTTATTGTCTAACCAAAACCCTGAGTTCTTTGAGAATTTCCATGAACCGCCCCACCCCCTCCTTTGTCAAACAATTCAATTAGATGTCAGCCAGTACCTGTACTAGAAGCTTTGTTTGGTGAGAATAGCTAGCTAGCTGGTGTTGGTCTGTCTGCCTCATTATTTGGAGACTTCATTAAGATCACCTTTAGATATTTGAGGAAGTTGTCCCGCTTGCAAAATATGCAGAATAAGGTAGCAAAAAGAATCTGGGAGTAACTCACCAATATCTAATTTGAATTAAGGCACATCCCCATGTGATGGAAACCAGACCCAACAGTGCTAGGATCACCAAGAGCCAGAGATTTAGTGTAAAACCAAATAATGTTGCTCTACAAAAGCAAAACAAAACAATGATGTAGTGATAAAAGAACTCCTCATGATATTTCAGATCAGTGCCTTGCTCAGCAATCATCAGAGAAGCTTCCTCCTGCAGCAGGTGGGAACAAATACAGAGACCCACATAGAGATCTTTTACACACACACACACACACACACACACACACACACACACACACAGAGGGAGAGGGAGAGGGAGAGGGAGAGGGAGAGGGAGAGGGAGAGGGAGAGGGAGAGGGAGAGGGAGAGGGAGAGGGAGAGGGAGAGGGAGAGGGAGAGGGAGAGGGAGAGGGAGAGGGAGAGGGAGAGGGAGAGGGAGAGGGAGAGGGAGAGGGAGAGGGAGAAAGAAAAGAGACAAAGGGAAAGGGAGAGGGAGAGGGAGAAAGAAAAGAGACAAAGGGAAAGGGAGAGGGAGAGAGAGAGGGAAAGACACCTTGTAACACATATAGTGCAAGTGTGACATCTCCATCAAATCCTTCCAGAGCTCAAGGACTCTCACAGAAGAGGGGCCAGATTGTGGGAACCAAATGACATAGAGGACATCAGTAGAACCATGCTCTCTAAATCAACTGAGGGAAGCCCATATGAACTCAGATTGCGGCAGCAAGCACAGGGCTTTTATGGGTCTGGCCCAGAATAACAAAGCCACTTGTTTCAAGCTCCTATTACTAGGATGGTGGTATGATACACACCCTTGAACTCTCAGTACTTTTTTTTTCTTTTCACAGCAATGAAAGAAAGAATTCATGTTCCTAGGCTGCCATGATATTCTGTCTCGGCTCAGGCCAAAATCGAGCACTGCATGCTCATCTGTAGAGGGTTGGAGGAGTCATCTCCAAGATGGTTGGTAGTGTTACCAGCTTTCTTTATTTAGGGGTAAGAGGGGCTATAGAACCTTGGAGAGAGGGTTGGGATTTTCAAGGTGAGTGTACATGATTGACTGGATGAGGTGCGGGGAATACCATGTGCTCACTGAACATGTCATTGTAGAGAGAGGGGGGAAGTTAATCCTGCAAGTTGGCCAGCTATCTCCAGGAAGACGGAGGTGGGGATGGGAAGGATATTTGCAGCATGGTACCCAGGCTCAGAAGAGGGAGGGTGACACCCTTACACCTGATGGAACCCAGATGAAAATTTTTGAGGTTTGGACAGTTTTATACCTCTTCCTCCAGACTAACTCCCCTGGTCACAGGGCAAACTTTGTGCCCACAGGAAGACCCACCCTAGAAATGGGCAGAATCATCTCATTGGCTGGAACCCGGAGTGCATAACAGTGAAGAAAGAGGGAACACAGGCAAAGACAAGCAACACCTTTGTATTTGTATATCTCTGCTTTTGACTGCGGATGGGATGTTACTAAGCTGACTGAGTCCTCATCTTCATTTCTACAGGATGGACTATAAATTGGAACTGTGAGCTAAAATAAATTCTTACTCCAATAAATGGCTGGACATGAGAACTCAGTGTAATAAAGATGCTAAGCTGTCACTCTATGACACCGGGATTATCACTGCTTAGTCAGATGGGGAAGTAATGAATGGCATACTCAACCGCATCACCTCAGCACCATAGTGGAGCTCCTGCTTCCTCCTGAAGCCAACCCTGTGCTTCTATAAGTCATTATATTACAAAGGCACGCAGATACCCACTGACTCACACACCATGTCTCCATGTCCATCAATCGCCCAAGAAAGCACCTTGCCATTTCAAGTGCTACCCAAATGTCTTCTAATCTAATAAGTAAAGTAAGCTTCACGTCATTGGAAATTATTTTTCTATAGAGTTCCTGACCTGTAGACGTTTGAAATACGAGGCACTCCATCCGAACTCACAGAGCTAGAAATGAATCTCATTCAGGAGAATAACCTTAAAGATCAGACCACAGAAGCACGTTAACTGCGATGTATGCAGGGTGTTAGTAATAGCAGGCAATCTGTTCACTGGTACCAGAGATTATCTCTAGGAATGATATACCAGTATCCCTCTGGGGAACTTCTAGGATGCTCTCTCACTTCTGTGCTTCCCCAGACAGACTTCTGAAAGCAGATCTTTGACAAACTTCACCCTTCAAAAATCCATAGAAGGAATTAGAAAGGAAGTCATTCTGATGGGCTCCTTCTTCTTCTAGCTTCATGGAACAACTACTTCAGAGGCACTTGAAACGGCTAAGCAAGGAGACGACCAGCTTTGTCATGGGATTTCCATGACTACATTTCCAGGGATTGAATGCAGATCTGAGAAACAGAGGGAAAAAAAAGAATAAACAACAACAAAAACAAAAAAACAAAAAACAAAACAAAAAACAAAACAAAACAAAAAAATCAAAAAACAAAAAACTAAAAACAAAAAACAAAACCAGAGTCCAAAAACGAGGCAGTAGAGGCACCCAGGAAATGTTCTTAGGTAACAGACAGTTCAGACTCTCTGTATGTCAGTTTCCTGCAGCTAGAGAAAGGAGGGTTGAAATAGCCCATGCAGATGAGAGTTTTCAGAAAGAACACCTTATAAATTCAGTCTTTTCTTAGAGTTGGCTTTTAACATAAAAGTAACTCATCTTCAACTTCTGGCCCCAAAGTTGCTAAGGACATTTTTGGTTTGTTTCCTTGGTTTTCCTTCTCTCTCTCTCTCTCTCTCTCTTCTTTCTTTCTTTCTTTCTTTCTTTCTTTCTTTCTTTCTTTCTTTCTTCCTTCCTTCCTTCCTTCCTTCCTTCCTTCCTTCCTTCCTTCCTTCCTTCCTTCTTTCCTTCCTTCCTTCTTCCTTCCCTCCCACCCTCCCTCCCTCCCTCTCTCTCTCTTTCTTTTGTTGTTTCTTTCGTTCTTTCTTTCCTTCATTCTTTCTTGTCTTCCTAGATCACCTCATTCTCTTTTGTTTTACTCATGTTTTTACTGATCATGAATGAAATTTCCAGACCTTAAACTAAAATAAACCCATGACAGTTAAAAAATATAACTATGCTTACTGTACCTTGTTATGGCATGTTTGGTTGATTTCCCTGGGAGGCTTGCTCCCTCTGAAGGAAAAACAGAAGGAGGAGTGGCTCTGGGAGAGAGCAGAGACGTGAGGAAGAGTTGAGGGAGGAGAAATTGTGGTTGGGATGAGATGTAATAAATAAATAATAAAATAAAAGTAGCCTGAAAAAATAATTTGGTAAAATGCAGGTTCATGTAATTTTGAAAATCTTTTCTGAGGTTTTACAAACTGATTCCTGTACTTTGAATCTTAGAAAGCAAGAGGGACTGTGAATTATGTATTTGCTAGCAATAATAAATAATGTAGACAACAGTTAATACACATTAGAAGTAATCTGGTATAGTGTCAGCATATAGGTAGTTTGTGTCGAGGTGAAGGACTCACTCAAATAAAAGGCTATCAGTTGTTAACCAACAATATTTACAAAAACCCAGTTTAGTCTCATCCAAAGGTCAGATAGCATGAAGGCAAATGGCCTTGTGGAAATATACAGGTGACAATATATGTGAAATCTGATTAAACTTGGTGCATTTATTAAAATGTGTGTACAGAGAGGCAGTGCCACCATATTTTTCTTTCATTGGCAAGATGCACAGTATTATTATTGTTGTTGATTTGTATTACTGGCAATAGTAGTAAGAGGGGCTTGCAGATGCTGACCAAGTACCCTACTCATAATTTACATCACTTTTTACAGTGTTGACAGTCTTTCTCCATATCAGATTGCAAATATTGGGAACTGAAATTTAATTCATTTAATCTTCCCTAATAATTTCTGCTACTAATTCATATCTTTAGTCAGATAATAAAAGCAATGTCATTTGTCTGAAATGATTATAAATAGTACATCCGCACATAGGCTTATGTGACTTTATCTATTTTAAGTATCTTCTGAAATTAAGCTAAGCAGAATATAATCATGGAAGCCATATACATTTTAGAAGAATTTGTTATAACTTGATACATTATATTCACTTTGACATTAAGGATAAATCAGATTCACTTGAAGTTGAAATGATGAACGAAAACTCCAACAAATGATATCCTTATTATTTGGCACCTAATTTGATTTTTGGTGGCTTTTAACTGAACTCTCCAACTATTGACTTCTAGAAGGAAAATATTCAAGGAACTCATGATGAGAACAAATATTCTGAAAAAAAAATTGCCTGTAATCGCTCTCTCCCTTTCTATCCACTGTTATGACTATGTTACCTAAATCACTTAATATCCCCTGATGTCCTGGCTTTCAAATATGTCCTAACCCCATCTCTATGACTTCAGATTTATCATTCTTTACTCTCCTAAGTGGTTTCTTTCTTTTAGATAATTGATCTAACAGTTTCCAGATGAAACATGCCACCCTTCCCTGGCTCTAATCTGTTCCTCACTGCATTCCCAACTCCTGGAAAGCCCTTGTATTTTCTCTCGTCTCATTAAAGTCAAACTCTCCATGGAAATATAACTTAAATGGAATAATCCATAGTGATTTTTATCCCACTCCTATTACAGTTATTATTTCAAATATCAATTATCACAGCTTTGAGCACTATGCTGAAACTTAAAACCCTCGTGCACAGCCTCTATGGAACTGTCCTAACTCTTGAAATGAAATTTCAGCAACACTTCCTATAGTTTTATACATAATATATTCTAGTAGATTCTTTAAAGTGGTTTATAAAATGTTTAGAAAATTTTAAATGCAGGTGCATTTTATCCCATTTGTGGTGAACAGATACAAGGATTGATACCATTATATTGTCTGTAAGAAATAAGAAAATATAAATGAATAGATTAGGACCAAGTTATGGACATTATGAAGAATGTGCACAATACTAAAAGAAGAATAATATGACTAATTTTGTGAATAGTTTGGAGGGAAAATATTTGGAACCCTCTTAGTGAATATGTAAATATAGCTTATCAAATAGATAAAAATAAATATTGTTCGAGTTAAGACTGTTTAAAGTAAAAGAAAAAGAAACAAGCCGGACGTGGTGGCACACACCTTTAATCACAGCACCTGGGAGGCATAGAAAGGCAGATTTCTGAGTTTGAGGCCACCCTGAGTTCTAGGACAGCCAAGGCTATACATAGAAACCCTGACCCAAAAAAACAGAGAGAGAGAGAGAGAGAGAGAGAGAGAGAGAGAGAGAGAGAGAGAGAGAGAGAGAGAGAAACAAGAAAGTTCATGGAAATAGAGCTGCTCTATTCCAAGAAGTATGTAGCTCTCCAAATCGTGGGGACCTCCCTGAAATGTTAGTCATGGGTTAGTGTGGAAATACATAGAGATAAATTAGAGACATTTGAGATGAATCCACTGAACCTGTTGGAAATTTTCTGATATACTTGTAGTGTTTGAAGTGCGTGTAACCTTATCAGACATGTAACTTCTTATGTCCCCTCCAACTTGGTTTTACTGTGGTTATTTTACATAATTACTTATAGAAGCAGAAATGATTCAAAGACAGCTATATTACCAAAACTTACATCAGCATGGGCAACAGGTCACAAAACTGTCTAATCTGAAGGCCACTGCCCAACTTTACATAGCTCAAGGTTGAAGAGTGTCTTTTTCTTGTAGTTCAGTTCATTGGAAACCCATTTTGCCAGCTCAGCAGGTTTCTGCCTCATTCAGGAAGCTGGGCTTATGTGAAAGCATTCTTTGTAGCTTGGCTTGACAGTACAACCTATGGACAGTGTATAAGAGTTTAGTAAAGATACAATTCTACCTTTAAAAGTGTCACCCAAGCTCAGATACTGAGAGAAAAATGTGTATCACAACAGTGACAGTTCACAAAGTAAAGAACAAAGAAATGTTCATGCATGTGTTTTAGATTAGATTTAGGGCCTCAGTTCATTATCAGAATCTTTAAAATATTTTTCAATTCACCATGAAAGATTGCATCTATTTACCTATATATTACCATCTAACACTTAGCAATTCATTTGAAGAACTTTTAAAAATAGCCAAAAAGGTTTCTAAGAAAAATTTAGTCCCTCTTTAAATAAAAGCAAAAACAAAATTCAGAACCAATTGCTGTTGGTACAAAAATGTTTTAATGGGGTGTGAATGCAAAGCATTATACTTCAGGAATTCTGGAAAAATCATTGAAAGGCATAAAGAAAATATATATGCAAACCTCACTATAGAACTGGAACAAAAGCAAGGAAGAAGTAAATGACTTAACATATTTAATGTCAACAGATTTGATGGGAAAGTTACAAGAGTCTCTCTGAAATACTGAACAGCAATGGCTTGTGCTGTAAAATCGAGAATCAACAAATGGGACCTCATAAAATTGCAAAGCTTCTGTAAGACAAAAGACACCATCAATAAGACAAAAAGGCTACCAACAGATTGGGAAAGGAGCTTTACCTATCCTAAATCAGATAGGGGACTAATATCCAATATATATAAAGAACTCAAGAAAGTAGACTAGAAAATCAAATAACCCCATTAAAAAAATGGGTCTCAGAGCTAAACAAAGAATTCTCACCTGAGGAATACCTAATGGTTGAGAAGCACCTGAAAAAATGTTCAACATCCTTAATCATCAGGGAAATTCAAATCAAAACAACCCTGAGATTCCACCTCACACCAGTCAGAATGGCTAAGATAAAAAACTCAGGTGACAGCAGATGCTGGCGAGGATGTGGAGAAAGAGGAACACTCCTCCATTGTTGGTGGGATTACAAGCTTGTACAACCACTCTGGAAATCAGTCTGGCAGTTCCTCAGAAAATCGGACATAGTACTACTGGAGGATCCCACAATACCTCTCCTTGGCATATATCCAGAAGATGTTCCAATGGGTAATAAGGACACAAGCTCCACTATGTTCATAGCAGCCTTATTTATAATAGCCAGGAGCTGGAAAGAACCCAGATGCCCCTCAACAGAGGAATGGATACACAAAATGTGGTACAATTATACAATGGAGTAGTACTCAGCTATTAAAAACAATGAATTTATGAAATTCCTAGGCAAATGGATGGATCTGGAGGGTATCATTCTGAGTGAGGTAACCCAATCACAAAAGAACTCACATGATTTGTATTCACTGATAAGCAGATATTAACCCAGAAACTTAGAAACCCAAGATACAATTTTCAAAACACATGAAACTCAAGAAGAACAAAGACCAAAGTGTGGACACTTTGCCCCTTCTTAGAATTGAGAACAAAACATCCATGGAAGGAGTTACAGGGACAAAGTTTGGAGCTGAGACAAAAGGATGGACCATCTGAGACTGCCATATCCAGGGATCCATCCCATAATTAGCCTCCAAACGATGACACCATCACATACACTAGCAAGTGTTTGCTGAAAGGATCCTGATATAGCTGTCTCTTGTGAGGCTATGCTGGTGCCTAGCAAACACAGAAGTGGATGCTCACAGTCATTGGATGGAACAGAGGGCCCCCAATGGAGAAGCTAGAGAAAGTACCCAAAGAGCTAAAGGGGTCTGCAACCCTATAGGTGGAACAACAATATGAACTAACCAGTACCCCCAGAGCTCATGTCTCTAGCTTCATATGTAGCAGAAGATGGCCTAGCCGGCCATCATTGGGAAGAGGGGCCCCTTGGTCTTGCAAACTTTATATGCCCCAGTACAGGGTAACACCAGGGCCAAGAAGTGGGAGTGGGTCGGTAGGAGATTAGAGGGGAGGGTATGGGGGACTTTCAGGATAGCATGTGAAATGTAAATGAAGAAAATACCTAATAAAAATTGGAAAAAAATAAAATTGGCTTTGGAAAGATAGAAGCAGGTTAATAAGGTGGGTATCCTATACAATCAGTTTATACAACTTTTTTCTGGTTGAGTTGAGTTAAAGTGAGGGGCAAAAAATGTAAAGAGAAGATAGCAAACTATTTAATCATGAAGATAAGCTGCTTTTTATGATCCAGTGAGTTTGTGAGTTGTATGACAATATACAAGTATTAATGCATGCAGCAGAAATACTATGAATCCAGAGAGTGGCTACCAGTCTAGGAATTTTTAAGTCTTAAGGTATTTGGCATAGAAAAAAAATATTGGATGACATTCCTGTACATAGTCGAGAACTTGAATCTGAGAATTTATATGTTGAGTAACTCAAATTTTGTTTCTTTCTCTGAATGTCTACTAATGATGGGAAAAGTGCTGATGTATTCATTTTGAAGTCACAAATAAATCCTTTAAAGTTGGCATGTTCACAGCCACTGAGTCTGTGAGTAATGTGGATTAACTACATAAAATGCTAGAAAAGTTGCAGGATTTATAGCAGGCATAGTATATCTTTCAATTTCAATGTGGAACATCCTTTAGGAAATAATTCTTCCCCATTCATTACGAACACTGTAGATTGCTGTGCTGCTTTTCATTCATTAGAGAAGAATTCAGATGGAATACTTTCATCAATATAAGAGGCATTAATTTCAGTATGAAGATTTATAATCAAAAGTTTTATACTGGTAGATTATCAAACACTTGCAACTCTAAAATCTATGACTATTTCTTCGATTGTTTGAAATAGTATGCCTTTTATTACCAGAATTTTAATAACTGGTCATTAGCAATTGAGCAAGTGTTTAGTCAAAATGACATAGAATAACTTACTACATACAGTAAAGACTGAACAACCTATCAAGTTTACCCGACAGGTTTAGTTCATGGGCTACTAAATCATTTCCCCATTCCTCTTTCAATTAAAATAATGTTATTAATTTATATTCACAAACCCTTTAACTACCTTGAGTATATTAAATATTTACAAAGATTATAAGTCAAGGTCGCTAATTATATATTTAAGATTTATAAATATTATATTCTTAAATCTAATCATATCGTTTAGTTTATGTAGTATATTTAACAAGGATCTTTGTAATTTAAATATATAAACTACTTTAAAAACATATGGATAAGAAATAAAAATCATGCTTGGGGCTTTATCTTTCTACATTTTGAACATTTCACTTTTATTTCAGGTAAAACTAAATGTAATATTCCAGCAGTCTTTTAAATTGTGTCATAGAGTTTATGGCTGTTAAAACCACCATTAAAAGTCTAATAGGAGAGCAAATCTGAGCTATGAACTTAAATCTGGGCTATATATTATAAACATGAGTATGAAATCACACCAATCACAGGTGATCACAGAGTAAAAAAGTTTTATATATAAACAAGTTCTAAAAAAATTATACTTCATTTCACATGATTTACTTTCAGTATACAATTTATCAAAGTGGTAAAATAAGATTTTACCCTTAATATTTCATCTGATTCATGTAAATTATATGTGCCTAGAATGTCATAGTTAGCTAAATTCTGAAGGTTACCTTTTTTTTTCAGTATCTAATATTTGAAGATACTACAATTATCAAGAAAATAATGATCTCTTTAGACACATTGGCACTTGCAATGTGATTACCCTCTTTGTAACTTGATTCATATCTTCTACCTCCAAAAAGACTATGTTTGTATAGGGTAAAACTGGATGTTAAAGCTTCTGATAGTTATACTGAATTTGTTGTTTCTGCTCTAGTGTTTTATAATAAAACACTCAATTAACATCTTTGTGCTAAATTTTATGGAATGATTGTTAACATTTCATAAAGATGTTTATAAAACGAACTTATTTTTAAGAGAATTTGTTCTAGTTTTTGAACACATTGTAAGCAAAATAAAAAAAATTAAGAGATAAATAAAAGAGCTGCAATCTTAGGATCAGTGCTTCACATTCACATAGAGCATATAAATATGAGCAAGGTTTTTGAACAACGTCACAATTCGCTGACTCTCAGCACAATTTTACCACCCATTTTCTGCAATATAAATGACCGACATACATTAAGGATACATTTGTGGTTTCTAAGATAATGTTATTATTTTCAGAGATGTAGTTTTACAGGCAAATATTCTTCACATTCATTTGCAATTGCTGATATTTTATGAACATAATTTCAATGAGAAAAGTGGTTTAACACCTCAATGGATATCACATACATTAACATCAGATTCTATTTGCATTTGTCACTTTGGCAAAAACAGCAGCTCGCTGGTTTTTTCATAACCCTCTATAAATAAAGATTGGTTTTCAAAGCTTCAATAAACACTGCACTTTTTTCGTTTGCAGGATGCCAATTTTATAAGCCATAAAATTTAATAGCAGGTTTATTTATTAATAAATTGAAAGACCTTGGGGAGCAAATATTCTTAAATGAGGATGAAAAATATGACCATAGTGAGAGGATTATCTATCATTTAAAACAATTATCATTTTAAAATATGATGATGTGTGTGCTTTAACAAGCAAAAAAAGTTATGTGAGTATAAAAGTTTGTCAGTTTTATTTGTGGAAATGGTTATATTAATTTTCAAAGAAAATTTTAAACTTTTTAATTAACATTCATTTTTAATTAGCATCACTGTGGCTGTTAGGAAAAATGAAGACCTAGAGAGAGTTCAAACAGATATGAACTATCCCACTGTAATTACCACAACTCTCAGCAGGCCTTCCCTCCTCTGATTAACACCACAGCAGGGTGGAAGATCCAACACACAGTTAACTGGCATGAGCATGAGAAAAATAACAAGGCCGAGAAGACTCAGAGGAGAATTCCCCTAATGTTGAAAATTTAGAATCCGAAGTTCCTCGTATTGTTAAGAGTAATCTCTGAGGTCTGAACGGTTCTAGGAATGGCAATCTAATAATGACATTAACATAAAACAAACAAACAACCTTAAAGCATTCAAATTGAGTATGCCAAGGATGTATAGCTGAGAGGAAACAAATTCTTTTTTGTTATTGCAAGGAAATAATTAATTTATCAAATTGTTTATTCTTCAGTGTTTCTTTTCTACCACTATTCAAACAAAAATATAGACTGAAAATTTGCTCCCAATTTTATACTCATGGATATAATCAGTTTTAGAAGATCTGAGGTTTTCTATGGATGCCTAGATTAGCATATATACTGAAGTTTATGCAATAAAACCCCTATGTCACACTGAGTAGTCATGGCCATAGTGCTATGACCAGGATAACACAAGTTAGACCAAGTTAGTTTAAGCCTCATTCCAGAGGATGATTTTTAAAGTTTTCAATGATTCTGGTTTTGTTTCTTATTTTGGTAACAATATATGTTACTGAATGTTCTATGGGTTGATTAGTTATGCCAGTTTATTTTATTTCAAACATTGAAAATTTAATGCTATCTCTCAGAAGGCCTGATAAGTATAAGCTGTCAGATGTAAAATGGGTTTACCCAGTAAGGATAAATACTCAAGAAAATATAATGGCTACTTGCTGATCAAACACTGATATGCATTGGTAGAGATTTCTTTTCTATATTTATACATATACATGGTGATTCAAATACTACATTAGCAGAATAATTTAATGTTTATTAAATTTACACATAGGAATATGCAAATAGAATTAACTGTATCATATCTGAATGAACTCGCACTTTCATGAGTCTGCATTTCCAATACTCCTGAGAAAGTTTTAACTCATGCTACAAGCTGCTATATGTCAAATTTGTACAGACTCCATACTTACTATGTTGTCACAAATTGCAAAAAACAAAACAACAGCAACGAATTCACTCAGTCAGGCAAAAAAGATAACCTTGCCTTTAAAATAAAATATTAAGGGTTCAATAGAGGGATGCCCTTTCTGAAGGCTGTAGAGAAGACTCTCTTCAATGGTTTCTTCCTAATTTTTTGTGGAATAGTAACTTGTCATTGCCCAACTTCCAGAAGTATAATTACAGCATCAGCCTTTTTGCCTACACAGTATTATTTTTCTGTGTAGCTCTTCTCATATTAATCATATTGGATCTAGGACTTACTATAATCCAGAATAACATTGTTTTCATTAACTCTATTCTAATTTTTTTTTTTTGAGACAGGGATTCTCTGTGTAGCCCTGGTTGTCCTGGAGCTCACTCTGTAGACCAGGCTGGCCTCAAACTTAGAAACCTGCCTGCCTCTGCCTCCCAAGTGCTGGGATTAAAGGTGTGCACCACTAATGCCCGGAAGCTATTCTTATTTCAAATAAAAACACAATGTGAGTTACTGGGTATTAGGTATTAATATAATCTCTTGGCAACTCAAATATACACAAAATTGGCATATTAATTATACATAATATATACATTGAGGTACTAAATGTTTCTTCATGATAGAACAAAACAGAATTTCTGATAAGTATTTCATCAAAAGATAATAAATTTACAAAAGATTAATAGTGGTATAAAGTTATATATTACATAAGATATATTTTTTGTGAGAGAAACTTTAGTTAGATTTGTCCTTTTCATTGTAATAGAAAACATCTCTAAAAATTTAAGAAAGGAATAATGTACTTTTGCTCACAGTTTAAGAGATATCTGACTCCTTTGGTTAAGTTCTGAAAGCACCACAAATTTCATAATGGCAGCCAGGAAACAGAGAATAAAGGAATACAAGAAAGCTCCAGGATAGGACAAAGTTCACGGCCAAACTCTACTTCTCCCAGCGAGTCCTAATTCTACTTTAGAACTTAGTAATATTGCCATTAAATTATGAACCTTTCAATGGTTCAGTATAATGGTACATCAGAATGTACAAAAATCTAATTACCTCTGTAATTATCCAAGATATATACAGTTGTATGTTAATGCAGGAGATCCCCCATCTTACCATGTTTATCATGAAGATTAGCTATTACAGAAACACTATATTGTTTATTATGTCTTATAGTGAGTATTCCCGATCTTCAAATTCTACCATAGACTGTTTGCTTCATAACTTGTTCACAGCAACATATGCAACTTTTTGTATTGCTTGTCAATAATTAAATTCAAAGTAGATACTAATTTCTTACATATAATTAAAGAGTTGAATCAGACTGTGGATGAGGTAAAAAGGTTACTGAAAAATAATATCACCATGAAGAACATTATATACAGTTGAGAATATTACCAATGATATGATGGATCTATGGTTTCTACATACATTTGTTTTATGTATGTATCACCCATCTAACCACAAAACAGGAGAGAGATTCAGACCAAACTTTAGATGATATCATTAAAATTATTATTCCACAGGAAATCATAAAAAGTAAGAAAGAGAAAAAGTTACTGAGTGTGCTGTGTAAAAAACTAAAAATAGAAATCCATAGAAAGAATAATCATTAAGGGGATTTAAAAAAAAAAAAGAAGCTAAAATGTGATGAAAAATAAATTGGGTACAGGTGGAGGAGAATGTCTTTTAAGAGGAGGCAATCTCAGTTATAAAGATGTTAAATTTTACCTAATTGCTTTCTAAGAAAGACTAGATGCCATACTTGTTTTAAGCTCTGTGACTAAGCTTTGTGATTATAGAGTGCACATCAACTGCAATCAGCCATCAGAACTCTAATGAGAACTCTAGTGCAGAAAAACAAGTCATTTTTCAGAGGATGATGTAAACTGAAATAGCAGAACTGCAAACTACACAAAGCAATCATCTTTGAAATGAAGAATTTTGTGAAGCATCAGGAGGGGCAAATCATGCCTGATGATAAGGATGTGCATCAAAGTAATGAATTACCCTCGACACACGAAAAATAATGGGGTTTTGTAATGGTGAGTTTTCTCCACAGTTTGTACTTCAAGCTGATTTTCAATGAAACGTTTTCATAATTATGTAGAGTTATTTCAATAAAGTTGAAGTCTTTTCATCACCATGCAGGCTTGCAGAGTATTGAAAAGGTCTCACCTTTACCCAATGTTATGCAATATGAATCCAGAGTTTATCAGCTTTAGAGCTGAATATAAAGTTATAGCCTTTGATTTATACATATGAATTTTAGATTAAAAAATTATTTCATACTTTAAGCAAAATAATGAAGGACAATAATCTAGTAAGTGCTATTATGATAAAATATGTACCACCAACATTTGATATGTTAAAAACTTGTGTTTCTTACTGAAAAATTCACTGTGAGTGTAGGCAAATCTTTAGTCCACTGTAATACATGCTACTTATTTACCTTTGTCTCATTATATGAGATTTCCAGCTTTGTCGGATAGAGAAATTCATAAATATTTTAAGAACTTTCTATATTATTAACAATAATTGAAGCACAGGCCATTGATTGTAAATTATAATGTTGGCAAAAAACAACACCAACAGAAACAGCTATTAATAGGCTTGATTAGTTTGTGAAAATATTTTTGCAATGCAATTCAGAATCTGAAAATTCATTATCTTGATTATACTTTATTTTATTTTTCAGGAGATTAGCTAATGGAAATTCAACCTACTTTGCCCATCTGTCATCTTGATTGCCTTTGCTTCTGACTTTATTTCTTTGCACCTCTCTTCCTTTTAATCCCAGTCTCAAATGTTAATTTTTCTTTCTTTGCTTTGATTCTGATGTGTTTTGAGATAAGTTCTTCTTCCTTACAAAGCTGACCTGGAACTTTCCATCCTCCTGGTTTGAATTCCTGAGGCCTGTTACTATTAATGAATACTATTTGAACCAGTACGTACAAAGCATTTGGTATTTCGTTTTAAATTTCTGATATGATTTTTGCCTTTTGTGTTAGTACCTTTTCCTGGTTTTACTTTCAATTCATTGTGCTCTCTCTATAATTACTGTTTCTACCTTGGTTTTGTACCTTTGAGTGACAGCAACCTTGCTAATATTCCTGCCCTATCTTTGTACCTTTGAGTGACAACAATGTTTTATATCACCAATATTTTCATTGAATATAAGGTATTCCAGTATAAGGAATAAGGACGATATTCACCAAATTTTCTTAGTGGCCATGCTTGGTTTACTGCTGACAAACAGGAGACAGCTATAAAAGGCTCCTGTCAGCAAGCAATTCTTGGCATCCCCAATAGTGTCTGGGTTTGGTGACTGTATATGGGATGGATCCCCAGGTTGGGCAGTCTCTGGATGGACTTTCCTTCATTCTCTGGTCCACACTTTTTCCCTGTATTTCCTTTAGACAGAAACCATTCTGAGTTAAAAATTTGGAAGATGAGAGGGTGGCCCCATCCCCCAACCTGAGGCCTTCGGGATATGGTCTCTATAGTTTCTCCCTCTCCTTTGATGGGCATTTCAGCTAATCTCATCCCTCTTGTGTCCTGTTAGCCTCTTGCTGTTCAAATTCCTGACCCTCTTTATTTTTTTTATTTTTAATATTTTTTATTACATATTTTCCTCAATTACATTTCCAATGCTATCCCAAAAGTCCCCCATACCCCCCCCACTTCCCTACCCACCCATTCCCATTCTTTTGGCCCTGGCATTCCCCTATATTGGGGCATATAAAGTTTGCAAGTCCAATGGGCCTCTCTTTCCAGTGATGGCCGACTAGGCCATCTTTCGATACATATGCAGCTAGAGACAAAAGCTCCGGGGTACTGGTTAGTTCATCATGTTGTTCCAACTATAGGGTTGCAGATCCCTTTAGCTCCTTGGGTACTTTCTCTAGCTTCTCCATTGGGAGCCCTGTGATCCATCCAATAGCTGACTATGAGCATCCACTTCTGTATTTGCTAGGCCCCGGCATAGTCTCACAAGAGACAGCTATATTTGGGTCCTTTCAGCAAAATCTTGCTAGTGTTTGCAATGGTGTTAGCGTTTGGAAGCTGATTATGGGATGGATCCCTGGATATGTCAGTCTCTAGATGGTCCATCCTTTCATCACAGCTCCAAATTTTGTCTCTGTAACTCCTTCCATGGGTGTTTTGTTCCCAATTCTAAGAAGGGGCATAGTGGCCACACTTTGGTCTTCATTCTTCTTGAGTTTCATGCATTTAGCAAATTGTATCTTATATCTTGGGTATCCTAAGTTTTGGGCTAATATCCACTTATCAGTGAATACATATTGTGTGAGTTCCTTTGTGATTGTGTTATCTCACTCAAGATGATGCCCTCCAGGTCCATCCATTTGGCTAGGAATTTCATAAAATCATTATTTTTAATAGCTGGGTAGTACTCCATTGTGTAAATGTACCATAATTTCTGTATCCATTCCACTGTTAAGGGGCATCTGGGTTCTTTCCAGCTTCTGGCTATTATAAATAAGGCTGCTATGAACATAGTGGAGCATGTGTCCTTCTTACCGGTTGGGACATCTTCTGGATATATGCCCACGAGAGGTATTGCTGGATCCTCCTGTAGTACTATGTCCAATTTTCTGAGGAACCGCCAGACTGATTTCCAGAGTGGTTGTACAAGCTTGCAATCCCACCAACAATGGAGGAGTGTTCCTCTTTCTCCACATCCTTGCCAGCATCTGCTGTCACCTGAATTTTTGATCTTAGCCATTCTGACTGGTGTGAGGTGGAATCTCAGGGTTGTTTTGATTTGCATTTCCCTGATGATTAAGGATGTTGAACATTTTTTCAGGTGCTTCTCTGACATTCGGTATTCCTCAGGTGAGAATTCTTTGTTCAGTTCTGAACCCCATTTTTTCATGGGGTTATTTGATTTTCTGGAGTCCACCTTCTTGAGTTCTTTATATATATTGGATATTAGTCCCTTATCTGATTTAGGATAGGTAAAGATCCTTTCCCAAACTGTTGGTGGTCTTTTTGTCTTATTTATGGTGTCTTTTGCCTTGCAGAAGCTTTGCAGTTTCATGAGGTCCCACTTGTCAATTCTCGATCTTACAGCACAAGCCATTACTGTTCTATTCAAGAATTTTTCCCCTGTGCCCATATCTTCTAGGCTTTTCCCCACTTTCTCCTCTATAAGTTTCAGTGTCTCTGGTTTTATGTGAAGATCCTTGATCCACTTAGACTTGACTTAATACAAGGAGATAGGAATGGATCAATTCGCATTCTTCTACATGTTAACAACCAGTTGTGCCAGCACCATTTGTAGAAAATGCTGTCTTTCTTCCACTGGATGGTTTTAGCTCCCTTGTCAAAGATCAAATGACCATAGGTGTGTGGGTTCATTTCTGGGTCTTCAATTCTATTCCATTGGTCTACTTGTCTGTCACTATACCAGTACCACGCAGTTTTTATCACAATTGCTCTGTAGTAAAGGTCCTGCATGGTGATTCCACCAGAGGTTCTTTTATCCTTGAGAAGAGTTTTTGCTATCCTAGGTTTTTTGTTATTCCAGATGAATTTGCAGATTGCACTTTCTAATTCGTTGAAGAATTGAGTTGGAATTTTGATGGGGATTGCATTGAATCTGTAGATTGCTTTTGGCAAGATAGCCATTTTTCCAATGTTGATCCTGCCAATCCATGAGCATGGGAGATCTTTCCATCTTCTGAGATCTTCTATAATTTCTTTCTTCAGAAACTTGAAGTTTTTAATATACAGATCTTTCACTTCCTTAGTTAGAGTCACGCCAAGATATTTTATATTATTTGTGACTATTGAGAAGGGTGTTGTTTCCCTAATTTCTTTCTCAGCCTGTTTATTCTTTGTGTAGAGAAAGGCCATTGACTTGTTTAAGTTAATTTTATATCCAGCTACTTCACCGAAGCTGTTTATCAGGTTTAGGAGTTCTCTGGTGGAATTTTTAGGGTCACTTATATATACTATATCTGCAAAAAGTGATATTTTGACTTCATCTTTTCCAATTTGTATCCTTTGATCTCCTTTTGTTGTCGAATTGCTCTGGCTAGGACTTCAAGTACAATGTTGAATAGGTATGGAGAAAGTGGACAGCCTTGTCTAGTCCCTGATTTTAGAGGGATTGCTTCTAGGTTCTCACCATTTACTTTGATGTTGGCTACTGGTTTGCTGTAGATTGTTTTTATCATGTTTAGGTATGGGCCTTGAATTCCTGATCTTTCCAAGACTTTTATCATGAATGGGTGTAGGATCTTGTCAAATGTTTTTCCGCATCTAATGAGATGATCATGTGGTTTTTGTCTTTGAGTTTGTTTATATACTGGATTACGTTGATGGATTTCCATATATTGAACCATCCCTGCATCCCTGGGAATAAACCTACTTGGTCAGGTGGATGATTGTTTTGATGTATTCTTGGATTCGGTTAGCAAGAACTTTATTGAGGATTTTTGCATCAATATTCATAAGGGATATTGGTCTGAAGTTTTCTATCTTTGTTGGGTCTTTTTGTGGTTTAGGTATCAGAGTAATTGTGGCTTCATAGAATGAGTTGGGTAGAGTACCTTCTGTTTCTATTTTGTGGAATAGTTTGTGAAGAACTGGGATTAGATCTTCTTTGAAGGTCTAATAGAACTCTGCACTAAACCCATCTGGTCCTGGGCTTTTTTTGGTTGGGAGACTATTAATGACTGCTTCTATTTCTTTGGGGGATATAGGGCCATTTAGATCATTAACCTGATCTTGATTCAACTTTGGTACCTGGTATCTGTCTAGAAACTTCTCCATTTCATCCAGGTTCTCCAATTTTTTTGAGTATAGCCTTTGGTAGAAGGATCTGATGGTGTTTTGGATGTCTTCAGGATCTGTTGTTATGTCTCCTTTTTCATTTCTGATTTTGTTAATTAGAATGCTTTCCCTGTGCCCTCTAGTGAGTCTGGCTAAGGGTTTATCTATCTTGTTGATTTTCTCAAAGAACCAACTCCTTGATTGGTTGATTCTTTGAATAGTTCTTCTTGTTTCCACTTGGTTGATTTCGCCCCTGAGTTTGATTATTTCCTGCCATCTTCTCCTCTTGGGTGAATTTTCTTCCTTTTGTTCTAGTGCTTTTAGGTGTGTTGTCAAGCTGCTAATGTGTGCTCTCTCTAGTTTCTTTTTGGAGGCACTCAGAGCAATGAGTTTTCCTCTTAGAAATGCTTTCATTGCGTCCCATAAGTCTGGGTATGTTGTGGCTTCATTTTCATTAAACTCTAAAAAGTCCTTAATTTCTGTCTTTATTTCTTCCTTGACCAAGTTATCATTGAGAATAGTGTTGTTCAGTTCCCACGTGAATGTTGGCTTTCTATTATTTATTTTGTTATTGAAGATCAGCCTTAGTCCATTGTGATCTGATAGGATGCATGGGAAAATTTCAATATTTTTGTATCTGTTGAGGCCTGTTTTTTGACCAATTATGTGGTCAAATTTTGGAGAAGGTTCCATGAGGTGCTGAGAAGAAGGTATATCCTTTTGTTTTAGGATAGAATGTTCTGTAGATATCTGTCAGATCCATTTGATTCATAACTTCTGTTAGTTTGACTGTGTCCCTGTTTAGTTTCTGTTTCCATGTTCTGTCCATTGGTGAAAGTGGTGTGTTGAAGTCTCCCACTATTATTGTATGAGGTGCAATGTGTGCTTTGAGCTTTACTAAAGTTTCTTTAATGAATGTGGCTGCCTTTGTATTTGGAGCATAGATATTCAGGATTGATAGTTCCTCTTGGAGGATTTTACCTTTGATGAGTATGAAGTGTCCCTCCCTGTCTTTTTTAATGACTTTGGGTTGGAAGTCAATCTTATCAGATATTAGAATGACTACTCCAGCTTGTTTCTTCATACCATTTGCTTGGAAAATTGTTTTCCAGCCTTTCATTCTGAGGTAGTGTCTATCTTTTTCTCTGAGATGAGTTTCCTGTAAGCAGCAAAATGTTGGGCCTTCTTTGTGTAGCCAGTTAGTTAGTCTATGTCTTTTTATTGGGGAGTTGTGTCCATTGATATTAAGAGATATTAAGGAAAAGTAATTGTTGCTTCCTGTTATTTTTGTTGTTAAAGTTGGCATTCTGTTCTTGTGGCTGTCTTCTTTTAGGTTTGTTGAGGGATTACCTTCTTGTTTTTTGTAGGGCTTGGTTCCCGTCCTTGTATTGTTTTTTTTTCTGTTATTATCCTTTGAAGGGCTGGATTCGTGGAGAGATAATGTGTGAATTTGGTTTTGTTGTGGAATACTTTGGTTTCTCCATCTATGTTAATTGAGAGTTTGGCTGGGTATAGTAGCCTGGGCTGGAATTTGTGTTCTTTTTGTGTCTGTATAACATCTGTCCAGGATCTTCTGGCTTTCATAGTCTCTGGTGAAAAATCTGGTGTAATTCTGATAGGCTTGCCTTTATATGTTACTTGGCCTTTTTCTCTTACTGCTTTTAGTATTCTATCTTTATTTAGAGCTTTTGTTGTTCTGATTATTATGTGTCTGGAGGTATTTCTTTTCTGGTCCAGTCTATTTGGAGTTCTGTAGGCTTCTTGTATGTTCATGGGCATCTCTTTCTTTAGATTTGGGAAGTTTTCTTCTATCATTTTGTTGAAGATGTTTGCTGGTCCTTTGAGTTGAAAATCTTCATTCTCATCCACTCCTATTATCAGTAGGTTTGGTCTTCTCATTGTGTCCTGGATTTCCTGGATGTTTTGAGTTAGGATCTTTTTGTATTTTCCATTTTCCTTGATTGTTATGGCGATGGTCTCTATGGAATCTTCTGCATCTGAGATTCTCTCTTCCATCTCTTGTATTCTGTTGCTGATCGCATCTATGGTTCCAGATTTCTTTCCTAGGTTTTCTATCTCCAGTGTTGCCTCATTTTGGGTTTTCTTTATTGTGTCTACTTCCCTTTTTAGGTCTAGTATGGTTTTGTTCATTTCCATCATCTGTTTGGATGTGTTTTCCTGTTTTTCTTTAAGGACTTTTACCTGTTTGATTGTGTTATCCTGTTTTTCTTTAAGGACTTGTAACTCTTTAGCAATGTTCTCCTGTAATTCTTTAAGTGAGTTATTAATGTCCTTCTTGATGTCCTCTACCATCATCATGAGATATGCTTTTAAATCCAGGTCTAGCTTTTCAGGTATGTTGGGGTGCCCTGGACTGGGCGAAGTGGGAGTGCTGGGTTCTGGTGATGGTGAATGGTCTTGGTTTCTGTTAGTAAGATTCTTACATTTACCTTTCGCCATCTGGTAATTCGCCATCTGGTAATCTCTGGAGTTGTTATAGTTGTCTCTGTTTAGATATTGTTCTTCTATTGATTCTGATTACCGTCTATCAGCAGACCTGGGAGACAGGCTCTCTCCTCTGAGTTTCAGTGGTTAGAGTACTCTCTGCTGACAAGTTCTCCTCTTACAGGGAAGGTGCACAGATATCTGGTGTTTGGACCTCCTCCTGGCCGAAGAAGAAGGCCCAAAACAGGACCTTTCCCAGATGCTGTGTTGCTTTGGCAGGTCACAGAAGCTGTCAGCTTCTGTGGTGCACACTCTCACCTGTGCAGACTAAGTTCCGAAGTTCAGTGGAGTCCCGGATCCAAGATGGTGCTCCCTGCTCCTGAGGCAGAGGGCTCCCGTGCAGGGTGGACCACTGTCCTCTGGCTGGGAGGGTGCTGGATGTCTGTGGCCCCAAAAGGGTCCTGCCTCAGCGGCTCTGTTGCTTCCGCCTGTCCCAGAAGCTGTCTGCCTCTGTGGTGCACACTCACCTGTGCAGATTAAGTTCCTAAGTTCGATGGAGTCCCAGAACCAAAACCCTGACACTCTTTATATCGTACCTATCTTCTCCCATACATGATCCTGGCTCCTTTATTGCCCCTCCTCCTCCCTTCTTCCCCCCAAGTCCCTTCCACCCTCTCTCTCCTGTGAGTATCTTGTTCCCCCTTCTATGAAGGGCTGAAGCATCCAGACTTTGTTCTTTCTTCTTGAGCTTCATATGTTCTCTGAGTCATAGCAGGGGTATTCTAAGCTTTTTGCCTTATCAGTGAGTACATACCATGTGTGTTCTTTTGTGACTGGGTTACCTCACTCAGGATGATATTTTCTATTTCCATCCATTTGCCTAAGAATGCCATGAAATCATTGTTTTTAATAGCTGAGTAGTACCCCATTGTGTAAATATACCACATTTTCTGTATCCATTTCTCTGATGAGGGCCATCTGGGCTACTTCCAGCTTCTGGCTTTATAAATATGGCTGCTGTGAACATAGTGGAGCATGTGTCCTTATTACATGTTGGAGCATCTTCTGGGTATATGTCCAGGAGTGGTATAGCTAAGTCCTCTGGTAGTACTATGTCCAATTTTCTGTGGAACCGCCAAGACCCTTCCAGAGCTCCCAGGGATTAAACTACCAATCAAAGAGTTCGCATGTAGCGACAAAGGGCTCCAGTTGCATATGTAGCAAAGGATGGCACTGTCTGCCATCAATGGGAGGAAAGGCCCTTCATCCTTTGAAGGCTGGATTCCCCAGTATAGGGGAATGCCAGGGTGGTGAGGTGGGAGTGGGTAGCTGGGAGGTGTAGCACCCTCATAGAGGCAGGAATGTAGGGATGGCATAAGGGTTTGGGACAAAAAACTGGAAAAGGGAGTAACATTTGAAATGTAAATATAGAAAATATTCAATAAAAAAGAAAAAGACCTATTTTATTTATTTACATCCCCAATGTTGACTCCCCTCCCAGTATCCCCTTGCAGAGTTCTACCTCTCCATGCCCTTTACCTCTTTACCTCTGAGAGGATGTCTCACCTCCATGTGTACTTTTCACCCTCCCTGGGGTATCAAGTCTCTACATGATTAGGCACATCCTCTCTTACTGGGGCCAGACAGGGCAATCCTCTGCTACATATGTGCCTGGGGCCTGAGACCAGATGTGTATGCTCTTTGGTTGGTCATTTAGACCCTAGATGCTCTACATATCCAAGATAGTTGAGATATTTGGTTTTCCTGTGGGGATTTCATCCACTCCAGTTCCTTCAGTTCCTCCCCTACCTCTTCCATAGGGGTTCTTGACCTCAGTGCCAAGCTTGCTTTGCATATCTGAATCTGTCTCAGTCAGCTGCCAATTGAACTCTAAGGGGACAGCGTTGATAGAGTCCTGTCTGCAAGTACAATGTAGCATCAGTAATAGTCTCAAGGTTTGGTGCCCTCTCATGGGATGGAACCCAAGTTGGGCCAGTCTCTGCTCATTTTTGTCCCTACATTTTCTTTTAGACAGGAACAATTTTAGATAAAAAATTTTGAAGTTTGGTTGGTGTCCCCATTTCTCCAACGGGGGCCCTCTCTAACTACTAGAAGTAGTCTTTTCAGTTTCCATGTCCCCATTATTGGGTATTTCAATTAAGAGTCACCAACACTGAATCCTAGGAGCCTCCCTGTCCCATATCTCTGGAACTTTCTAGAGGTTGGACCCACCCCCAACCTCTGACAGCTGAATATTTTCGTTCATGCTCCTGGCTCTCTGGGCTTCTCTCCTGTCTCCTCCCATACCTAATCCTTCACCCCACCCAGTAATGACTAGTTTTGTGTGTCAACTTGATACAGGCTGGAGTTATCACAGAGAAAGAAGCCTACCTTGAGGAAATGCCTCCATGAGATCCAGCTGTAAGGCATTTTTCTCAAAAAGTGATGAAGAGGGGAGGGTCCATTGTGTGTTGTGCCATCCCTGGGCTGATAGACCTGGGTTCTATAAGAAAGCAAGTTGAGCAAGTCAGGGGAAGCAAGCCAGTAAGAAACACCCCTCCATGGCCTCTGCATCAGCTCCTGCTTACTAACCTGCTTGAGTGCACACTCTGACTTCCTTTAGTGATGAACAGCAATGTGGAAACATAAGCTGAGTAAACCCTTTCCTTCCCAACTTGCTGCTGCTGCTTCTTTCTTCTTCTTCTTCTTCTTCTTCTTCTTCTTCTTCTTCTTCTTCTTCTTCTTCTTCTTCTTCTTCTTCTTCTTCTTCTTCTCCTTCTGTTTGTTCTTTTAAGACAGATTTCTCTGTATAGCCCTAGCTGTCCTGGAACTCTTGCTGTAAACCAAGCTGGCCAGGAACTCAGAAATCTGCTTGCCTCTGCCTCCTAAATTGCTTCTTGATCATGATGTTTGTGCAGAAATAGAAATCTTGACTTATATACCCCCTTTCCCATCTGTGTCCCCTCTTCTACCCAGGTCCCTCCCCACCTAGTTTCTCTCATGATTGTTTTGTTCACCCTTCTAATTGGGATTGAATCATCCTCACTTGTGCCTTCCTTTTTGTTTAACTTCTTAGGGTCTGTGGGGCTTATCATTGGTATTCTGTACAACTTTGGTTAATATTCTCTTATCAGTGAGAAATACTATGTGAAAGACCCCCGAAGAGGGGAGACCCTCACTCAAGTCTCGGGATGACACAAGCCCCGCAAGAACTCATGAGAGACCATCCTTGCTGCAATCACACCAGGTTTATTGATAGGAACCAGTGCTCTGGGGCCTACTCTTATCCCACACAGGGGTAAAGGAGTTCAATCCCTAGTAGCTGGGAGAGGAGGTATTTAAAAGAAAAAAAACACAACCCAAGAGGGTAGGAAGGGGGTTATTGGAAAATAGCGAAAATACCAATGAAAAATCAAAGGGGGAACTAAAAATCACAAGGGGAAACTCCCTGCTTCTCAAGATTGTTCTCAAGATTTTAATCTAACTTTTGTGGTCAGCCAGTTCCTGGAATAGGGTCACTGAACAGGCTAACCTACATCCTTGGCTTTACTTGTTTGCAAGGGGGTCCAGAATTTTCCTGGTCTTTCATCTCCCAACTAATTCTAGTACCTAGTTCTAATCATAGAACTAGATTTCAGTATAGTCATAATACTGATTTTCTTGATTTTCTAAAGCATGGTATTGTTGGTATAACATCAAAATCTGAATACCACTCACTCTTTCTCTAATAAATGTAACTAACTTATTTAGTATACATGGACTTATAATTAAAAGCAGAAGCAAAATCAAAAGGGGCCCCATAAGGGAAGATATCAAAGTAGTCATCCATGGAGTTTTATTAAACCAATTTTCAAACCATCCCTGTGTAATCTCTCTCTAAGTTTTCTCATAGAGTCTTCAATCACCCCGGAGTGATCTACATAAAAGCAACATTCTCCTTTGAGGGCCGCACATAATCTTCCATCTTTTAAAAATAACAAGTTTAAACCTCTCCTATTTTGCAAGACTACCTCTGAAGGAGAATGTAAAGATTCTTTAAGCTTAGTTATGGAATGTTCTAATGTTCTCAAATCTTCATTCACAGCTGATCTTAGCTCTTGAAAATAGTGAGGCTGTTTTTTTTTTTTTTTTTATATTTTTATTACATATTTTCCTCAATTACATTTCCAATACTATCCCAAAAGTCCCCCATAGCGCCCCCCACTTCCCTACCCACCCATTCCCATTCTTTTGGCCCTGGCATTCCCCTATATTGGGGCATATAAAGTTTGCTAGTCCAATGGGCCTCTCTTTCCATTGATGGCCCACTAGGCCATCTTTCGATACATATGCAGCTAGAGACAAGAGCTCCAGGGTTCTGGTTAGTACATCATGTTGTTCCAACAATAGGGTTGCAGATCCCTTTAGCTCCTTGGGTACTTTCTCTAGCTTCTCCATTGGGAGCCCTGTGATACATCCAATAGCTGACTGTGAACATCCACTCCTGTGTTTGCTAGGCCCCGGCATAGTCTCACAAGAGACAGCTATATTTGGGTCCTTTCAGCAAAATCTTGCTAGTGTATGCAATGGTGTCAGCGTTTAGAAGCTGATTATGGGACGGATCCCTGGATACAGAAGTCTCTAAATGGTCCATCCTTTCATCACAGCTATGAACTTTTTCTCTGTAACTCCTTCCCTGGGTGTTTTGTTCCCAATTCTAAGAAGGTGCACAGTGTCCACACTTTGGTCTTCATTCTTCTTGAGTTTCATGCGTTTAGCAAATTGTATCTTATATCTTGGGTATCCTAAGTTTTGGGCTAATATCCACTTATCAATGAATACATATTGTGTGAGTTCTTTTGTGATTGTGTTACTTCACTCAAGATGATGCCCTCCAGGTCCATCCATTTGGCTAGGAATTTCATAAATTCATTCTTTTTAATAGCTGAGTAGTACTCCATTGTGTAAATGTACCATAATTTCTGTATCCATTCCTCTGTTGAGGGACATTTGGGTTCTTTCCAGCTTCTGGCTATTATAAATAGGGCTGCTATGAACATAGTGGAGCATGTGTCCTTTTTACCGGTTGGGACATCTTCTGGATATATGCCCAGGAGAGGTATTGCTGGATCCTCCGGTAGTACTATGTCCAATTTTCTGAGGAACCGCCAGACTGATTTCCAGAGTGGTTGTACAAGCTTGCAATCCCACCAACAATGGAGGAGTGTTCCTCTTTCTCCACATCCTCGCCAGCATCTGCTGTCACCTGAATTTTTGATCTTAGCCATTCTGACTGGTGTGAGGTGGAATCTCAGGGTTGTTTTGATTTGCATTTCCCTGATGATTAAGGATGTTGAACATTTTTTCAGGTGCTTCTCTGCCATTCGGTATTCCTCAGGTGAGAATTCTTTGTTCAGTTCTGAGCCCCATTTTTTAATGGGGTTATTGGACTTTCTGGAGTCCACCTTCCTGAGTTCTTTATATATATTGGATATTAGTCCCTTATCTGATTTAGGATAGGTGAAGATCCTTTCCCAATCTGTTGGTGGTTTTTTTGTCTTATTGATGGTGTCTTTAGCCTTGCAGAAGCTTTGTAGTTTCATGAGGTCCCACTTGTCAATTCTCGATCTTACAGCACAAGCCATTACTGTTCTATTCAGGAATTTTTCCCCTGTGCCCATATCTTCAAGGCTTTTCCCCACTTTCTCCTCTATAAGTTTCAGTGTCTCTGGTTTTATGTGAAGTTCCTTGATCCACTTAGACTTGACCTTAGTACAAGGAGATAGGAATGGATCGATTCGCATTCTTCTACATGATAACAACCAGTTGTGCCAGCACCATTTGTTGAAAATGCTGTCTTTCTTCCACTGGATGTTTTTAGCTCCCTTGTCGAAGATCAAGTGACCATAGGTGTGTGGGTTCATTTCTGGGTCTTCAATTCTATTCCATTGGTCTATTTGTCTGTCACTATACCAGTACCATGCAGTTTTTATCACAATTGCTCTGTAGTAGAGCTTTAGGTCCGGCATGGTGATTCCACCAGAGGTTCTTTTATCCTTGAGAAGAGTTTTTGCTATCCTAGGTTTTTTGTTATTCCAGATGAATTTGCAGATTGCACTTTCTAATTCGTTGAAGAATTGATTTGGAATTTTGATGGGGATTGCATTGAATCTGTAGATTGCTTTTGGCAAGATAGCCATTTTTACAATGTTGATCCTGCCAAACCATGAGCATGGGAGATCTTTCCATCTTCTGAGATCTTCTAGAATTTCTTTCTTCAGAGACTTGAAGTTTTTATTATACAGATCTTTCACTTCCTTAGTTAGAGTCACGCCAAGATATTTTATATTATTTGTGACTATTGAGAAGGGTGTTGTTTCCCTAATTTCTTTCTCAGCCTGTTTATTCTTTGTGTAGAGAAAGGCCATTGATTTGTTTGAGTTAATTTTATATCCAGCTACTTCACCGAAGCTGTTTATCAGGCTTAGGAGTTCTCTGGTGGAATTTTTAGGGTCACTTATATATACTATCATATCATCTGCAAAAAGTGATATTTTGACTTCATCTTTTCCAATTTGTATCCCTTTGATCTCCTTTTGTTGTCGAATTGCTCTGGCTAGGACTTCAAGTACAATGTTGAATAGGTATGGAGAAAGTGGACAGCCTTGTCTAGTCCCTGATTTTAGAGGGATTGCTTCTAGGTTCTCACCATTTACTTTGATGTTGGCTACTGGTTTGCTGTAGATTGCTTTTATCATGTTTAGGTATGGGCCTTGAATTCCTGATCTTTCCAAGACTTTTATCATGAATGGGTGTTGGATCTTGTCAAATGCTTTTTCCGCATCTAACGAGATGACCATGTGGTTTTTGTCTTTGAGTTTGTTTATATACTGGATTACGTTGATGGATTTCCGTATATTGAACCATCCCTGCATCCCTGGGATGAAACCTACTTGGTCAGGATGGATGATTGTTTTGATGTGTTCTTGGATTCGGTTAGCAAGAACTTTATTGAGGATTTTTGCATCAATATTCATAAGGGATATTGGTCTGAAGTTTTCTATCTTTGTTGGGTCTTTTTGTGGTTTAGGTATCAGAGTAATTGTGGCTTCATAGAATGAGTTGGGTAGAGTACCTTCTGTTTCTATTTTGTGGAATAGTTTGTGAAGAACTGGGATTAGATCTTCTTTGAAGGTCTGATAGAACTCTGCACTAAACCCATCTGGTCCTGGGCTTTTTTTAGTTGGGAGACTATTAATGACTGCTTCTATTTCTTTGGGGGATATAGGGCTGTTTAGATCATTAACCTGATCTTGATTCAACTTTGGTACCTGGTATCTGTCTAGGAACTTCTCCATTTCATCCAGGTTCTCCAGTTTTGTTGAGTATAGCCTTTGGTAGAAGGATCTGATGGTGTTTTGGATGTCTTCAGGATCTGTTGTTATGTCTCCTTTTTCATTTCTGATTTTGTTAATTAGGATGCTTTCCCTGTGCCCTCTAGTGAGTCTGGCTAAGGGTTTATCTATCTTGTTGATTTTCTCAAAGAACCAGCTCCTTAATTGGTTGATTCTTTGAATAGTTTTTCTTGTTTCCACTTGGTTGATTTCACCCCTGAGTTTGATTATTTCCTGCCGTCTACTCCTCTTGGGTGAATTTGCTTCCTTTTGTTCTAGTGCTTTTAGGTGTGTTGTCAAGCTGCTAATGTGTGCTCTCTCTAGTTTCCTTTTGGAGGCACTCAGAGCTATGAGTTTTCCTCTTAGAAATGCTTTCATTGCGTCCCATTAGTTTGGGTATGTTGTGGCTTCATTTTCATTGACCTCTAAAAAGTCCTTAATTTCTTTCTTTATTCATTCCTTGACCAAGGTATCATTGAGAAGAGTGTTGTTCAGTTTCCACGTGAAGGTTGGCTTTCTATTATTTATTTTGTTATTGAAGATCAGCCTTAGGCCATGGTGATCTGATAGGATGCATGGGACAATTTCAATATTTTTATATCTGTTGAGGCCTGCTTTGTGACCAATTATGTGGTCAATTTTGGAGAAGGTACCATGAGGTGCTGAGAAGAAGGTATATCCTTTTGTTTTAGGATAGAATGTTCTGTAGATATCTGCCAGATCCATTTGATTCATAATTTCTCTTAGTTTCACTGTGTCCCTGTTTAGTTTCTGTTTCCATGATCTGTCCATTGGTGAAAGTGGTGTGTTGAAGTCTCCCACTATTATTGTATGAGGTGCAATGTGTGCTTTGAGCTTTACTAAAGTTTCTTTAATGAATGTGGCTGCCTTTGTATTTGGAGCATAGATATTCAGGATTGATAGTTCCTCTTGGAGGATTTTACCTTTGATGAGTATGAAGTGTCCCTCCCTGTCTTTTTTAATGACTTTGGGTTGGAAGTCAATCTTATCAGATATTAGAATGGCTACTCCAGCTTGTTTCTTCATGCCATTTGCTTGGAAAATTGTTTTCCAGCCTTTCATTCTGAGGTAGTGTCTATCCTTTTCTCTGAGATGAGTTTCCTGTAAGCAGCAAAATGTTGGGTCTTGTTTGTGTAGCCAGTTTGTTAGTCTATGTCTTTTTATCGGGGAGTTGAGTCCATTGATATTAAGAGATATTAAGGAAAAGTAATTGTTGTTTCCTGTTATTTTTGTAGTTAAAGTTGGCATTTTGTTCTTGTGGCTGTCTTCTTTTAGGTTTGTTGAGGGATTAACTTCTTGTTGTTTCTAGGGCGTGGTTCCTGTCCTTGTATTGGTTTTTTTCTGTTATTATCCTTTGAAGGGCTGGATTCGTGGAGAGATAATGTGTGAATTTGGTTTTGTCGTGGAATACTTTGGTTTCTCCATCTATGTTAATTGAGAGTTTGGCTGGGTATAGTAGCCTGGGCTGGAATTTGTGTTCTTTTAGTGTCTGTATAACATCCGTCCAGGATCTTCTGGCTTTCATAGTTTCTGGTGAAAAATCTGGTGTAATTCTGATAGGCTTGCCTTTATATGTTACTTGGCCTTTTTCTCTTACTGCTTTTAGTATTCTATCTTTATTTAGAGCATTTGTTGCTCTGATTATTATGTGTCGGGAGGTATTTCTTTTCTGGTCCAGTCTATTTGGAGTTCTGTAGGCTTCTTGTATGTTCATGGGCATCTCTTTCTTTAGATTTGGGAAGTTTTCTTCTATAATTTTGTTGAAGATGTTTGCTGGTCCTTTGAGTTGAAAATCTTCATTCTCATCCACTCCTATTATCCGTAGGTTTGGTCTTCTCATTGCGTCCTGTATTTCTTGGATGTTTTGAGTTAGGATCTTTTTGCATTTTACATTTTCCTTGATTGTTGTGCCGATGTTCTCTATGGAATCTTCTGCACCTGAGATTCTCTCTTCCATCTCTTGTATTCTGTTGCTGATGCTGGTATCTATGGTTCCAGATTTCTTTCCTAGGGTTTCTATCTCCAGTGTTGCCTCATTTTGGGTTTTCTTTATTGTGTCTACTTCCCTTTTTAGGTCTAGTATGGTTTTGTTCATTTCCATCCTCTGTTTGGATGTGTTTTCCTGTTTTTCTGTAAGGACTTCTACCTGTTTGATTATGTTATCGTGTTTTTCTTTAAGGATTTGTAACTCTTTAGCAGTGTTCTCCTGCAATTCTTTAAGGGATTTTTGTGCTTTCTCTTTATTGTCTTCTGCCTGTTTAGCAGTGTTCTCCTGCATTTCTTTAAGTGTGTTATTAAAGTCCTTCTTGAAGTTCTCTATCATCATCAGGAGATATGCTTTTAAATCCATGTCTGGCTTTTCCGGTGTGTTGGGGTGCCCTGGACTGGGCGAAGTGGGGGTGCTGGGTTCTGATGATGGTGAGTGGTCTTGGTTTCTGTTAGTAAGATTATTACGTTTACCTTTCGCCATCTGGTAATCTCTGGGGTTAGTTGTTATCGTTGTCACTGTTTAAAGATTGGAGCAGAAGCTGTGTTCCACTCACCAGCAGTCTCTAAATCCTGCGGCGGGGGTCGTGGGTAGCTGACGGTACCCCGGTGCTGGTCCAGCCGGAAGAGGCCTGTGGTCCTACACAGGCCGTTTTTCTGCTTCCCTAACTAATGCAGTCTCTGGTCCCGCGTGCAATTGGATTGGAGCAGAAGCTGTGTTCCACTCTCCAGAAGTCTTAAGATCCTGTGGTGGGTGTTGTGGGTAGCTGGTGAGTGTCAGCTGACCCTGCGCCCCAGCTGCCCAGATGCTTTTCTGACTGGAAGAGGGTTGTGGCCCTATGTAGGCAGGATTTCTCTCTCCCCAACCAGAGCAGTCTCAGGTCCCGCGTGATTGGACTGGAACAGAAGCTGTGTTGCACTCACCAGCAGTCCCAAAATCCTGCGGCGGGGGTCGTGGGTAGCTGGCGGATGTCAGGCAACCCTGCGCTTCCGCTACCCCGGCTCTGATCTGGCCGGATGAGGCCTGTGGCCCTACTCAGGCCGGTTTCTGCTTCCCTAACTAATGCAGTCTCAGGTCCCGCGCAATTGGATTGGAGCAGAAGCTGTGTTCCACTCACCAGCAGTCCCAAAATCCTGCGGCGGGGGACGTGGGTAGCTGGCGGGTGTCAGGCAACCCTGCGCTCCCGCTACCCCGGCGCTGATCTGGCCGGATGTGGCCTGTGGCCCTACTCAGGCCGGTTTCTGCTTCCCTAACTAATGCAGTCTCAGGTCCCGCGCAATTGGATTGGAGCAGAAGCTGTGTTCCACTCACCAGCAGTCCCAAAATCCTGCGGCGGGGGACGTGGGTAGCTGGCGGGTGTCAGGCAACCCTGCGCTCCCGCTACCCCGGTGCTGATCCGGCCGGATGTGGCCTGTGGCCCTACTCAGGCCGGTTTCTGCTTCCCTAACTAATGCAGTCTCAGGTCCCGCGCAATTGGATTGGAGCAGAAGCTGTGTTCCACTCACCAGCAGTCCCAAAATCCTGCGGCGGGGGACGTGGGTAGCTGGAGGGTGTCAGGCAACCCTGCGCTCCTGCTACCCCGGCGTTGATCCGGCCGGATGTGGCCTGTGGCCCTACTCAGGCCGGTTTCTGCTTCCCTAACTAATGCAGTCTCAGGTCCCGCGCAATTGGATTGGAGCAGAAGCTGTGTTCCACTCACCAGCAGTCCCAAAATCCTGCGGCGGGGGACGTGGGTAGCTGGCGGGTGTCAGGCAACCCTGCGCTCCTGCTACCCCGGCGTTGATCCGGCCGGATGTGGCCTGTGGCCCTACTCAGGCCGGTTTCTGCTTCCCTAACTAATGCAGTCTCAGGTCCCGCGCAATTGGATTGGAGCAGAAGCTGTGTTCCACTCACCAGCAGTCCCAAAATCCTGCGGCGGGGGACGTGGGTAGCTGGCGGGTGTCAGGCAACCCTGCGCTCCTGCTACCCCGGCGTTGATCCGGCCGGATGTGGCCTGTGGCCCTACTCAGGCCGGTTTCTGCTTCCCTAACTAATGCAGTCTCAGGTCCCGCGCAATTGGATTGGAGCAGAAGCTGTGTTCCACTCACCAGCAGTCCCAAAATCCTGCGGCGGGGGACGTGGGTAGCTGGCGGGTGTCAGGCAACCCTGCGCTCTCGCTACCCCGGCGCTGATCCGGCCGGATGTCGAGGCTGTTGTATGAGGGCAGCAGTGCCCATCTCCAAGCTTGCAACAACTCTGATGCCCAAGATTACTGCCAAAGTCTGTGAGATGAGCTCTCTCTGGTAATGGATTAATTGCATGTCAAATTCATCTTCAAAATTGTTAGTAGGGTGGCAAAGGACTCTGGGTACTAATTGTATAAGCACACAGAAGTTTTTGGTGTTATTAAACACTGAAGTTGACACACAAGGGGTCAAAGCCATACTACAGGCCCACCATTTATCTAGGTCAGGAAATAAATACTTAATATCAGAAGTCCTAGGGCTCTCAAGGGTCTCATTACACAAATGAGGCAGTCGGTGGGTTTCCCAAGCCGGTTCCTGTACCTGTAACTTCAGTAAGGGCCAGTATATGACTGGTTCCCCAAACACAAGCCTCATGGCTGGTGGTGTTATTGAACGTTCCAGACACTGCATTTCCTTCATAATAAGGAGGTCCTGAAGTGAGGCAAAGCGAACAACACTCAGTCATATCAGGATTGGTTCAGTTTATCACACTGAAGGCTCCCAGTACAAGATTGATTAATCTCTGTCCTGTCTTTGCTGGGGCAGTAGAAAGGTCGAGGAAAGTGGTGAGAGAGAATTAAGAAAGGTGGGCAAAGTAGGGGAAGGTTGCAGTACCGGTAGCGGTGGCTTGGGGAGTGGGGGGCCTTGTTCAGTTAATAACTTGTTAGGCCCTATTTCCACTGAACTTGGGCTTTCTATTTTAAGTCTTACAAGGAAAATGAAACCTGGATCAGTTCCAGTAATGTAGTATCACAGCCCCCAGCATCTCCCTGTCATCCAATCATTAAACTCTTTCCTGCTCTCTGTAAATTGAATTTTTAAAGGTTGGGAATGTCCTGGTTGGTGACACTTGTCCCCGGGGGTTCCCTGTCCAATTTTTGGTAACAGAAATGAGGTCTCAAGAAGAACTAGGTTTCCAATAAGTAGTCTCTGCAGTCTTACATCCCCATTCTTGGCAATAAAAATGGTCTGCTCCCCCACACCTTTTGGCTTGTGTTCTAGTTCGGCCATCATGGGGGCAGACGTAAAAATCGGAATCCCCCATCCTGTGTCTAGCCCTTGTATAACAACACCCCACATTTCCATATGAGACTTATTTGTGGCAAGTGGAATAATCAAAGCTTGGATGCTTCTGTTATTTAGATGTAGCTACTGAAGCCTCATGAATATCCCATGTACCTAATCCAGCTGCCAAGGCACAAGCATCTGAAAGACAAGACTGACCATCACATTCCTGGGCATGCTTCTTTCATGATGGTGAAAGCTATCTCTTCTGTTTGAGATAATACTTGCCAGGTCAACTTCTGGGGAGAATGGGGATTGCTACCCATCACCTGAATTAAGCCTGCAACGCAAGCACAGCTTAAGAGGGTCCACAGTTTTTTCCACTGTCCACTCATCTTTGGACGGTCTTGGAGCCCGTTTTATGTGGGAAGTGTGGATACAAGCCTTCAACCTTCACAGATGTAGGAGTTGTGAAGAGCAACAGATATGGTCCTTTCCAGCGAGGTTCCAGGTTTTCTACTCAATGGCATCAGACCAGGACAGCATCTCTGACCTGGACTGGTGGAGCACATCTGGGCTTCCAGACTCATAGGCCTCTTTCAGTTGTTCCCAAGCTTGACATCTTACCACCTCAAGGGCCTGTAGGCGGGCAAACAAGGGTTTAGAGAGAACAACATCAGGATCATGTACTCCACCCACTCAGTGAGTGGTGGTGGTCCCCGACATAGGATCTCATAAGGGTTAAGTTTAAATCATCCTAGGGTGTTCCAAACTCGGAACAGGACAAAGGGAAGGAGGGCTGTCCAGTCTTTCCCACTGGTCTCCAAAGCCAATTTAGTGATTTATGGTTCTATTCATCCTCTCTACCTGACCTGAGTCTGGGGTCGGTAAACACAATGTAATTTCCAATTAATCCCCACTTCAATGAACAATCCCTGACTTACCTGGGTGCATTGCCCACTCCAGTGAAGTCTGCTTGATAGGCAGAGAGGCCTGGAAGCAGTCCTGAGGCAAAGAATTTCAAGGAAACTCAGCCTCCTGGAACCATGGCATTCTCGTAGCCTGGATATTCAAACCCTGTCCCCACATTAGTCTGGTGTATGCTCTCTTTCAGTATTGTTTTATTATAAGTGCCTTTAAAGATTGATTTTGAGATAGGTAAGCCTCCACCAGTGTTCCAATGTGCTAGAAAATCCTTGAGACCCAAGGTGAGCTTGGAATTCAACAAGAATGTTACATATTTAGTAACATTCAAATTCACTTCTAGTAGAGACAGTGAAACTAATTAGACATTACAAAGAACAGAGCTAGAATAACTCAGGGCTAGTCTGCATAGCGATTACTTAGGACAATAGCTGAGTCTCAGCAAAATAAGGGAATATACAATGGACTAGCAAATAGGTGGGTTGACCAGGAAAGAGTTAGTGGAAGGGAATTCCTCTGGGACAGGTTTCTTCACTGGGCCCAAAGGAACAGCATAATCAGGTATTTACTAAGAACCCCTGGTGGTGGGTTTCACAATAGACTAGCATTATACCTGGCCCCATTTTAAGTGGTAAACTTGGCCTGGTCCCCACCATCTTTTGATGTATGCATTCCTTTTGTTTTGTCCCAGAGTGAGCTTATCAGCATCCTTGACAAAGCAGAGCTAAGGCAGCAATAGCTTTCAGGCAAGAAGTTCACCCCCTGGCAACAGTATCTAACTTCTTGGATAGGTAAGCTACTGGCACATGGCATTTTGTGTCTTGGTTGTCTTACTGAGGATGATATTTTCTAGTCCCGTCCATTTGCATGCAAAATTCATGATGTCCTCATTTTTAATAGCTGAATAGTATTCCATTGTGTAAAAGAATCACATTTTCTGCATCCATTCTTCAGTTGCAGGCCTCTGGGTTGCATCAGGTTTCTGGCTATTACAGATATGGCTGCTATGAACATAGTGGAACACATGACTTTGTGATATTGTGGAGGACCAATTGGGTATATATGCAGGAGAAGTATAGCTGGGTATAAACTATTTCCAACTTTCTGAAGAACTGCCAGATTGATTTCCGGAGTAGTTGTACCAGTTTGCATTCTCACCAGCTCCCCTTTCTCCACATCCTCATGAGCAGATGCATTTTCTTGAGTCTTTGATCCTGGCTCTTCTGATTGGTTTAAGATGGAAGCTCAGGCTCATTTTGATTTGCATTTCTGGGATGACTAAGTATGCTGAACATTTTTTTTTTTTTTTACATGTTTCTTGGTCATTCACAATTCCTCTGTTGAAATTCTTCCTACTATTAGTTGCCATCCATATGTTGTTTTGGTAAAGAATTTGACTTCTTTATTCATTTTTTTTAGAGACTAGGTGGTCATAAAGCTATAAGAAAGTATACTAGTTTACTTGGCAAAAGAAATTTCTAGATAACTTGACTTGATTTCGTTTATGGACGTTTACAATGATAAAGAGAAAAATGAGGCAAAAAGACATATAAATGTATGTTTTGAAGTTTTAAATTAAAAATGTGCACAAAGAACTCAAATGTTGGAATCAACATTTGTACTGATCTGCCTTGGGATTAAGGGAGGTGTGGCATCAGGGCAGGAACAAATATAACTAATCCTGCAATTTGTAAGAGAGAGAGAAAAAAGGCCTAAGCAATTTCCTGCTCTTAAGAAGCTACAACAAATCAAAATAGCTATTTTTATTTATTGGAGATTCACACAAAGTTAGTGTCTGAACTTGGCAGGATTCTGGCTTTACAGTCAAAGGATCCAAATGTAGGCAAGTGAAGGGTTGTGCATTTTCCTCCAAGGTGAAAGAAAGCTTCTGATGCCATGTATGTGGCATCATAGTTACAGAAGAGATGACCCAAGAAGTCACTAAAATGGAACAGTGCATCCTGTGGGCTCTTTAAGTATGGAGTCAGTAAGGTACTTTAGTTTGTTCTACCAAAGATGCTATGATTGAAGAAAGTAAATTAATTGTACCATATTATCCCGAGCTTTTGTCCCCGCCGGCAAGAACACACTCAGGACAACCGGAATCTTCTGCAGCAAAGCTTTATTGCTTACTTCTCAGGAAGATCTCGACCCCAGAAAATGGAGTCCCTTATATAGCACTCAGTCATGACGTTTCAGCACCTGATGTGGCGTGACAGCTCTTGATTCGTTGCTCGCTCATCACACCACTATTACACCCCGAGAATGGGCAGTGACTAGGAGTGAGTTCACTCTCGCACTTGCGCACAAGGCTTGTTTACTAGTTTGTCACAGCGGAGGCCAGCGCCATCTTATAATGGTGATTGCTCGCGGCACGCGCACGGCTCTCCACAGCGATTGCTCGCTGCACGCTGCACAGCTTTCCACATCTCCCCCTTTTTATTTTATTAAATTGAGGCTGGACTAGGTCTGTGTAATTATGCCCATCCGCTGTGGCTCCTGTCTTAGGTCGTTCCTCCAATGTCACAGCCTTTTCCTGTCATAGGGTAACCCTATCGCCACTGGGCCCCGTGTCTTAGGATGATCTGTGCATGAGGAAAGTTGCCCGTCCCTGGATACCGCAGTGCTATGTGACAGTAACTACTAAATGACCTAGGGCGAACTCTACAAAAGAGGCCAGCCACCAATGTCAACTAATTTTTGAGCATAGATAGCCAGATTTCGGGGGAGGCGCCTTGCTCAATGGCAGCAAGTGCTTGAGCTATCACAACCTTGTCACGTGTTTGTTGGGTTCTGAGCTTGCAAACCAACCAGAGCATGAACACAAGTCCACAGCAGGTGGCAACGCCAAATAAACCCACCCCCACCCATTCCTTAAAATAAGAAAATGCAGATGAAATCCAGGAGGAGAGGCCCTCTGTCAATGACAGGTCCACTCGCGTTGAGTTGATCTTTAAAACTGCCACCCTCAGGGCCTCAAGAGTCTCATCGAATCCCTCAGACCAATTTCCTGCAAGATACAAGGAAAGCTGTCTAGACAGATTAGCTGCATAAGTAAAATTTTCATATTGGACACTGGTAATACACAGGGCTTCCAGTTTTCTTTCACAACCCAACTGGGCCATCTGGTATAGAACTCCTATCTGTTCTTCTGCCAAGTCAAGGCGCTGATTCAATATCATCAGCCCTCCCTTTAACTTGGTACTAGCAGAAGTTTGGACAGTGATGGCATCAGCCAGATCTGCTGAAAGCTGATTTAATTTTGTGCCTGATTGAACCGTACTAACCATAGCATACCCTGCAGCTGTAGCAGCAGCTGCACTGGCTGAAATTGCTATGATCACGGCAGCAGTAATTCCAAAATCTCTTTTTTGTCGAAACAGGGATAAGGTGGAGGGTGTTTCCACCGGAACCGGGATCCAACGTGGGATCCGTGCTACCATGGCACGGGTGTTCTTTGTTATGTCCCAACATTGAGAAATCCAACAAGAATCATTGGAACAGACTTCAAATGAATCATTTGAAAGAATAAACAAGAAAGGGGGGTAAACACAGACTGGGGTAGATGGATAATTAATCTGGTTTACCAAAGTTTTATTGAACCCAGTGATCTCTACACTGGTATTAGTATATCCATAAGAATCCTGGGAGGCAGCATGTATTCCCCAATACTGAGCAAATCTTGAGATGCCATTAAAAGAAGCCTTTCCAACTGCTCCTCCCTGGATAAAGATCAAAGGATTGAGTTCTGTACAACTGCCATTGACTCCACAAAGCACCCACTTGTGAAAGGGATGCATTATAAAGTCCTGTATGAAAAGTCCCTTTTTCATAACAAATTCCTTCTCTGGATCATCTATCATGTTGGGAGAAAAGGAAAAGGTTTTACTCTGATCTGCCCAACGAGTGATGGAGGATTGACAATCAGACCAAGGCAATATCAGCCCTTCATCTTCCAAGCTACAATGAGGGGCTATTTTTGGTTGGTGGGGACGTTCTTTGTCTGAAAAGTTAGGTGGTAGAAATGTACCATTAACCCAAATTGCCTCCTGCCAAAAGGTCCGATTTGTAAAGGTTATATCTGCATTGGAAGTATCTTGGGTTGTGCTTACCCAACCTCCTCGGTGCTCATTAAACTTCCCCAAAGCTCGAGCTGTGAGGTTGATACATTTTCCTGGTCCATTCATTTGAAAACATAAAGAACCCTGTTCTAATAAAGAGCGATTTTCCCCTAATGGTGCTCGGGTGGGATCATAGGGTAGATATGGCAAATCTAATGTTTTATTAGTAGTAAAGAATTTTGGAAAAACTATAGCATTATGGCGAACTGGCATTGGTTTAGGGAAAGTCGAGAGAATGGCCCATCTCTGTTCGCCCCTCATACTAGGAACCTGAGACAAGTTCAGCATTGTCAGGATCAGGAGCAGTCCTCGGGAGGTCTGCATCTTCTGCACCATCCTTGATGAATATCTTGCGGGTGAGTCGTTCCGGCAGCCAAAATGGGTTGTCTTCACTCTGTGGAAAAACACAAACAGCTCCCCTGGATCTTATCAAAATAGGATCCGGGCCTTTCCACAGACCAGTTAAGACATCCTTCCATTTGACCATTTCTTTTGGTCTATCAGGGTCTGAGCTATGTCGATCAGCTGCAGAGCGACCTTGCTCGTCAAGATTCAAAAAATTGAGTGTAAAGAGTGCCATAGATACAGCTACTCTTGGCATTGAGGGCAGAGTCTCATCAACTCCCCTTTTTTGTTTTATGAGATAAGACTTAAGTGTACGGTGAGCACGTTCCACAATGCCTTGTCCTTGAGGATTATAAGGAAGGCCAGTCAAGTGAGTGACATCCATTTGATGACAAAATTGCTGAAATTTAGTAGAGGTATATGCTGGCCCATTATCAGTTTTAAGAATTGTGGGCTTGCCCCAAGCACTCCATGCTTCTAAACAGTGCTGTATAACATGAGAGGCTTTCTCACCTGTTAAAGGTGTAGCAAACATAACACCAGAGCAGGTGTCAATGGAAACATGTAAATATTGATTTCTTCCAAAGGAGGAAATATGAGTGACATCCATTTGCCAGACCTGTAATGGTCTGATGCCTCGGGGGTTTACCCCTACATGAGGAGTAGGCAGAAATTGACAACAGTTTTGACATTGGGTGACAATGTCACGAGCTTCTTTCCTAGTTAAAGTGAAACGGCGGCGTAATGTTTCAGCCGTCACGTGGAAGCGTTTATGAAACTCCCTTGCAGCCTCTGACTGCGAGGACAGAGCAGCAGCCACTATTCTAGTAGCTTTGTCTGCCAAGTCATTTCCATGAGACATGGGGCCAGGAAGGCCAGAATGAGCCCTAACATGAGTAATATACACAAGATGTCTTCTATGTAACAAGGCTGACTGAATTTGCTGAAAAATGTGAGCAAGCTTGCTAGAAGGTCTAATTAAGCCAGCAACTTCAAGCATATTAACTGCATTGACCACATATGAAGAGTCAGATACAATATTGAGCGGTCCCGGAAAAGTTTCAAGGACTTCTAGAACTATCAAACACTCTACAATCTGGGGTGATGTCTCATTATATTGTTTAGATGTTACTTGGCCATTTACTACATATGCACCTATGCCAGATTTGGATCCATCTATATACACTACTACCCCATCCGGAAGTGGGTGTTTGGCTGTTATTACTGGAAACACTATGGCTTGGCTTAAGGCAAATTGTAAAATTGGATGTTTTGGATAATGATTATCAATTTGTCCTGAATAAGAGGCAACCAAGACTGCCCAATCATTTGTTGTTGCTGCCAGGGTTTGAACTTGAGCAGAAGTATAAGGTACGATTAGCATATGAGGTTCTTTCCCAAAATAAGTAATAGCTGCTTTTATCCCCCTAAGTGCAAGTTGAGCAATTGCATTAGGATACCACTCAATGATTTTTGCAGGGGAAGCATTAGGATGGACCCACAATAAGGGTCCTTTTTGCCATAAGACTGCTGTTGGTAACTGTGCAGTTTTTAATATGCACAATTCAAATGATTTTGACTCCTCAATGCGTTGTAATTGAGCATCTTGTAAGGCCTTTTATATCGTTTGTAAAGCTTGACATGCAGCTGGGGTAAGTGCTCTGTGGGAGGAGATGTGGGTATCTCCCTCTAATATGTCAAATAAGGGCTTTAATTCTGCTGATGGAATTTTCAAAAATGGTCTTAGCCAATTAATATCTCCTAGCAATTTTTGGAAATCATTCAAGGTATGTAGTTGATCTTTGCGAATCTCTAATTTTTGAGGAACAATTTTGTCAGGATAAATGAGTGACCCTAGGAAGGCTCCCATTCGAGCAACTTGCACCTTTTCAGTGGCCACCTGCAATCCCCATTGCCCTAACGTTTTTATTAATATAGGGTATGCATCTTGCAATAACTGTGAATTTTTATGGCAAATCAAAATGTCATCCATATAAATTATCACCTGTAATGATGGAAAATGCTCTCTAACTGACTTAAGTGCCAATTGCACATACAGTTGACACATGGTGGGGCTATTCGCCATCCCCTGAGGTAGGACCTTCCATTGGTATCTTTGATCCGGTTCTAAATGATTAATGGCTGGGATGGTAAATGCAAATCTTTGCCTATCTTGAGGGCATAAAGGTATAGAGAAAAAGCAATCTTTAATATCTATAATTATAATTTCCCAATTTTTGGGTAAGGCAGAAAGCAATGGTAGCCCTCGCTGAACTGGTCCAAATAGACGCATTTGTGCATTAATGGCTCTAAGATCATGTAATAAGCGCCATTTGCCAGATTTTTTCTTAATTACGAAAATAGGTGTATTCCAGGGTGAGGTAGAGGGCTCTAAATGACCCAAGCGTAGCTGTTCAGAAATTAGTTTTGTAGCTGCTTCTAACTTTTCAGAGGAGAGAGGCCATTGAGGAACCCATACAACTTCCTCTGTAAGCCATGGTATGGGCATGGAGCCCTCAACGGCCCCTAGAAAAAACCCAAACCTTGTCTCCCATTATTACCTTTTTGAGGGATAGGTTCAAGTTTACCCTGCTCTCCTTTCCCTAATCCCCTTCCTTCTTTATAGCCCATTTTCTTCATTATTTGAACAGCTTGTGGCGAGTATTCATTAGTCAAGGTCAATCCTAGTGCCTGTAAAATGTCTCTCCCCCAGAGATTTACTGGGAGTGGTAAAACATAGGGAGTGAATCGTCCTGTTTGACCTTCAGGAGCTGTCCAGCTCAAAGAACGGGAACTAATAGTGGGACAGGACTGATAACCTAAACCTTGCAAAGAACGTGATGACTGAGTAACGGGCCAAGTTTTTGGCCACCATTGGGAAGACAGGATACTTTTATCTGCTCCTGTGTCTAAAATCCCTTTAAATTGTTTTCCTTCTATAACTAATTCTAAGAATGGCCTGGAGTCAAGAGGCATCACTAAGTAAGCAGAATAATTTCCAGTAGAACCAATCTCTCTGGTAGCTCGAGGGACACCAGAGGAAGGAAAACAGCCATGTAGGCTTGGCAAAATTATTAACTGAGCTATTCTATCCCCTTGTGAAATAGAAAAGACACCCTGAGGACAGGAACAGAGAACTTGAAGTTCCCCTTCATAGTCTTGATCTACGACTCCAGGGTGAACAATAAGACCTTGTAAGGTAAGGGAGGCCCGGCCCAATATTAGGCCAACACTCCCGGATGGCAGAGGTCCTTTATAATCAGTAGGAATAGGCTGTACCCCCATTTGGGGCATTAGCATGAATCGGGTGGTGGTACGGAGGTCCAACCCAGCTGATCCTTCTGTTGCCCTGCGGACTGTGGGGTCCACCTTTTGCCTGTCGAGGTCCCATATGTTTTCGGGCCCTGAGACCTGAGGGCCCTGTACTGGTTTTTTGGAACGGTCTCATTATCTACTGCTTGAGGGAATCCTGGCTGCAGGGGCCTGCCTCGAATGTCCCTGACTGAACGACAATCTCTAGCCCAATGATATCCTTTTCCACACTTAGTACACAGTCCTGGTGCTCTCCTTTTGACAAGGGCTCTACAGTCCTTTTTTAAGTGTCCTGGTTTGCCACAATTATAGCAGAGTTTGAGCTCAGCCATGTCAGGGCGTTTTTGCCCTTGTAGAATGGCAGCTGCTAAACCTGCATTAGTGAGTGGCCCTCCAAGCTCACGGCAAACCTTCAACCAATCCTGCAGTCCCTTGCTCTTTCTAGGTGTAATAGCCGCCCTGCATTCCTGGGTAGCCTGTTCATAGATCAACTGTTCAATTAAAGGCATAGCTGTTTCTGGATCCCCAAAAATTCTCCCTGCCGCTTCTGTCATTCTAGCCACAAAATCTGAGAATGACTCCTGTGCGCCCTGGGTGATCTTGGTCAAATGCCCACTTGCCTCTCCCTTCTTAGAGAGTGCCTTCCATGCCTTAACTGCAGCAGCTGAGATCTGAGCATAAGCTCCCCAATGGTAATTTGTCTGGTTATTAGCGTGTTGTCCCTGACCTGTAAGCAACTCAAAAGTCCATGTTCCTTGGTCCCCTTCAACATTGGCATTGGCCCTTGCCTGTGCTTGGCAGGAGTCTTGCCACAAAGCTTTCCATTCTAAATACATTCCCATGTTAGGAGATGCGGCTTTTACTACAGTCATCCAATCGCCAGGGGTCATTGCCAGAGTAGCAAGCCTTTCGACTTGGGCTACAGTAAAGTTGGCATTGACTCCATAGTTACGAACTGACTCTGCTAATTCTTTAATCTGTATATACTCCACTGGGGCATGAACGCGTCCACCCTCTGCGCCTTCGAAGACTGGGAACGCTTGCTGCACTTTTCTCTGTTCCTCTTTTGAAATGAATGAGTCTGATTGATACCTCTGCAAGTAGGGCGGAGGTGTACTAGGACCCAGAGGTTGCAGATCTGAAGATCGCATAGTGATTTGACATTTGTCTCTAGCTACTTTTGCTTTCTTTATGTTATTCTGTAACTGATTAGCTCGTCTTTCATCTGGCTGGTATCTTTCTTCCTCTAAGTCTGTCTCCTCAGAGGAGCTAAGTTCCTTATCCAATTCTGAGCTACTGACAGCTAGTGCCTTAAACTCATCTAATGGCGGGTAGAGGCTCCTTTCCTTATGTGCCTCTCCAGTTCTTTCTCTCTTCTTCTCTCCCTTTACATCCCTTTTTCTAATCTCTCCCAAGGCATTCTTTCCTTTGTATCTCTTTTCCTCGGGCTCAAGGCCCGTGGAAAGGCCTAAATTCTTCGGTGCACCTTGTTTCGTCCCAACTTTCAATCTCTCTCCCCACTCTGCCTCTGATAGACTGTCTTGAATTTCGTCCAAAATCTTCTGCCCTGCTTCTACCATCTGCTCACAATCCTCATCTGTTAAGCACGATCTCACCAATTTCCATAACGGCATGATCCCTGCTTTAAGTTTGCCGTTCTGCTGTTCCCTAACTAGATCTCCTTTCAGTTTATCCCAAGAAGTGACAGTTAACGAACCTGAGCAAGCATACCATGGTGCCACACGGTCTACCTCCCTGACAAATGCCTCTATACTCTTAGTGGCGATTTTTAGGCCACACTGCTTCAGGACTGACCTTAACGCCACTACTACAGAGTGAGAAATTCCCATTCTGCCGCTATCCAGTCCTGGGAACCAGTCAGCAGTTCCAGCGGTGGAAACAAAACGAAACTGAAAGGGAAAGTGCGATCGCCGTGCAAACAATCATAAGGGCATCTAACTCTGGAGAAATTTCAAGACAATACTTACCTTGCAGAGCTGTAGTGTCCCGCAGTTCTGATTCCGCCCCGCGAACGAGGGATCTTCCTTGCGCTGGTGTGATGGTAGTTCCCGGGTCTTCGGCGCCACTTATCCCGAGCTTTTGTCCCCGCCTGCAAGAACACACTCAGGACAACCGGAATCTTCTGCAGCAAAGCTTTATTGCTTACTTCTCAGGAAGATCTCGACCCCAGAAAATGGAGTCCCTTATATAGCACTCAGTCATGACGTTTCAGCACCTGATGTGGCGTGACAGCTCTTGATTCGTTGCTCGCTCATCACACCACTATTACACCCCGAGAATGGGCAGTGACTAGGAGTGAGTTCACTCTCGCACTTGCGCACAAGGCTTGTTTACTAGTTTGTCACAGCGGAGGCCAGCGCCATCTTATAATGGTGATTGCTCGCGGCACGCGCACGGCTCTCCACAGCGATTGCTCGCTGCACGCTGCACGGCTTTCCACACCATCTTATTTTTATCAATTTTTCTTTTTCACTTACATTATACTCCAAGCAAAATAAAACAAAACAAATAAAGGAGCAATCTAAACAAAACAACCTACACTGTTGTGAACTCACAGAGACAGGTTTTGGGAACTTAACTCAGGCCTTCTGCATTTAGCCTTTACACCTGGCCCCAATTTATAAACTTCAACCTGAATGAAAGTACAATCTTTCTTAAAGGGTTTCAGAACCAAATTGGTTTATTCAAAAGCCCGAATGTAAAGTTAAATTGCAAGGGAGAAATAGGCATGCCGAATACAAAAACAAATATATTATCTCATTCAATGTATGATAATGCACTGTATTATGAACTTTTCAACATATGTTGTTACTAATAAAGTGGCATTAATGAAATTAATAGAGCATAAGACAAAAGGCAAAATAAAAAAGATAAATACAGATAGGGTTAATAGGCATATGAAACATTACTTCAATAGACAGCAGAGCTCTGTCTTTATATCCCTTAATAGTCAACATGAAAATAGATAGTACCTCCCCCTCAATTAGATTAAGTATTTTCCCCATCCATTCTTGTCCAATGAGTCCCAAATGTTTCACATTGAATTAGTTGACTTTGGAAACAGCCATTCTAGGAGGAATAAAGCTCTTAGGATACAAATTATCCCAAGGAAGGGCTACTTTTCAAGATGAGTTTCCTTCCCAAGTTACTAAAGCAAACAAAAATTAGTAAAAGCCAGTCTGTTTCAAAATCTCCTCCTTTTCATCCTCCTCCTGCTCTTCCTTTTCCTCCTCCTCCCCTCTCCCCTTCCCCTCTCCCGTCACCCCTCTTCCTCCTCCTCTTCCTTTTTCTTCTCCTATGTTTGCAGTTTTTGCCGAACAGCATAGACATAACCCTCACTGTAGGGCTGCTCAAGGCTGAGGTAAATGCCATTTTGATGCTAGGAATACAAATGTAAAGCAGCAGATGATTTATGAAGAAAAAAAAACAACTAAGACTTAATGGAGAAATTTCTAGAATTTCTGTCCAGCTGCCACACTTTTATATCTTAGCTCACTGCCTTTGTTTTCTTCCAAGAAGTGAATATACTGGCATTTGGCTATACTGTGGTGAATGCTTGCTTTCTCTACCTCCCCACTGTTGCTGAACTGATAGCCATCTATCTCAGAATCTGTGACATTATTCATCACATTGCTGTTTCCACCCTAGATCATAAAGGTCTCATTGGTCTTCATTGTCAGGCCAACATTGAAGATAATGCTGTCCTAGTTCCACAGGTCAAAGTCCATACCTTCTAATGAGAAAAGAAGTTTCTTGTAATGAGACAGAGACGTTTTCCTCCTGTTATAGTGAAGCAGTCTCTGCATACCCGTAAGTCCACAAAGCTGAGCTCTATGTCTAGAAGATTGAAACAAGCCTAATAGCTCATGCCATTCACAATCAGATTTTTGTTCTTGGGGATGACTCGCAATATAACCCAGGAACCAACTTACTGTCTTTCCTAACAAGAGCCTTGCTTCCTTAGACCCTGAGCTCTGTGCTGTTCCATTTTACCTTCTACAATGTGTGTCACTAGACCTCTTAACCTAACCAACATTTCTTCTTCTATGGTGTCCATATAAGTCCATAGTTTACAAGCTCAAGTGTCCTACTAAATGTCCACTCACATGAGTCCGAGCAGAGTCCATGTTACAGTTAAAATTCCTGGCACCATTTTTGGAGATACCATCAAGTTCCCATGAATGACAACTTGGCTCTAAGTCCAGCCACTCTGACAGTCCAAGCAGCATTATTGCTTATTGTGTGAAAAAAAAACTTCTTATCTACTAGTATACTGTAGATCCACCAAGAGAAATGAAGTGGAGAGAAGCCCTTCATCTATTACATAAGTGGGTGAACTTTCACCACCAAAGGGAACCTGAAAGTGCACTACATGAGACCTGAGGTTAACAGTAACTGCAGAAAAAATAGTGAGTTCCACAGTGATTTTACTACTGTTCGACATAATATTTGAGTAAGTTAACCTTGCTCGTTGAAGCAAGCTAGCCATTGAAAATACCATTATGGCCGGGCAGTGGTGGCACACGCCTTTAATCCCAGCACTTGGGAAGCAGAGGCAGGTGGATTTCTGAGTTCGAGGCCAGCCTGGTCTACAAAGTAAGTTCCAGGACAGCCAGGGCTATACAGAGAAACCCTGTCTAGAAAAAACAAAACAAAACAAAACAAAACAAAACAAAAAAACATTATATGCAGGGTACATCGTTTCTTTATTGAGCATGAAGTGGAGAAATTGTGCATCCTTTTCTTCATCTACTTTAACTGGATAAAGCACTGCTTGTACTTTTAGTATGACAATAACACTTATTGTTTGAGTTAAATCCCTTCTGAACTAATTTTAAGAGCTTCATATTATTACACAGCACTAAATTCTGTCACTTTCTTGCACATGTTCAGATGTCCATATCATTTTTTACTCTTCATATATATATATATATGTATATATATATATGTATTCCTGGGCTAATATATATAATAATATATATTATATTATATAATAAGATGGTGAATAGAATTTGGAGATCCTCATGTTTCCTGAAACCTATCCTGCTGTTATAGGAATTCTAATTCATGCCCAGTATTTGCTTTTACATTGGTACTAGAAATCCAAATCCACATCTTTACACTTGAATACCAGGCTTTCTACTAAATAAACTCCTTTAATAACTATTTAATGAGAATCAAAGGAACAAGACAATAAAAAACTGTCGTTTGTTTTTTTATGAAATATTAAAGCCAACATAGTTACATGAATGCTTTTCTTCTATAACTCTACTCTATCGGATAAGTAGAGATCATGTTGAAATAGTTTATGTATTTGATTATATTTTTTTAAATTTTATTGTCCAAATTAGACCCGAATTATACACACAAATGCAGCATGCTGGGAGCAATTAGTAAGAACTGCTTTTTCCTTCTGTACTGTCATGTCTCACTCTGAAAATGCATTGAAATAAATAGGAAAATAGATCACACATAATTAACTAGTATAAATAAGGAGGGGATTATAAAATGTGTTATTTCTAACCCCATGATTATCTATCTGAGTTTTGAAAGTCCAGGATCAATTATATCACCCTGATGTACTATTGTCTTTATAGGCAGTCTTTGGTTGCAAACTCAGAGTAGCATCTTTAAGTATCATTGACTTACATTGATTAACAGAGTAACATTGTATCACCTTCATGGGATTTTTTTATATTGCTAATTAAAAAATTTAAACCAAATTCCATACACATATACCAAGTTTACAAAGTTTGTCTATGTAGCCAATTTACATATTTTACTGTCATGTGGTTTTATTCAGCTTGATAAATGAAGCATTTTAATAATGTAGTTATTAAAGCTTTTGTTTTGAACTTGAGAAGGATATTCACCAGATTATAGAATTTCCATACTCACATTAGAAAAAATTCTTTAATTTTAGAAATCTAAGTCAAAGCTGTAAACTATGTAGGACATTAACATGACATGAAACTAAATTACCAGGCAAATATATTAAGTGTAATATTTTGTACATATATATGTATATATAAGTAATTATATCTATATCTATCTATATATGGTTATATGCAAAGTATTTCATTTTCTGCGTGTGTATTTATTTTATAATATGTATAGTTTAGAACTCCTTGTGGATGGTATATACATATACACACAGTCTTTTCTTTTTCTTTTTTTTAGCTATTTTCTTTATTTACATTTCAATTGTTTCCCCTTTCCTACTTTCCTCTCTGAAAATTCCTAATTCTTCCCACTCCCCCTGCTCACCAACCCACCCATTCCTGCTTCCTAACCCTGGCATTCCCCTGTACTGGGGCATAGAACCTTCAGAGGAACAAGGGCCTCTCGTCCCATTGATGACCGACTAGGCCATCCTCTGCTACATATGCAGCTAGAGCCATGGGTCCCACCATGTGCTTTCTTTGATTGGTGGTTTAGTCCCTGGGAGCTCTGGGGGTACTGGTTAGTTCATATTGTTGTTCCTCCTATGGGTCTGCAAACCCCTTCAGCTCCTTGGGTACTTTACTTTCTCTAGCTTCTTCACTGGGACCTCTGTGCTCCATCCAATGGATGACTCTAAGCATCCACTTCTGTATTAGTCAGGCATTGGAAGAACCTCTCAGGAGACAGCTATATCAGGCTCCTGTCAGCAAGATCTTGTTGACATCCACAATAGTATCTGGTTTTGGTGGTTGCTTATGGGATGGATGCTCAGGTGGAGCAGTCTCTGGATGGTCATTCCTTCAGTCTCTGCTCCAAACTTTGTCTCTGTAACTCCTTTCATGGGTATTTTGTTCCCCCCTTCTAAGAAGGATCGAAGTATTCATACTTTGGTCTTCCTTCTCAGTTTCATGTGTTTTGTAAACAGTTGGGTATTCTGTTTAAAACATAGTTTTATTTTGTGTTATTTTCTGCAAAACTTTGTTCTAATGTACTGTTTTTAAAAGAATGGTCAAAAGGCAGTAAAATGTATTATTCTAGATGTATGAATCACTAGGATAAGTTTGCTCGTATGTCTGTTTCTTAACTAAATTTATTCAATATGCTGAGCTTGGCTATATTCATGTGTTTTTTGTTATTCCTGTCAAAACAAAATAAACAAACAAACAAACAATCATAAACCTAGCTGAGGCACATTTACCCTACAGAAAAGCAAAATTATTTGAAAAGAAACTAGTAGAAGGTGATGGGAAAACAAGGGTATGACCTAGCAGAATCCTCTCATATTTGACTGATCAAAGAGTTCATATTTTTGAAGTTAAAACCGAGTGTAAATGAATTCTCTTCTTTGCTAACTCACTTTAAGTGAAGTAAAAAGACATTGGCAATAGATTCAGGTTGTTGCCAGGGGAGCCAGAGAATAGAGACTGACTTCTATGCAAAAATTGCTGCCTGGCACTTGGATCATCAGTCATAAAAATGAATGTGTTTATGTTTTTCAGTTTCCTCTATAAGTTTCCATGGTTTCCTGGGCTATCCATAATAAATTGGCTTACATATCTGTTCTCTTCTAATTTTCATTGTCCCCAAAATTAAAGACAAGAATATACAATATATGCGACAATTACACATTAATTTTAATTTGACAATATTCAGAATCAGGGAATGGGAAACCTATGACAAATCATTAATGATCACAAGAATAAAAATATGATGTAAACTGCATAAGCTACAATGACTACAGTGCATGCATTGTCTCATTTACTTCATCAAGTATAGACATGTTCTCTTTATGAAGTTCAGGGAAGAGGTAAAATTTAAATATGTTAATCTATTAACAAACTACAAGAACTGTTTCAAATGCAAGGAATATTAGAAATTAAAATCTATCTTCTAACTCCAATGAAGATGATCAATACAAGAAGAGACAAATGTCAGAAAAATAACAGCTTTGTAAAAATTATTGACTTATTAATGTGAAATTCATCTGTACACATTTGAACTTAAATCCTACTTACTAGTAACAAATAGTTTGGGAGAGTATTGTAGCTATCTGGACTTTCCCTTATGTTCTATTTCAACCTAGATTTTAGGAGCACAGGAGATTGTAAGCTATTGCTTCAGACAGACAGACCAAATGTAGTCATAGAAAGTACACTAGCTTTTATTGGTTTTATTACAAATAAAGTACATTTCAAAACATAAGCTTTTTATCTATAAGCAAGAGAAAAGCAATGGTGCACTTTCCTGTCACAAATCAGACATTTATCTTTTTTTAATTAGATATTTTCTTCATTTACATTTCAAACCCACTCACTCCTGCTTCCTGGCCCTGGCATTCCCCTGTACTGGGGCATATAATCTTTGCAATAACAAGGGCCTCTCCTCTCATTAATGGCTGACTAGGCCATCCTATGCTACATATGCAACTAGAGACACAGCTCTGGTGGAGAGGGGTACTGGTTAGATATTTATCTTTTAGATTTTTTTTTTTACTTAATTTACATTCAGACCACAGAAAGGCTTTGGCAATTTTCCACAGGTTTACTACTTTGACTCCTGAAATGCCTCTGCCCATTTACACAGGTTTCCGCAGCTCCCCAAAGGAATGCCCATTTCACATTTGTTAACCAAACCCATCTAATTCTCCTCTCTTTTTCTTCTCATTTTACTCTAAGGAATTCTACCTAATATAGATTGTGATACCAGGGAAACCACAATTAGGAGAATGAAGTTATTTATTAGGATTAGAGGTATCTGGTGCAAGTTATGCACCATTATGAAAACCATCATTATAAAGTCTTTGCAGGAGGCCAGAACTCTGAAAATATATAGTGCCAACTATTAAAGAAATAGGTAAAATAAATGCACCTGATACTCATGAATCATGCCTGATTGGGGGGAAAAAGATTTAGCAACTGCATAAGTAACATTTCCAACAATTGTGAAAAGCAAGTCATATATTGGTTCAGGTTGGCTGCTCTTTGCAAATCTGGAGAAAGGGAAGAAAATAATAAACTCAGAGATAACAATTCTAGTTCTATTTGAATAGAAAAATTCGGTAGCTTTCAGGTATTCCCTGGAAGAGGATCTTCTCACCTGATGCACTAATGCTTAAGGTATAAAAATCAAATTTAAGATTTCATCGTGCAGTTAGTGGACTTCAAAGGCAGATTTAAGTTCCCAATTCAAATAGTGTTAGCAATCAAAGTGAGGGTACTGGTTAGATACGACTGGGATACTGTAACTTAGCATAAAGCTGGGTTAGAGCTGCTGCCACTGTGACTATGGAACTTTCAAACATCTGTTATTTCCAGAGAAAGTAATCTCTTCATTCTCAGTAATGAACATATCTCTACTATCTCCAGTATTATCCGGTATAGAGAGCACATATACACCTAAGATTTTCTAATTAATACCATCAGATGTCTGCAATATATGTTTGGGCGTGGATTTTAGGAGTGGAGATAAATGGAATACAAAACTTGAACTGACTGAGTTTATTGATAAGGATGTACTAAGCAAACATTTTGCATTTAATGATATATTTTAAGCACTGAAACTTGTGCCAAGAGTTTATTTGAAAGAATGGTTGAAATATGAGGCAAATTATGTCCTAATATGAATGTCCTTCATCTATTCATTTTCTATTAACAAAGTACTTTAAAAAAAAAAAAAACAAGACTCCAATCCAATCCCATGGAAACTGAGACTGCATTAACTAGGGAAAAAGACAACCCAGCCTGAGCTGGGGCACAAGTCCCTTCTGGTCCACTCGAGCACTGGGGTGCCTTGCCAGTGGAGTCTCCTCACACCCGCAAGGACCCACACAGGATTCCCCACGGGATCCTAAGACTTCTGGTGAGTGGAATACAACTTCTGCCAGGAGGCAGGTTCGAACACCAGATATCTGGGCACCTTGCCTGCAAGAAGAGAGCTTGCCTGCAGAGAATACTCTGACCACTGAAACTAAGGAGAGAGATAGCCTCACATGAGTGCTGATAGAGGCTAACAGAGTCACCGGAGGAAAAAGCTCTAACCAGAGACAACAATAACAGCTTCAGAGAATACCAGATGGCAAAAGGCAAATGTAAGAATCCTACTAACAGAAATCAAGACCACACACCATCATCAAAACTCAGCACTTTCTCCCCACCTAGTCCTGGGCAGCCCAACACAACCGAAATCTAGACCCAGATTTAAAAGCGTATCTCATGATGATAGTAGAGGACATCAAGAAGGACTTTCATAAATCACTTAAAGAAATACAGGAGAACACTGCAAAATAGTTACAGGTCCTTAAAGAAAAACAGGAAAACACAACCAAAGAGGTAGAAGTCCTTAAAGAAAAACAGGAAAATACATTCAAACAGGTGATGGAAATGAACAAAACCATACTAGACCTAAAAAGGGAAGTAGACACAATAAAGAAAACCCAAAGTGAGGCAACTCTGGAGATAGAAACCCTAAGAAAGAAATCTGGAACCATACATGCGAGCATCAGCAACAGAATACAAGAGATGGAAGAGAAAATCTCAGGTGCAGAAGATTCCATAGAGAACATCGGCACAACAATCAAAGAAAATACAAAATGCAAAAGGATCCTAACTCAAAACATCCAGGAAATCCAGGACACAATGAGAGACCAAACCTACGGATAATAGGAGTAGATGAGAATGAAGATTTTCAACTTAAAGGGCCAGCAAATATCTTCAACAAAATAATAGAAGAAAACTTCCCAAATCTAAAGAAAGAGATGCCCATGATCATACAAGAAGCCTACAGAACTCCAAATAGACTGGACCAGAAAAGAAATTCCTCCTGACACATAATAATCAGAACAACAAATGCACTAAAAAAAGATAGAATATTAAAAGCAGTAAGGGAGAAAGGTCAAGCAACATATAAAGGCAGGCCTATCAGAATTACATCAGACTTTTCACCAGAGACTATTGAAAGCCAGAAGATCCTGGACAGATTTTATACAGACACTAAGAGAACACAAATGCCAGCCCAGGCTACTATACCCGGCCAAACTCTCAATTACCATAGATGGAGAAACCAAAGTATTCCACGACAAAACCAAATTCACACATTATCTTTCCATGAATGCAGCCCTTCAAAGGATAATATCAGAACAAAACCAATACAGGTACAGAAATCATACCCTAGAAAAAGCAAGAAAGTAATCCCTCAACGAACCAAAAAGAAGACTGCCACAAGAACAGAATGACAACTCTAAAAACAAAAATAAAAGGAAGCAACAATTACTTTTCTTTAATATCTCTTAATATCAATGGACTCAGTTCCCCAATAAAAAGACATAGACTAACAGACAGGTTACACAAACAGGACCCAACATTCTGCTGCTTACAGGAAACCCATCTCAGGGAAAAAGACAGACACTACCTCAGAGTTAAAGGTTGGAAAACAATTTTCCAAGCAAATGGTCTGAAGAAACAAGCTGGAGTAGCCATTCTGATATCAAATAAAATCGACTTCCAACCCAAAGTTATCAAAAAAGACAAGTAGGTACACTTCATACTCATCAAAGGTAAAATCCTCCAAAAGGAACTCTCAATTCTGAATATCTATGCCCCAAATGCAAGGGCAGCCACATTCATTAAAGACACTTTAGTAAAGTTCAAAGCACACATTGCACCTCACACAATAATAGTGGAAGACTTCAACACACCAATTTCATCAATGGACAGATCATGGAAACAGAAACTAAACAGGGACACAGTGAAACTAACAGAAGTTATGAAACAAATGGACTTAATAGATATCTACAGAACATTTTATCCTAAAACAAAAGGATATACCTACTTCTCAGCACCTCAAGGGACCTTCTCCAAAATTGACCATATAATTGGTCACAAAACAGACCTCAACAGATACAAAATATTGAAATTGTCTCATGCATCCTATCAGACCACCAGGGAATAAGGCTGATCTTCAATAACAACATAAATAATGGAAAGCCAACATTCACGTGGAAACTGAATAACACTCTTCTCAATGATAACTTGGTCAAGGATGGAATAAAGAAAGAAATTAAAGACTTTTTAGAGTTTAATGAAAATGAAGCCACAACATACCCAAACCTATGGGACACAATAAAAGCATTTCTAAGAGGGAAATTCTTAGCTTTGAGTGCCTCCAAAAAGAAACTGGAGACAGCACACACTAGCAGCTTGACAACACATCTAAAAGCTCTAGAAAAAGGAAGAAAATTCACCCAAGAGGAGTAGATGACAGGAAATAATCAAGCTCAGGAGTGAAATCAACCAAGTGGAAACAAGAAGAACTATTCAAAGAATTAACCAAACAAGGAGTTGGTTCTTTGAGAAAATAAACAAGATAGATAAATCCTTAGCTAGACTCACTAGAGAGCACAGGGACAACATCCTTATTAACAAAATCAGAAATGAAAAGGTAGACATAACAACAGATCCTGAAGAAATCCAAAACACCATCAGATCCTTCTACAAAAGGTTATACTCAACAAAACTGGAAAACCTGGACGAAATGGACAAATTTCTAGACAGATACCAGGTACCAAAGTTAAATCAGGATCAAGTTAATGATCTAAACAGTCCCATATCCCCTAAAGAAATAGAAGCAATCATTAATAGTCTCCCAACCAAAAAAAGCACAGGAGCAGATGGGTTTAGTGCAGAGTTCTACCAGACCTTCAAAGAAGATCTAATCCCAGTTCTACACAAACTGTTCCACAAAATTGAAGTAGAAGGAACTCTACCCAACTCATTCTATGAAGCCACAATTATTCTGATACCTAAACCACAGAAAGATCCAACAAAGATAGAGAACTTCAGACCAATTTCCCTTATGAATATTGATGCAAAAATACTCAGTAAAATTCTCGCTAACCGAATCCAAGAACACATTAAAGCAATCATCCATCCTGACCAAGTAGGTTTTATTCCAGGGATGCAGGGATGGTTTAATATACAGAAATCCATCAACGTAATCCATTATATAAACAAACTCAAAGACAAAAACCACATGGTCATCTCGTTAGATGTGAAAAAATCATTCGACAACATCGAATAAACATTCATGATAAAAGTCTTGGAAAGATCAGGAATTCAAGGCCCATACCTAACCATGATAAAAGCAATCTACAGCAAACCAATAGCCAACATCAAAGTAAATGGTGAGATCCTAGAAGCAAATCAGGGACCAGACAAGGCTGTCCACTCTCCCCATACCTATTGAACATTGTCCTTGAAGTCCTAGCCGGAGCAATTCGACAACAAAAGGAGATAAAGGGGATACAAATTGGAAAAGATGAAGTCAAAATATCACTTTTTGCAGATGATATGTTAGTATATATAAGTGACCCTAAAAATTCCACCAGAGAACTCCTAAACCTTATAAATAGCTTCAGTGAAGTAGCTGGATATAAAATTAACTCAAACAAGTCAATCTCCTTTCTCTACACAAAAAATAAACAGGCTGAGAAAGAAATTAGGGAAACAACACCCTTCTCAATAGTCACAAATAATATAAAATATCTTGGCATGACTCTAACTAAGGAAGTGAAAGATCTGTATAATAAAACCTTTAAGTCTCTGAAGAAAGAAATTATAGAAGATCTCAGAAGATGGAAAGATCTCCCATGCTCATGGATTGGCAGGATCAACATTGTAAAAATGGCTATCTTGCCAAAAGCAATCTACAGATTCATTGCAATCCCCATCAAAATTCCAACTCAATTCTTCAGTGAATTAGAAAGAGCAATCTGCAAATTCATCTGGAATATCAAAAAACCTGGGATAGTAAAAACTCTTCTCAAGGATAAAAGAACCTCTGGTGGAATCACCATGCCTGACCTAAAGCTTTACTACAGAGAAATTGTGATAAAACCTGCATGGTGCTGGTATAGCGACAGACAAGTAGACCAATGGAATAGAATTGAAGACCCAGAAATGAACCCATACTCCTAGGATCACTTGATATTCGACAAGAAAGCTAAAACCATCCAGTGGAAGAAAGACAGCATTTTCAACAAATGGTGCTGGCACAACTGGTTGTTATCATGTAGAAGAATGAGAATCAATCCATTTCTATCTCCTTGTACTAAGGTCAAATCTAAGTGGATCAAGGAACTTCACATAAAACCAGAGACACTGAAACTTATAGAGGAGAAAGTGGAGGAAAGCCTTGAAGATATGGGCACAGGGCAAAATTTTCTGAATAGAACAGCAATGGCTTGTGCTGTAAGATCGAGAATTGATAAATGGGACCTCATGAAACTACAAAGCTTCTGCAAGGCAAAAGTCACCATCAATAAGAAAAAAAAGACCGCTCTTCTGGCCGGACTAGCATCGGAGTAGCTAGAGCATAGGGTCGGCTGACACCCGCCAGCTACCCACGACCCCCGCCACAGGATTTTGAGACTGCTGGTGAGTGGAACACAGCTTCTGCTCCAATCTTTAAAAAGTGACAACGACAACAACTAACCCCAGAGATTACCAGATGGCGAAAGGTAAATGTAAGAATCTTACTAACAGAAACCAAGACCACTCACCATCATCAGAACCCAGCACTCCCACTTCGCCCAGTCCAGGGCACCGCAACACACCAGAAAAGCTAGACACGGATCTAAAAGCATATCTCCTGATGATGGTAGAGGACTTCAAGAAGGACTTTAATAACACACTTAAAGAAATACAAAGGAACACTGGTAAAAAGGTAGAAGACAGTAAAGAGGAAGCACAAAAATCCCTTAAAGAATTGCAGGAGAACACTGCTAAAGAGTTACAAATCCTTAAAGAAAAACAGGATAACATAATCAAACAGGTAGAAGTCCTTAATGAAAAACAGGAAACACACATCCAAACAGATGATGGAAATGAACAAAACCATACTAGACCTAAAAAGGGAAGTAGACACAATAAAGAAAACCCAAAATGAGGCAACACTGGAGATTGAAACTATAGGAAAGAAATCTGGAACCATAGATACGACCTTCAGCAACAGAATACAAGAGATGGAAGAGAGAATCTCAGGTGCAGAAGATTCCATAGAGAACATCAGCACAAAAATCAAGGAAAATGTAAAATGCAAAAAGATCCTAACAAAAAACATCGAAGAAATACAGGACACAATGAGAAGACCAAACCTACGGATAATAGGAGTGGATGAGAATGAAGATTTTCAACTCAAAGGACCAGCAAACATCTTCAACAAAATGATAGAAGAAAACTTCCCAAATCTAAAGAAAGAGATGCCCATGAACATACAAGAAGCCTACAGAACTCCAAATAGACTGGACCAGAAAAGAAATACCTCCCGACACATAATAATCAGAACAACAAATGCTCTAAATAAAGATAGAATACTAAAAGCAGTAAGAAAAAAAGGCCAAGTAACATATAAAGGCAAGCCTATCAGAATTACACCAGATTTTTCACCAGAGACTATGAAAGCCAGAAGATCCTGGACAGATGTTATACAGACACTAAAAGAACACAAATTCCAGCCCAGGCTACTAAACCCAGCCAAACTCTCAATTAACATAGATGGAGAAACCAAAGTATTCCACGACAAAACCAAATTCACATATTATCTCTCCACGAATCCAGCCCTTCAAAGGATAATAACAGAAAAAAAACAATACAAGGACAGGAACCACGCCCTAGAAACAACAAGAAGGTAATCCCTCAACAAACCTAAAAGAAGACAGCCACAAGAACAGAATACCAACTTTAACAACAAAAATAACAGGAAACAACAATTACTTTTCCTTAATATCTCTTAATATCAATGGACTCAACTCCCCGAGAAAAAGACATAGACTAACAAACTGGCTACACAAACAAGACCCAACATTTTGCTGCTTACAGGAAACTCATCTCAGAGAAAAAGATAGACACAACCTCAGAATGAAAGGCTGGAAAACAATTTTCCAAGCAAATGGTATGAAGAAATAAGCTGGAGTAGCCATTCTAATATCTGATAAGATTGACTTCCAACCCAAAGTCATCAAAAAAGACAGGGAGGGACACTTCATACTCATCAAAGGTAAAATCCTCCAAGAGGAACTATCAATCCTGAATATCTATGCTCCAAATACAAAGGCAGCCACATTCATTAAAGAAACTTTAGTAAATCTCAAAGCACACATTGTACCTCATACAATAATAGTGGGAGACTTCAACACACCACTTTAACCAATGGACAGATCATGGATACAGAAACTAAACAGGGACACAGTGAAACTAACAGAAATTATGAATCAAATGGATCTGGCAGATATCTACAGAACATTCTATCCTAAAACAAAAGGATATACCTTCTTCTCAGCACCTCATGGTACCTTCTCCAAAATTGACCACATAATTGGTCACAAATCAGGCCTCAACAGATACAAACATATTGAAATTGTCCTATGCATCCTATCATATCACCATGGACTAAGGCTGATCTTCAATAACAAAATAAATAATAGAAAGCCAACCTTCACGTGGAAACTGAACAACACTCTTCTCAATGATACCTTGGTCAAGGAAGGAATAAAGAAAGAATTTAAGGACTTTTTAGAGTTTAATGAAAATGAAGCCACAACATACCCAAACTTATGGGACGCAAGGAAAGCTTTTCTAAGAGGAAAACTCATAGCTCTGAGTGCCTCCAAAAGGAAACTAGAGAGAGCACACATTAGTATCTTGACAACATACCTAAAAGCACTAGAACAAAAGGAAGCAAATTCACCCAAGAGGAGTAGACGGCAGGAAATAATCAAATTCAGGGGCGAAATCCACCAAGTGGAAACAAGAAGAACTATTCAAAGAATCAACCAATCAAGGAGCTGGTTCTTTGAGAAAATCAACAAGATAGATAAACCCTTATCCAGACTCACTAGAGGGCACAGGGAAAGCATCCTAATTAACAAAATCAGAAATGAAAAAGGAGACATAACAACAGATCCTGAAGACATCCAAAACACCATCAGATCCTTCTACAAAAGGCTATACTCAACAAAACTGGAGAACCTGGATGAAATGGAGAAGTTCCTAGACAGATACCAGGTACCAAAGTTGAATCAAGATCAGGTTAATTATCTAAACAGCCCTATATCCCCCAAAGAAATAGAAGCAGTCATTAATAGTCTTCCAACTAAAAAAAGCCCAGGACCAGATGGGTTTAGTGCAGAGTTTTATCAGACCTTCAAAGAAGATCTAATCCCAGTTCTTCACAAACTATTCCACAAAATAGAAACAGAAGGTACTCTACCCAACTCATTCTATGAAGCCACAATTACTCTGATACCTAAACCACAAAAAGACCCAACAAAGATAGAATACTTCAGACCAATATCCCTTATGAATATTGATGCAAAAATCCTCAATAAAGTTCTTGCTAACAGAATCCAAGAACACATCAAAACAATCATCCATCCTGACCAAGTAGGTTTCATCCCAGGGATGCAGGGATGGTACATTATATGGAAATCCATCAATGTAATCCAGTATATAAACAAACTCAAAGACAAAAACCACATGGTCATCTCGTTAGATGGGGAAAAAGCATTTGACAAGATCCAACACCCATTCATGATAAAAGTCTTGGAAAGTTCAGGAATTCAAGGCCCATACCTAAAAATGATAAAAGCAATCTACAGCAAACCAGTAGCCAACATCAAAGTAAATGGTGAGAAGCTTGAAGCAATCCCTCTAAAATCAGGGACTAGACAAGGCTGTCCACCTTCTCCATACCTATTCAACATTGTACTTGAAGTCCTAGCCAGAGCAATTCGACAACAAAAGGAGATCAAAGGGATACAAATTGGAAAAGATGAAGTCAAAATATCACTTTTTGCAGATGATATGATAGTATATATAAGTGACCCTAAAAATTCCACCAGAGAACTCCTAAGCCTGATAAACAGCTTCGGAGAAGTAGCTGGATATAAAATTAACTCAAACAAATCAATGGCCTTTCTCTACACAAAGAATAAACAGGCTGAGAAAGAAATTAGGGAAACAACACCCTTCTCAATAGTCACAAATAATATAAAATATCTTGGCGTGACTCTAACTAAGGAAGTGAAAGATCTGTATAATAAAAACTTCAAGTCTCTGAAGAAAGAAATTATAGAAGATCTCAGAAGATGGAAAGATCTCCCATGCTCATGGATTGGTAGGATCAACATTGTAAAAATGGCTATCTTGCCAAAATCAATCTACAGATTCAATGCAATCCCCATCAAAATTCCAAATCAATTCTTCAACGAATTAGAAAGTGCAATCTGCAAATTCATCTGGAATAACAAAAAACCTAGGATAGCAAAAACTCTTCTCAAGGATAAAAGAACCTCTGGTGGAATCACCATGCCGGACCTAAAGCTTTACTACAGAGCAACTGTGATAAAATCTGCATGGTACTGGTATAGTGACAGACAAATAGACCAAAGGAATAGAATTGAAGACCCAGAAATGAACCCACACACCTACGGTCACTTGATCCTCGACAAGGGAGCTAAAAACATCCAGTGGAAGAAAGACAGCATTTTCAACAAATGGTGCTGGCACAACTGGTTGTTATCATGTAGAAGAATGTGAATCGATCCATTCCTATCTCCTTGTACTAAGGTCAAGTCTAAGTGGATCAAGGAACTTCACATAAAACCAGAGACACTGAAACTTATAGAGGAGAAAGTGGGGAAAAGCCTTGAAGATATGGGCACAGGGGAAAAATTCTTGAATAGAACAGCAATGGCTTGTGCTGTAAGATCGAGAATTGACAAGTTGGACCTCATGAAACTGCAAAGCTTCTGCAAGGCAAAAGACACCATCAATAAGACAAAAAAACCACCAACAGATTGGAAAAGGATCTTTACCTATCCTAAATCAGATAAGGGTCTAATATCCAATATATATAAGGAATTCAAGAAGGTGGACTCCAGAAAGTCAAATAACCCCATTAAAAAATGGGGCTCAGAACTGAACAAAGAATTCTCACCTGAAGAATACCGAATGGCAGAGAAGCACCTGAAAAAATGTTCAACATCCTTAATCATCAGGGAAATGCAAATCAAAACAACCCTGAGATTCCACCTCACACCAGTCAGAATGGCTAAGATCAAAAATTCAGGTGACAGCAGATGCTGGCGAGGATGTGGAGAAAGAGGAACACTCCTCCATTGTTGGTGGGATTGCAAGCTTGTACAACCACTCTGGAAATCAGTCTGGCAGTTCCTCAGAAAATTGGACATAGTACTACCGGAGGATCCAGCAATACCTCTCCTGGGCATATATCCAGAAGATGTCCCAACCGGTAAGAAGGACACATGCTCCACTATGTTCATAGCAGCCCTATTTATAATAGCCCGAAGCTGGAAAGAACCCAGATGTCCCTCAACAGAGGAATGGATACAGAAATTATGGTACATTTACACAATGGAGTACTACTCAGCTATTAAAAAGAATGAATTTATGAAATTCCTAGCCAAATGGATGGACCTGGAGGGCATTATCTTGAGTGAAGTAACACAATCACAAAAGAACTCATACAATATGTATTCACTGATAAGTGGATATTAGCCCAAAACTTAGGATACCCAAGATATAAGATACAATTTGCTAAACGAATGAAACTCAAGAAGAATGAAGACCAAAGTGTGGACACTGTGCCCCTTTTTAGAATTGGGAACAAAACACCCAGGGAAGGAGTTACAGAGACAAAGTTCGTAGCTGTGATGAAAGGATGGACCATTTAGAGACTGCCGTATCCAGGGATCCATCCCATAAGCAGCTTGTAAACGCTGACACCATTGCATACACTAGCAAGATTTTGCTGAAAGGACCCAAATATAGCTGTCTCTTGTGAGACGATGCCGGGGCCTAGCAAACACAGGAGTGGATGTTCACAGTCAGCTATTGGATGTATCACAGGGCTCCCACTGGAGAAGCTAGAGAAAGTACCCAAGGAGCTAAAGGGATCTGCAACCCTATTGTTGGAACAACATGATGTACTAACCAGAACCCCGGAGCTCTTGTCTCTAGTTGCATATGTATCGAAAGATGGCCTAGTCGGCCATCACTGGAAAGAGAGACCCATTGGACTTGCAAACTTTATATGCCCCAATATAGGGGAATGCCAGGGCCAAAAGAATGGGAATGGGTGGGTAGGGAAGTGGGGGGCGCTATGGGGGACTTTTGGGATAGCATTGGAAATGTAATTGAGGAAAATATGTAATAAAAATATTAAAAATCAAAAAACAAAAAAACAAAAACAAAAAAACAAAAAAAAAAAAAAAGAAAAAAAAGACCACCAACAGATTGGGAAAGGATCTTTACCTATCCTAAATCAGATAGGGGACTAATATCCAATATATATATAAAGAACTCAAGAAGGTGGAGTCCAGAAAATCAAATAACCCCATTAAAAAATGGGGCTCAGAACTGAACAAAGAATTCTCACCTGAGTAATACTGAATGGCAGAGAAGCACCTGAAAAAATGTTCAACATCCTTAATCATCAGGGAAATCAAAACAACCCTGAGATTCCACCTCACACCAGTCAGAATGGCTAAGATCAAACATTCAGTTGACAGCAGATGCTGGCTAGGATGTGGAGGAAGAGGAACACTCCTCCATTGTTGGTGGGATTGCAAGCTTGTACAACCACTCCTGAAATCAGTCTGGAGGTTCCTCAGAAAATTGGACATAGTACTACCCGAGGATCCAGCAATACCTCTCCTGGGCATCCAGAAGATGTCCCAACAGGTAAGAAGGACACATGCTCCACTATGTTCATAGTAGCCTTATTTATTATAGCCAGAAACTGGAAAGAACTCAGATACCCCTCAACAGAGGAATGGATACAGAAAATGTGGTATATTTATACAGTGGGGTACTACTCAGCTATTAAAAAGAATGAATTTATGAAATTCCTAGCCAAATGGATGACCCTGGAAGGCATCATCCTGAGTGAGGTAACACAATCACAAAGGAACTCACACAATATGTACTCAGTGATAAGTGAGTATTAGCCCAAAACTTAGGATACCCAAGATATAAGATACAATTTGCTAAACACATGAAACTCAAGAAGACTGAAGACTGAAGTGTTTATACTATGCCCCTCCTTAGAATTGGGAACAAAACACCCATGGAAGGAATTACAGAGACAAAGTTTGGAGCTGTGATGAAAGCATGGACCATCATGAGACTGCCATATCTAGGGATCCACCCCATAATCAGCTTCCAAAAGCTGACATCTTTGCATACACTAGCAAGATTTTGCTGAAAGGACCCAGATATAGCTGTCTCTTGTGAGACTATGCTGGGGCCTATCAAACACAGAAGTGGATGCTCATAGTCAGCTATTGGATGGATCACAGGGCTCCCAATGGAGGAGCTAGAGAAAGTACCCAAGGAGCTAAAGGGATCTGCAACCCTATATGTGGAACAACATTATGAACTAACCAGTACCCCGGAGCTCCTGACTCTAGCTGCATATGTATCAAAAGATGGCCTAGTCGGCCATCACTGGAAAGAGAGGCCCATTGGACTTGCAAACTTTATATGCCCCAGTACAGGGGAACGCCAGGAAAAAAATTGGGAATGGGTGGGTAGGGAAGTGTGTGTGTGTGGGGGAGGGTATGGTAGACTTTTGGGATAGCATTGGAAATGTAATTGAGGAAAATATGTAATAAAAAATAGTAAAAAAAAATACCATTGGCATTACAAGACAACTCTTCTCAGGATCTCAACATTATTTCTGGTTTTTGCATAAGATCTATAGCAGGTTAAGTAAGTTACATTATAACATAGAGGAAGGAGGAGGTTTGAGCTCCTGCCCCTAACCGAGGAGCTATTGACGATTGATGACTTCTTGGGAAAGAATCTTTACCTATCCTAAATCATTTTTAGGAGGCTCATTTTCTGGTAGGCAGACATACTCCCATCAATTACATGCTAAAAATGAATAAATAAATCAGTGGGTTACAAAAATATAAGACAAAGTCAGAAGGGGTAATTGAGGAACAATAGATTTGGAATAATAAGTGGGAGGAAAGGAAGGCAGTGAATATAATCACAATTCATTTTATAATTATATAAATTGAGCAAAGAATTCATAAAATTATTACATTAAAACATTACAGTACATATACTCTAAAAAATTCATTTTCAGAAAATGAGTGATGAGGCCAAGCTGAAGATGCATTGACTGGACTAGAGTCTCAGCTTTACCACCTAACAGCGTAGTGCGGAGTCTAATTACTGTTTGTTTCCTCAATTATATAATTTCAGTAGCAGTTAATTTGATTTAACTTATTCCTTTAATGAAATCCATATAAATATGTATTCTTATACACACATAGATATGTGTAATCATCAAAGAATCCATAAAGGAAGAGATTTTATTCTATTTCAATTTATGTTATTGTGTATGTCTATACAGAAATACAAAAAAAAAAAGGTCTCCACTTGGTAAAACAAGGTTACTAAATATTTCATGGAAATCAATCAGCTATTCCTAGTGGCTCCTTGCCATTGATTGCGTAGATCTTGGAACCTGCCTTATTGATGTTTGCCCAATAGAAATATTGTGGAGTTGAAGATTCAGTTGGGTCAATAGCAACTGCTTCCTCTGTACAAACTTGACTGGGCAAATCTCTCTAAGTCAACGGAAAAACAAATAAACAATAATATTCCAAGTATGTTTAGTGGTCATCATGTTGATCATTTGAAATACTTTAAGGGATTTTTAAGTGTTCTGGTACTTACATTTGATACGATACTTTTTAAATTTCTTAGAAAGTAGAAACAAAAAGTAGATTCAGTGATAAGTGGAAATGATTGTTTTAGAGAATAATGTCAAAACAATTAGTTTTTTTTTTTTATTTTTACAAGATTTATAAGGGCAGATGGCACTATTAAAGAGATTATATTCTTTAAACATTTCTGAACAATATAATAAAATATTTTCAATTCATTCATACTATAATTATAACAAGACAAGGAAACAAGATACATTCAAAGTTTAAGAATAATAACTATTTTCAAAACAAATATATTAGATATATTTGTTTATGAATTATAACAAAACATTAAAAGAAAACAAGATACCTTCCAAAATTAAGCATAACGAATATTACAGAACAAATATATTAAATGTGCACTCAAATTTTATCATGAGGAATTTTGTAAAATATACCACATTTCTATGAATTGATTTAACGGATTGATTAACAAAAGCCTACATAGTACAACAAAGAAATACAATACATGTTGGAAAATGACTTGGCTTGATATTAGAACTATAGCCATATTCCCTCCATGTCTACATTGCCTCAAAATGCGTGTCCATTTTTCACCAAATAAAACCTGCATAGATGGTTTTCACTGCTGCAAGCTATGGCCAAATTATGAATAAAATGGACATTTTCCCCTCCTTAATTGTTTCAGTCTGAAGGCTGAAATGTTAATAGTTGCATTAAACGTGGTGTGCTGTTTGCAAGAGATTAGATCCTAAGGGCTCTAACTTCCCCGAGTGAATCAATTCATCAGTAAATTCATGACTTATAATACTTCTGTGGAAGTGGCAGAACCTAGGAAGAAGATCCCATCTATAGGAACAGGCAACAGTGGAATTGCCCAGGGGAGATGTGTTTTTCTCAGATCATTCTCTATCTGCTCCCAAGCTTTCCTCTAATGGGCGTCGTTCCTTGATTCTTTCCTTTTCCACGATATGTCTGCCATGCCACAGGCCTATGCACCATTGAGCCAAGAACTTGAACCTTGAAGTCCTCTATAATGAGAGCTACTATAAAAAAATCCTTCTTTTCAATCACTTTTTATTATCTATTCTCTTACTGTGATGACAGTTGGTTGACACTAACTTGCCTGGGAATTTCAGCCAAAATCTAACAAACAAATGTACTCACATTCTGTTTCTCTAGTCTGTACAAAAGCTAACTTTTTGTTTTCTGGAATAATTGGTATTGGAAACAATAATTATGAACGCTGTTCTCTAGAACCTCACTTCTTGCTCACAGGTGAATGTCCTGCCCAAGGCATTGGCATTATTTCCCTCTGTGATGGGTAGTTATCTGGAAGTGTAAGATAAAAATAAAACCTTCCCTTCCCAAGTTGATTTTGTCACATTTAATAAAAGCAATAGAGATGCAAACTAAAAACCTCACATTTCCTGTTGACTTCTTTCTCTCACTTCCGGTATTCCTTCATTCCATCCATCCCTCCTTCCTTTTTGTCTTTTTCTTTTATTATGGTTTTTAGTCAAAACATTATTCTGGTTGCTGCTAAGGTGAGATGAAAAGAGGTTGCCATTTTTATCAGGATTAATTTGACTTATGTAAACAAACGTGCACATAGGTAACATGTTTAGAAGATGGGCAAATACTTTGAGTTATTAAGTGTGCCCCCCCTCCCAATGGTAGCCTTCATTCAGTACTCCACTTTGTCCTGTAACACATTTTATACTGAAAACCAAAAAGTAAATTAAAATATATTAAGTATCAATTACTCCCCAATATTTGCTTACTAGGAAGTAAACTGATATACTACTAGGCAGATATCCAAAATTAAGCACAGAAGAGCAAAGGGAAGATATAGCATCATTATTAAATAAAGTCAAGCTGTTCAACAATTTCACATTTACATGAAAGATTGTTAAGGGAGGTGGTGTTACATAAGACAGCCATATCTGTCGGCACACATGACTTCCAATATCTTATCTTAAAGTTTCCTTTATTGACAGGGTAATTAGCAATGCATATTTAGTAAGGCAATTTCTTTAAGTATGTCTTCCTTCTTTTATGTTGTGTTTCCTTTATTCAGAGAGCTTGATAGGCACAGAGCAATGTTTTAGTTATGCTTGTAATTCAAGCTGATCTTTCTTCTACCACAACTACAATTACCAGAGTCCATGAAGTGAGGTATCCATCACACACTTATTTCCAAATATGTACAGCTTTATGTTCTAGAGGGGAAGTTATGTTAGCCTTCTATCACAATGAGAGATTCTTCTTGATGCCACTTCTACTTTGTGAAGAGAGATACACAATTTATGCAAGATGGCATAATCCTTGTGATTTAAGAGGTAATAAAATTCATCTTCAATTAGAAAGTAAAGCATAAAAGTTTCCTCCTTGCATGTAACAGTCCTATCATTTCTCAAACTAATGAGCTCTTCATTATTTGTGTTTCTATTACCTTAATGAGTTCCTAATATTAACAGTATGTGTTAATACTGCTCATTCTAAGGTATCATGCAAGGATGTGACAACTTCTTACTGCATAATCAGAGAGCTATGAGTGATAGAACAATAAATATTTCCTGAAGTAACCTGAATTTTTGAATCAATTACATAATTTTAACATTTCTTTGGCCTACATTCTAATCAGCATGTCTTTAGTACTACATTTAAAGTCAAGTGTGTTACTGACACAGATAAATCCATGAAAGAAGGGACTATCAAAAATGGAGATGAAATAAAGGGGACTCTAATTTTGATTTCTTTGACTAATACATTTTTTCTGGATGAAAAAATTCAGGGGATAAATACAGTAAGTTTATATTTATTTCCTACAATAACCCTGTAGTTTAAGTACCTTTTAATTTAATGAGATATTTCTCCATGTATCTTGACTATAAAAAGGAATGGCCTAAATGTTTAAACTAATAAAACCAGTGAGGTTTTTAAAACATGAAACTAAAGGAAACATGAAGGGAACAGACACCAAAAAATGTATTATATTTATATAAATTTTTAGAAAAAATCTAGAAGGTCAGGTTTTCCTACCAGCTCCATCCTCACAAAAATGACATTCAGATTCAAAATATATTTAAAAATACCCTAGTCATATAGCTAGGCTCTTCTCTGGCTAGAATATAACTTAAAATAACCCATTTGTTTTATCTATATTCTTCTATGTGGGTGCTTACCTGTACTCAGATACCACGAGTTCTTATCCTTACATCTTCTTGGGCAACTCTCCATCCTGGCTCTATCTCAGAATTCTCTCTGCTCCTGGATGTCGCACCTCTTATTTTCTGCCTAAGCCATAGTCCATCAGATTTACTATTAATAAGAGCCACATTCATCAGACACCAGATAATTCTTTCTACAAAGGCTTTTAGTTCAAAGAATTTCACCAACCATATATCTAGAGGAATATTAATCGAGCAACATTACTACTTTGGCAAGGCAGCTCACCTATAATCCCAAACGATGATAACTGATTGAGGACCAGGCAAAGTAATGAATCAGAGAATAATTCAACAGAATGAGTCAGAAATAGGATATGGCCAACTCTCAGGAAAACAGAACAGGAAAGTGAGGCTACTTAAAAGCAGTTCAGGGAGAGAGGTAGAGTTGAGTCTAGTTGAGTTTGTGCAGTTCTGTTCAGTTCATGCAGTCAGTGCAGATCAGTTTATGGACTTCAGAGACAACTATTTTTCCACACAGTACAATTCAGTCAGAAGACAAGAGAAGACAATTTGAATCAGTCAGCTTGGAGAGGCGTCGGAACCAGAACAGCTGAGTTGAACCAGCCAGAGTTCAGAATGAGCTATCAAGTGTGAATTTATTCAGGAGAAAGTTTTCCAGGCAGAAACATTTCAGGTCTAGGTTAGCAGATAAAGGCTGGAAGTTGAAGCCTTTGAGGTCCAGGTTTTAGAAGTTCGGATTGTCTGGGAGCTAGAAGCTTTGAGGTCTAGGCCTAGGTCTAGAAAGAAACACTCTGTGGTCATGTATTCATAAACTTTGGGTATGCCTCTCACCTCATCACTTTGAGGAAATAAAAGCAACATTTATACATATGACTGCATAATGTTAAGTATTTTGATTAACAAGATGAATGAATAAATAAAGTGGATAACCATTTTTGATGCTATAAAGAAATATAGAATTGACAAGTGGGACCTCATGAAACTGCAAAGCTTCTGCAAGGCTAAAGACACCATCATTAAGACAAAAAAACCACCAACAGATTGGGAAAGGATCTTCACCTATCCTAAATCAGATAAGGGACTAATATCCAATATATATATAAAGAACTCAAGAAGGTGGACTCCAGAAAGTCAAATAACCCCATTAAAAAATGGGGCTCAGAACTGAACAAAGAATTCTCACCTGAGGAATACCGAATGGCAGAGAAGCACCTGAAAAAATGTTCAACATCCTTAATCATCAGGGAAATGCAAATCAAAACAACCCTGAGATTCCACCTCACACCAGTCAGAATGGCTAAGATCAAAAATTCAGGTGACAGCAGATGCTGGCGAGGATGTGGAGAAAGAGGAACACTCCTCCATTGTTGGTGGGATTGCAAGCTTGAACAACTACTCTGGAAATCAGTCTGGTGGTTCCTCAGAAAATTGGACATAGTACTACCGGAGGATCCAGCAATACCTCTCCTGGGCATATATCCAGAAGATGTCCCAACCGGTAAAAAGGACACATGCTCCACTATGTTCATAGCAGCCCTATTTATAATAGCCAGAAGCTGGAAAGAACCCAGATGTCCCTCAACAGAGGAATGGATACAGAAATTATGGTACATTTACACAATGGAGTACTACTCAGCTATTAAAAAGAATGAATTTATGAAATTCCTAGCCAAATGGATGGACCTGGAGGGCATCATCTTGAGTGAAGTAACACAATCACAAAAGAACTCACACAATATGTATTCACTGATAAGTGGATATTAGCCCAAAACTTAGGATACCCAAGATATAAGATACAATTTGCTAAACGCATGAAACTCAAGAAGAATGAAGACCAAAGTGTGGACACTGTGCCCCTTCTTAGAATTGGGAACAAAACACCCAGGGAAGGAGTTACAGAGACAAAGTTCGTAGCTGTGATGAAAGGATGGACCATTTAGAGACTGCCGTATCCAGGGATCCATCCCATAAGCAGCTTCTAAACGCTGACACCATTGCATACACTAGCAAGATTTTGCTGAAAGGACCCAAATATAGCTGTCTCTTGTGAGACGATGCCGGGGCCTAGCAAACACAGGAGTGGATGTTCACAGTCAGCTATTGGATGTATCACAGGGTTCCCAATGGAGAAGCTAGAGAAAGTACCCAAGGAGCTAAAGGGATCTGCAACCCTATTGTTGGAACAACATGATGTACTAACCAGAACCCCGGAGCTCTTGTCTCTAGTTGCATATGTATCGAAAGATGGCCTAGTCGGCCATCACTGGAAAGAGAGGCCCATTGGACTTGCAAACTTTATATGCCCCATTATAGGGGAATGCCAGGGCCAAAAGAATGGGAATGGGTGGGTAGGGAAGTGGGGGGCGCTATGGGGGACTTTTGGGATAGCATTGGAAATGTAACTGAGGAAAATATGTAATAAAAATATTAAAAATTAAAAAAATAAATTGCCAAATATAAATGGAAAAAAAAAAGTTTCAGCAGAGATGGAGGAGTGACTGGAGGTGATGGATACTAAGGGAGGCAGAGTCAAAAAAAAATATGAATTGAAATCACTTTTATGTTTCCTGGGCTGCTGTTAGCATCTAGGCATGTCCTTAGTTGTGGATGACATCAGAGGGTCTTGTCATTATTCTAAAATTGTTTGGAGATTGAAAATAGATTTGTTGGCTACTGTTTGAAAATATGTGTTACAGCTAATTAATAAATAATAAAAAGCCAAATAAAGCATACACAATCCATTAAGAAGTCAACTAACTTTAAAATGAGAGGAATGTACAGCACAAATTGGAGCTTTACATATTATTGTATAAGAAATAATCATGAGCAAACATAAAATTTGACATTGGTCAATTTTATTCATTGGTTAAATGATTTTCCATTCCATCACAAAATATATCTTAATTTTATTTCTTACCGTCCTTTTATGCTTTTTAGTAACTCATTTTACCTTTAGATATCAGTAGTAATATATCATTTCCCCTTCTCTTTCCTCACATATACTCTCACTGTTGCTCTCCTCCAAGTCCATGCCTCCATTTGCATTTATTTTTTGTTACATGCAACTATAAAACAACACTCACACTCAATTGTAAGGGAACATTATAGAAGAGGGTTTGGAAATACTATTAGAGCCAAATGATCAATCAACCTGTGACTTTGCTGAGAGACTGTCTCCTACTCCTGCCTGGAGCTACATACACTTTCTCTATTTTTATATTCTTCTTACAGTCCATCTCCTTTCTTCCTTCTCTTTTTTCTCTTCTTGTTCTTTCTCTTCTCTCATCAAACTCTCTCACACACATATGGATAGTACATTTTTTCAGTTTATTTTTCTGCATTTTGTATATTGAGGTATGTGTTTGAAGTTAAACAAATGCAGCACTCACATGAAGGACTGTATACTTCAATATAAACTTGTGACTTACTGCCTTACACTTCTTTAACAGACATCTGTACAACAGGATTTTAGAAAGTATCTACTCCCACTATGCTGAATGCTGAACTGAGTGTAAAATTTACATATATATATCATATACATTTAAAATATATATTCAAAATTTCACACACACACATGTAAAAATCTCATACTTAGTTCAGAATAGTGGGACAAAACACTTTTAAAATTTTTGATGTACAGATATATGTTAAAAAAGTGCAAAGCAGAAAGGCAGAAGTTTATACTGAAGTATACACTCCTCCAGGTGAGTGCTGTTTCTGTTTAACTTTATTAACATACCTCAGTATACAAAGTGCAGAAGAATAAACTCCCATAATTTTACCATTCTATCTATGCTACCTTTTAAAAATACATAAAAGATGCAAGTTCTTTCTCCCAAATTAATCATTTCATGTAAATACCTGGCAATCGCATTTTTTAAGCATCTTTATTTTGATTTTGGTAAATATTTAGAACTTTATTATATAAAGAAATATAATTATTTTTCTTTTTATCATAAAATATAATTTTATTATACCTTTCTCTTCCCCAAACTCCCCTCCCAAATACTTCCTCCAATTTTAAACTAATTTCTTCTCTGACAATTTTATACACATTATTATTCAGCTTTTATTTGTAAACCCACTTTCTTAAATATACTTTCCATTTCTATTAATTCCTCTTCCAATTTATGATTCCATTTCAAATGTTCATGTCATTATCACTGTAATTAAGTTTTGAAGACTCATTGAGTTAAACTTGGATCCTCTGTGTGGTGTTTGGATTAGAGTTTGCCACAGGGAATGGTCAGCAACAAATTAATTACTTAAATGGGTAGAATATTGCTCCTTCTCCAGGACCCATGTACAGCTAAAATATCAATCAAGAGTAGTAAATTCCCATAGTACACTCCTGAAGTCATAACTTCAAGTGAATCTGCCCAGAGATGTGTAAGGCCAATTAAATTGAGAACATGACAGCATTGGTTCTGCCATCCACAGGAGTCAACATTTCCCAATTAATTTAATTTTTAATGTTTTCTACAATGATTCCTACAATTTACTGTTGAATCATCTCATTTATTTGATATTAGCATGAAGTTACTACATTAAAATAATTATTTTATTATAAATATATATCATATTTATATAAATTTTGATATATTCATATATTATAAAAATATAATCCAAAGTTTATATTAATATCAACTTTCCAAGCAAATCATAGAGAACACAGAAAGAGACATGTCAATAAGCATAAAATAGCCAAAAATTTTAACATGCTATTTCAATGAGAAATTACATGTTCTAAGGTCTATTCAAGATGAATCTCAAAGAGAGACATTAATTTAACTTTACCTTTTATTGCTCGTATTATTCCACACAAAGGCATACCAGTGTTTACCACTTACTCCAAGGTATAATCTACTCCATCAATACAGTAAACAAAAAAATTAAAGTGCATACTAAAAATCATGAATATACATTAACCATTCTACATACCCATGATAACAAATAGCAAATCATTTAATAAGATTTGATCAATGGGATGCTAAATTTGGATGTCTTTGTAATTTGGGCAAAACATAATCAAATTTCACATTCATGAACACTTGCTAGAAACATTTTATAAACATTAGATATATTAAATTAAAAGCAAGCAGTAATCATAATTGCGTATAATGTATGAAAATAACAATTTGGAAGATAGCATCAAGTTTAAACTTTTAGTTTTTAGACTATTTTCACAGTAGTTACATCTCTTTTATAATCTAATAATTAAATGATATTTTATTTTACATTAGGATAAATATTTCATGAATTTATTTCAAATCCAAAAGAATAGTTAACAAAGTATATTTTAATTTTAATAAATTGTATTAAATTTATGACTAATTTTATAGAATAGATATTATTAATAGATAATTTAAATAGAATTATTATTTTATTATATTTTCTTGAAGGGAAATACTAGCTATTCTTGGTGTTGAAATTACAAACATTAATATTTCCTTAAAAATTTAAAATATAAAGTAAATTAAACCAAACAAACTTAGAAAGAAATAATTTAGTGGAGAAAAGCATTTTCAACAAAAGGTGCTAGTTCAACTGGTGGTTAACATGTAGAAGAATGCAAATTGTTCCATTCTTATTTCCCGTTACAAAGTTCAAGTCAAAGTGGATCAAGGATCTCCACATAAAACCCCTCTTTCAATGTATCTACATTGAAATTCAAAAAAACAAAAAAAGTGAGGAAGAGCCTTGAGCACAAATTTCCTGAACAGAACACCAAAGGCTTATTCTCCAGGATCAAGAATCAATAAATGGGACCTCATAAAATTGCAAAGCTCCCGTAAGGCAAAGGACACTGTCAATAGGAAAAACACCAACCAGCAGACTAAGAAAATATTTTTACCAGTCCTACACCTTGTAGAGGGCTAATATCCAATATATATAAAAACTCAAAAAGGTAGTCTCCAGAGAAGCAAATAACCCTATTAAGTAATGGGGTACAGAGCTAAACAGAGAATTCTCAAGTGAGGAAACTTGAATGGCCAAGAAACACCTAATGAAAGGTTCAGCATCCTTAGTTATCAGGGAAATGCAAATCAAAACAATTCTGAGATTCCACTGCACATCAGTCAGAACAGCTAAGATTAAAAAAAAAAAAAAATCAGGTGACAGCAAGTGCTAACAAGGATGTGAACAAAGAGAAACACTACTCTACCGTTGGTGGGATTGCAAGCTTATACAACCACTCTGGAAATCAGTCTGGTGGTTGCTCAGATAACTGGACATAGTACTATCTGAGTACCAGGCTATACGTCTCCTGGGCATATACCTAGAAGATGCTCCAACATGTTAATAAGGACACATGCTCCACTATGTTCACAAAAGCCTTATTTATAATAGCCAGGAGCTGGAACCAACCTAGATGTCCATCAACAGAGGAATAGATACAGAAAATGGGGTACATTTACACAATGGAATAAGACTCAGCTATTAAAAACAAAGACTTTGAGGGGGGAGAATATAGGGGGCTTTGGGGATAACTTTTGATATAGCTGTCTCGAGTGAGGCTAGGCCAGTGCCTGGTAAATACAGAAGTGGATGCTCACAATCATCTATAGGATGGAACACAGGGCCCCCAAATGAGGAGTTAGAGAAAGTACCCAACGAGCTGAAGGGGTCCACAACCCTATAGGTGGAACAACAATATGAACTAACAAGTACTCCCAGAGCTCGTGTATCTAACTGCATATGTAGCAGAAGATGGCCTAGTAGGCCATCATTGGGAAGAGAGGTCCCTTGGTCTTGCAAACTTTATATGCCTCAGTACAGGGGAATGCCAATGCCAAGAAGTGGGAGTGGGTGGGTAGGGGAGCAGGATGGGGGGAGAGTATAGGGAACTTTCAGCATAGCATTTGAAATGTAAATAAAGAAAATATCTAATAAAAAAAGAAATGTAAATGAAAATATCTAATAAAAAATGCCTAAAAAACCCCAAAACAAAGACTTCATGAAATTCTTAGGCAAACAGATGGAACTAGAAAATATCATGCTGAGTGAGCTAACCAAGTCACAAAACAAAAAAGCAAAACAAAAAACAAACAATGACAAAAAACAAACAAAACAACAACAACAACAACAAAACCAAAACCTTACATGATATGTACTCACTGATAAGTAGATATTAGGGTAAAAGATCAGACTACCAAAGATATAACTCACCGAGCATATGAAGTTCAAGAAGAAGGAAGACCAATGTATGGATATTTCAGTCCTACCCAGAAGGAGGAATAAAGTAATCAATGAGGTAGAGGGAGGGAAGGACCTGGGAGGGAGAGAGGAGAGGAAGGGAAAAACTGAGGACTGGATCAGGTGTCAGAGGAGATGGGGAAGAAATACAGAATTTCAGGAAATTAAACAGAGGTGTATAGCAGTGGCGAACTGGAGGTAGCTTCTAGAACTCAACTGGGAAGACATTAGCTGAAATACCCAAGAAAGGTAAGAGAGAACATGTAGAGACCATATTAGGTTAGGCCCTGCTGCTGGTTGAGGAATGGGGCCATCTACCCATCTCAAAAGTATTTACCCAGAGTTGCTCCTGTTTAAAGGAAATACAGGGACAAAGAGTAGAGCAGAGAATGAAGGAAAGGACATCCAGAGAATATCCTACCTAGGGATCCATCCTATCTACAGACACCAAACCCACACACTATTGCTGATACCAAGAAGTGATTGCTGACAGGAACCTGACATAGCTATCTTCAGAGTGGCTCTGCTAGAGCCTTACTGATACAGATACAGATGCACACAACCAACCATAGGAATACAGGGACTCCAATGGAGGAGTTAGGGGCAAGACTGAAGGAGCTGTAATGGTTTGTAACCCCATAGGAAGAACAACAACATCAACCAACCAACCAGATTTCCCAGAACTCCCGGGAACTATACCACCAACCAAAGAGTACACATGGAGGAACCCATAGCTCCAGCTGTGTAGCAGAGGATGGTCTTATCTGGCATCAGTAGTAGTGGAGCCCCTTGGTCCTGTGGAGACTCAATGTCCCAGCATAGGGGAATACTAGAATAGGAGTGGGTTTGAGGGTGGGGGAGCACCCTCACAGAAGCAAGGGGAGGGGGATGGGATTGGGGGTTTGTGGGGGAATTCTAGAAGGGAAATAAAATTCCAAATGGAAATAAATAAAATAACCAATAAAATGTTTAACTTTTTAAAATTTACCTTTTAGACTTAGATACCAATAAAAATCTTTCATAGATAAATATATCAAAGCTGGAAAGCTACAACAATCAAACATGAATTTAATTATCAGCCCTTCCATTTTGTCATGTATTGAGTAAGCAATTTTAAGTAAATTAGCTTGCTAGAGATTTGAGAAAATAAAAGAAAAGAACTTGGAAGCAGAACGCTGCTTTAGTTTTGAGTTCAGTAATGTGAGCCAAGTCAATTAACCTTGTTGAATTGTAGTGTCTTTATTTATGGATGATTAGAGAACTTCCTCTGCACTCACTTTGTAAACTGCTAAATAACCTAAAACAGTGCCGTGACATATAAATGTAAAGAATGCATCAATAATGTTTAAAGTCAACATAAGCAACCAAAAACAGGATGACAATTAATCTGAATTTTTACTTATCCAAATTTTTCCAAAACTTTGTTTTAGTATGTTTTCCAATCAAAGATATTCTTGAGAAGCTGTAAACCTTTTCTTCCTTATTATACTTGAAATTTCCCTGGGCATAATATATTTACACTTTATCTTTGTTACTAGGCTCCTTTCAAATGACCCATAGTTGCACTGAGAACTCATAGAACCTTCACTTCTTCTGTGTTTCTTATGTCACTTTTCCATGGTTACAAACCTTGATTTAATGCTAATAGATCACAAAGCATCTAGATTAGTTAAGTGTATTTTGGGGAGCAGTAATTAAGAAGGACAATCTGCCATTTATCTGCATAGCACCATAGGACGGGCTGGGAATCCAGATGGAATAAAAAAAGATTTGGAAGAAGGCAGTAAGTGCAGATATTCCCTTTGCTCCTTGGGCACTGTGATGGGAGCGGCAGTATCAGGCTTTTCTGTCTCGATGCTCTGATATTGTGAGTCAGAATAAAACTTTCTAAAACTAGAAAAGAAATAAAGGAAGATACAGTCAGAACTTTCTGTGTTAGTGTAGATATAGCAATACTAACCTCAGATAATTATCTCATGTAATTTGATTGAAATGTCCTACTTACACTAAAGGACGTTATTATTTGCTATTCTTAGGATCTACTATCTAATAAGATTAGAAAGATTCATTAAAATTTTACAATATTATGTGAAGAAAATTTTAGGAGGAGTGGGAGATAAATATAATCAAAATACATTGCATAGATGTGTGAAATACTCAAAGAATTAATAAATTTAGTTAAATAAAATTTAAAAACTGGCACCAAGTGTGCCTTCATGGAGCCTGTAGTAGCCCTTCTTATGCAGAGTGCTCTTCGCTCACCGGCGGCCTTGTGCGAGGCCAAGGTGGGCAGCATGGGCACCCGAGGTGACAAGAGCCCAGGCAAGGCAGCCCCGAGTCCTGCTGAGGAGATGGTGGTGTGGAGCCCTGAGGTGGAGGAGTGCCTCTTCCATGCGGGGCCACAAGGCTGTCGAGGTGAATTAACACTTCCACATGTTTTGTATCCAAGACAAGTTCAGCTAGAATATTGGGTGCCAGGTTCTATCCAAAGTGATCTGGGGCCATCTAAGCACTACTTATGATATGCAGGCACTGCACGAGTCTGAGATTCTTTCATTCCCAAATCCAGAGAGGAACTTTATCCTTCCAGATGAGATCATTCAGGAAGTCCGAGAAGGAAAAGTGAGTACTGAAGAAGAAATGAAGGAGGAAATGAAGGAGGAAATGAAGGAGGATGTGGGCCCCCACTGTGGGGCTGATGATGCTTTTCCATAATCAGGGAGATTTGACAAAGTCTTAGGAAAATCCAGCAAAAACAAACAGAAGAACTCCTCAGACTTGGGGTGCAAAGAAGGGGCAGACAAGCAGAAGTGCAACCCTGTCAATGACAAGGTCCTGACTGCCAACAGAAATCCCTCCAGCCCCAGTGCTGCCAAGAGGTGCCGCACATAGACACCCCAGTCCCTGATGGCCACAGAGATCGTCCAGCTGCCTGTCTTCAGGTCCCTCGGTAAATGTGGACATCTAGCAGAGATGCTAGTGGGGTTTCCGTTGTGTTATCAGACCTCCAGATTGGTCCAAAAGACCAGCAAAACCGGTGCTGGATGGCTAAGCCTCTGTGCCAGCCTCTTGCTTTCTCCTGGCTGATTTACTTATGCCCACAGTGTGTGGAGAAGAGCAGGTGCATGGGGCCAGAGGACCAAGGGTCCGCAAACAATAACAAGTCACCCTAACTGTCCTCAGGGGCCATGCATCCTCCCTGGGTGCCCACTTTTATATGTGCTTTTCCTGTAAGACTCCACTATGCACTGTCATTTAGAGATAGTGTCTTTAAAGTTCACATAGCACACACTGTGCACAGAAAGCCCCCCTCCCCCATGTGAGAAATAGTACTGGATATTTTGCCTCATTCACTTGAACTGTAATAGTGTATGTAATTTACTTGGTGTTTTACTATTTAATTTTTAAGAAGCCTATTTTACTAGTGTTTTGTATGAAGAAAAATACTGCAGAAGTTAAACCTGTGATTTTTTTTTTTTGAGCTGTTTTGTTTTAAGGTAACTACTGTGATACATCTGGCTATTTTTATATGCCAGATACAGAGGATTTTTAGGGGTTATTTTTGTAATTTTTAGTAACTTGGAAAAGACCAAATAAGGGGGTGGAATAAAGGAACCGCTCTCAGGTTGAAAAGCCAGTGGACTGGTGGTTGAAGTACATTTTCATTTGCAGAATATTAAAGCACTAAAAAAAAATTTAAAACTACTTACAAAAATAAATATCTCCTGACTAAATATAACTTGAAACATATGATTTCCTGGTTTATGGTCTGTAAACAAAACAAGAAATAAATGAAGAGAATACAAAAATAGATTCTTTTGTAAAGATGCATTTTTCTAACACATGTATAAAGCTTGAAGGCTTATATAGTAAGCCTTATTAATTAGTTGTTTAAGCATTTCTTTAAAACATTAAAATATGAACATAATATTTATACAAAGATTATCTAGAGAGTCTTCTTTTTGTTCTACATGTTATACTACAGGAGAAAATACACAATTTTTCTTCATCCTTAAATAAGAGCATGCTATACTATTTGTAGATTTATTTGTCAGAAAGCTACTTATCATATGAACAATGTTGTTGCTTTGTTCATATAACCACAGACTCTATGATGATTTATTTCTAAGAAACAATTTAGGTCATTCACAATATCGCTTTTTTATAAATGATAAATGCACTGGAAACATGCTTTGAATAAGGAAAGATACCAGGGAAACATATTTGATCTAAAATCCTTGACTAAATGTTTTGTATCTATTCAAATGGATGCAGAGAAACAATAAATTCATTGACAGTTCACAAAAATGAAACCAGAAGATGGATAAATTGATGTGATACAATAATATGTACATTTCAACTGACTAGAACAATATTTTTACATCAGTTTTCTTCAAGGACACTAATTCCTCCCACATGCACTCCAGCATGTGTGGGTAGAAACAATTCATTTTATACACAATGAACTTAAAAAATATATTGTGCTAATGTGATATGGCTAAAAATAGCAATTATAACACATCTTTGGAAGGTTAGTGCTTATCACTCTATTAAGGTAAATATGCCACTATTCTCATAAATTTGTGTCATGTTTAGAAAGATACACACTCTTTGCTATTGGTTTTTGCTTTAGTTTGCAAATATCTGAAGGTCCTCATTCCACTGATAAGAAATTGCTTTGTACATAATATGGTTAATTTTATTATTCTGTCTCAGAATTACAGAGGTACTGAGATCTTTAATATTATAAAGTGGAACGTCTATGTATGTGACTACGAGTTTCACCTTGGTGTTTCTATTTAATTAAGTGAAATGTGTACTTCCAGAAGTAATTGAATATGATATTCAAAGTATATTAATCTATTAATCATGATGGGAGGAACTGATGGGAAGTTTTCAAATTGTTTAAGTACTTTAATCTTCAAATATTAACTTAATATTGACTCTTCTAAAATTGATTAATGTAAAAATGTGAGTGCCATTTTTCTTGTTGATTGTCTCAAGTGTCTCAGTAGCTTCTCAGATAAAATGAAACATGTTTAGATGAAGTAAGAAACATATCATTAGTGAGGTAATATTTTGAAGGGTAGTTTTAAGAAAAACTCTAGCTTTTGAGCTTGTAAAGTTGTAAGTGGTGTACATTTTTGTGTGTATGTGAGAGAGAAATTGTCCAATGATAGGAACAGACTGAAGAAATACGTCACAGCCTTTGACAGATGTTGAGAAAAGCGGCAGATGAGCTATAAGCTGACCATCTAGAGCAAGGTCTATGGAACACCTGATGCAAGTTATCAAAGCAGCAGAGGAGCCAATGCGATGAGATCTATTATGTTGAGAAAACTACAAGTCTAACTATGATCCAGGATGGGATTCCAGATCAAAGAACCTGAGGTGACAGTATTTGTCTGCAATTTTCCATGAAATGATTTCTCCCTCATTTCTTCCATCTCAATAGAGGTTCCCCCATCCTTTGTTTCAAGATCTCAAAATGTCCTCAGTATTTGCATCCTTGATCACACCATCTTCAATTGTCTACTGGCACATATGAAATCTTCTGTTTCCATTCCATGAGGCACACGAGGCTCTATTTTGGGTGTATGGATTAATTAATTGCAATCTCATAACAAGGTTTATAATTCAATACTTAAAAGAGTATTTCCATGTAGCATACATTGTGGCAGAGGTTTTCACCTGAGTTGGGACAAGAAGTCTTTATTCAGATGCAAATGCTATGAAGTAATTTGAGGGAAAGTTAGTCATGATGACTTATGTCACTATGAGGAACTATTTGACTATTAGGTACGTAGTTTACTAAATTTTATCGTAACTTAAAAAAAATCCTCCTGGGCTTATGTTTGATGACAAATTAAATCTGCACTCACAAATATTCGAAGATACCTTTGTTAGTTTTATGTATTCTAGTATTCAGATTATACCTATGGTATTCTGCTAGACAACATCTAGAGAAATTCCTTCAAACAACATTTGCCTCTAATATTGGGTTTATTTTGCAGAACACAGCTTTCCCCATATTCTGACAAGCTAGTTTCTCCAAGAAGCAAAACGATGATGTAGGACCACTTTGCCCAGTTTTGTCAGGTGTCTTTAAGATAATTAGAGCCAACATCTTTTGATAGCCTAGAGTTTTCCTTGGTATCTTCTTTGGTATTTCTTATTTACCAATACTTACCTTTTTTTCTTAAATTTGTGTTACTGAGCACCAATTACCTTCTAATAAAAATTCTAATGCAGTAATCCCTCCATGAATCAGGATGACTATGGAGGAAGTCAGTCACAGTGTTTGAACAAGTGTCACGAGTAATTGATTTCTTTAACAATTTGAATCACATTGCTAAGATTCAAATACTTATTCATTATACATTTTTAACTCTACTTAAAAATTCAGAACCAGGACCAAAGACTTCTGGGACATTGTGAAATTAAGAACCAGAGAAATCGAGAGTATGGATATATGCACACAATTTTCTCTTTTAGCAACTGTCACAAATTTATATGCCCCTTTGTGTTACATTATTAAATTATTTAAATTAACTTATACAAGATGAACTGCTCTAGAATTTTTTAGTCTCCTTCATCAGAAGTTTCTATGGAGTTTTGCATTCTGTATTTATCAAAATGAAATGTTGGTTGTTAGTTGTTTTGGAAAGATAAGCATTAACATTTCTTGTTAACTTTCATTTAGCCTGAGAAGTATTTATTTCTACAAAAAAATTGTTTTTATAATGTGTATATATTTTATTTCTATACTCATCTAGATATCATGATTTTAAGTAGGTTATATGTAATATTGGATTTTTATTATAGGCCAATGGTGTTGTTTTTAACCTCAAATCCATTGATTCCCCAGTGGATTTGGCAAGTAGATTTATCATAACTAGTATTTTCCAAGTATTATATTTTCAAGTGTTTCCTCTCTTATTAGCATATCAGTTTGATAGATTTTTATCACTGGAAAGAAGAATTCTATTTTTAAGGAAAGAGTGAAGTGCTAGTTATAGTAGTAATAATTGGTTACTGATTAATAAAAGATTAATCAGGGATGTTGAAGTTATTATCAAATGACATTTCCAATCAGAGAATTGCTACTAGCCTCTGCCCATGCTAGGTTCCACAAAAAGGTCGTTGTCATAGGTAACACATTGATACTGGTCTCAAGCAAGGTCAACTAAATTCTTATATGGGCTGTTTAATTCAAAAGCTTAGACATATAGAGCTCTCTCTCTCTCTCTCTCTCTCTCTCTCTCTCTCTCTCTCTCTTAACATTCCATTTAAAATTAAGTATTTGCAATTTTTCATATTCTACCAGGTATGTTGAAATCTATCCTGCATAAGATTAAAAGTGAAGAAATGTGTAGGCAATCTGCCATACATTAATGGGAGTGGTAATGGTCACTCATTCCTCATCAGACATTCATGGAGGACCATTGTGTCACTTAGGCTGCTTGTGTGCTTCAAGGTACTATGAGTAGACTCTGAAGAAATGACAAGAGCACTCCCGTCCCTCAGATTTTAATTTATAGTACATTGGAATTGCCATATATAATTTAATCGAGTAATGCCAATTCTAATAAGATATTTGAAAGAAAATGAATGTTAAAGTCCAAAGCTTATTAGTGTTGGATAAAAGATGTGTGATTTGACAGAGTACTAGTTCACAGATTAGAAGAATGTTTTGTAAATACATACTCTCTCAAACATTAAAGAAAAACAAATTATACCTTCATATAAGTAACATATGACCATGCAAAATACACATATACATTCTTTTTATTTACTTTCCCCCCTTAGATGTTTTTTTTCTTTTTAGTGATTATAAGAGATGTCAAAGTAGTGATTGTTGGTATGCATTTCTGGCTAAGTTCTACTTTAAAAGATATTTGTTCTTGATATTCAAAAATGGGAGCTGGAGTGCTTCAGAATTCCTAAGTTAAATTCCCAGTAACCTCATTGTAACTCACAACTATGGTATTGGTCATTGGTTCCCCCTTCTGGTATACAAGAAGACAGAGCACTCATGCACATAAAATGCCAAGATAAATTAATCTTTAAGTATTTTTAAAACAGTGTATTGTCTTTCATTGAATTAAGGAGCCTTCTTTTACATGTAGTCTCTGTGAATGATCATTTGTAGTTACTATTTATTCAGTATTTAATATGTGCCAGGCATTCTCACGTTCACTTTTTGCTAACACCTTGTTATATCACAGAGAGATTCTGTCTTCATGTAAAATGTAAGATAAGCTTGAGAGTTAAGGAGCATGCTATAATCACCCTGCTATTCTGTGTTAGACTTAGAATTGAAATTAAAGCAGGTCTGATTTCACAAAGACTTTGACCAATTTTATTCTTATCTTTTCATTCTATACTCAGTGATCAACCTCTTTGTGTGTGTGTGTGTGTGTGTGTGTGTCTGTGTGTGTGTGTGTCTGTGTGTCTGTGTGGTATTTGTATTAACATACCTTGAAAAAAATACGTTTTGATATCTGGTTGTCTTTTGGCAGATTTTCTTTTTTTCAGAATCCACTAATTAAGAGTAAGATATATGCATAAGGTGTAGTGACATACAGAATTAATCCCCCAAATTGGAAGTCAGAGTCAGGAGGAACTCTAAGAGTTCAAGGCCAGCCTGATCTACATAGTGAGTTTTAGGACAGCTAGAGCTACATAATGAGACCCTATCTTGAACAAAATAAAATTAGGAATGAGAAAAATCATGTAGTTCTAATTTACAGTAGACATAAATATCAAAATAAAACTATTTTTAATGTCAAACACAAATCTCACCTAATTTTGATAAAGAAACCCTTTATCAACTTCTCTTTTCCAATGAGTATTATTAAAAATTCTGCTATTATATCTGACTGTTAGATAAATAAAATGAATTCTATTTTTGCTTTAAATTGAATTGCATATTTTCATTATTCCCAATAGCTTGAAAACATTAATTTTCTAATGTAATGTTTGCTAGATGTTTAATGCCAAATGAATGCAGTCATCATTCTTAAACAAGTATTACACTGGTAAATTCTATTATAGGAATTGACTTGATAAGAGCCTTAGCTGGCATATTGGATGAACATTATGTAACATAGGATTTCAAACATGAAGAAAAACTGAACACATGCCTTCATATGAGGAACATATATGCACATGCTATATGCACATGTGCATTCTCTTCCTGCATTTGATCTTTTTTCCTCTCCTTGACTATACGAGAAGGCAAATGATCACTGTTCTGAGCATCCAAGTATGCATTAAAGTGTTCCAAAATGGGCCAAAAGCCAAAGATTTTGAAAGCTTATTAAAGCTTTCAAAATTTTAAAAGTTTATTTTGAAAGTTATATTAAAGATAGAGAAGCAGGGGAAAATTGAGTAAACAACATAGCTTATAGAGAATTAGAGTGTTCTTATTAGGAAGATTAGAGTCATTGGCTCTAAACCATTTAGCTAACAGGAAGCTTGCTCCTGTTCTAAGAAATCTGTATAATGAACTAGAACACAATGATATAGAAGGAAATGGTAGGAAAGGTAAGCATTAAAATGAAAAATAGGGACATCATTCAATAAATGTCCTCCACAATAAAAATAGCGCCAAGGTCTTATTAAAGCGTCTCATTTCTGGCGCCAATCTCACACCCTTCTCATTTAGCAAACTACGTTTCGTTACATGCATTATTTCATAAAGTTGTGTGGTATTTTCTCCTTCCAGAAACTCTATTTTCCAGGCAAGCCTAAATTTTAAAGCCTTACCTGAAGACATATTACTCATCTGTCATTAAGGCACCGTCACCACAGTGATGTATGGTCCCAATACATCATCAGATTGCCATCACACTCATGATGTATTACTTACACTGTGAGAGCTGTCAGGAACAGGTTGTGGAAACTCAGCAACTTTTAATATATTCTTTTTTTAAAAGATAATAAACATTTCTTTTCATGAATAACTCCATGGCGAATGTACTTTGACTCAAAATGTAATTTTCCCTTGCATTCAACAGCACAATATATTTGTCCTTCTGGTTTGGGTGACCCATACTTAACAGCTATAATGTGATGAAACAAGAATTCTCCTAGAAGGCATAGGTATCTGTAGAATGTACACTTTTCCTAGTACACAGGAAGTTCAACTGTGTAGGACTTGGTAAAACTGAAGCTAGTGGTGAATTTAATCTTAAGAGAAAATATAAAGAATTGACAATAATTAAAAAAAAATTACAGCTAATGGAGTTGACCATAAGGTATCTGTAAATTAAATCTATTAGGAATTGTTGTGACATTCAAAATAGAAAACAGGAGGAAATAAACAAGAGCCATTACTGAAATTGGTACTTTTCTTTTTCTTTGCTTGTAGTTGGAATAAGGTTCTTGCTACAAGGACTTAGGCATATTGAGACTTACTATGTATGCTAGGCTGTCCTCCTATTCATAATCCCCCTGTCTCCAACTCCATAATGCCAAGACTACAACAGTAACCCATAGCATGTGGGATATATTTATATTGTTATTATTTTAGTTGTATAATTATAAAGTTGGAGAATTCTACCTCAGCATAATTTTAGTACTTTTCCTTTTTTTTGCACATTTTTAATGAAACTGAACATGACAAAAATGTGTGTTAAAATCACTGCACATCAGAGTTACATTAATCAAAATATTGCTGTATAAATTGTAAAAATTTGTCATGGTTGAAGTATGAATAATTCTACATTTATCCAGAAGTAGCAGTTACAATGTTCAACCAAATAGTGTGTTGATAAACTATCTTTGATTATTCAGCTTCATTGGGAACTGGACAGGATTTAGAGTGAATGGGGAGGAAAGAATTACTTGATGTTATATTCTTGGCAAATATTTTCAGAGAGAGACTTAATTGAAGAGTTAGTTACTATCTAATATGATCCCATGAGCTATGGAATAGAAGAAATGTGGCAATAGATTTTTAAAACTCTTCTTTCTGCTTTTTGTCCAACAAGGCATGAAATTCTCTTTTTCTCTTCCTTTCTTGACTACTCATTTGGGTTGAGCACTCTGGAAATGTGAGTTACAGTAACTGTCTTTCTTTACATAGTTTCTCTCAGGTTTGTTTCTCGAAGCAATGAAATTATATATTACAAAGTAGTGCAATTAAAATTATGCACATCAGAAACAAATTGGACAAAAGTAGATTAAAGTATTAAAATTTTTTATTGCTTTTGGTTGAACTCCAGATAATACTTAAATATTTATTTTTGATTAAGCATACACAAGCAGTATTGTTTAAGTTCAGAAATAAACGATGTAGAAAGAATAAAAATTGTCTTTAAAAACAAGGCTTCTATATTTGTAGCTGTAAAATTAACAATAGCATCCTATGGGAGCTTGTTGCAAATACAATGAGAAGCCAAGCTGGAAACCAGCTGGAAAATCTTCCCAGCTGGCTAGCTATCATCCTGTTAGAAGGGGAGAAAGAAAGGATGAGCTATCTTATGCAGTTGTGAATGTTATAAATGAACTGCAATACCCTGCCAGGCAAGATGTCCCCTCTGGTGCCGTAGCGAAAGCACTGTTGGAGAAGTTACTGAGTGGGCTGTGAATGGAGGCCAGCTGTGCTCTTCTCAAAGGAATCCATGCCTAATACTGTAAACCTTGTCACAGACCTTGAAGTGTAGTTCATAGACTTTGGGGGAAGACTTACTACCATTACTTACTTACAGTGATAGGCATCAAACTGCCTACCATATATTTGTGCTTGTACTGTTAAAGAAAACCTACCCTCATTCTTATTTGAAAAAAAAAAAACTATTTACTACTATCATGGAAAGCAATAAATGTAAACCCTTTTGGCTGCTCAAGGTGGATCTTTCAGCCAACAACCCATTGAGACCACCTCTAATGCTCAGTGTGTCTCACTGAAAAGGAGACAGAAAGCACTACAGGACACAGAGCAGCATAGCAAAATGTTATCTCCCAGGAACAACACAGCCATTGTAATTATGAACTCAGTACAGCCACAGTTGGCCAGCTCTGGGTCTATATAAGATTGAACATGTAAAAAGTCAGTGGCACAAGGGCTCAGACTATCCTACCTCTGCCACCAAACTATTAGTTTCTGAAAGATTCTTGTTTGAGGGAATGACATTATTTTCCATGAGTTGTTCCTCGTCACTTGGAGAGCCCCAGTTATTTCTACTAAGTAAGTGAGTCCCAAAGCAAAAGACATGAATATGAGAAGCAGACATGACAGAAGGCTGAAGATAGATAGGGGAAGGAGGGAAATAAAAGAGTGGGGGTAAGAACAAGCAATACATACAACATGATTAAATTGTCTAGTGAACAAATGTAATAAACAAAACAGTAGAATAAAAGGAAATATATTTGGGGATGGGACACAATAACATTTAAAACTTGGAAAATAAGCATAGTCATCAATACTACTACAAGCTTTCAAATGAACTCTGAAGAACACTCAATTTGAAAACCACTGTTTTATAGGAGGAGGAGGAGGAAGGGGAGAAGGAGGAGGAGGGGGAGGAGGAGGTAGAGATGATGATGATAGGATAGTTGAATGAAGAGCACTATGTTGAATGGATTTATTACATTCTGCATTGAAATTTCAATAGAAATATAAAATATATTTCTATAGAGTTATGCTTATGACAGTGAGAGATATATATGAAAATTTGGTTTTCAAATCCTGAGATGCATCATTTGGGTAATGATCTAATAGGCTGATATGGTCAGTGACCTGGAGCTTTCTCACATAAATGGATCAGTTAAATAAATGTTTCAAGCACAGTGCAAAACTATCTCTTAGACAGTACATACTTTTTTCAAATATTGATGATTAATTTGATCAGTACTTGAGATTGTGATGTTTAGTAATAAAGATAAAAAACCAACAATGTTGCTAAGAAAAAAAAAAGAGTGATAAATTGACTTTGCAGGTGGCTTAGCCATTGACTAAGTATAGGAACCCAAGTTTGGATGCCAGAAACTATGAAAATTCCAGATAGGCATGGTCAATTGATTGCTTTTTCCTGAGAAGCAGAGACAGAGGCTATCAAAAGTAAGCTGACTTGTGAGACTAGCTGTACCTCGGAGCTCTGGCTTTTACTGAAGGACTCTGACCCAGAGAATAATGTGAAAGGAAGTGATAACAGAAGATTCTAGATATTCAGGGAGTGGTCTCCACATTCATGTACACAGGTGCACATGCACCGTACACACATTTCCTCAAACACATACAAACATACATAAACATGCACATAAGTAGAAAATGATAACCTTGATTTAATATTTCATATTTTTCATAGCAATTGCTTCTATACTAACATATACATTCGTAATAGCCAAATGAACAAGAATAAACTTAAATTCCAATAATATTTTTAGAGTTTGAGGAAAACCAAGAAATACTAATAATATCAAACTTATAGCTGAGAGAATAACAGTTAACTTGAAGTTTTGTATGATTTGTAAATCCAAAGTAAAAAGCTAATTTCTTCTACATACAATGGCCATGTCTAACCATATTTAAAAGCCTAAACCATGTATTAATGACTATTTTAAATGTTTTGCTGTATAATGTATGTATTAGAGTGACTGAATTTCTCCTAGTTATTTCAAACCCTGCTACTACCTATCATATATGAGTCAATTCAATGATATATCTCACGCGTTAATTTTAAAAGCAAAGGACCACTTTGGTTAGATATACTATATATTTGTAGTATAGATGATGATCAAAAAATAATAGTGTTACTACAGGCCTTTCTAACATTTTACTCATTGTAAAATATTTGGTTTTCCACATTTGAGTACAAATGCTTTTCCACCTGTGTAACAGATGTCAGAAGGTAAGCCATCATTTTAATTAGTCACTCCCATCTTGGACGACATTTTCAAAATCCTCAATGGTAAAACCTTTTTCTGCTACTATCATAAACTTTGACATCATCGTTATTCATAAACAAAATAAATGTACTCTTTCAATTTAGTAGGTTGGGAAGTGAAAGATGAATGACGTACAGCCTTAGTGTCAGCTAAAGGCTAAGATGTATCAGAGACAGCAGCTTGCTCTTCAGTCCTCCCTAAGGGATACTTGTCATCTCCTCATGTAGCATTGGAAAGAAGTATGAAGAGGGAGCCTTTATCTTAAATTTCTTCATACCCAGTACAGGGGAATGCCAGGGCCAGGAAGAGGGAGTGGTGGGTTGGAGAGCAAGGCAGGGGAAGGGTATAGGGGACTTTCAGGATAGCATTTGAAATGTAAATGAAGAAAAGATCTAATAAAAAAAAAGGTACTGTTACTATTCTTGAGAGTAGAACCAACCCTCACGAATAAGTCATGTTTCCTTGGTAATCCCTTAATATTAGGGCAATAGGTATCAATGTTAAATATTAATTAGAAAAGTATTGCAAAGTACAAGCCATACAAGTCAGGAAACATTTAAATTCTATGTTTTAAAAAGAAACATAGAAATTTAAAAAACATAATGAATGGATTAAGAACTTGGAGGTATTATTTTTATTTCAGCATAAGAATATTGACAAATGGAACCAATTATGACATGGTAAGTTCATGGACATTTCCTCTTTTCACTTTTTCATCAGGTATTGTAGAATTAACACTAATGTTCTCATAAAGGTCGCAGTCTCATCTAAGTGTCATTAGAGGTTTGTTTTGTTTGTTTTGTTTGTTTTGTTTGTTTTGTTTGTTTATATTGGCCCATTTCTTTCATTCTTTTTTTAAAATTAGGTATTTTCATCATTTACATTTCCAATGCTATCCTAAAAGTCCCCAATACACTCCACCCCCCACTCCCCTACCCACCCACTCCCACTTTTTGGCCCTGGCATTCCCCTGTATTGGGGCATATAAAGTTTGCAAGTCCAATGGGCCTCTCTTTCCAGTGATGGCCAACTAGGCCATCTTTTGATACATATGCAGCTAGAGTCAAGAGCTCTGGGATAATGGTTAGTTCATAATGTTGTTCCACCTATAGGGTTGCAGATCCCTTTAGCTCCTTAGGTACTTTCTCTAGCTCCTCCATTGGGGACACTGTGATCCATCCAATAGCTGCTGTGAGCATCCACTTCTGTGTTTGCTAGGACCCCGCATTGTCATCCCAGGATATGGAAGTCTTTAGATGGTCCTTCCTTTCGTCACAGCTCCAAACTTTATCTCTGTACCTCTTTCCATGGATGTTTTGTTCCCAATTCTAAGAAGGGGCACAGTGTCCACACTTTGGTCTTCGTTCTTCTTGAGTTTCATGCATTAAACAAATTGTATCTTATATCTTGGGTATCCTAAGTTCTTGGGCTAATTATCCACTTATCAGTGAGTACATATTGTGTGAGTTCCTTTGTGATTGTGTTACCTCACTCATAATAATGCCCTCCAGGTCCATCCATTTGCCTAGGAATTTCATAAATTCATTCTTTTTAATAGCTGAGTAGTACTCCATTGTGTAAATGTACCACATTTTCTGTATCCATTCCTCTGTTGAGGGGCATCTGGGTTCTTTCCAGCTTCTGACTATTATAAATAAGGCTGCTATGAACATAGTGGAGCATGTTTCCTTCTTACCGGTTGGGACACATTCTGGATATATGCCCAGGAGAGGTATTGCGGGATCCTCTGGTAGTACTATGTCCAATTTTCTGAGGAACTGCCAAACTGATTTCCAGAGTGGTTGTACAAGCTTGCAATCCCACCAACAATGGAGGAGTGTTCCTCTTTCTCCACATCCTCGCCAACATCTGCTGTCACCGAAATTTTTCATCTTTGCCATTCTGACTGGTGTGAGGTGGAATCTCAGGGTTTTTTTGAGTTGCGTTTCCCTGATGATTAAGGATGTTGAACATTTTTTCAGGTGCTTCTCTGCCATTCGGTATTCCTCAGATGAGAATTCTTTGATCAGTTCTGAGCCCCATTTTTTAATGGGGTTATTTGATTTTCTGGAGTCTACCTTCTTGAGTTCTTTATATATATTGGATATTAGTCCCCTATCCGATTTAGGATAGGTAAAGGTCCTTTCCAAATCTGTTGGTGTTTCTTTTGTCTTATTGACGGTGTCTTTTGCCTTGCAGAAGCTTTGCAACTTTATGAGGTCCCATTGATCGATTCTCGATCCTACAGCACAAGCCTTTGCTGTTCTATTCAGAAATTTCCCCCCCTGTACCCATATCTTCGAGGCTTTTCATACTTTCTCCTCTATAAGCTTCCGTGTCTCTGGTTTAATGTGGAGTTCCTTAATCCACTTAGATTTGACCTTAGTACAAGGAGATAGGAATGGATCAATTCACATTCTTCTACATGATAACCTCCAGTTGTGAAAGCACCATTTGTTGAAAATGCTGTCTTTTTTCCACTGGATAGTTTTTGCTCCCTTGTCAAAGATCAAGTGACCATAGGTGTGTGGGTTCATCTCAGGGTCTTCAATTCTGTTCCATTGGTCTACTTGTCTGTCGTTATACCATTACCATGCAGTTTTTATCACAATTGCTCTGTAGTACAGCTTAGGTCAGACATGGTGATTCCTTCAGAGGTTCTTTTATCCTGGAGAAAAGTTTTTGCTATCCTAAGTTTTTTGTTGTTCCAGATGAATTTGCAGATTGCCCTTTCTAATTCGTTGAAGAATTGAGTTGGAATTTTGATGGGGATTGCATTGAATCTGTAGATTGCTTTTGGCAAGATAGCCATTTTTACAATGTTGATCCTGCAAATCCATGAGCATGGGAGATCTTTCCATCTTCTGAGATCTTCTTTAATTTCTTTCTTCAGAGACTTGAAGTTCTTCTCATACATATTTTTCACTTCCTTAGTTAGAGTCACGCCAAGGTATTTTATATTGTTTGTGACTATTGAGAAGGGTGCTGTTTCCCTAATTTCTTTCTCAGCCTGTTTATCCTTTGTGTAGAGAAATGCCATTGACTTGCTTGAGTTAATTTTATATCCAGCTACTTCACTGAAGCTGTTTATCAGGCTTAGGAGTTCTCTGGTGGAATTTTTAGGGTCACTTATATATACTATCATATCATCTGGAAAGAGTGATATTTTGACTTCTTCTTTTCCAATTTGTATCCCCTTGATCTGCTTTTGTTGTCTACTTGCTCTGGCTAGTACTTCAAGTACAATGTTGAATAGGTATGGAGAAAGTGGACAGCCTTGTCTAGTCCCTGATTTTAGAGGGATTGCTTCAAGCTTCTCACCATTTACTTTGATGTTGGCTACTGGTTTGCTGTAGATTGCTTTTATCATGTTTAGGTATGGTCCTTGAATTCCTGATCTTTCCAAGACTTTTATCATGAATGGGTGTTGGATCTTGTCAAATGCTTTTTCCGCATCTAACGAGATGATCATGTGGTTTTTGTCTTTGAGTTTGTTTATATACTGGATTACGTTGATGGATTTCCGTATATTGAACCATCCCTGCATCCCTGGGATGAAACCTACTTGGTCAGGATGGATGATTGTTTTAATGTGTTCTTGGATTCGGTTAGCAAGAACTTTATTGAGTATTTTTGCATCAATATTCATAAGGGATATTGGTCTGAAGTTCTCTATCTTTGTTGGGTCTTTTTGTGGTTTAGGTATCAGAGTAATTGTGGCTTCATAGAATGAGTTGGGTAGAGTACCTTCTGTTTCTATTTTGTGGAATAGTTTGTGAAGAACTGGGATTAGATCTTCTTTGAAGGTCTGATAGAACTCTGCACTAAACCCATCTGGTCCTGGACTTTTTTTGGTTGGGAGACAATTAATGACTGCTTCTATTTCTTTGGGGGATATGGGACTCTTTAGATCATTAACCTGATCTTGATTTAACTTTGGTACCTGGTATCTGTCTAGAAACTTGTCCATTTCATTCAGGTTCTCCAGTTTTGTTGAGTATAGCCTTTGGTAGAAGGATCTGATGGTGTTTTGGATTTCTTTAGGATCTGTTGTTATGTCTCCCTTTTCATTTCTGATTTTGTTAATTAGAATACTTTCCCTGTGCCCTCTAGTGAGCCTGGCTAAGGGTTTATCTATCTTGTTGATTTTCTCAAAGAACCAGCTCCTCGATTGGTTGATTTTTTGAATAGTTTTTCTTGTTTCCACTTGGTTGATTTCATCCCTGAGTTTGATTATTTCCTGCCGTCTACTCCTCTTGGGAGAATTTGCTTCTTTTTGTTCTAGAGCTTTTAGGTGTGTTGTCAAGCTCCTAATGTGTGCTCTCTCTAGTTTCTTTTTGGAGGCACTCAGAGGTATGAGTTTCCCTCTTAGAAATGCTTTCATTGTGTCCCATAAGTTTGGGTATGTTGTGGATTCATTTTCAGTAAACTCCAAAAAGTCCTTAATTTCTTTCTTTATTGCTTCCTTGACCAAGTAATCATTGAGAAGGGTGTTGTTTAGTTTCCACGTGTGTGTTGGCTTTCTATTATTTATTTTGTTATTGAAGATCAGTCTTAGTCCATGGTGATCTGATAGGTTGCATGGGACAATTTCAATATTTTTGTATATGTTGAGGCTTGCTTTGTGATAATTATGTGGTCAATTTTGGAGAAGGTACCGTGAGGTACTGAGAAGAAGGTATAACCTTTTGTTTTAGGATAAAATGTTTTGTAGATATCTGTCAGATCTTTGTTTCATAACCTCTGTTAGTTTCACTGTGTCCCTGTTTAGTTTCTGCTTCCATGATCTGTCCATTTGTGAAAGTGGTGTGTTGAAGTCTTCCACTATTATTGTGTGAGGTGCAATGTGTGCTTTGAGCTTTACTAAAGTATCTTTAATGAATGTGGCTGACATTGTATTTGGAGCATAGTTATTCAGCATTGATAGTTCCTCCTGGAGGATTTTATCTTTGATGAGTATGAAGTGCCCCTCCTTGTCTTTTTTGATGACTTTGGGTTGGAAGTTGATTTTATTAGATATTAGGATGGCTACTCCAGCTTGTTTCTTCCTACCATTTGCTTGGAAATTTGTTTTCCAGCCTTTCATTCTGAGGTAGTGTCTATCTTTTTCTCTGAGATGAGTTTCCTGTAAGCAGCAAAATGTTGGGTCCTGTTTGTGTAGCCAGTCTGTTAGTCTATGTCTTTTTATTGGGGAGTTGAGTCCATTGATATTAAGAGATATTAAGGAAAAGTAATTGTTGCTTCCTTTTATTTTTGTTGTTAGAGTTGGCATTCTGTTTTTGTGGCTGTCTTCTTTTCCGTTTGTTGAGGGATTACCTTCTTGCTTTTTCCTGGATGTGGTTTCCATCCTTGTATTGGATTTTTTCTGTTATTATCCTTTGAAGGGCTGGATTCATGGAAAGATAATGTGTGAATTTGGTTTTGTCGTGGAATACTTTGGTTTCTCCATCTATGGTAATTGAGAGTTTGGCTGGGTATAGTAGCCTGGGCTGGAATTTGTGCTCTCTTAGTTTCTGTATAACATCTGTCCAGGCCCTTCTGGCTTTCATAGTCTCCGGTGAAAAATCTGGTGTAATTCTGATAGGCTTGCCTTTATATGTTACTTGATCTTTTTCTCTTACTGCTTTTAGTATTCTATCTTTATTTAGTGTATTTGTTGTTTTGATTATTATGTGTCAGGAGGGATTTCTTTTCTGGTCGAGTCTATTTGGAGTTCTGTAGGCTTCTTGTATGTTCATGGGCATCTCTTTCTTTAGGTTTGGGAAGTTTTTCTTCTATAATTTTGTTGAAGATATTTGCCGGTCCTTTGAGTTGAAAATCTTCATTCTCATCTACTCCTATTATCCGTAGGTTTGGTCTTCTAATTGTGTCCTGGAATTCCTGGATGTTTTGGGTTAGGATCTTTTTGGATTTTGTATTTTCTTTGATTGTTGTGTCGATGTTCTCTCTGGAGTCTTCTGCACCTGAGATTCTCTCTTCCATCTCTTGTATTCTGTTGCTGATGCTCACATCTATGGTTCCAGATTTCTTTCCTAGGGTTTCTATCTCCAGAGTTGCCTTAATTTGGGTTTTCTTTATTGTGCCTACTTCCCTTTTTAGGTCTTGGATGATTTTATTCAATTCCATCACCTGTTTGGTCTGGTTTTCCTGCAATTCTTTAAGGGATTTTTTTGCTTCCTCTTTAATGTCTTCTACCTGTTTAGCAGTGTTCTCCTGAAATTCCTTAAGGGATTTTTGTGCTTCCTCTTTAATGTCTTCTACTTGTTTAGCAGTGTTTTCCTGTATTTCTTTAAGTGTGTTATTAAAGTCCTTCTTGGTGTCCTCTACCATCATCATGAGATATGCTTTTAGATCCGGGTCTAATTTTTCCAGTGTGTTGGGGTACCCTGGACTGGGTGAAGTGGGAGTGCTGGGTTCTGATGATGGTGAGTGGTCTTGGTTTCTGTTAGTAAGATTATTACGTTTACCTTTTGCCATCTGGTAATCTCTGGAGTTAGTTGTTATAGTTGTCTCTGTTTAGAGATTGTTCTTCTGGTGATTCTGTTAGCCTTTATCAGCAGACCTGGGAGACAGGCTCTCTCCTCTGAGTTTCAGTGGTCAGAGCACTCTCTGCAGGCAAGCTCTCCTCTTACAGGGAAGGTGCACAGATATCTGGTGTTTGGACCTACTCCTGGCCGAAGATGAAGGCCCAAAATAGGACCTTTCCCAGAAGCTGTGTTGCTTTGGAGGGTCACAGAAGCTGTCAGCTTGTGTGGTGCACACCCTCACCTGTGTAGACTATGTTCCGTGGAGTCCCGGAACCAAGATGGCTACTGCCAATCTAGAGGCAAAAGCCTCCCCAGCTGGGTGGACACCTGTGCTCTGGCCAGGAAGGTGGCCGGATGTCTGAGGCCTGAAAAGGGTGCTGCCTCAATAGCTCTGTGGCTCTGGCCTGTCCCAGAAGCTGTCAGCTTCTGTGGTGCACACTCTCACCTGTGCAGATTAAGTTCAGTGGAGTCCCAGAACCAAGATGGCTCCAGCTGATCCTGAGGCAAAGGGCTATTGGGCCGGGAGGAGACCTGTCCTCTGGCTGGGAGTGTGGCCGGATCACCTGAAGTCTTAAGATCCTGTGGCTGGTGTTGTGAGTAGCTGGCGGGTGTCAGCAGACTCTGTGCCCTAGCTACTCTGGTGCTGGTCGAACTGGAAGGGGCTTGTGTCCCTACTCAGGCCGGGTTTTCTGCTTCCCTAACTAATGCAGTCTCAGGTCCCGCATGATTGGATTGGAGCAGATGCTGTGTTCCAAACACCAGAAGTCTTAAGATCCCCTGGTGGGTGTTGTGGGTAGCTGGCGGGTGTCAGCAGACTCTGCACCCTAGCTACCCCGGTGCTGTTCGGACAAGAAGAGCATCATTAGAGTTTTAATTCATTGTAAATATTTGCTACTTCATAGACTATCTTGCAAAATCATAACTACTCTGTGTTAAGAGTCTTTGATTTATATGTCTGCCTAGCTGGTCTAACTTTACAAATGGACCATTTCCTGAAAAGGCTCATTTTGCAGATATGAAGTAAATTAAATTGACTACTTACCCCTCAAAGACTGCTTCACTCACAAATATGCCAGTTTGGTGGGAGACTTACAGACCTCATCATTTCTTTCTTTGATTCAAATGATGCCTCAAAAATTTTCTTTACTAATTCGGTGACTTGTCTGTACTTCAAATGCCCAGTGTTACTTGCAACTCATTTGAAAAATCATCATACTTGACATTTTTGTTCAAAGAAATACATGAAGTTCTGGGGTGTGAATCAAACAGGTCTGTGACCCCCATTCCTTGTGAAGGCCAAGCAGGAAGAAATGCCTGTTTGCATACAGTTTGGACTACATCATTAATTCCAAGCCGAACTGAACTGTATAATAAAATTTAGTCTTAAGTGGTAGGTAGTGGTGAATGAGGAAGAAAGTGAGAGAGGTCAAAGCAAAGTAGGACAAAGGTAAACCAGCCACACTTGAGAAAAGGGAAGCTTTAAAAGAGAAGCAAGAGTGACTGGAGCAGAATTACAGCTTAGAGAGGATCAACCAGACAAAATCCAGAAAGACAGAGAACCAACCGTAAAATTAAAAGGAGAAAAGACCTGCTGACTTTGATTGTTACACACCATATTCTGTTCTCCCCTTCTGCTCTTTATAAATGTCAAGAGTATATAGCTCAGTTATAAATGCAAACGTGGGTGTGTAACCATCAAAGAAGAGCGGTAGCACAACAAAAGTTATGTGTTGATCAGTCTCAAGGAACCTTAAAGAAGACATTTACAAGCATTAAAATTTCAAAGACTGATTATATGCTCTGAAGTTTAGAAGCATAGAGAGAACTGACAGAAAGACACATACACACACACACACACACACACACACACACACACACACACACATACACGAGGCTTATTCCCTAGAATGCTTTGACTCTATATTTAGAACAGATAACAAATCTACAAAGAATAATGCAAGGGCCTTACTTTTTAATAATATATTGTTATCTGTTCATCACTAGCAGGCAAACTCCAGTGTATTTGGGGTTTACATGAGAGTAGAAACGTTGACTGTCAAAGATACAATATAATAAAATCATAACGATGTTTAGTCTTCAGCCTATAGTTAAGTCACAGTGAAAATCAGGTTAGAGAGCACATAGTTTTATTTTATGCATGGCATTTAAAAAATAATTATTATCTTATTTTTGGATGTGTTTCTGCTTATGTATCCCAATTTCTATCATCACACTTGATTGAAATTAGAACACCTATAACCATAAAATTGATTAATGAACCCTTCTGCTTGATAATGGATGAAAGTTTCAATCAAGTTTTGAGGAGCTGAAAATTATGTCACATGGAAAACGCAGCTCATGGCTGAGGAAAGAGAAGAAATGAAAGTCATGGAAAAGTCATAAATTCTACGTGGATTTGAACCTCTTATTTTTAAAAAATTATTTCATCTATTTATGATTCTGAAATAAACAGGTGTTAATGTTTCTTGGGTAACTTTTCTTTCATTTCATTATGTTGTTAATATTTTTAGTGTGAAACTATTCCTGTCTTGCTCATTTCATATTCCTGACATTTGAGGATATGTTTGCTATGAGAAAGCTGAGCTTCAGACACAGAGCATGAATAGAATATAGGCTAGGCAGCTATTGTTTCCAAGAGTGATCTGAATAGGAATTAGTCTTGAAGTGTAAACCATAACAATTAGTGCTAATTGTCTCTACTGGGGATAGTGAAATCAAGACAATGCAATTCAGGGATGGGGGCCTCCTTTCCTCATTTGGATGAGAAAAAAGAAACATATCTTTTGATTGTTTTGAGTTTAAAGAGCTATGTATGTTTATAGATGAAGTCATATGTAAGGTGACCTTTACAATAAGAAAGAAGTGGTAGATAATAAAAGAGTGACTAAGTAAAGGATGAGTATTCGGTTAATTGTTCTTGTTGAGCTCATAGACCAAGGCTTTATCTAGCTGTTGCCTTTCCCTGTTTGTTGATCATTCACTTAACTTTATTGGTAAAATTAGTTTGAATGGGAATTTGCATTACATTCACTATATCCTAATAATGCATTAGTTCTTGCTAAATAATAACTTTTTTGCAGCATGGCAATAATATTTATGGGCAAAGGAATGTTGGTTAAGGAAATGTTAATAATGTAACCTCTTTCAATATGTATTCATTGATAAGTGGATATTAGCCCAAAACTTAGGATACCCAAGATATAAGATACAATTTGCTAAACGCATGAAACTCAAGAAGAATGAAGACCAAAGTGTGGACACTGTGCACCTTCTTAGAATTGGGAACAAAACACCCAGGGAAGGAGCTACAGAGACAAAGTTCGTAGCTGTGATGAAAGGATGGACCATTTAGAGACTGCTGTATCCAGGGATCCGTCCCATAATCAGCTTCTAAAAGCTGACACCATTGCATACACTAGCAAGATCTTGCTGAAAGGACCCAAATATAGCTGTCTCTTGTGAGACGATGCCGGGGCCTAGCAAACACAGGAGTGGATGTTCACAGTCAGCTATTGGATGTATCACAGGGCTCCCAATGGAGAAGCTAGAGAAAGTACCCAAGGAGCTAAAGGGATCTGCAACCCTATTGTTGGAACAACATGATGTACTAACCGGAACCCTGGAGCTCTTGTCTCTAGCTGCATATGTATCGAAAGATGGCCTAGTCGGCCATCAATGGAAAGAGAGGCCCATTGGACTTGCAAACTTTATATGCCCCAATATAGGGGAATGCCAGGGCCAAAAGAATGGGAATGGGTGGGTAGGGAAGTGGGGGGCGCTATGGGGGACTTTTGGGATAGTATTGGAAATGTAATTGAGGAAATTATGTAATAAAAATATTAAAAAAAAATAAATAAAAATAAAAAAAAAAAAAAAATACTTGAGCACATTCTTGACTCTGCATGTTCGCCTTTTGGTCTTTCCTTTTTTAAGTGGGTTTACCAGATGCAATGTCTATGCATTATGAAATGTGGGCAATATAGAAGGCCTTAGCTGGGCAGTAGTGGCACAAACCATGACAAAAAACATCATTAATACAGCCTTTTAGGAAAATAAAAGAATAAAGCAATAATCAGAAAAACAGATATGAATAAATATGGGATAAAACCCAACATGGTATGTGTAACTACAAAAGGAAACAAGAATTATGAGCTCTGTTTACTAGAAATTCTGCCAGGCCTCATGAAAATGCCAAATTATGCAGAACACTCTTTTTTAGAGTTAGAAACTATGAAACCGGCGAAGATCACCTAATATTGGTAGTACTCTCACTATTTAAGTTCTAAATGTTATAGAAGTCCATCAAATCTAGAGAAATATCTCCATTGCAATAACAAATTAGCATTTGTTTGAATAACTAATGACCAATTAGCCGACTGGAAATATATCATTATCAACCCTTATAAAATAGTTGCCAGCATGTATTAAGTTGAAGAATTATAGTTGAATTTAGAATACATAGCTAAGATTTTCACAGCATTAGGCTTATTTTCAAATTAAACACACTCACTTGATTCTAACAGAATAAAGAATGGTTCAAATGAACAATAACTGAAATGCAACATTTGAAAATTATATTAGAAGTTACACATTTATAAACAGCACCACATTTCATCGTGCTCCTAACACATTGTGCGAAGAGCAGCAGAGGAATGGAACAATTAGAGGCAGACTCAGAGAAGAATTTGAAGGTGATGTATCCCAGGACACTGTAGGGCATGAGGAAGGAAGGAAACCAGAGTGAATCCATTTTTTTAGACAGTGACAAAAAGAGAGAGAAAAGGAATACCAAGTCTGTGAGTAGAGAATATTTTAATGCTGTAAGGATTTCAATGGGCCTTCATATTCTTTGAGCACTAAGTCTAAATCATGCATCTAGCCCTTCTTGTTTCTCAAGGCTGTTCTTACTCATGCAGAGTCTTTAGGTTTATTGGGAAATCCCTCCTTCACACAACCACTCATTCAAACAATTCCATCAAAATTCTTTCAGCATATGCCTGGCCAGTCCCTCAAGTTTGTGATTTTCAACTAATTACATGTGACTTGCTGTGACTGGATTACCTGTGCTGCCATACAACATTTAATGTTGACAGAGAAATCTTACTTTTATAACTGTATTCCTTTTATACTTAATATTGTTTTGTTAATAATTACCTCTAACCTAGTGCTGCAACTGACAACTTTTTGAATTTTTATAAATAAAATATCACAACTTTTTAATAAAAGTATAAGGTGACCAAGTTGTACACTCTTCAAAAAATAACTAAATATCATTTTTAAGATTCCCACTCTATAATCAGGTTTGTAATCATAACATTAATTGGGTTTTTGATAGAATTATTTACATGCTGATTCAGGTCAATCTTAAATACAAGACATGATTTGCAGTAATTACAAAAGTGCAATGTGCAAATTCAAAGATGAAAATTAAATAATGATCTAATAATCTAATTTCTTGTCACATATCTAAACAACAACTAATGTAAATGTTCTTTGAACCATTATTAACAAGGCATTATAAGAAATGACAATGTAATAGTAAAAATGTGTATGATACAGACACATATATACCATACACTCTTCTATTCACAATAGAATTGTATTCATCTATAGAAGAAATAAAATATCTCACTGGAGATCAATATATATGGCATGCATAAAAAGACAGTGAAAGATCTTTATTTTGGAAACATAAGAAATTGCTTTCTTATAAATTAATAATGTAATGGTATGTGCTAAACTGTGTGTCAGAAGGGTTCCTACAAGTGTCATGACATGCAGAGAAAGTTCCAGGTGAAAAGAATGAAAATCAGTTCAGCTCAACTTAGCTAGTGGTGCATCAGTCTTTTGAACTACCAGGTAGTTCATTTAAGTCATATTCAAGCACAGCCCAATTGTAGAAAAAGTTTCCATAATGACAAACTCTGTCTAGTGTGTACAATGAAGCTTAAGACACATTTACATTGAAACCCCTTATGACAAGCATATGGCCTGATCTTCCAAATAGCAAAATATTCTGTTGTAAATTATATCCTTTTTTAGCACTTCTGGAGGAAGACAGAGAAACATCTCCTTCATTTGAAGAGATAACCGTCAAGCTTAACTTTCCTTGCTTCTCCAGTGTTTATCTATGTGCAAAGGCCCTCTACCCCACTGCACTAAACGCTGAGAAAATACAGAGGAGCAAGGTTGTTAAACGTTGATTGACAGCTGGGCAGTGGTGTTGCATGCCTTTAATCCCAGCACTTGGGAGGCAGAGGCAGGCAGATCTCTGAGCTGGAGGCCACCCTGGTCTACAGAGTGAGTTCCATGACAGCCAGGGCTATACAGAAAAAAACCCTGTATCAGCAAAAAAAAAAAAAAAAAAAAAAAAAAAAAAGTTGGTAAAAGGATATTTTAAGTTTTCAAAATAAAAGCATTTAAGGCAAAGTATTTCAGTGGATAAATCTTAATCTTAATATAAGTGGATTAAGGAACTCCACATAAAACCAGAGACACTGAAACTTATAGAAGAGAAAGTAGGGGAAAGCCTCGAAGATAGGGGTAGTGCAACCCTATAGGTGGAACAACAATATGAACTAACCAGTACTCCCCGGAGCTCGTGTCTCTATCTGCATATGTATCAGAAGATGGCCCAGTCGGCCATCAGTGGAAAGAGAAGCCTATTGGTCTTGCAAACTTTATATGCCTCAGTACAGGGGTATGCTAGGGCCAAGAAGTGGGAGTAGGTTGTTGGGGGAGTGGGTGAGGGAGCGTGTGGGGGACTTTGGGGATAGCATTGGAAATGTAAATTAAATAAATACCTAATTAAAAAAAAGAAAAAAAAGTTAGTAAAAGGATATTAAGTTTTCAAATTTAAGCATTTAAGGCAAAGAATTTCAGCAATAAAAGATAAAATCACTTATAAATTTTTTTGTATTCCTTCAAATTTATGCTTGGTACACATATTAATTTTAGTTAGGTGGCAAATACCATATGTTGTCTTATAAGCGTATTTTAGTAATGAATAAAATCCAGTGAAAACTAAGAATTAACAATTCTAATGAAATGTTATGTAACAGTAGGTGTGCTGCAGAAACAAATCCCAATTTGGTCAAACCTTATGCTCAACTAGAAAGTTAAAATAGTTACATTTCTAGCATTTGGTCATTGGAATAAGTACACCAGCAATATTATGGGATAAAATTTGCAGGCAAATGGATGAATGTAGAAAATATCATCCTGACTGAGGTAACCCAATCATATAAGAACAAACTTGGTATGTACCCACTGATAAGTGGATATTAGCCCAAAAGCTCAGAGTACCCAAGATACAATTCACAGACCACATGAAGCTCAAGAAGAAGGAAAACCAAAGTGTGGATGCTTAAGTCCTTCATAGAAAGGGGAACAAAATAATCATGGGAGCAAATACAGAGACAAAATGTGGAGCAAAGACTGAAGGCAAGGCCATCCAGAGACTGTCCCACCTGGGGATCTATTCCATATACAGGCATCAAAACCAGACACTATTTTGGATGCCAAGAAGTGCTTGCTGAAAGGAGCCTGATAGAGCTGTCTCCTGAGAGACTCTGCCTGAACCTGAAAAAGGCAGATGCTGGCAGCCAACTGTTGGACTGAGGGCAGGGTCCCCAATGGAAGAGTTAGAGAAAGAATTGAAGGAGCTGAAGGCGTTCACAACCCCATAGGAAGAACAACAGTATCAACCAACCAGACCCTCCAACAATGGAGTACACATGGAGGGACTCATGACCCCAAGCAGAGGATGGCCTTGTCAGGCATCAATGGGAGGAGAGACTCTTGGTCCTGTGAAGGCCCAAAGAATACCCCAGTGTAGGTAAATTTGAGGGTGGAGAGGTGGCGGTGGGTGTGTGGGCTGGGGAACACTCTCATAGAAGCAGGAGAAAGGGGGTGGGATAGGTGGTTTCAGGGGGCCAGAAACTAAAAAATAGGATAACATTTGGCATGTAAATAAAGAAAATATCCAATTAAAAAAACTGTTTCATCATAATTATGGTATATTTAACTTAGTCTTAGATTCAACATCCTTGGTTATCAGACAAATGCAAAACAAAATGACCGTGAGATTCTACCTTACACCAATCAGTTATTCCAAGACCAAAATCTCAAGCGACAGCACACATTGGCAAGGATGTGGAGAAAGGGGAACACTCTTCCATTGCCTGTGGGAGTGCAATCTTTTGTAACCACGCTGGAAATCGTTCTGTCCTTTGTCAGAAAATTAGAAACATTTCCAACTGAATACTCAGTTACACCACTCCTGGGCATATACCAAAAGTTACTCCACCACACCACAAGGACACATGCTTCACTATGTTCTTAGCAGCCTTATTCATAATAGTCAGAAACTGGAAATAACCCAGATGTTCCTCAACTAAAAAAAAATGGATACAAAATATATGGCTCATTTACACAATGAAATACTAATTAGCTATTAAAAACAAGGACATGATGAATTTTGCAGGAAAATAAATAGAACTAGAAAAAAGCAACCTGAGTGAATTAGCCCAGGCCCAAAAGGACATACTTAGATATGTACTCACTGATAAGTGTATATGTGCAGAATATATAATACACCCAGCAGACCCAAAGAAGTTAAACCAGGATGAAGAACCAAGGGAGGATGCCTGAATAACACTTAAAAGGGGGATCAAAATAGTCATCGGAGGCAGAAGAAGGGAGGGAGGTGGATAGTTGAGGCAAAGGGGAAGGGCATTTGAGTGGGCATTTGTGAGAAGAGACAGGAGAGAGGCCCAGAGGACCAGGAAAATTAATGGAAATCTGCAGCTACCTCAGGGAGGGGAGGAGTGTCTTTAGGAAGCCCCATAGACTTGGAATGGGGATGCTCGCAGGAGTCAATGGGCTGATCTTAGCCTAGATGTCTAACAGTGTAGCAATGGAACATGAGGAGGCCACCTACTATAGCCAGCCAGAACCTGCAGTGGAAGAATAAGGACACCAACCTACTCACAAACCTTTCGACCCGAAATTTGTCCTGTACCAAAAAAAAAAAAAAAGAAAGAAAGAAAGAAAGAAAGAAAGAAAGAAAGAAAGAAAGAAAGAAAGAAAGAAAGAAAGAAAGAGAAAAGAAAATCCAGGGACGAATTTTGAGTAGAGACTGGAGGAATGACCAATCAAAACTCAGGATTGAAACACATCTATGAAAAAACACCAATCTCTAACACTGTTAATGCTCTGCTATTCTTGCAGAAAGGATCTTAGCATAACTGACCTTTGAGAGGCTCTATTCAGCAACTGACTGGAACAGACACAATTACCCACAGCTAAACATTGGATAGAGGTCTGGAACTCTTATGGAAGAATTAGAGGAAGGATTGAAGGCCTGGAAGGAGATAGAAACCTCACAGGAAGACTAACAGGGTCAACTAACCTGAACTCCCGGGAGCTCTTAGAGACTGAACCACCAACCAACGAACACACACACAGACTGTAATGATGCCCCTGGCACATATGTAGCAGTTGTGATGCTCAGCCACTTTGTGGGTTCCCCATCATTCAGAGAGCTCTCCCTAATGCTAGCATGACTATGGTATCAGTTCCTCAACAGAGATTCCTTGTTTGCCCTTATTGGGAGAGGATGTGTCTAATCTTACAGTGACTTGATGTGCCAGGTTTGGGGGATACCCAGGGGAGCCCACCCTCTCATAAGAGAAAGGAATAGAGGATGGGGTGGGTCTCTGGCAGGGGAGTAGGTGGGGGCAGCATGTTGGTTGTAATTAAATAAAGACATATAAATAAAAATAAATAATAATAACTAAAATAATAAAAATAAATAAATAAGATGTCATAGTTTGGGTGAGATGAGCAAACTCCTCAAATGAGTCAACAGAATGCAGCTGTTTGTCTTCAGACCAGTCACGTATATTTGAGTGGAGAAATGGTAGGCTGGAAAACAATAAATGTACAGTTACTGAAAATACAGTTATTAATAATTCTGTGATGATTGTAAAAATTAAATAACTTACAGTTTTATCAATTAGATGTAATTAATATCACAGCTCTTTTAACAAGGCTATGACAAAATTTAAAACATTTTGAAGGAAAATTAAAAATTTATTATAAGACTTTTTAGTCAAAATTTGAAAATTATAAAAGTAAATTATACAATTAGGAAAAAAATCTCTATCTTACACTCACATTATTGGAATGCGTGTCTTTGTTACAATGCTTTGGCTTCAATTGGTGAGAAAATATTCATTATTTTGTTTTGGTTCAGACTGTTTCCATATTTAATGCCTATGGTATAGATATTGTGTTTAACGTATGAATGTTTACAATGTCATTTTACTTAAGTAACTGAATATGTGTCTCTCCACAAGCTACCTTCCTAGCTATTTAAGTATCACTACCTCCTCTAGCAACTTTAAAGCAGTACATTTCGAAGCAAATTTAGCCTAACATAAGCATTCTTCCATACATAGCTAGAGGCTTGTCATTTTCTGACCCTTTCAAGTACAAATTTTATTAAAGAAGAATTCTTATTGGAACAAGCGTAAGAAAAGAAAACAATATTTCTTTATTAAACTGACAGAATAGTTTAATATTAATCTTTGAAATAAAATAAATAAAAGCTAATTTTCTCTGTCTTGATCAGTAGCATGTGAACTTTTATATTTCATTCTGAATGCCTACTTAAAATGATGAAAGGATTGTCACTTAGAGGGCAGTTAAAGAGAGGTGATATATTCCAAATACTAAAATTTTATTTCTGTATGCCATAAATGCAAAATGACTTGCAATGTGACCTCTTTGGTACTCCTTTAGAATTCAGTATTTTAACTGTACAACAATTTGGCCTTCATTGAAAAGTATGCCTGTTATGCAGACAGTATATTTATTTTTATTTGGTTCTGGTAGCTGTCTCTCTAGTTTTTGAGTAGGCAACTATACTCTTTCAGATTACCTTATTTAGAGAGGTCAACTTCATCATTCTCTCTGGAAACCGTTTAAAATTTAAAGATGTGTTTCTTTCATAGATATAAAGTTGTATGAAACAAATAATACAAAAGATGAGTGGCAATTTTAATTTATACTCTCTATAAATAATTGTAGAAAGCAGTGCAACTCATAGTAAACATTCGGGAAATTAAAAAGCGTTAAATGTCTATACTATCTCTCAGTATTTACAGCTGAATTACCTTCAGGTTCCTTATGAGAGGTTCATAACCTCCTGTGCTTTCTTACTAATATTCCTAATCCATCAAAAAATTAACTGTTCTTACCCAGTATTCCTGAAACAGGAACAATGCATGAATCCATTTTTAAAGAAAAAAATTTCATTGAGCTTCCATTTTGTTTCCCTTTTCCCATTTTAATATTAAATGTATATGCATTTCAAACAATGTAGTGAGTTATGCTAATTGTTCTTGTTAAGTTTTAAAATAATATTTAAAAGTGAAAAAATATGTAAGTAATAAGATTCATTGGATATACAAAATAGATTTCTAAAAATGTCTTAAATTTATGAATTCTCTTAATGTTTTTAATATTTAGTCATACATAGAGGGTTGTTAATTTTGGTGTAAATTGATTGTATTATTGTAGTCTCCCCTTCCCCAGCCTGAAACCTGCTTGCTCAGGGGTGGAGCTTGCTGCTCAATCGTTCTGCCACAGCTCGAACCTGCCAATTTGCTGTTCCGCAGCCAAACACGTGGTCACACTGCTACTGGACCCCAGGATTATTTGGCGGGAATCGGGCCCCCCTTCCCCTCCTTCATAACTGTGTGCGGAATAGTAAAATGGTGCTTTGATCAGAATGACTCTCTTAGCTACATCTTTATCTTGCCCTGCCTAGCCCTTCTTCTCTTCCAGGTTTCTAAGATGCCTTTCCAGACTAGAACCCAAACATGTGGTCGGCTGGCCGGACACAACATATTATGTCAGGTAATGAGTGGCATGCCAAATCATTTCAATTATGTTTACAATTTGATTTATTATATCTCATTTTTCTTATCATGCTAACTCAGGCAACGTTGATAGGACTAAATAGTGTGACTCGGTTTCAAGTAAATACTGATAATTAAGAAGTTGAATAAAAATGTCTAGACTAGTAAAAGAAAAGCGCAAGGGATGCTGGCTATCTTTGCTGGACCTCCATTGTCCCAACACCAATCTGTCCACCTTCTTCAGACTTGCCGATCCAGAACCATACAGCCCAATACTATCCATCAGAGACCTGACACACTAGGATCATCAAGATTAGGTAGGTCCCCTTCCAATATCTAATACAACAGGAACATCCAGAGACTAAAGATTGTGGGTTCAGAGCATATCAGAGAATTCTCAACAAAAGAATCTCCAATGCCCTAAAAACACATAAATATATGTTCCAAGTCCTTAGTTATTAGGGAAATTCAAATCAAAATGACACTGAGATTCCATCTTACAGGTACTATAATGGCTAAGATCAAAACTCTATGCAGGAAAGGCCAGGAAACTGCATGTCATGTTGGTACACTCATCACCTCTATGACATCAGCTGTGGGCTCCTCCCCTCTGAAAGGCACATTTCCAACTAGACTCTGGGGAGACCAAATGTCCCTGCCCCTGGGATGATCAGGACAAGCCAAAGTATTACTGCAGTGGTGTTTTAAGATGCAATGTCTCTCCATGTGGTTTTAAAGAGTCAAGATCCAAGTGTAATGGGACTTGGGTCTTATTTTGATCCCAAACCCCCATATTCAGATTAGATATAAAATAAGAGGTGCATCCTTCAAGGTTCCATGGCCTTTAGTGTAAATAGCTACACCCTAGCATTTACCTTTTTATTGAGATGTGTGGACGTGGAGCAGAATCTTTTATTCCTGCCTACTGAAGCCACCTCCCACTGCTGATGGCTTTTGTTGGCACCGCTGATGGTACAATCCATAGTTTGGCAACCAAGACTCTTCAGTTTTTTGGCCCTGATTATAGGATGAACATTATCATCAACTGGTGAAAACTTACACCAGCTGTACTTGGTCTGATCCCTTAACAGTTGCTTCCATTGTCTTATTCCCAATTTTCCATTTTCAAAATCACAGTTCACAGAACACGTCTGGGTCTAAGATTCCTTAAGGGGGAGTAAACAAAGGGTGGTTGAAACACACATTCAGAAACGCTGAGTCATTTCCAAAGCCATGGTTTCTCTGCTGCTTCTTGAGATACTTGGATTGCATGTCAGTATCAACTTTGCTGTCTTGTCTTCTGGAGCCACCTTTCAGATGATCAGTGATTAAGTCGGGAATGATTTGACAATCAGAGCCCAGGGCACTAGAGTATGCCAGCTGAGGAGGCCATGAGGTAACTCTGGCTAGGTCCATCCCCCAACATGCATTGTGTGCCCCCCAACCCCCCACCAGGTACCTGCATGTTACCTTACAGGTCTACCTTGCCCTCATATCCAGTAAGTCTGGGTTAGAGGGTCCATATGGAATCTTTTACAACCAAGGGCACAGAAGTCTGACTTCTGCATTCTTTGATGAGTGGGAAACCCAGACTATTTTGTGAGATGGTTCTAGGACAAGTTCCACATCTGGAGTGGAGTGGTCCCTGTTGGGGATGAGCACAGTCACCCAGCTGTGCTCTCCACTAGGCCTACCATTTCTGACTAGTGATCATCCAGGTACATGAGTCCTGAATCTCTCAGTTGACTGCTTCAGACTTGCAATGTCCCCAGGCCCCATTTTTGCATGTCACAATTCTAAAACAGCAGTACCTGTGAGGATCTGTGCAAGGTTCCTTTGTTGAAAGGGGTCCTGTGCCCTCTGCTTTCTACTTCATACATGAGTATAAAAGAATTTGGGGTGGGGAGGGAATGTTGTTCTTTTTAATTGTCATTTTGTTTCTTTTTCCTTTGTTTTGTCCTGTCCTGTCTTTTCACTTAGCCCACCTATTTGACAAGGTAGACAATGCTAAAGGCGTACTATGCAGATGCTTTACAAGTGATGTGGGAAACCTCTTAGGATAGGAAATGGAATGGTGAATTCACACGTTCTTTCCTATAGGTCAGTCCCCATTTTTTTACCTTTCAAATATTTGGTTGTACCATTCTTTCCATACAAAAGAACTCTCTTTATTAAATAAAAAAAGTATTAAAAAGTAAAGAAAAAATTCTCAAGTGGTGGCACATGCTGGGGAAGGTGTGGAGCAAGAGGAATGCTTCTCCATTGCTAGAGGATGTGCCAGATGCAGGAGCCTCCCAGGAATCAATGGGGGTAAACTTTGCTGAGACTCACAGCAGTGGGGATAGGGAACATGAAGAGGCCATCTCCTGTATCCAGGCAGGAACCCCAGTGGTACTACAGGGACACAAACCCACCCACAAAACTTTCAACCCAACTTTACCCTGTCTATAAGAAATGCAGGTACAAAAGTGTAGCAGATACTGAGAAAATGGCCAGGCAATAACTTGAGACCTATCCCATGGGCAAGCAGCAATCTGTATCACTATTAATGATACTCTGCTATGCTTGCAGACAGGAGCTTAGCATCACTGTCTTCTTAGAGGCTACACTCAGCAACTGACTGAAAAAGATGCAGAGACCCACAGACAAACATTTAGTGGAGTTTTGAGACTCTTATGAAAAAGTTCAGGGAGTGATTGAGGGCACTGAAGAGGATAGGAGCTCCACAGAAGACCAACAGAGTCAAGTAATCTGGACCCTTGAGAGCTCTTAGAGACAGAACAACCAACCAAAAGTATTTGTGGGCTGGATCTAGGGCCACTTACATATATGGTAGATGTGCAGCTTGGTATTCATGTATGTCTCCCAACAACTGGAGTGGGGACTATTTTTAAAGCTGGTGCCTGTCTGTATAATACGTTCCCATAACTAGGATGTTATGTTGTGTCTAGCCTCGGTGGGAGAGAATGCCTCTAGCTTTGCAGAGACTTGCTCTATCAGGGTTCTGAGATACCCAAGGGGGTCTCGACCCTCTGAGAACAAAAGGGGAGAAGGGATGGAGTAAGGGTTTGTGTTTGGAGGGAACAAGAAGAGGGAAGTGGAGTGCCTGGTTATATGGTATTTGGAAGGAGCAAAGGAAAGTGAGAAATGTTGTAATCTTCAAAATAAAAAATAGAACGGAAAAACAAAACAACAAACAATAATATAATTGTCTTTTTTTAGGGTTGCTGCTAAAAGAAAAATGGTAGATCAATACCATTAACATAAGTTATGGAAATTTTCATCTGAAATTTCTGTTTTGATAGCTGGTAGCAAGCATGCTTATTCTGAGACATGAAGACTCATCATCCTACACACAGTTAAAATGGATTTTAGCTGTCAATTATTAAAGATCTTTCTCTTCCTTAGTGAAATGAGAAAAATAACCAAGTATACACCATAAAATTGTTGGGGGTTGTATACATATAATCTATAACATATGTATTATGTTAGTACTAATTATCGTTAATTCTTATTTATACAAATGTAAATACATTTGTACCAATAAATATACAAAGTACTAAGAAGGCACATGTCTGAGAGTCTATAATTCATCATAAAGTGAGTCACACAAAATATGAACACAATCTCAGACATAATATATCTGAGCTATAATAGGGAATTTGCTATATAAATTGAATAATCCTGGTTTTGATTAGATGAAGAGTCCTCTAAAAGCATTAACTTATAAGGGCTTACCCTTCTGGGTATAATGCTACTAAGGTAGGTTTTACATAATAAGAATACTTGGAAAATTTAGTCATTTTCAAGTAATCCACTGTGAAAAATATTATTCCTCATAAAAATAATACATGCTAATTTATGTCACAATGAAATGTCCTACTGTACATTTAGTTTGGTAAATAATTACAGAAATTATGAGTTTAGGTAAGTCTCATATTAAAATGTGAATATTTATTTAAAAAGCATGTTCAAAGACTGTGTACATAGGCACAAGGGGAAATTTCTTGAACACCAATGAACTCTTTTGTTACGCACAATGTACTGGCAGGATTTGTGTCAACATGGCAAAATCTAGAGTATTTAGAGTATAAGGAGCCTCAGCTGAGGAAATGCCTCCATGAGATCCAGCTGCATGGCATTTTCTCAATTATTGATCACAAGAGGAGCACCCATCCCAAGGTGGGCCTTGCCATCCCTGTGTTTTCTAGAAGAAAGCAGGCTGAGCAAGCATGAGAAGCAAGCCAGTGAGCTTCATCCCTCTATGGTCTCTGCATTATCTTCTGACTCCAGGTTTTAGACCTACTTGAATTCCTGTCCTGACTTCCCCAGTGATAGACTATGATCTGGAAGTGTAAGCCTAGTGCACCCTTTCCTCCCCAGCTTGCCTTTCAGACTTGGCATTTTGCTGTAGCTTGAGAAACCCTAACTAAGACATATCACAAAATAAAATAGGAGCTAAGCCCCAACAGGTACTGAGGAAGTAATAAAAGGTAATAACTGTTGGAAGTAGAATATATCACTTTCTTTGCTTGCTCTTTGAAACAACCTCTCACCCATGCTCAGGCAAGAATCTCTGTCAGTCTCAGAGATAGAACCTACAAAAATGTAAAAAAAATAAAAACATGTATAATAGATGTAGCAGTCACAGATAGAAAACAGTTTGCATGAAGGGATGATACACAGTTACAACTGTATTTTTAGAGTAGAAGAAGATAGACTACTTTAGTTTACACAGGATTAGTTTAAACACCTAATAAATACTTATTGCAAATGTTTTAGTAGTTGGTCCATTCTAATTATTATTATTATTATACATATTTGTTTAATCAATTTGGAAACCTCTTTACTTAATTCTTCCTTTCTCTCTCTCCCTCTCTCTTTCTCTCTCTCTCTCTCTCTCTCCCTCTCTCCCCCCCACACACACACACACATGCACACACACACAAGCACACATGCTCATGCTCACAGCACACTTAGATAATGTATGAGCTAAAGGCAATATGCTTCTCTAACACTCTAATATTCTTCTTATCTTTATAATATGAGTTCTTTATTTTTCTTTCTTTTGCAAACAGAAAAAAAGGCACAGAGAAAGGAAATGAAAAATTAAAATCAAAACAGACAAATAAACAGAAGATGGGGAAAAAGGAAAAAGGATCAATTTGGCAAAAATTCAAAACCAAACAAACATGAAACCAAACAAATAAAGGCACTTTTCTACTGGCCTACTTCTCCTAGACATAGGGTCTTTCCTGGATATGGATGCCACAGACCTTAACAATCCATTGGAAGCAAAGCAAAACTGATATTTCCCTTTCCACCTGAGTACAATTGTACATGACTACTTGGTTGTGTCTTTTTTCCTTTGTCACAGCTAGGATTTTGTCTGGTTTGACTTCTGCATGCTGTCACAGACTCTGTGAATCAATGTGTGGATCAGGCTTACTGTGTTTGAAAGCTATTTTCGCAGAGTTATTAACCAGTACTGGGTACTAATCATTCCTCCTCATGGATATCTGAACCTTGATTGGGAGTATGAAAGTAATATCCTATTTATCCTGAGTGAAAATTTGTTAATATAAAGTAAGTTGATAATCCAAGTCATTACCTCCTATTAATATAAATTGCAAAAATGACACAAAACAAAACCAGCCACATTTGCTGCATGTATAAATTTTAGAATACAGATGAGCTGCCACTAAATTCCCAGGATTAAAAGAAGTGAATTTTCCAAATAAAGAAGAATAGTATTATTGTTCTCTTCTCTTGGTTTATACATTATTAATTATTGTTAATCATTATTATTAATTTATTTTCTCAACTTTATTAGGTGGAGTTTGGGCAAGAGAAAACCCTGAAACTGTCTACCTGGTTCAGGAAAACTGGTATAGAGGAGCCTTTGTTCAGAGACAGACTTCCACTGAAATGGAAGCAGATCTTTGATTTTGTTATAAGAGAACTGACTGGCTGAGCATCTCTGAGACACCCACTACTAAATTTTGTTGATAAAGTAGAAAATCTAAGTCTAATCTCAAACATAATATTGGTGTGACTTTGAAATATATATGTATATAAATATGTAATTTTTAATTACCTTTGCTTTCTTTTGGTTTTTGGTTTTTGTTTGTTTGTGTGTTTGTTTTTGTTGTTGTTGTTCTAGTTGGTATGATCATTTTATAGTCACTTGTCACTCAGATATTTCTTATGGTGAAACAGAATATGTAACACTTTCAAAATTTACTAACAAAAGTACATAAAACAGTGTTGATAAAAAGATGTTTATCCTCCTGATAAGGCCTTATCTGTGCCAGATACTTGGACTCACATAAGTATTAGGACCTAATGAACACAAATTATTAGCTTACATAATTCGGTTTACTAGTTAGACCAGCACATCTAGAAACTTGATATTAAGTATGATATTATCAAAAATAAAAGAATATTTTATATCCTAGACTGCTTATTACAATGATGACATCCTGCTTTTTTAATCAAATTAGGATTTTAGCCAAAGACAAAGTAATAGAAAAGTAATTTCTCTGGCTCTATGAATTAGGTGATAATGCATGCCCGATAGCAACAATTATATTAAAAAAAAACTACTGGAATATAAACTATTGATTAACCTAACTCCAACACTGCTTGAGCATTCCAACATCTGAAATGCAAAGGAAAGAAAATCTAGATCATTCAGCTGTCAGCACTGTGAGTTACCATGTCAAATTTTGAGACAAGCTACTATTTTTATACACTCTATTAACTTAAAACTTTCGTCTGGTTTTAAAATTAAGGATGAAGTTTTTGACCTGACCTCAAATTAGAGTTTATACTTTCACTCACCTTATCTGAAGAATATTTAACAAAGAACATTCACGATCAAATAATTATGGTGTATTTTAAGCTTGGAATTGGAGGAGAAAACAAAAATACTAGTGGTATGATAATATTCTAATAATTTTGAAGCTCTATTATATACTGATTCATTTCTGCATTGGATACTAAATTTCTGGCCTCCTGCTGTTTGAAAAGAATGATGTTTAATTTCCTAAATTCAACATTTTATTTTTTCTTAAATTAGAGATCTTTCTTGTGTATTTAGTACAAACTTGTTTCTTCTCTGATTCCCTTACTTGCTTCTCTTTGAACTGATTTTGTACAGGCTAACAGTTACTCCTTCAAATTTTGTGGAATCCCCCAGACTGCATAGAACAATGAACCATTTACAGTGCATGCTATGTGTGAATGAGTAGATCACTAAGTCTACCAACCAATCATTAGAGCTTTTTGTTTCAATTTACTCATTTTTATTCTTTAATCCTTTTTTTTTCTACAGTTCAGCCTTCTTCCCTCTCCTGGTCTGCCCCTTGACCATTTCCCATCCTACCACATACCCCCCCCTCTGGTCCCCCATAGCTCAAAGAGGATGTCCCCCCTCCCAACCCCACATTACCAGGCCTCAAGTCTCCAGAGGGTTAGGTGCATCCTCTCTCACTAAGGCCAGACCAGTCAGTCCTCTGCTGTTTATGTGCTTAGGGTCTCATATCAGCTGATGTATGCTGCCTGGTTGGTAGCTTAATGTCTGAGAGATTTCTAGGGTCCAGTCATCCCAGCTTTTTCCCAATTCAATCACAAGGGTCTCCTTCTTCTGTCCATTGGTTGGATGCTAGCATCTGAATTTCAGCTGCTTGCTGAGCCTTTCAGAGGACAGCCATGCTAGGCTCCTGTGTGTAAGCACACCACTGACAGCATCAATAACAGTGTCAGGCCCTGGGGACTCACCTTGAGCTGATTCTCAAGTTGGGCCTGTCCCTGGACCTCCTTTCTTTCATGCTCTTCTCCATTTTTGTCCCTGCAGTTCCTTCAGACAGGAACAATTCTGGATCAGAGCTTTTGAGGGTAGGATGACAACTCTACCCCTCCACTTGATGACCTGTCACTGGAAGTGCACTGTACAAGTTCCCCCTCCCTACTAATAGAGCACTTCATCCAAAGTCCCTCCCTTTGAGTCCTGAGAGTCTCTCACCTCCCAGGTCTCTAGTACATACTGGAGGGTCCCCCCACCTCTTACCTCCCAAGGTTGCCTGTTTCCATTCTTTCTGCTGGCCCTCAGGGCTTCAGTCCTATTCCCTGCAATACCTGAACATGTTTACCTCCTTCTCCTCCCTGCTCTGTTCCTCACCCAGGTCCTTACCTCCCTCTGTCTCCCCTATGACTGCTTTCTTCTCCCTCTCAAGTGGGATTGTGGCATCCTCACTTGGGTCCTTCAGCTTGTTAACCTTCTTGAGTCCTCTGGGTTGCATGCTGTACGTTTTGGCTAATATTCACTTATCAGTGAGTACATGCAATGCATGTCCTTTTGGGTCTGAGTTACCTCATTCAGGATGATATTCTCAAGTTCCTTCCATTTGCCTGCAAAACTCAGGATGCCCTTGTTTTTAATAGCTGAATAGTATTACATTGTATAAGTAAACCACATTTTACATATCCATTCTTCCACTGTGGGACATGCAGGTTATTTCCAGCTTCTGGCTACCATAAACAAGGCCATTATGAACATAGTGAAACACGTGCCCCTGTGGCATGGTGGGGCATCTTTGTGTATATTCCCAAGAGTGCTATAGCTGGTTCTTCCAGTATATCAATTTCCAATTTTCTGAGGAATCTGCAGATTGATTTCCAGAGAGGTTTTACCAGTTTGCAATCCTACCATCAATGGAAGAGTGTTCCTCTTTCTCCACATCCTTGCCAACATAGTTGTCACCTGAAGTTTTGGTCTTAGTCATTCTCATTGGTGTAAGGTGGAATCTTGGGGTCATTTTGATTTTCATTTCTCTGATCATGAAGGACTTTGAACATTTCTTTAAGTGTTTCTCAGCCATTTGAGATTCCTCTGTTGTGAATTCTCTGTTTAGTCCTATACTTAAGTTTTTGATTGGGTTGTTTGGTTTTTGGTGGTTAACTTCTTGAGTTCTATATATATATTGGATATTAGCTCTCTATCTGATGTGAGGTTTGTGAAGATTTTTTCCTAATCTGAAGGTTGCCAGTTTGTCTTGCTGACTATGCCCTTTGCCTTACAGAAGCTTTTCAGTTTTATGAGGTGTCATTTATCAATTCTTGATCTTTTTTTTTTCATTTAAACAATTTATTTTTTTAAAGATAAGCAATAGGACAATTATCTAATAATTACATTCCTTCTATTTGTGAACTAGTTTCTTTTCTTTTTATTGATAATAGACTTTATTTTTCATTCCATATATTCAGTTATAGTTTCCTCTCCACCCACTCTTCCCAGTTCTTTACTCTGACTCCAATCTAGATTCATAGTTTTTCCATCTCTCTTTAGAAAAAAGAAGAATCTTTTAAGGGATAATAATAAAATATAATAAAGTAAAAATATTGAAAACAAAAACAAACAAATCAGAGTAGAATTTGCCTCTTAAAACAGCATTCAGCATGTTCACAAAAACTGGTTACATTGTATTTTCACATTCATTCAATTCTAAAAAGCTTTTAATTTCATTTATTTTTTACATTTTTTATTAAATTGCTATATTTATTTACATTATAAATATTGCTGCCCCTTGCCAGTACCCTCTCTCTGAGTTCTTCGCCCCCTTTCCTGTTCCCCTTTCCTTCTAAGAGGTGCCATCCCCACCTTACCCACACCAGCATCCCACTTCCCTGGGGTATAACCTTTCTATAGGGTTAGGCTCATCCTCTCCCACTGAGGGCAGACCAGGTAATCCCCTGCTACATATGTACAAGGGGCCATGGATCAGCCCATGTATGCTCTTTGGTTGGTGGCTTAGTCTCTGGAAGCTCTGAGGGGTCCCCATTAGTTGACACTGTTGTTCTTCCTATGGGGTTGCTATCCTCTTCAGCTCCTTCAGTCCTTCCCCTAACTCTTCCATAGGGCTCTATGACCTCAGTCCAATGGTTGGGTGTAAGTATCTGCATCTTTCTAAGTCATCTGCTGGTAGAGTCTCTGAGAGGACAGCTATGCTCCTGTCTTCAAGCGCTTACACTTGCTAGGGTCCTGTCTGCCATCACCTCATGGCATCAGGTATAGTGTCATAGTTTGCTTTGTAGTCATGGGATAGATCCCAAGTTGGGCTTGTCACTGGATACCTTTCCTTAGTCTCTGCTGCAATTTTGTCCCTGAATTTCTTTTAGGCAGAAACCATTCTGGGTCAAAAATTTTGAAGATGGGTGGGTGACCAGGTCTGTCTATTAATGGGCAATCTCTTCATGTTCCAACTCCTCACTATTGGGCATTTCAGCTAAGGTCACCTCCACACATACTGGGATCCTCTCACATCCCAAATCTCTGAGACTTTCTAGATGTTCCCTCTGCCCCCAAACCCCCACTGATGAATACTTCCATTCATTCTCTTGGTCTTAGAGCCTGAGTCATTGGAGTTCTGTTAAGGAAATTCCCCCCCTATGCCAGTGAGTTTGAAGCTCTTTCTCACTCACTGATTCTATTAGACTCAGTGTATCTGATTTTATATTGAGGTCCTTGATCCACTTGGACTTGAGCATTGTGCAAGGTGACAAATATGTGTCTGTTTTCATTTTTTAAAATACAGACTGCCAATTCAAACTATGCAAATAGGTTTTAAAGTTCTATAATTATTCAGATTTAGTAACTTATGTACACTAAACAATTAGGACATTGACATTTTAAGAGCTTCAAATATCTATAATGGTCAATAAGAAAATTAGACATGTGCACACAAACCTGAAGGGCCCAGCTTAACATTACAAACTCCATTTTGCCTTCAGACTCTATTTTATGATTAACTTGCCCTGCGAGTGAACTCAGATGCTGGAAACCCCCTAACTTATTCTAGGAGCCATGACATGCCGCAATCACAATTCCCCTAGGCAAATAGCGACTCTACTACTACTAGAGACAACCAATCAGTTCTAAAGGGGGAAGTATCTAATGTCTAAAGTACATTGATGAAGCTAACAACCATTGTTTGTATGAAGCTGAAATCATTACTAGCCAATTAGAGTGTGCAAAGCAAATGTCAACCAATCATTGTTTATCTGAAAAGTCCCTCACCCTGCTACCATGATAAATAGACAAGGCTTGTACCAACTCAGCACCTCCTACACCTTCCACTGTGCTGGAGATGTTGGAGAGTCTGAGCACGAGCTTGAATAGACTCTGCTTTTGCATATGAGTTGGACTCCTGGTGCTCTCTGGTGGTCTATGAGGACCTCATGATCTAGGCATAACTAAACCACCGTTTTTATTTTTTTTTCATACATATGTTTCATATACAGTTATTATGTTCATTGTTATACTTTCTTATAATCTCCTTCTTTCCTGATGCCCACTCTCCTTTTACTAAATAGTCCCCTCCAAACTTCCAATCTATTTTTGGTACAGTCACGTATTCAAATATTTACAAATGAAGATATTGTTTCTAAAATGTCTTCAGCTTAGACTAATTGGGTAATAAAAATAGTCCTTTCTGTGGCCATGACAAAATCAGCTGTTCAAATGAATTATCAGTATTAAGTCACTCCTATAGCAAGTTCAGTGCAAAATATTCTGTTTTCAAATTTTTCTAAAATATTCTATTTATCCCTCATATCAGTAATTGAAACAACTGTTTAGACAATATGCACTAATTGGTATATTGTAAAGAATTAAACTAATAATAAAGTAATATAATTATCTATGTGAAATTACTTAATGTAATCATAAAATAATTCAATTATTTTAGTAGCTCAAATTAAAAAAAATGACTCTTAATACTGATCCTTTTTTTTTTTTGAAAAGTTATCAAAAGTTTATTTGAATTATTGATTGAATCATTTGTTAAGAGATGTTCTTCTTTTTTTTTTTGATTTTTAATATTTTTATTACATATTTTCCTCAATTACATTTCCAATGCTATCCCAAAAGTCCCCCATAGCGCCCCCCACTTCCCTACCCACCCACTCCCATTCTTTTGGCCCTGGCATTCCCCTATACTGGGGCATACAAAGTTTGCAAGTCCAATGGGCCTCTCCTTCCATTGATGGCCGACTAGGCCATCTTTCGATACATATGCAGCTAGAGACAAGAGCTCCAGGGTTCTGGTTAGTACATCATGTTGTTCCAACAATAGGGTTGCAGATCCCTTTAGCTCCTTGGGTACTTTCTCTAGCTTCTCCATTGGGAGCCCTGTGATATATCCAATAGCTGACTGTGAACATCCACTCCTGTGTTTGCTAGGCCCCAGCATCGTCTCACAAGAGACAGCTATATTTGGGTCCTTTCAGCAAAATCTTGCTAGTGTATGCAATGGTGTCAGCGTTTAGAAGCTGATTATGGGATGGATCCCTGGATACGGCAGTCTCTAAATGGTCCATCCTTTCATCACAGCTACGAACTTTGTCTCTGTAACTCCTTCCCTGGGTGTTTTGTTCCCAATTCTAAGAAGGTGCACAGTGTCCACACTTTGGTCTTCATTCTTCTTGAGTTTCATGCGTTTATCAAATTGTATCTTATATCTTGGGTATCCTAAGTTTTGGGCTAATATCCACTTATCAATGAATACATATTGTTTGAGTTCTTTTGTGATTGTGTTACTTCACTCAAGATGATGCCCTCCAGGTCCATCCATTTGGCTAGGAATTTCATAAATTCATTCTTTTTAATAGCTGAGTAGTACTCCATTGTGTAAATGTACCATAATTTCTGTATCCATTCCTCTGTTGAGGGACATCTGGGTTCTTTCCAGCTTCTGGCTATTATAAATAGGGCTGCTATGAACATAGTGGAGCATGTGTCCTTTTTACCGGTTGGGACATCTTCTGGATATATGCCCAGGAGAGGTATTGCTGGATCCTCCGGTAGTACTATGTCCAATTTTCTAAGTAACTGCCAGACTGATTTCCAGAGTGGTTGTACAAGCTTGCAATCCCACCAACAATGGAGGAGTGTTCCTCTTTCTCCACATTCTCGCCAGCATCTGCTGTCACCTGAATTTTTGATCTTAGCCATTCTGACTGGTGTGAGGTGGAATCTCAGGGTTGTTTTGATTTGCATTTCCCTGATGATTAAGGATGTTGAACATTTTTTCAGGTGTTTCTCTGCCATTCGGTATTCCTCAGGTGAGAATTCTTTGTTCAGTTCTGAGCCCCATTTTTTAATGGGGTTATTTGACTTTCTGGAGTCCACCTTCTTGAGTTCTTTATATATATTGGATATTAGTCCCTTATCTGATTAAGGATAGGTGAAGATCCTTTCCCAATCTTTTGGTGGTTTTTTTTTCTTATTGATGGTGTCTTTAGCCTTGCAGAAGCTTTGTAGTTTCATGAGGTCCCACTTGTCAATTCTCGATCTTACAGCACAAGCCATTACTGTTCTATTCAGGAATTTTTCCCCTGTGCCCATATCTTCAAGGCTTTTCCCCACTTTCTCCTCTATAAGTTTCAGTGTCTCTGGTTTTATGAGAAGTTCCTTGATCCACTTAGACTTGACCTTAGTACAAGGAGATAGGAATGGATCGATTCGCATTCTTCTACATGTTAACAACCAGTTGTGCCAGCACCATTTGTTGAAAATGCTGTCTTTCTTCCACTGGATGGTTTTAGCTCCCTTGTCGAAGATCAAGTGACCATAGGTGTGTGGGTTCATTTCTGGGTCTTCAATTCTATTCCATTGGTCTATTTGTCTGCCACTATACCAGTACCATGCAGTTTTTATCACAATTGCTCTGTAGTAGAGCTTTAGGTCCGGCATGGTGATTCCACCAGAGGTTCTTTTATCCTTGAGAAGAGTTTTTGCTATCCTAGGTTTTTTGTTATTCCAGATGAATTTGCAGATTGCACTTTCTAATTCGTTGAAGAATTGATTTGGAATTTTGATGGGGATTGCATTGAATCTGTAGATTGCTTTTGGCAAGATAGCCATTTTTACAATGTTGATCCTGCCAATCCATGAGCATGGGAGATCTTTCCATCTTCTGAGATCTTCTATAATTTCTTTCTTCAGAGACTTGAAGTTTTTATTATACAGATCTTTCACTTCCTTAGTTAGAGTCACGCCAAGATATTTTATATTATTTGTGACTATTGAGAAGGGTGTTGTTTCCCTAATTTCTTTCTCAGCCTGTTTATTCTTTGTGTAGAGAAAGGCCATTGATTTGTTTGAGTTAATTTTATATCCAGCTACTTCACCGAAGCTGTTTATCAGGCTTAGGAGTTCTCTGGTGGAATTTTTAGGGTCACTTATATATACTATCATATCATCTGCAAAAAGTGATATTTTGACTTCATCTTTTCCAATTTGTATCCCTTTGATCTCCTTTTGTTGTCGAATTGCTCTGGCTAGGACTTCAAGTACAATGTTGAATAGGTATGGAGAAAGTGGACAGCCTTGTCTAGTCCCTGATTTTAGAGGGATTGCTTCAAGCTTCTCACCATTTACTTTGATGTTGGCTACTGGTTTGCTGTAGATTGCTTTTATCATGGTTAGGTATGGGCCTTTAATTCCTGATCTTTCCAAGACTTTTATCATGAATGGGTGTTGGATCTTGTCAAATGCTTTTTCCGCATCTAACGAGATGATCATGTGGTTTTTGTCTTTGAGTTTGTTTATATACTGGATTACGTTGATGGATTTCCGTATATTGAACCATCCCTGCATCCCTGGGATGAAACCTACTTGGTCAGGATGGATGATTGTTTTGATGTGTTCTTGGATTCGGTTAGCAAGAACTTTATTGAGGATTTTTGCATCAATATTCATAAGGGATATTGGTCTGATGTTTTCTGTCTTTGTTGGGTCTTTTTGTGGTTTAGGTATCAGAGTAATTGTGGCTTCATAGAATGAGTTGGGTAGAGTACCTTCTGTTTCTATTTTGTGGAATAGTTTGTGAAGAACTGGGATTAGATCTTCTTTGAAGGTCTGATAGAACTCTGCACTAAACCCATCTGGTCCTGGGCTTTTTTCAGTTGGGAGACTATTAATGACTGCTTCTATTTCTTTGGGGGATATAGGGCTGTTTAGATCATTAACCTGATCTTGATTCAACTTTGGTACCTGGTATCTGTCTAGGAACTTCTCCATTTCATCCAGGTTCTCCAGTTTTGTTGAGTATAGCCTTTGGTAGAAGGATCTGATGGTGTTTTGGATGTCTTCAGGATCTGTTGTTATGTCTCCTTTTTCATTTCTGATTTTGTTAATTAGGATGCTTTTCCTGTGCCCTCTAGTGAGTCTGGCTAAGGGTTTATCTATCTTGTTGATTTTCTCAAAGAACCAGCTCCTTGATTGGTTGATTCTTTGAATAGTTTTTCTTGTTTCCACTTGGTTGATATCACCCCTGAGTTTGATTATTTCCTGCCGTCTACTCCTCTTGGGTGAATTTGCTTCCTTTTGTTCTAGTGCTTTTAGGTGTGTTGTCAAGCTGCTAATGTGTGCTCTCTCTAGTTTCCTTTTGGAGGCACTCAGAGCTATGAGTTTTCCTCTTAGAAATGCTTTCATTGCGTCCCATAAGTTTGGGTATGTTGTGGCTTCATTTTCATTGAACTCTAAAAAGTCCTTAATTTCTTTCTTTATTCCTTCCTTGACCAAGGTATCATTGAGAAGAGTGTTGTTCAGTTTCCACGTGAAAGTTGGCTTTCTATTATTTATTTTGTTATTGAAGATCAGCCTTAGTCCATGGTGATCTGATAGGATGCATGGGACAATTTCAATATTTTTGTATCTGTTGAGGCCTGCTTTGTGACCAATTATGTGGTCAATTTTGGAGAAGGTACCATGAGGTGCTGAGAAGAAGGTATATCCTTTTGTTTTAGGATAGAATGTTCTGTAGATATCTGCCAGATCCATTTGATTCATAATTTCTCTTAGTTTCACTGTGTCCCTGTTTAGTTTCTGTTTCCATGATCTGTCCATTGGTGAAAGTGGTGTGTTGAAGTCTCCCACTATTATTGTATGAGGTGCAATGTGTGCTTTGAGATTTACTAAAGTTTCTTTAATGAATGTGGCTGCCTTTGTATTTGGAGCATAGATATTCAGGATTGATAGTTCCTCTTGGAGGATTTTACCTTTGATGAGTATGAAGTGTGCCTCTCTGTCTTTTTTAATGACTTTGGGTTGGAAGTCAATCTTATCAGATATTAGAATGGCTACTCCAGCGTGTTTCTTCATGCCATTTGCTTGGAAAATTGTTTTCCAGCCTTTCATTCTGAGGTAGTGTCTATCCTTTTCTCTGAGATGAGTTTCCTGTAAGCAGCAAAATGTTGGGTCTTGTTTGTGTAGCCAGTTTGTTAGTCTATGTCTTTTTATCGGGGAGTTGAGTCCATTGATATTAAGAGATATTAAGGAAAAGTAATTGTTGTTTCCTGTTATTTTTGTTGTTAAAGTTGGCATTTTGTTCTTGTGGCTGTCTTCTTTTAGGTTTGTTGAGGGATTACCTTCTTGTTGTTTCTAGGGCGTGGTTCCTTTCCTTGTATTGGTTTTTTTCTGTTATTATCCTTTGAAGGGCTGGATTCGTGGAGAGATAATGTGTGAATTTGGTTTTGTCGTGGAATACTTTGGTTTCTCCATCTATGTTAATTGAGAGTTTGGCTGGGTATAGTAGCCTGGGCTGTAATTTGTGTTCTTTTAGTGTCTGTATAACATCCGTCCAGGATCTTCTGGCTTTCATAGTCTCTGGTGAAAAATCTGGTGTAATTCTGATAGGCTTGCCTTTATATGTTACTTGGCCTTTTTCTCTTACTGCTTTTAGTATTCTATCTTTATTTAGAGCATTTGTTCTGATTATAATGTGTCGGGAGGTATTTCTTTTCTGGTCCAGTCTATTTGGAGTTCTGTAGGCTTCTTGTATGTTCATGGGCATCTCTTTCTTTAGATTTGGGAAGTTTTCTTCTATAATTTTGTTGAAGATGTTTGCTGGTCCTTTGAGTTGAAAATCTTCATTCTCATCCACTCCTATTATCAGTAGGTTTGGTCTTCTCATTGTGTCCTGTATTTCTTGGATGTTTTGAGTTAGGATCTTTTTGCATTTTACATTTTCCTTGATTGTTGTGCCCATGTTCTCTATGGAATCTTCTGCACCTGAGATTCTCTCTTCCATCTCTTGTATTCTGTTGCTGATGCTCGTATCTATGGTTCCAGATTTCTTTCCTAGGGTTTCTATCTCCAGTGCTGCCTCATTTTGGGTTTTCTTTATTGTGTCTACTTCCATTTTTAGGTCTAGTATGGTTTTGTTCATTTCCATCATCTGTTTGGATGTGTTTTCATTTTTTCTGTAAGGACTTCTACCTGTTTGATTATGTTATCCTGTTTTTCTTTAAGGATTTGTAACTCTTTAGCAGTGTTCTCCTGCAATTCTTTAAGGGATTTTTGTGCTTCCTCTTTATTGTCTTCTGCCTGTTTAGCAGTGTTCTCCTGCATTTCTTTAAGTGTGTTATTAAAGTCCTTCTTGAAGTCCTCTATCATCATCAGGAGATATGCTTTTAAATCCGTGTCTAGCTTTTCCGGTGTGTTGGGGTGCCCTGGACTGGGCGAAGTGGGGGTGCTGGGTTCTGATGATGGTGAGTTGTCTTGGTTTCTGTTAGTAAGATTATTACGTTTACCTTTCGCCATCTGGTAATCTCTGGGGTTAGTTGTTATCGTTGTCACTGTTTAAAGATTGGAGCAGAAGCTGTGTTCCACTCCCCAGCAGTCCCAAAATCCTGAGGCGGGGGTCGTGGGTAGCTGGCGGGTGTCAGGCAACCCTGCTCTCCTGCTACCCAGGTGCTGATCCGCAGGATGAGGCCTGTGGCCCTACTCAGGCCGGTTTCTGCTTCCCTAACTAATGCAGTCTCAGGTCCCGTGCAATTGGATTGGAGCAGAAGCTGTGCTCCACTCACCAGAAGTCTTAAGATCCTGTGGTGGGTGTTGTGGGTAGCTGGCGAGTGTCAGCTGACCCTGTGCCCCAGCTGCCCCGGCGCTTTTCTGACCGGAAGAGGGTTGTGGCCCTATGTAGGCCAGATTTCTCTCTCCCCAGCCAGAGCAGTCTCAGGTCCCGCGTGATTGGACTGGAGCAGAAGCTGTGTTCCACTCCCCAGCAGTCCCAAAATCCTGCGGCGGGGGTCGTGGGTAGCTGGCGGGTGTCAGGCAACCCGCGCTCCCGCTGCTACCCCGGCGTTGATCCGGCTGGATGAGGCCTGTGGCCCTACTCGGGCCGGTTTCTGCTTCCCTAACTAATGCAGTCTCAGGTCCCGCGCAATTGGATTGGAGCAGAAGCTGTGCTCCACTCACCAGAAGTCTTAAGATCCTGTGGTGGGTATTGTGGGTAGCTGGCGAGTGTCAGCCAACCCTGCGCCCCAGCTGCCCCGGCGCTTTTCTGACCGGAAGAGCATACTGATCCTTTTTTGAGAAGCAGATGCAGTTCCTAAACTTGTGTCACCTATGTGCAAATTTCAACACATTGTGTTTTTGTATCTGAAGAATATAATTCAATAAAGTTCATTACCTGAGACAATACTTAAAGAGCTTCTATACTTTGAGACTTCAAAATTCTAAGTGTATTTACATGTGACATATGGTGATTTAATATGATTGCAGCTATCTACAATGTAAAATTTTATGAAGTATTCAGAAAAGGTGGTGTCGTTTATGTATTTCTACTATAAGATCAAATCATTACAGATCACCTACCATTCAAATTACATTCAAAAGAATTATATTAACATCCTATAGAAAATCATCTATCTCAGAATATATGCAAGCCCAGGGGCTAAATAACATCATCTTTGATATACTGGTATTTGTAGCTTTAGGAAATCTTATAAGAGTAAAAATTATATTTATTAAAAATTGAAAAGTTATAAAAACAAAATTATGGGGTAGTGTATTGATATAATTTACTGCATTGAATGATTATTTCCTACAGAAGTGCAAACTATACCTGAGAAAGTATTCCATAGGCATGCAACATCAAGGAACATGCACAGCTTATTAACAAGCCTATCATTAGAAACCACCCAGAAGCACTTTCAACTTTTTTCAAATGTTCACAGGCTTATTACGTAGTTTGGAGTAACTGGAAGGAAGTATGACCCATAAGCATCACCTGAGTTCCTTGAGAATGCTCTCCTGAGGCTTCTGAATCTTTTGAGCCTTTTGATTTGGAGGAAATTGGTGAACAATAGAAAAGACACATGGAGATTACAGACAAACATAGGGAAAAAAACCTAGTTATTTTTGACATGACAGGATTCATGATGGCACAAGAGATGTGAGAAAAAACATAAGGGAAGTTAGAACTTTCACAAGACCACAAATTGAATTTCAAATAACAGCAATATTAAAATGAATGGCATGGCATATCATATCCATTTAGATATATGCTTAAGGCAAGAAATGTGAAGGATTCAAGGAAAGGAAGGTCAGAGAGACAATGTTAGAGGCACTGCTGCAGAGATGCATAATGATATTCAATTCTTAAAACCTTATCTATCAGTCTTAATAATTTCATATTTTTTAAAGGAATGCGTTGAATAAAACAATACAGAATATTGAATATCCTCAGTTTTATGGTCAATTTTTATCTCACTGGTGGAATATAATTTATTTGGATGACCATCATTTCCAGTGCATCTCTGAATATCCTGGGATATTTGTAGAGGTATAAACCCAAAGTTCTTTCTGCAGTCACACCTAAAAAGAATTCAAGAAAGAAAGAGAAACAGATAGAACGAGGTGAGGGATAGATTAATATTTCCAGTCTGCAAATATGAAAAAATAATCCTTTCATTAAATCATTTGCAATGAGACTTTGAGCCACTGCTAATTATTGGAAGAGAGTTTAAATCATCTATTTAAGTGAGAATATTTTGATATAATACCTATGTGACTCAAAAAGTAGTTACTTTATGAACAATACCCTGCTTTTGTGGAAAGAAGAGATTGAGAAAGCAAATGAATCAGGAGTTAAAGTTGGAAAACCTATATTCTTACTGAGTTCATAAGAAAATACTTAAATCAAAGCAATTTTTAAAACCATTAAATGTATGCTTTTGCATGGTGGTATGGTTGATAATGTAGTTAGTTTGAACAAAGTCTCCTAAAAATTCTTATTATCATCATTAATCACTCTCATTATAGCATTGTAAGATATTTAATTATTTAACAATTGGTGGCATGTCATGCTATATAATGTATGAGCACAAATGTACACAATCAGTGTAAAAAACACAATGATGTTTCCATGAAACTTGCTTAGAAATTGAAGCTGGGGTCATTGACAATGTTATCAAAAGTTACATATTTATCAATCTAGATATAATTAAGTCTGAAAGCAGTGTTTTATTTATAGGACAGTAACATATTCTTATTCTATAATTACAATCTACTTCTATCCACACATTTATCAGTTTGATCCCCAATCAAAAATAGAGCAATAATATCAAGAGTTATGTGTATCAAGTGCTCCGTATTTTCTCAAAACACTCGTCAAACATGGGGGGGGGGGCAACACAATGGAAATGTGCTCAAACTTAAATGGTTAGAAAACAGCTTCTGGTGGAATTTTTAGGGTCACTTATACATACTATCATATCGTCTGCAAAAAGTGATATTTTGACTTCTTCCTTTCCAATTTTTATCCCCTTGATCTCCTTTTGTTGCTCTGGCTAGGACTTCAAGTACAATATTAAATAGGTAGGGAGAAAGTGGGCAGCCTTGATATGTACTCACTGATAAGTGGATATTAGCCCAGAAACTTAGAATACCCAAGATATAAGATACAATTTGCAAAACACATGAAACTCAAGAAGAATGAAGACCAAAGTGGGGACACTTTGCCCCTTATTAGAATTGGGAACAAAACATCTATGGAAGGAGTTACAGAGAGAAAGTTTGGAGCTGAGATGAAAGGATGGACCATCTGGAGACTGCCATACCCGGGGATCCATCCCATAATCAGCCTCCAAACGCTGATACCATTGCATACACTAGCATAATTTTGCTGAAAGGACCCTGATATAGCTGTCTCTTTTGAGGCTATGCCAGGGCCTAGCAAACACAGAAGTGGATGCTCACAGTCAGCTATTAGATGGATCACAGGGCCCCCAATGGAGGAGCTAGAGAAAGTACCCAAGGAGCTAAAGGGATCTGCAACCCTATAGGTGGAACAACAATATGAACTAACCAGTACCCCTCAGAGCTACTGTCTCTAGCTGCATATGTGTCAGAAAATGGACTAGTCGGCCATCAGTGAAGAGAGAGGCCCACTGGTCTTGCAAACTTTATATGTTTGTACAGGGGAACGCCAGGGCCAAGAAGTGGGAGTGGGTGGGTAGGGGTTTGGGGGGTAGGGAAGACTTTTGGGATAGCATTGGAAATGTAAATGAAGAAAATACCTAATAAAATAATAATAATAATAATAAAAGAAAACAGAAAACAGCTTCCAAAACCTCCTTCAAATTACAGTAAATGCTGTATGTTTCTCATATACCTGACATTGTGTGATTGGGCACAGGGAAGATGCTCACTGCCTATAGCCTCATGTCATTACCTCCTGGGTGATAGACCACTGTGTTGGGCAAGTTTCCCGCTGGTCAACATGAAGATGAACTTTCATGAAATAGTGCTGTTTGGAGGAATTAATAATTCATGGAAATCATGATTTTATTTCAGTATTTTTAGGAAGATAGTTTGATTTAAATTCTTTTGGGAATTTCCAGTAGCTGACAGAAAATTTATGGTTAGAATTAACAATAGAACATGCTCTTTCTTGCTGAATAGCAAGGACTGCATAGATTAGAGATAGGAATACAGAGAGTTTTCATTGATTATAAGCATGTAGTTGGGACAAGTTAATGGTCATAGAAAACTTTATTCATTCTAGGTTATATCTGACTCAGTTCCTGAATCTTGTGACCTATAGATGTGGCCACAAGTTTTGTTGTGCACCATGAAAAAAAAAGGAGTAAATTCACTTATAAATGTGAGATTAGAAAACAGATGATCAGTCAGTTTAGCTGGCCAAGACTTCAAAAATAAAATGTAATACAGACAACCTCTTCCTTAGTAAATGCAGATTGTCTTCAGTTAAGAATTTCTTTATAGACTGGCTTGCTTAACCTTGATAATCTATAAGAAAAGAATTCTTGTTTTGGACTTACAATGAACTTCTCGAAAGAAAAGTACATGAGTAGTTTATAATTAGATATAAGATTCAAATAAGAATATGTAATCAATGATCCTGTTGTAATTCCCTTTTTTTCTTTTTGCAATTTTTTATTAGGTATTTTCTTCATTACATTTCAAATGCTATCCAGAAAGTCCCCTATACCCTCCCCCTCCTGCTCCACTTCTGTGTTTGCCAGGCACTATCTCCTCTACTCCTATTATCCGTAGGTTTGATCTTCTCATTGTGTCCTGGATTTCCTGGATGTTTTGAGTTAGGATCTTTTTGCATTTTGCATATTCTTTGATTGTTGTGTCCATGTTCTGTATGGAATCTTCTGCACCTGAGATTCTCTCTTCCATCTCTTCTATTCTGTTGCTGATGCTCGCATCTATGGTTCCTGTTTTCTTTTCTAGGGTTTCTATCTCCAGAGTTGTCTCCCTTTGGGTTTTTATTGTTTTGTTTTTATTTTATTGTTTCTACTTCCATTTTTAGATCCTGGATGGTTTTGTTCAATTTCATGCCATTTTGGTAGTGTTTTCCTGTAACTCTCAAAGGGATTTTTGTGTTTTTTCTTTAAAGGCTTCTAGCTGTTTACCTGTGTTTTTCTGTATTTCCTACTTAAAGTCCTCCATCATCATCATGAGAAGTGACTTTATTTAGATTCATGTCCTGCTTTTCTGGTGTGATGGTGTATCCAGGACTTGCTAGGGTGGGAGAGTTTGGTTCTGATTATGTCAAGTAACCTTGGTTTCTGTTGCTTCTGTTCTTATGCTTGCCTCCTTCCACCTGATTATCTTAAGTTCTTGCTGCCCTCGATATATCTGATTGGAGTCTGTCCTTCCTATAATCCCAGTTGATTCGGGACTGCTCAGAGTCCAGCTTTCTCTGTGATCCTTTGAATGTGGGCTCCTGTGAACCTGAGATTCTGGGATTGTCAGAGTTCTTGGCAGCCAAGCTCCTCTGAGACCCTGAAATACTGGTGTGACCCAGCTCCTGTTATCATGAGATCCTGTTGTCCTAAGATCTTGGGCATGTTACAATGCCTGGAAATGGTGTCTACTTTAAGGACTGTTGAGCTGTCTGGTCTGTTCGAAACCAAGGTAAACCAAACTGATCAAAAGGAACCTGAGCCTCTGGTCAGGAAGGGTTCTGATGTCCTTGTTCCTGCTGTCCCAGGCCCATCACATTTGGATTGGAACTGATGTTGTGTTCCGCTCACCAGTGATCCTAAGATCTCATGGAGAGGCCTCTAGGGACCATGGGGGTGTCCGCCGACTCTGTGCGCAAAGTGACCAGGTGCTGGCACCAACCAGAAGGGACTTGTGCCCCTGGTCAGGCCAGTTTTCTGCTTCCCTAATGCTTTCTCAGGTCCCGCACGATTGGATTGGAACAGAAGTTGAGTTCCACTCACCAGTGATCCTAAGATCTCATGGAGAGTCCTCTGGGGACTGTGCAATTCCCTTTTTGTGTAATGACTTTAGTTTGAAGAATATGTTTTGATGGTGATTGTTTTTAGAAAATTTGTAACTTGTTCCTATGAGGTGATTTTCTTCTTAGAGAACTTTGTCTTTAGGGGTATAAAAGGGGAAAATTAAAGTTGTAGGTTATTGGAGCTTGCTCCATCCATTGTGTGTATGTGTGTGTGTGTGTGTGTGTGCTGTGTGTATGTGTGTTGTATGTGTGTGTGTGTGTGTGCACTTGTGTGATTTCCCCCTTTTTAACCCTATCCCAAGAGAATTAAGTTTTGCTCCCTCAGAGATCTGCTCAGTGACTTTTCCCCAACTCCACACTTGACCCTTCTTGGTTTACACTGTGGTGTCTAAGATGGCCTTGGACCAAAATATATGACACCTGGTTCAGAACCCAACTTTTCTCTTTCCACAAAAGTCAGCTACTGTTTGCAAAGATGTTCTTAAGAAACCAAAATAAACGAGGAAATACCATCACTGGATATATAGTCGAAGTTTTAAAGACCTCCCTGTGTTAATCGGGCAGAGTAGAGGGGTCACATACTTAAGTTTTGCTCTTGTTTAAACACAAATCTATCAGACACTTTGAACTACTCTTATTGGATGATGAAGCACAGCTGTGGATTTGGTCTAATGCTTGCTTTGTGTTAATTGGGTTCCCCAAATTACACAAATTCTTGTGTAATTAAGACACTGAGGTTCCCTGCCCCTAGTTGGTTTGATTGGTATAAAAATTTGCCACCCAATCACTGGGCAGGGAGACAGAGGCAGGGCTTTAGGAATCCCAAGCAAGTAGACCAAGAGAAGAAGGATTTGGAACCAGCATGCCAGGGATCTGGGGTGGGGAGGTGGTGGTGGGGGACAGGACAGGAGTAAGGACCAGGTCTGAGAGGTGCAGAAGTGAGAGCACACCAATCATGTAAAAGCTGGGGAAGGGCCTCCCTAGTGGGATCCCAGATTGGGTCTTGGGCAGCAAAGATAGAATATAGATTTTAGTAAGTAGTAACTCAGGAATATTGGAGGGCAGGTTTAGTTAGGTAGAGGTTTGGGTGTGGCCTGTCCATTGAGCTGTTTAAGGCATATTAAAATATAAGGCTACGTGTATGTGTGTGTTTCATTCGAGAACTCAGAACATTGGGGCTGGTAGCAAGGGATGCACTGCTGTCACTGCTGCCAGGTCGTTTTGAACAGGATTAATTGGCAACAGCAACAGGGCACTGGCTCAGTGTACATACCAGCTTCCTTGAACCACCTTGAACCATTCCTTGAACCATTCAAAGTGCTTGGTTAATCGATCTCGTTGGATACCCTTCCAACTTAAAGAACATGAAGTCTTGTATCTCCTATGTTCCTACCTGGTGGTTCCTTTGGCCTTTGGTCAACTGCTCTATTCTGTGAAGTATACATTGTCAGACTTTCTTGTTTTTACCTAAAATAATCTTTTTTTAAAAACTTGTAATAGCCAAAATCATTGCTTGCTAAATGTGAGTAACTTAGCCATGGTACTTGACTCTACTCTTAGTCTCTGCTTTATAACCTTTGATTTCATAAATGATATGGGGTATTATTCTATGATTGTCTATTTAGATTTTCATAATGTTAATATCTAAAAAGTACAAAAATTTACAACTGAGCTCCTATAACCTCCCTATTGATAGCATCTTATTACATTCAGATATTTATAAACCAGAGAAAAGGACTTGACTATCATTACATTAATGTTTTGAAAATAAATGAAGACAAACCAAGTGACTTTGACATTTAATCATGTGCCATGTTTCTGCTATTGATGATGCCTTTTGTAGATTCTGTTTTCCAGCTGAGGCTTATGTATTGTTTCTGTATCTTTCTACATTACATATGGTCCAGCTCTTTTCAGTGTTGATTCTTCCCGCTTTTTGTTGTCTGAAAGCATACTTATTATTATTAACTTAAATAAATAGCACAAGAAAGGCGAAAGCCAATTTTACCAAAATTTTAAAGCGAAAATTTATTTTTAAAGAGAAAATGTCACTATAGGTATATAGTGGACTCATCTATTTTGCTAGTTGCTTATAATACATTCTCTTATTTTTAAAGAATGCCATATGCATGTTTTTACTGTGTGGTGTTTTTTTTTATTTTTTAATTTTAGTATTTATTTGACTAAAGCTTACATAGACGAAACACACACTGTGTGTGTATTTGGAACTATGTGTTACATGATCCTATTCTCTCTTGGGGCTTAGCTGTGGATGTGGAATGAATGTACTTTCAGGCTCCTATCTTGATCTGAACGAAGCGATGGACTGTGACTGGAATTGAAAGATAAAATTCTCCCTGTCTTCCCTTATTTTGCTTTTTGACAGAGTATGTGTTATGGAAACAGAAGAGTCTCTCTCTCTCTCTCTCTCTCTCTCTCTCTCTCTCTCTCTCTCTCTCTGTCTCTCCTCCCCTCCCTTCCCTCTTCCCTCCCTCTCCCTCTTCTCTCCATTTAAGTCTATCCTCTGTCTATCCTCCCCTACCTCCATCTTTCTCCCATCTTTTGTTCCTCATTCCTTCTCTTCCTCTAAATCTCAGCCCTCATTATTTCTCTCCTATCCACACTCATTTAAGAAAATGTTTCCAATGATAACATAAAATCAGGCTTCCTTTTAAAGGTCCAATTTTCCTTGTTTTGATTAATTGTAATCAAACAAACAAACAAACAAACCCACAAAATACCATTGTAATAAAAATATCCCATATGATTAATGTTATAAAATCTTCAGATTTTTGAGATAGTGAATCCTGAACCTTCCACACACAGATATTAAGGGGGCACAGACAGTTCATAAGAGTTTCAGTTTAGAGTATATATTAAAAAAAAGATTTGTGGATATAGATTCAGAATAAAGTCCTGCAACATATGCTTATGTAGAGTTCAGGCAATTCAATCTCACTATACGGCAAAACAGTGAATACTACATAAGAAACCTATATGTAGTAAGAAGTGACATCAAGGACTCTTTCCCTCCCTTACTTCCTTACTGTTTATACTAGTCAGCATGTTCTATGTATATGTTAACAGAAATTAACTTTCTCATTGTACAAACTTTGCAAAAGGAATGGAATATGTAAAGACAAAGGCAATGACGATGATGCCACGCGCTGCAGGCAGGAAAGGGGCAAAATCACTGTGATGCTTAATCGTTATTTTAAACTCGAGGAGATTTAGTATCTCTGGCCATGAAATGTAGACAAAGTAAATCAAGTACCTACATCCATTGATTTTTGCTTCCTGACTGCCAATTTAATATGACGGCTCAGAAACCCACTCTTAATAACAGGCATTCTATCCACTGTATCTGAAACTTAGCAGACCCTTTCTTGTAAAAATTAGTTATTGCCATTTTTTTTTTGCACAGCAAAATAAAAGTAACTAATACAGTATACTATGTAATTGTTTTCCAATTCAGGATTGGAAATTCCGTTGTCCCTTCTAGAAATCATTATCTGTTAGCACACTGCTCATAAATTGCTTAATACAAGATTCAATTTAATATTTGATAAATTTTAGTGTAAGATAAATTAGTAATTATCAGTTTCAGTTACAGTTAAATGAGAACTGTTTTAATGCTTGGTTAACCACTTTATGAATCTATGATCTTTTGTAATTATGTAGCATTCCATATTATTCCATATTACAGATTCTTTAGAAGTAGAGCAGTCACAAAATGACACTGGGAATGGGGATGGAGCAAAACAGCAATGTAGCAACGAGATTTTAACACATGTGTGAATTCTATATAAAAGCTTACAATGGCTTCCCTCGCCCACTTTGGAGTAGCCAAAGATTAATGATTCAATATCATATGCTAACTAAAGCATTTTATTGGATTCCTACATGATTATCACTGTCAGAACATGATTTAATGGGATAATAAAATGGTTCAGTGAAAAACAAAACACTACGGACCCGATTTCAGGCCCCCAAATTCATATAGTGGGAAGAACCAATTCATGGAAGTTTTTCTTAAAACTGGTAGCACATGCACACACACACACACACACACACGTGCATGGACACACACACACATACAAACACACACTAATGAAATGTTAAAATGATCTGTGAAAATGCATACAATTTTCAGTCATTTCAAAATATTATGCATTTCAAGTGTAGGCCGATATTGTATGAGCATTTTCTTGGCCCTTTCACTATAGGTATCCTAAAGACATTATTGCATGTTTCCTCTTCAGGCCAGAGCAGAGCGACTGGGGCTCTTTGTGCCTCAGTGCTTGGACCACTTCAATATGGATTATCAGGATTTACTCCGAAGCTGAAAACCTCTGTCAATTAACCACACTGCTGCACCAAAGGATTCTATTATGAGAGAAGCTCTATTGGATTCCCTCAGTTCCGCATCATGTGTTCACCTTATCCTGCATTATTCTCCCGATATCAATGCTTCTGCTTCTTTTTTCCTATGCCAGTCTACGGCTTAGCTGTGCAAACAAACATGGCACATGGTAAAACAGGTGTAGAAATTTGAACAAAAATTCTCATTAAATAGCAAGGGAGAACGGGACAAAAGAAAGAAAGATTCAACTACTATGAAAAGAAAATGTCCATTTTTTGGTATTTCTTATAACGAATTATTAAAAAAGAAATTAGCAATGAGAACAATATCCTATAATGCAATTAATTATGTATGTTAAAAGAGCGAGCTCAGGACTACTGTTCTAGTCATTTACATAGTCGGCTATAAAATATCTCTGACACATTATATGCATGCGCCTTTTTCTGTCAGAGTGTTTTGGTTTTTGTCTTGGATATATTTAATCTGATTCAAAACAATTTCTTTTTGCCACACCATAAGCATATATGACCTACTCAGATTACCATACAGAAGGCTTCTTCATCTAACAATTATCCAGATTTACCAGAGAATCTTGTTGCTCTAATTAATGTGTTCATTTCTTTTTCATAAAAGACATATTTTCAATAAAAAAGAATGCAACACATAATTGTTAAATTTATAAGATTGTCTTTTTTTTTGTCATAGCTTAAAAATACCTTATAGTTCCCTAAATTTTTACCCACAGAGAGGCCAGAATGACCCTGGACACTCCGTTGCTCTCTAGTCCTTGTGAACTTTAATGAAATAATGCAGATGAAACACATCCCTCATCCTGTGGAAAGAGATATAGTTTATTAGAGGCAAGCACATGTGAAAGGCCATAGAGTGGACAGGGACTACAATGATGAGCAAATCCTTGGGCATTAGGTCACACTTTGAGCTGTGAAATGTCTCTGGAGCGGAGGGGTTTTTTTTGTTGTTTCTGTTTTTTTGTTTTTGTTTTTGGGGTTTTTTTTTATTTTGTCTCTTAAAGGATGGTCTCTTATTCTCATTATTGACATGATTTTTCCTGTTAGCTCTTTTTTTTTATTAGATATTTTCTTTATTTACATTTCAAATATTATCCCCTTTCCTGGTTTCCCCTCTGAAAACCCCTTATCCCTTCCCACCTCCCCCTGCACACTAACCCACCCACTCCCACTTGCTTCCTATTAGATCTTGTAAGAGGAAAAGACGCTTCCCTTTTTCCTTATCACAGACCTTACCATCCCACACCCATCAGACCAGGGTTTGAATTTCTGGAAACAAGTTTAAATAAGCAGCTACTAATTGCGCCCTTGGCAGTTGAAAATATAATATCTTCTTCCAGTTGCACAGAGAGGACTCAAGTCCTATTCCTAACTAGAGTCCTGTGTTTCCACTGAATATTTTCCAAATCTCTTGGTTATGAGAATAGGAGTCCAGCCTTAAAGTCCTCTAAGCCTGTTACAGCTCCCAATTGCATAACAAAATTATTGGATGAAATCTTTCAAGTACAGGTTTAGAGTTTCAAACTCACTATCATCATGAAGTTATTTTAAAATAAAAATTTGATATTAATGTACAACCATGTTCAAGAAGAGGACTAGCCAGTGTGTTGGCACACACCTTTCATCTTAGCAGTTGGCATGTGAACCATTGTATATTTGAAGCAGCTTGGTTTACAAAGTGAGTCTTTTCAACCTGTCTTGAAAAACGAAAACAACAACAACAACAACAACAACAAAGACGACAATGACATAAAAGACATAAAGGAAGCATGAAGATAAATCTTAGAGGCCAAGCTCTAGTGTAGAACATGCACAGTTCTGGGTTTCAATTCAAAATCATCCACCCTATTTATAAAAATTGAAAACTTGGCATAGAATTTGTTGGTTTAAAAATGAATCTTCTCTAGAATAGGTTGTAATTTTTTTTTTTTTTTTAGCAAAAAGGTGGGAAGAATAAAGGGAGATAGACAGGAAGGGAGGACAATATTAAGTTGAAAAAGGAAGAGAGGATCAATCAAAATTCACCTGCACAAGATAAACAAGTTTATAGACAGCTTCCTCATCCCTGATGAAGCACTGACAATCTCAGTCACGTGCTGGTTTTGTGCAGATAGTTCACTGCAATGCAATGAGGCCATGAGGCTGCCCTATATATAGAAATCATCATCTATTCATTGTGCGTTTCCCAATCCTAGATTCCTCCATTATTTTTGATCCCTCTATTTAAATCCTCATTGAGACTTGGTTTTTATATCTATACCTGTTGGAGCTAAACTTTTCAGCATCATAGCTTCTGGGCACTTTGACCAGCTATGGGTTTCTGCATTAAACACTGCCAACTCTAGCCAATAATCACAGAAAAAAGGATAGATACGATACTAGTATTTGAATAGAAATATAAATGTTTTAAAGACAAGTTGAGTAATGACTGGATAGCAAAACAATTGCAGTAGGTTCTCTGCTTTACATAACCTTTATGGCCAAGTGCTCTTGACTAGGGTTTAAGGAACCAGGCACAAGCTCCTTCCTAGGAATGGGCCTTAAATTCAATTAATCACTGTTCCATTATTGCAATGGAAGTCATATCCTGCTCTTTAGGCTAGTATCATAACTTTCAAGTTTGTTGAATGCATATGACTCTTCATGAAGTTTCTCCAGACGCCTGCATATCATCTTCTAGAATCATGGAATCTAACCAGTATGAGAAAGGTTTCATCTCAGATTCAATTTGATTTGTCTATTACCTGTAGCCAACTTATGTGGTGTTTTCAACAGTAAGACCTTATCATCAAAGTATTGTGGGGAACCAAGAAAATATAGAAATACTCTGTATTATTTTGGTGGATAGTCTTTGGTGTCTTCTTCGTCAATAACTCATAAAGGCATGTCCCACATTAGACAATATTGTTGACTAACTCGTGGGTAACTGGAGGAGCATTAGCCATTGTCATCAGTGCAATACTCACCGACTTCTAATATGCGTATGAAACATGAAGTGTTTATATAGTTTGTCCATATAATGTTAATTTGGCTACATCCAGTCTTTTCCTCTCTTCTCAAATCTTCAATTTTCCTACCTCCATAGAAGATGCCACAGGTATTAATCCTTGTGTTTTCATGACTGATGTGTTTTACTGTCATTTCTCTACTACTAATAAAACCATTTTATTAGTCTTTATTTACTAATAAAACCATTTTATTAGTCTTCCACAAGCAGACATTTTAAACACTTCTTTAAATTTGTAACATATATCATTGTATAAGGAATTTTTTCTTTCTGAAACTGAAATACATTACTCAGTACAGTATCTTTCATGTGTACCATTTTCTTACAAACTTTATAATACTTTACTTTTGGATCACGTTTCTATGTTTATGTATCTCACACTTTTCTAAGTCATTCATCTGTAAATGAACATTATGCTGGTTCCATTTCCTAGGTACTGTGAATGACCCCCACTGAACATGGGAGTGAAAATACTTCTGCTGTAGTGTATGGAATCCTTTGTGTGTATTCCTATGAGAAGTTCCATACTTATATTTCTAAATGTGCATTCACACTACTTTCCATGATGCTTCAAAATTTGCCACCAACAGATAATAGTTCCGCTTTTCCTCTATATCCTTTTCTGTAGTTATAGTCCTCAATTATTTTATTGTTCAGTCTGTTATTATTTCTATAATAACCATTCTGACTTCAGTATGATGAAATCTCAATGTTCACTTAGCTTACATTTTTTGATGGCTAAAGTTTGTGAACATTTTTATTTAGGAGTCATTTGTTCTTATTATTCTGAGATTATTATTCAAATCATATCTCTGCTTTTCTTATATTTAACTTATTAATTTATTTGTACATTATAAATACCAGTCTTCTGTAAGATGTACAGCTGGCAAAGGTTTCTACCTATGCTGTAGGCTGTTTATTCAAACTGTTAATGTTCTTTTTCCTTTGCAAAAAGAAAAGCATTATAATGTCATGAGATTGCCACAAGTTTAATATTGATCTTATTTTCTGAAAAGATAAGTAACAATATTTAAGAGTGTTTTGGCTTCTTATTAAAGGGAAAAAAGTGACCATAGTTGTATGGATTTATATCTAGATCCTTTATTCTGTTTAGTTATTCATGTATCAATATTTTGAGCCATAATTGTATTGCTATAGTTCTGCATTATAGTTTGATATCAGGTGTTGTAATATTTCCAATAGTATTCTTGTTATTTAGGGTTTCGGATGTTACTTGTGCTTCAACGTGAATTTTGAGAACTTTTTAAAAAAATTTGTGTGAAAATTTAAGTCAATAGTTTGAGTTTGCACTGAAAATTTAACATGCCTTTCATAGGATGGCCATTGTTACAATATTTACCATACTAACCCATGGTTAATGTGAGACCTGTTCATCATTTAACATATTCCTCAATTAATTTTTATGGCATCTTAAAGTTTTCATCGTATTGTTCTTTAATTTACTTGATTTGTTTTGTTCCAAAACATATATATATACACATATATATGTATATATGTGTATATATATATATATATATATATACATATATATATATGTTTATGAATGGGATTGTTTTCTTTATCTTTCTCAATATGTTTGCATTGTTATATGTAAGCTGCTAATTTTAATGTGGCAGTTTTATAAACTGCCAATTTTCTGTAAAGGTTTATCAGCTTTAAGAGATTGCTAAAGCAGTCTTTAGAATATCTTATGCATAAAATCATGTTATTCCCTTAGATACATAATTTATCTTTTTATTTCCTATTTATATCCCTTTATTCCTTCTCTTGCTTATTGCTTTCATTAATACTTTAAAAACACTACTGAATTGGAATGAAAACATTGGGCATCTTTGTCTTATTTAGATTTTACAGGAAATTCCTTGAGTTTTTCTCTATTTTATTTCATAGGATATTGGAATATCTTTGTTATATACAGTTTTAATTAAGTTGTGCTTTCTCTCCTCTTTAGTCTCTTCAATATATTTTCCATGAAGTGGCACTTAATTTGGTTAAAGACCGTTTCTTCCTCTATCGAGAGGATATGGTGATGGCTGTCCTTTACAACATTTAGGTAATGGATTACATTTATTGATTTATGTGTATTGGGCCATCCCTGCATGTCTAGCATAAAACAAACTAGATCAAAATGAATGATCCTTTTCATGTTGTAGTGGCTTAAGTTAAATGTCTTCTGTAGTACCTGGCATTTGAACAAATGGTCCTCAGTTGCTGGCACTGCTTTGCACTGTTGGGATTTGTTGGCTTTTAAAAAAGATATGTCACTGGGGATGATATTAGAGCTTATAAAATAATGTCCTCATGCCATTTCCCCAGAAGGAGGATAATAACTAGATGACTAAAAAAGTTTAAAGATAATTTATAAAAAACATTTTAAGGTACTGTAAATCACAATCTCTAAATAATACCCAAAGTTTTTCTGGATTGTCTGAGTTTCCTAAAGAAAACTGAAAGTTTAAAAAGTATATACTATTTGGCAAAAAAAAAAAAAAAAAAAAAAGGAGAGAGAAAAATAATGTCTTTTTTCTTATGTCTACTGGTTGGCATTTAATTTGCTTTCCTCCCCTATGCTCCAAATGGCACCATTAATTTGACTACTTGAGCTTTCTCTGAGTTTTTATTAATTCTTTGAGAATTTCATAAAACATTAATTAATAGAATTCAGATCTATTTTCCCCAGATCTGGTCCTTTATCCCTACTCACCCAATTTTGTGGGGTTATTTATTTATTTATTTATTTTTATTAGGTATTTTCTTCATTTACATTTCCAGTGCTATCCCAAAAGTCCCTCATACCCTCCCCCACACACCCCCATCCTCCCACTCCCATTTCTTGGCCCTGGTGTTCCCCTGTACTGAGGCATATAAAGTTTGCAATGTGTTTTTTATGCTTAAATAATAGTTTTTGTTGTTCAAGTATTCTTAAATGTATGGCCTTTCACTGCATGTAAGGAGCTATAATCTTGAGAAAACTTACCCTCTTTTCCAAGAAACTAACAAGTGCCACAATCTCAATGGTTAGTAGTGAGAACATGGCTTTGTGTCCCACAATAATGTCTGTATTTGAGAAGGGTATGAAACCTTCAGACTAATTTCACAAAAACAAACAAACAAACAAACAAAAACCATTCAACTAACCAAACAAATAACCCAACAAACCCCATTACTTTGCAACTGTGTTTAGGTGCTTCCTGGCTCTGGCAGTTTCCCTGGAGTGCTTTAATCTTGATGGCCTTGCTAATTTTTTTTAAAATACTGCTTGTCAAGAATCTGGCAGATCGTCTTCCTTCTTTATTGAAAATATTTTACTTATTTTTCTATGTGGGGATCTGGAAAAAGTGTGAATATATAAAAGTATTAAAGTGAGTTTTTTAAAAATGTATGTGCTCGGAATAGTTTTGTTTGTTTTCATTTTCCTTTTGTTGCCTGAATGAAAAGAGGTAATTACGTGTTTCCCTAGCTCATGTGTTTGAGTTCCTCAACCACTTTAAAGCATATTCTGCATTTCTGGTTTCATTCCTTGAACAATAATCGTGGGTAACTGATGGCACTGAAGCCGGACTAGAGTTGTACTGCTTTCTTTTCCATGGCAACAAAAGAAACAAACAAGAGTTGTTTAAGCTTTATTTGTGAAGATGTAATAGAGTCATTTTATATCTAAAAGTTGTTTGAGGGAAAACTGATGCTTTAGGCCAGGGCAAAGTGAGCAAGTTAATGGATATGAAGAAATAGAAGTGGCACTGGATGCTATGAACTTCAATCAGAGACATGACAGTACAGCAGTGTGTTTGTTTACATGAACAGTTTAGAAATTTGAACCACTGCAGAAATATAAAAACAGAAAGCTTGAAGGTAAGTAGGTCACGAGAAGGAGAGACTCATAAGTGAAGAATAATCGTCTTTAAAAACTTTATCACTGCACCAGAGACACTGTGTCTGATGAAGGTCATTCGGTTTGGAGAAAACAAAAATTGTATGGTCAATGATATTTGTTACCAAATCTGAACACGATAAAAAAATCTTTTATCTAGATGTCCAACAAGTTGTCTAAAGATTGGAAGTGGTAGAATAACTTCAAGCTATATATTCATGATCGGATTATAAAATTATTAAAAAGATTGACATGTACAACTTCAATATAAAATTTTTGTTTCATCCTATTATAGTTTATTTTGTCCTATTTGGTTATAAGCTCTTAGAAGCCTGTTCTTTCCTAATGAGAGAAAGGAAGTGGAATTGGAGGGAGGGAAGGGAAGGGTAGGAGAAGAGAGGTGGGGAGGACCTAGGATAGATGGAGGAAGAAGACACTATAATCAGAATATGTTGTATGAGAAAAGAATTTTCTTTTAAATTAAGGAAAATTTGTATTACTCTGAAGATATTCACCTTTAGGATGAGTTCTTAAAAATACTGCTGGCTAGTAAGAAAGCATTATAAACAACCCCCAAATTGTGCTTCACATCAAGGTTTAGCAGTTAAATATTCCTTTTAAATCAATATATATGTATATATAAAGAGATTCAAATTTCTAGCAGACATAAATAAAGCATGCTGTTTACCGTTCCTACTACAGTCTGTGAATGAGGCACTTTAAAAATCGTTTAAGATAATAACTCGTCATGTTGAATGTAATGGGTCCTTTTTACATTTTCTGTTATAAAACTGTATAATAACAAGCGTCAGAGACATGCCCATTGTCTGTCAGGATTCCTATAAAAAGGCTGAGCTAATAGCTATGAGATTTACTCAGAGGAGCTGGTTTAAACCCATAGGCTCTGCACTTGCTACTTCAGATTCAGTGAGCTCACTGGTACCTTGCTTAATTGTTTCAGTGAGCCTTATTTGCCAGGTATCCTCTATCTCCTCTGGAGCTTACATTTTTTCCACATCCTCTTCCACGGGATTCTTTGAGCTCTGGGGGAACAGATTTGATGGAATCCTGCAGTTTAGACTTTCTATCCACAGAATGTCTGCCTGTGGGTCACTGCATCTGTCCCCAACTGCTGCCAGAGGATGCCTCTTTGATGATGACAGGATAAAGAACTGATTGTAGCAGAATATCATTAGGAGCGATTTTATTTTGTTTGTTTGTTTGTTTGTTTGTTGTTTTATTGATGTTTTTGCTTGGGTTTTTGTTGTTTGCTTGTCTGTTCTGTTTATCTGTCTGTTTGTTTGTTCTGATCTGTCATATTTGGTCTCTGGTCTGTGTCATTTGTAGAATGTCTTGGTTAACCAAGTCGTATCAGGTTTATGTTCCATCTTGTGGATTAGGCCTTAGATCAAATCCGACCTTGTTTGGCTACCTCCACAATTTCTGTGCCACAAGTGCCCTGGCACATATACAGCTAGAATAGGTTGGAGATCAAAGGGCTTGTGTTTAGGTTGTTGTCTACATTTCTCATTCAGGAGCCTACTGAGTTTCTCCTACACCCTCCTACCTCATCTCCCACTTGGAGATGGGCCCTTTCCCCCAATCTTGCTCCTTGACAACTGCAGCAGGTGGGATATCTGATCTTGAGATCATATGCCTAGGTAGCAGACAAGAGCTGGACTCTAGTGCAATGGATTTATGTGTGAGCTGGACTCTGATGCATTGGGCTTATGTGTAAGCTGGTCTCAAAGGCATGACAGCAGGAGACCTGGCCACCCACTTGCTGGCTTCCTCATTTGGTGAGTTATCTAGGGCATTGCAGTAGAGCTCATCCTGGTGGTGTGGATACAGGAGAGCTGGTATGCTGAACAACTCAACTACCACCCAGGCATAGATCCTGGGGTATTAGACTAACCCAACATCTACCTCATCTATGAACTGCTTGAGCCTAGTCAATCCTGCAGATACAAAACTGCAGGATCTCCATTGCATGAGGCTACAACAGGATACCCTACTGAGACCTGCTAAGGATCCAATATTAATAGTGTAGCAGAAGCCACAGGCCTCACACTGGACCAATTGTAAGGAATATTTGAAATTAAAGATGTGTAGACCAAAGAGTATATTGGCTGGCACACTGTGCCACAGTATAGGTTCCATGAGAAGACTTTTTGTTTGTTTCGTTTTGTGTTATTTTATTTTATTTCGTGGGAGAGATTGTCATGGTAGAGGGCAAATTAGAAGGGATGGGGAGATGAGTAGGAAATGTTGTGAAATTCACAAAAATTCAATTAAATGTTTAAAAGCAAAAAGATGTCAATTAGGATGAAACTTTCTCCATGAAAGCTGAAAAGTTTTGTTACGTACAGTTCTAGGAATCACAACTATTAACATTATGCTTTCTAGATATACAGGGCTCATGGTTTTGACTTGAAACAAAATTGTTTCCTGATGAAAATATTCTGTTTGGTTTCTTTTATTGGGTTAATTATATAATTGTATTTAGAATTTATTTCAGCCAGCCATGTTATGTGCTTTTCATATTTACTTAGAACAATCCTGCTAAGACAAACACCATTGTTAGCAGTATTTTAAGGGATGGAGAACTTGTGGTACAGAGCTGCTTGGAAAACACTCCATGCGAATAACAAGTGGAAAACGTTCAATCAAGACCTAGCTTGTATATGTTCTGATCTGTTGGTCATGGAAAATTACTTATGTGACATGTTTTAACCCACTGCTTTTTCTTTAACCCATTGATAATTTGTTTCATTTGTTTATTAAGGGAAATAATTGTAACCCATCAATTTAAAGATCACCTTACACATTTTTTTTCACATAAAATTTGCTCATCTGGCCTGACAGTCAGTGTCATTCTTTAATAAGAAATAGTATTTCAGCTGATTTTTCATGATTTCTTTTTTACAACGTGCAGATGCATATATTTTAAATGTCTTTAAAAATTACTTCAAAATTGACAAAAATAAAGTAATATAAATGTGACATATACTCTTGGTACAATGTCATCTGTGAAAGACATTAAATGAATTTTTAAAAGATGGCATATATCAAATTGATCTTCAACATTTATCCAAGAAATGCCATTTGCAACGTCATAGACAGAGATGGACAGGCTTATACCAACTGAAATAACTGAGCTACAGAGTGGAAACTGAAGCATCATCTCCATTTATCAGAATCCTAAAATAACTAAACTCAAATTAACCGAGCAGAATGGTGCTTAACATAGATTTGTTCGGAAGAAGACGGAGAGATGATGGTCAGATATGTAAGACTCAATTTCAAAGTAGAAGATTATTTATTTTCTTAAAAGATAATCACAGAGCAAGGTGAATAAGATGAATACTAGCAATGTTAATGTCCATTTCAAAATCACTGAAAAAAATCACAAATATTCTCAGTATAAAATGGTGTATTGTTGATATATTGGAAATGTTGTTTTGTTTGATCAAGTTCTCTGTGCTCCATAGTATTAAAATGATAGTTCTTAATTTATTGTTAGTTAAAATTTATTTAGTATTATTGTATGCATGCAATACATGATGGCTGTGTGTTCGAGCACATATATGCTATGGTTCATGTGTGGTCAGATTACAATTTAATGGAGTTTAATCTCTTCTTCCAGCTTTATGAGGCTTCCAGGGATTGAACTCATGTTTTTGTAACAAGTAGACTTACCCAGTTAACTTTATCAGTGTCAATAAATGAAAAATGTTAAACTTAATATATAAAAATCCAGTTTGAATCTTATATTTCTCATTGTTAAACTAGCCTTTAATGGCCGAGCCATCTCTACAGCCCAGCCTACACTATCCAGTATTACCAGGCATGCTCCTATCCGAGTACTAACTAAACACTCTTCATCTTGCTAAGCTTCTAAAATGATGTGATTAGGCACTCAGGTATGACCATATACCCAACTTGAATCTCTAGATTTGTGAGTGTAACATGGTGTAAATGTAGAAGCAAGAAAAATAGGAAGTGAGAAAGTTCTTTAGGAAGAGGGGACAGTAGAATATACTAAATAAGAACACAGGAAGGGCAAAGGGGCACGGGAGGGGGTTCAGTGTGGGGAGAGATGGGATTGTAAGATAGAGGAGGGTTTGTTGGAGAAATAACTATCATTTATCATGTTTGAAAACATGCTATTGTTGTGGATGGTTCGGCAGCTCGCAAGAAACAGGCTATGGCTGAAGAGGCAGACTGGAGCTGAAAGAGAGGGAACTAGATGGACGAGAGAAAGAATGGAGCTAAGTCAAGACTTCCTGATCAAAGCTCAAAACAATGGAGCTAAGTCAAGACTTCCTAATCAAAGCTCAACTTTAATGTCGGGGAACACGCCTTATAAAGAAGAGGGGAGGCCCATTCCCACCAAATCTTCCTTGGAGCCCAGCTGCAGGTGACCACGTGTAGGCTCCAGAACAGCTAGGCAGCAGGTAGCAGCAGCGGCAGTGGCAGAACAATAGAGTGATCCAGGGAGGCAGGCTCCACCCCAGGTGATCTCCTAGTGACAACAAAGTCAAGCCTGGCTCAGCCTGCTTCAGGCTTGGTGGGAGGTTACATACTATATAGACACCAACTTTCAAAATAAGATTTCTTAAATGTTTCTTTCGAAAACAGACTCTTTCTCTCTCTTTGCACACACACCACCACCACCAACAACAACAACACAAGAAAAACCTTAGTACCAAGTATGGTATTCCATCATCTAAAATATTGATCAGGGGCTCACATACAAACAAACATTGTAGACTACTTCCATTAGAGTTAAATACCCACTAGAACTAGTTGATGGTAAAAGCCTATTCCCAAAAGCACTATATATTTTGATAAAACAAACAAAACAACCAACAAACAGTAATCAATAAGCTACTGTCCTGGAAGGAAAGATGTCTTTTTGGATGGACATCTTTCAAATACTTAAAAATATTAGGCAGGCCTTGTGACCCCTATAAGCTGACAGGAGACCCCATTTTTGCTCCACACATATGTGCTTTGGTTCAGTCTGTGTATGCTCTGGTTGGTGAATTCATTTCTGAGAACTCCCAGGGGTCCATGTTAGCTCACTTTGTTTGATCTTTCTGTGGGCATGCCATTTTAAACGTGGCAAGCCTATCCATCCACAGTCCTTCTCACAGTTCTACCAACTATTGACTGACCATTTAAAAAATAGGCCTGCCATGGCCATGCAAATCATCACATTTGGTATGCCCACTTATGCAATATTGGCAAAAATATTGTATGAAAAACCAACCTCTTTTTTATTGTATTTAAGTCTCATACTACATGGGGCAAAAAAAAAAATGTCTAGTACTATAAACCTGGCCAAGAAACATAGACAAGAAAAGAACAGCTGTTACTGTTATTTTGTTAAATAAACAAAATATTAAATGATCAAAATGTACATCTATATAGCAATAAAATAGAGCAACTCTTATTCATTACCAGAGAGCCATCTGCACAATGTGGTGGTTAATACAGATATGCAATAGGTTAAAGTATAGAGATTAAGAGACTGTAGAGTGCTATATCCTAATTGGGACATCTATGTCCCAACTCTTCTTGCTAAGGCTCAGGGAACACCAAAATTTATTGACTATAGAGCTTTAAAGAACCAGAAACTATAGAGGACTGCTGGTAAAACGTAGCTTATGGACAAGGCAGGCACCCAGTCCTACTGACCTCACAGCTGCTATCATTGCCTGCCCAAGACCTATTGATTACAAGGCCAGTAAAGACTGAATATTGAAATATTCAATATTGAAATATTGAAAAGGCATATCTGGCACCATTCTCGGCTGAGGACCGAATGTCATTTCATGTCTCTTAGAGCATCAAGTTGTCATCAAGGGTGAGACATATTTTTGATTGTCTGTGCTCTGAAGAATGGCACTGTATTCATCTGATAATTGGCAGTTCTAGTACCAAGTGTGGTGTGTGTGTGTGTGTGTGTGTTTTAGGAAATAAAATTAAGAGCTGGAAAGATGACTCAGTGGTTAAGACCACTGGCTGTTCTTCCAAAGGTTCTGAGTTCAATTCCAGCAAACAAATGGTGGCTCACAGAGTTGCCCTATTCTGGCACAAAACTGTACCTAGAGTATTTATATGCATCAAATAAATAAATCTTTTTAAAATAAAAATAAATGAAGAAGAAACAGATTTGTCATTGGGAAAGGCACATTTTGTAGAGCCATCTAGCAAGAAGTTCAGGGGTTACTGGAAGTACAGATAAAATAAATTGTTTATATATATATATGGAAATCTCAAAAAATAAATTTAGAAGATTATTTTAAGTTTTAAGAGACTTCAGAACTTTCCATGAAAATACAATTTCTTGATGGATTGTAAGGTATTTAAGTTGAGGCTTTGAGCATATTTCTAAATTTTATTATATCATGCATGAAAATGTTGATTATTCTATCTAGAAAAATAGCTAACTGAAATAATATTTAAAACTGGCTTCAATCTGTTTTTTTATGTTTCATTTACCTTATAAAATAATTTTATGATCATTCAATATGTAAAGAATATTAATTATGTTTTCTTTTTCTATTTGAAAATAAAAGTAAGGTTCTTGTTAATTTGTAGTTGTGACAAGCCAGGGATAGAGCTGAATATTTTCAGAAGCTACAGTTTGGCTTGTTAGGATTCTCATAGGAAAGATAAGATCAATACTTGTCACAGCAGGAAATACTTTACTGTCAGTAGAATGTTGTAATCAAGCTCTGTGGCTGAAGAAATACAGCAACACGCCTCAGCTTGGTCTTAGGTAACGAGGAGCTTGCTATTAAGAAACTAAACCACTTTTCTAAGAACTTAATGCAGTGATCAAAAAAGGCTTAAGTGTCACTTTGTAACTACATTCCCATGTCTAGCCCTTGACTTTGTCTAATACACTGGGCATATAAAGTACAACATATCCAGAGACATATGTGGAAGCATACACATATGTCATGTATACGGCACAATTAATTCATGATAGAAAACAATCGAGAGGCTTTGATTTTTAAATTTCAATACTTTATACTTACAACTTAAATTTTAAATTTTTGAAAGTTTTTTGATATATTGTTAATTTCACATCATATACCCTAATCTCATTTGTTCTAAATCCTTCCATATCTGCCATCCACCCTGCAACCTCCTCCACCCAAAAGCAAAAAAGCAGTACTGTGGAAGCTCTCTCTCTCTCTCTCTCTCTCTCTCTCTCTCTCTCTCTCTGTATGTGTGTGTGTATTTCCATATCTATATACACACACATATATATTTATATACATATATGTATATATAATTATATATATATGACTATGTGAGTTAAACTGAGATTTAAAGTCCCATAATAATAATATGGTGTTACTTAACTTCAATGTTGTATGAAAAGATATTCTATGAAAAATTTGGAGTGTTGTCCTACAGTACAACTACTCAATTTAACTTTTGACTGTGTTGTTGGTGGTGATTGAATTTGTCTTATGCATATTAGGAAACATTCAATCAACAATTAAGTTACAACTATAGTCATTGATGTGACTCTTTAGAACAATGAATTTACAAAATATAATATACTTACTATGTCTGCAGCTTATATAAACAAATTATTTTGTAATATTTTTGGATAAATATGTCTTATATCTAAAATAACACTAAAATACAACATGCGTATATAATGCAGTAAAATAGCAATTTATTATTATTATGAAGAATTAGGTCATCACATAATTGCAAGTTTATTTAAATTCAAATCTACATGAACACTTAATCCTTGCATTACTTTGCTGCCTAACAACTAACTGTGATGTCACATGGTAATAAAAGTTCTTCAGCTCCATGAATGTCACATTGGTCACCATCATATTTCTGATTAACTCCTGGCCATACTTTGTATGATGTGACACTATTATTCTCTACTATGTATTATCTATTTATCATCTCTCATCATTACTTGGAAAAATTAGGACAGTTGGAGTAGTAATAAACTGTACAATAGTATAATTCAGAAGGTCTCAGCATCATCTTTCAATTTCAAGGTCTGACTTCAGATTTCTTACTTAGATTTTTTTTTAATTTTTGAATTTAATTCTTAGGTTTACTTTTTAATTTCAAAAATTTATTTCTTACTTAGAATGATCTTTTATTTTTTATTTATATGTGTATATGTACGTGTGTATACATGCACACATGACTCTGTGTGCCAAAAGAGGACACAGTAGATACCAGATAACCTGGAGCTGGTGTCAGGTGAAGTTTTGGGACATTATGACATGGACACAAGGAACAGAATTTTCATTCTCTGCAAAGCATCAAACACAGCTCCAGCTGATAGACTCATTATTTTAACAAAGGCACATTTAGTAACTCAGTAAAATAACTAAGCAAAATAAAACATAATTATCAGTCAACCTTTATATTTTCATGTTTATTTATAGATTAGCTTATCATTATGAGTATATAAATGTATATAGTTACAAGTCACTCATTCTACCTTGGAATTAGATTGCTCAGCTGTTCACAAAGGCAAAATTGAGCTTAAAATAGTAGTGAAAAGACACATATATTTTCTTCATACATGCTGCCCTGTATTAGCAGTGCTAACTCTGGTCAGGTCAGTTTTCACAGCAAGGCAGACTTAGGAAGAGATCAAATTTAAATGTTGACAGCTGTGTATTCACAAATGAACAAATGAAATGCACTGTGAACCTTTTAAGAAGCAATACTGAAACATAAAATATTACAGCTGTCATTTCCTAATCACTAAGCATTTTTAAAACACAATAACTTCCCTAAAGCATAGTGGGAAAGTTTATGGTAGCTATTTTCATAGACATATGAAGTTTAATTTTTTTTGAATGGGGTGCATTCTTTTTCTCATTGAATACAGGCAAATATCACAGGGAGGAATAATGCGAAAAGAATAAGATGATAGCATACCGGAACTGGATAGTGTGTACTTACTAATAATTGATTTGGAACATTTTTTACTACTTAAGCAAAGCAGTGAGGAGCTCTGGGAGCAGAAAAGAGGTGAAGTGCCATATGTCCTAGTTAGAGGATGCTTTAAGTAAAGCCTTGGCATTTGAGCATGTGGTGCACAGACTTTCTACACCAGCCCACTGGGAACTGAAGAGGTGAGATTTGAAACTTAGACAAAGGTTTTCATGGTGACAGAAAGATAGCAAATGCAAGGCAGTAAAGATTAGACTGTGGGTGTTTCCACCCCTCTATCTGTTCCAAGAATTTCAAATAAGAGAGAGGGCCAAATGATGAGGGAAAGCTAGACTCCAGAAATAATACTCCGTGGAAAGTTCCATGGTCTATTCCTACGAGGAAAATGTGACAGCCAACATATCAGGGCATGGAATTATCTCCTTAGTTGAAGTTTTTGAAGCATCGTATTCTTGTTCCCTGAAGGTTTCTGACACTGAAGTCAAAAGTCTTTTGCTTTACAGTGAAAAGAAACCTTAGGCAGAATACATTAATACATTATTGAAAGACATACACAGCAGAAGGAGAAAAAAATATGTGGATATCTTAAAGTTTACAGGTATCATTTAATTTTTTTTATTAAATCTGTCAAATTTTACAATTAAAATATTTTGGTAGACTTGTGATTTTGAGTAATCCAACATGTACTACATGTGTTTTTTAAGTAATCTTTGACTTTTTTTCTTTATCAAGAATTCACAGGCCTATTTCTTATAAATACTCATATATTTAAAAAATGATGAAATCTTCACTGTGGATGAATAGTTGAAATCTTTGGCTCTTACGAACCTTTTAAACCTTCCCACCTAGCCTTTATAAATGAAAGGAGCTTTGAAGAAGTCAGTATTTTCATGTTATGATTTGTATACATGTACATTGTTAAAGCACAAGTTACTGAAAAAATATTGCCACAGCAGCACACATTTACAGGGATAAATGAAGATCCTAGGGTGATTTCTTCAACCTCATGATTTAGGGATGAGGATGTTAAAGACCATGCTGTATAAGGGGAACAACAACAACAACAAAACAAAAACAAAAACAAAAACACTCCTCAATATCTATTAATACTCAGGATCTGAAATATATTGGTTTTAATATTCATAATACAACACATTGACACGTTATAAGGACTGGGAACTAAGGGATACTTTGTTAAGAAAAAATAATTCAGAGGCGATTTCAAGATAATGCATTGATTGCTTTTTCAACTTGTCAATATTTACCCTACCCAAAGTAAAACAATACAAAGGCTTCAGAAACAGTATAGGTAAAAACCAAGTAAAATGGGCTCATTCTTTATTCCATAAAGTTGTCTGATGTATGCTTTCTCTTGCCAAATACGTGCCATATATTATTCTGACTCTTGTATGTTGGCTCAATTTAGGGTGCAATCAGATTAGTTCAGCAGTGTCTTCATTGAAATTATTTATATCCTCATCTCTTTGTTCAACCTTAAGGTTACAACAATAAATCAGAAAATATCACTACTTTCAATATCTATGGTGAAAGATTGAAATACATTTCTTTTAGCATAAGGCTTGCATCTTACTAAGGGAGTCTGGCTCATGTTTGAGCATTCCAAGCTTCCTCTCAGATTCATCTGTGACATTCTCTGAGACTATAGCTCTCCCTTCACAGATGGGCATGTCTAGATCTTTAAAGCATGTGCTATTAGCATCAGTGACAGCCCTTACCTCTTCTTGTTCTATATTAAAGACTCATGCTAATCTTCATGAATACTCAATAATTAATCATCACTGTGAAATTGTCACTTTTGCTAATTTAATAACTTCACACTGCTGCCCCAAAGTGACTTATAATTTTAACCATTAGGTTAAAAAAAAAAAGCATGCATATGCCATTCATGGGCTTTTCTTGGCGAACATAAAGTAATATATAAAAGTCAAATAATAGTAATGAGGACTTGCTGATGAAGCTAATAATGACATTTTGTTTCTCATAAACGAAAGCCCAAGGTTTCATCAATGCTAAGATAGATGATAGATTAGATAGATAGATTAGATAGATAGATAGATAGATAGATAGATAAATAGATAGATAGATGCAAATGAAATGAACATATCTAGAAATTTGAAAGAAAAAGAAAACTCGAGGAACATCTGAACTCATTTAAATTTAAATCTCTTATTTTTAGAATGTCTACTGATGTGCCAAACATGGGACTGGGAACAACAGGGCCTCTATTTCTGAAAAGAAGATGTGATTTTAGAGTCACACTAATGTTGAACTTTAGTAAGAAACACACACGTATGTACAAATACATAGTGTATGTACAAATGCATAGAACTCGTTATGGGAACAGGAACCTATCAGAACAGGAATATAAATGCTATAGCAGCCAAGCTGAGAATTTAAAACAGAATAGTAACTAATAGGCAAATGTAGTAATATTAGAGAATAAAAGACAGAGAAATATATATGTTTTCTACTGAATTTGTAAATTACCTGACACTTGATACTTCTTTTTTTTTTCTTTCTATTTTTTTAATTAGGTATTTTCTTCATTTACATTTCAAATGCTATCCCAAAAGTCCCCCATACCCTTCCCCCCACTCCCCTACCCACCCACTCCTACTTCTTGGCCCTGGCATTCCCCTGGACTGGGCATATAAAGTTTGCAAGACCAAGGGGTCCCTCTTCCCAATGATAGCTGACTAGGCCATCTTCTGCTACATATGCAGCTAGATACAGGAGCTCTGGGGGTACTGGTAAGTTCATATTGTAGTTCCACCTATAGGGTTGCAGACCCCTTTAGCTCCTTGGGTACTTTCTCTAGCTCCTCCATTGGTGGCTCTGTTTTCCAGAGACAAAGTTTGGAGCTGAGATGAAAGGATGGACCATCTAGAGACTGCCATACCCAGGGATCCATCCCATAATCAGCCTCCAAATGCTGACACCATTGCATACGCCAGCCATATTTTGCTGAAAGGACCCTGTTATAGCTGTTTCTTGTGAGGCTATGCCAGTGCCTGGCAAACACAGAAGTGGATTCTTACAGTCAGATATTGGATGGAACACTTGATACTTCTATACAAACAAAGTTTTCATCCTCAGTAGGCTTTGTAAATCCCAAATTAAATAGGACACATTTAGGGCTTTGTTCATAAGCTCTTTCAAAGCTAAAATCTACTGAGATTGGCTTGTTGCTGTAAGGTTAAGAGATGAGTTATCCAAGCTGTTGCATATGTAGTTTCTAATAGGTAGAGAACCAGGATCTTTAACTCTTATTATTTGTCCTCTTCAACATAGACTTATTTGTATTCATTCGGTCACCATTTAATAAAACAGGTCTCTGACATTAATAATGAAAATCATTTTAAATTAAGCACAACTAAATAACCTAGGATAATGTACCCAATTTTCAAATAAATAATATAGAAGACATTCTTATTTTTGATGCTATATTTTATTTTTCTTTGACAACAAAGATAGGCCTAGAAAAATGCCTATTATGTTCCATGGGGTTAAGTCAGAGGAAATAAAACTGTGTGTAAAAATTTCACTTCTGGGATACTTCCTTTAGCCAAGCAGGACTTCTAGTGGAGGGATAATGACAATAATCCACTCAAAATATTTGACCCAAAATGTGGTGTGCCTACAAGATGTGCAGGCACAAAGATAGATCAGAGATGGAGGAAATGGCCACCTAATAACTAAGTCAAACTGAGACCCATCCCATGGACAAGCAACAATCCTTGACATGATTCTTCTATGCTTATACACAGGAGCCTAGCAAAGCTGTCCTCTGAGAGGCTCCACCCAACAGCTGACAAAAACAGACACAGAAAGCCATAGCCAATTATTACTTAGAGCTCAGGTTCTTTTGCAGAATAGCTGAGGGGAAAGTTGAGGGACCCAAAGAGTATAGTTACTCCACAGGAAGAGCAACGGAGTCAACTAACCTGGACCCTTGGAGGATCCCAGGAACTGTACTACCAACCAAAGTATGAACATGTACTGGACCTATCGCCCCCTGACATGTGTAGCAAAGTGGGGAGGGAATTGTGAGAGGGGAAGACTGGGATGAGAGTGGGGCTAATATTAGAATGTAAAGTAAATGAATGAATAAATAAATTTAAAACTTCACTTGTAAGGTTTCTAAAATCTTCAAGTTGATAGTCATGTGCTTATGTAATTATTTAACTCCTTTTTTTTTTTTTTTTTTACAAAACTATTTGATAGGCAGGAAAATTCCCCCAAGTCTAAGATTAACTTGTTCCTCATAAAAATAAAAAATACAGATACAACTAAAAGTGAGAAATATACAACATGAGCCTTTTAAAGTTTTTCTTAAAATGTGACACATCATACCCCACAAGAAAGTAAATTGTATTTATTTTCAGTATTATAGAAAACTTTTATTTTAGGGTTGGTCTCAATATAAAAAAAATCTAGACTGTATGCATGCCCTCCTTGATATAAAAGGTTAAAAAAAGGTTAAAATGATTTTTGATGACATAAAGCCAAGATTGTGTATATTTATATTGCCTAAAGCATTACTTACATATAGTTATAATTTCACCATTTTGAAAGTGAAGTAGTTTTAAGTGGAAATTTAATACTAACTCTGTAGAAATATTTCATTTACAAACATAAGCTTTCTAGATTATCTGTCATTCTCTCTCTCTCTCTCTCTCTCTCTCTCTCTCTCTCTCTCTCTCTCTGTGTGTGTGTGTGTGTGTGTGTGTGTGTGTGTGTGTGTGTGTGTGAACATGTTTGTGTATTATTATAAAACGAATTCCTTTGGTTGCAACATTCCCTGCAAGTAGAAAGAGTTGTCTGGGAGGAATGTACAAGGACTTTGCATAGTAAAGAGTAGGTAAATTAAAGTTTACATATCTGGAAAGAATAAAAGCTTTGGATATTCCTGAGGGATCTTTCCAATAGTAAGAAAGGAAGTTTATAGTTGCATGGGGTAGAGACTGTACAGACAAATTGCAGAAAGAAGGACAGATGTTTTTGACTGGAGATTTCTGCAAGGAGCATAGAGAGAACCAGTATTGCAGGAATTGATTATTGTCACCATGTTGCATTTATAATTACAGATATATACATGAAGCTCACTGGCAAACTGCCCAATCTTTCAACACATTTTCACAAATTTTTACTGTAAGAGAAAAGTGAATGTAATATTTTATAAGTTCTTTAGTTTTCAAAATACCCAGATAAGAACAGAGACACACAACTAGACAATGTTCAGAGACTGAGAGATTTTGGAAGTATTCTCAGCCCATAAATCTATGTCTTTATCAAACCTTTATATGTAGGAGAGGATGAGGAGGAAGAAGAAGAGGAGGAGGAGGAGGAGGAGCAGCAGCAGCAGCAGCACTTTTAGCCAGAGGTGATGGTTATATTTTCTTTCAGACACAAGAGAACGAAGACCCGTGTGAACTCAAAGAGACTTGCAGCATCGTGGCAGATTAGCACAGGTGCATCCAGACAGGGTTCCAGCTTTAAGAGTGGGAAGTGGACACTATCTCATTCCAAATAAAGCAAGTCTCTGCAATTAATGATGTCTGCTTGAAAAGAGAATATTAGTTTTCTCCAGTAGAGTTTCACAGAGTATAAATCAATCACAAACCCACCAGTTATTTGCCTACAAGAAACAAACTCCATGACTTTTAGTGTTAGGGGAGGCACTTTGTTTTATTATTTTATTTTATTAGTGTTTGTTCAATATTCTTTGCATGTGTGTTTATGTGTGTTTTAAAAAGCAAGAGAGAGAGAGAGAGAGAGAGAATGGAGAGAATGAGAATGTTGGAGGTGGAAGTGGACAGCGAAGGATATGGGAGGACTTTGATGAGAGAAAAAACTTTACTAAATGATAATATATGAAAAACGAATAAAAAAGGAAAAGGCAAGGCAATGCCCTGAAAAGGAACTGTAATGAATTCTACCGTCAAAATTAAATTAGGGCCTTTTATTGAACTTTATATGAAGTAGTTTCTACTCTTCAAGTTTCTTACACAGACCTGGAGTATAACTGTCTCCTTGTGATGCTATTTAGATATCTTCGAATGAAACACATGTAGATAGTTCTCTTCTTATATGAGGGAAGCACTGGGGTTTTGGGTAAAGAAGGCTTGCTTCTTGTCCTAAGTACCCAGGGCCCTTGTGGTCTAGCATCAAAAGTATATATTTATTCATATTATATCTAATCATAATAACAGTTTGGTGTCAAATGGTTTTTAAAATACACTATGGTATTAAAATATTTTTAAAAGTAACCTAAGAATAATGTATCCTTCTGTCATAATTTTTTGTTATTTCTGAATTATTCCTTATTTCCCATCATTGTTGAGGTGTTCTTTCAAACTTGAACATTTCTAAAAGTGTCTCCATTCTCATGGGTATTTCAAGAGGCTATGTGAATGAATTACTCCAATATGAGCAGAGACTGTAGACTGGACACTGAAGTCACCTCTGTGAAATCATAAATACCATACAGGATATATTCACATAAACACTAGAGAAGCAGAAGAGAATATTTGAGCACACAATGGCAGCAAAAGAGACAACCAAGGTGTTCTTCTACAAGTCTGAGCTATGATCACACAGAGATGATTGTTCATGTACTATTTACAATGATTTAACAAAAATAAAATTATGCATACATTTCGATTTGACTTATTGCTAAAAATCTCAGTTTTGGGAAACATACTTCAGACCTCAAATTATATTTTCTGTGTTTGAATGTTTAAATTATTCAAGGGGCTGAATTGGCTAGTTAGATTTCCATAAATTCAACCTTTCTTCATAAAGTAGACAGAGTTTGATGTTTACTGAATTAAATGCATTGTGTCTGCAAGTAAAAATATTTAGATGTCCTCCCTCTAAACCATATTCTTCCAGTTATTTAAAGGTTATGTACACAGGACATGTGGAAGTTTGTCTAAAATACTCTCTATCCTAAAATATGTTATCTTCTTTGATATATTATAAAAACATACCATATTTGGTAACCGGAAAAAATGGAAAGTAAGATCTCTTGAAGAGAAACTATTGTGACTAGAAAAATCAGGAAAAAAATTGTTAAGAAGTGCTTTCTGAAGACAGAGAAGCCATGCTCTGCCATGCAGGATCGGTTTTTAGATCTAACCTCAATAAAGAAGTGATTTTCTCTGTCAGAGATAACATGATTTAGTTCTTCAGTTGGTCACATAGTGACAGAAAAATATTACCGCATCTCACATGGAACATGGGTGTTGGAAAGATAAAGTTTGCTAAGTTTCAATGGAAAACACATTGATCAACACTTACCAGCACAGAGAAGGAAAACAACTTTATCCCCCATAGTGAACTTTCACAGCAACGTTATAACCAATTTACAACCATTTCATTACTAGAGTCAGATTAGAGGGTAGTTATAACTCACGTTTAATGCATAAGTTCAGATGTACACACAGATTTTTTTTAATATTTTAATTAAATTAATTTGTATACTAGCCTTTATTTCTCAATGACAGAAATACTAATCCCTCCAGGTGAACTATACAACGTTAATTATTTTAAAATATTAAAGCCAATGTACTTGAGGATTTTTTTTACTTGCTCTTATTCTGTCTCAGATGAATCATTGTTTTAGAATATTTAATGAACATGCTTTGAGCTTGTCTGGGTCAGTAGAATGGATGAGTCTGAGTGTCCTGCAACTTTAATTCCAATCTATATCTCATTGAGATGCATAATTCTGGGTAGAATCACATTTCCATCAACTGACTTTATTTTCTTGTCGTCAATCAAACCAACATGTACTGCACACAAGAGGGACATTTTCTCCTTTGCATGAAAGGAGGCATGCCCACAACTTGACAAGAACAAGTTATAATAGAATGACTTTTTAAACAAGTTTTCTTAAGGGATTATTTATCATTTTTAGTTTCAGATTCACATTCTAATGGCAAAGCTCTACCCTTTGTCCTTTAGATTCCAGATGTTAGGACTCCTTAATAATTGGCTACTTTACCATGGTAAATTAGGCATGGAATACAAAAACTTATATCGATCATTGCATTTTGTTTCTCATAATGTTTTCTCATACTAAATGCAGGATCTGAGGACATGTGGACAGTTTGTTATAGATTATTTTCATCAAAAGCATACTTCATTTTTAACATGGGTTTAGGGGTGAGGTCACACACAATTTCCAAAGGGAAAACTGTCACCAAAAATATCTTTATTTAGAATCAATTTATTCTAACTGTTCAGAATGTACTGTCATAATTCCTCTTTTCATATCTATGTATTTTTGATATAAATTTCTTCTGTAAAGGTTAAAAAATATTGTTTTAGTACTAAAAGTTGATATAAACATCAATGAAAAGGACAAAATAAATTTCATATAAAATGTTAGCTTGCTGAGCTGTGGTGACACATGCCTTTTATCCCAGCACTTGGGAGGCAGAGGCAGGCAGATTTCTGAGTTCAAGATCAACCTGGTCTACAGAGTGAGTTTCAGGACATCCAGAGCTACACAGAGAAACCCTGTTTTGAAAAACAAGAAAAAAAAAGGTAAATTATATATTCCTCTGTAATGTATACAGGAAAGGAGATTAAAAAGGCATAAATCAGAGTGAAATAGGAAAGCTAGATAGAAAGAGAAAGATGTAGAGAATACAAGAAAGGGATGATGGGAAATAGTTTACAACACAGGGATGAAAAAGTAGATAAGGAAAAGAGGAAAGAGATGTTCATACACAAAAATATATATGTAAAGGAAAATAGACTATAAACTATTATAACAGATTGGAGGTGTAGGCACTTGATTGCTCTATTGATCTGAAAGGCCTGCACTGCCACAAGAGGTCATGGAGACATCAGGCTAATATTGCTGCCAGTACGAATGGCTGGGCCCGTAGTTCTACAGCAGCTGTGTCTGCTTAATGACCTAGGTAACCATTACCACCAGGACTATACAGATGTCTATACAGATGTCACTGGTCTGTACTGCTGCAGGAGGCACTGTGATGAACTGATCCCACCCCTCCTTTTGGCAGCACCTTAGTGCTGGCCCTGAGGGTGTGAACGAGGCTTAGTCTAGTCTAGTGAACGAGGCATATCTAGTCTGCCATGAGGTGTCTTGGACAAGGGAGAGATGCCCCTCCAAGCCCCTAGCTCCTCACTACCTCCAGTATACAGAAGATCTGGCAGTGAGATCATGAGAGTTCAAGAGAGTTGGAAATTTGTCCTTGTCTCTCGCAGGCTGCTGCACTCAATAGAGCAGGCCATCCACTTTGCCTGAGAAGCACAGTAGAACTGGCCCTACTGCAGAAGGTAAGCTATCCCCTAAGACTTAAGAGCAGGAGAGCTGTCTCTGTTCCTTGCTGGCTACAGCATGAGGGAAGGTAGCCAGAGCACAGATGGATGGAGAGAGTGCAGGAGAGCTGGCTGAAAGACTCAGATACCTCCTAGGCCCAGATCCAGGGCTTTGTGTTGGTCCATGCCAGTATCTAGCCCATCTAGGAGTTGCTGAAGCGTAGGAAAGGTCCAGTTCTATAGATCCAAAACTATCAGGATCTTCATAACAAAGGGCTAGAAAAGCATATCCAAAAGGAGTCCCTGTGCGGATCCAGTATTGACAGTATACCAAAAGCCAGAAGCCTCCAGGCTATTTTCAAGTGAAGTTGTATAGACAAAAGTTTATACTGTGTGAAACTGTAATATTGTGATACACTGCAATTTCTAGTACGAGATGTTGGGTTTTTTTTTATAGTTTTCATGCTATCTTTTTATGTTCTTTTATGGGGCAAGGACAGAGGCCAAGGACATAGGGCAGATAGGAAGGGATGGGGAGATGAGGGGGGTTGGGGTGTATGGTATGAAATTCACAAAAAATCAATAAAATGTTAAAAAAAGAAAAGAAGCTAGATATTTCCGTGAGATGTCATGGGAAACAAATGGGTACCACCCATCTGCATTATAGTATGAGAAAATCCTGAAGTACAAGTGTGGTGGTTTAAACAACAGTGGTGCCATAGGCTCAGATGCTTGACTCCTTAGTTACCAGGGATGGAACTTTTTGCAAGAATTAGGTGCTACAGCCTTGTTGGAGGAAAGGTGTCACTAGGGAAGTGCCTTTGAGGTTTCAAGCACCACATGTCTGTCCATTTCTTGTGTTACCACAACAAATTATGTTAAAGTTCAAGAAGATTCTAAGAGATATAATGAGTATATACAATGTGTTTCTTGAATGGGATCTGGGAAGAGAAAAATGGCATTAAGTAAAATGTTAAGAAACTCTGAAAAAGTTAAGAATTCAATCTATGACAATTAATAAATGTTCTGTATTATCAAAAGTACTATGTTTGTGCAAAATATTAAAATAGAAGGAACAGATGTGTCAATACTTAACATGTTTTTCTAAAATTTCTATGAATTAAAATTATGAAAATTATCATATATACACTGGAAAATATACTGGCATAATTAGCTTATAATATAATAAAATGTATATCCCTTTCATCTCACATGTGCTTTTGTGCTAATGTAGATAAGGGCAAAGTTGCATTTACTTTTGGAATTTTTTTGTGTGTAATACTATATTTTCTTAAATAACAAGCTACATGAAACATATTGAGTTCATGTTATAACACATTTTATTTAACTCAAAATGTTTATAAGAGATCAGTTTTTTTAAGAAAGCTATGATATTTAATGTTAGATAACGGCTTGCATTTCCATTTCCTGTTTCTCTCAGTCTTAGCACTCAACTTTTAATATGTTTTGAAGTTTGATAAAATAATGTATTTCCCTAAGAACATCATAGGATATCCCTGTTGCTCACATATTATGTTATAGTAGTCACAGTATAGTTGTACTTTTATAATGGAAGACATTTATCCTTTTCACAATTCTATATTCTTCTGTAAACTTTTATGTTTTCACTTTGATAATATCACAAGGTTAATACAATGGATGATTCTTCCGTATGTGGCAGATTAAATTAGGTCTCTAGTCACTTGGTGAAGCTGGGAATTTAATGCAAATTTAATGAAGACAAAGCTGGTCGGGAACAGGAAAGTTGAAGCAGCATCCATGGCCACTTTAGACTTTGAGTTGTTGTGTAATTTCCATTTTCTTCTTTCAGCTTGTCTTGCATGAACTAGCACGTGGTTTCTTTCCTATGCTCTACGTTGTTACTTGGTGGAAATAGCTATTGATGGGAAACAATCATATTGTGGTTATAATTTACCTCCTCCACACAAACACATGATGACTTTGCAGAGCAAAACTCCAAAAAAAAAAAAAATAAAAAAGTTGAAAACTGCACATTCTGAATGTATTAGAATGTATGTAAAATAGAAAACACATTTGGCATCTTATGGTCATTGAACTCCAGTTTCTATCACCACGAGTAGTGAAATGGATAAAAGAAAATTGCTGTTTCAACATAAAACATCTTGCATATCCATATTTATTAGGATATTATACTGAGAGTTCAAGTTGACTGAGAGAATTCTGGGAAAGCTCTCATTCACCCTGCTATCCACAGTGAAACAAATTTTCAAGATATAGCTTAGCTCTAATTTTCTTTCGAAATTCCTGGTACCTTATCAACTCTCATCCGAGAACCTCAGCTGAGATATGAATAGCAGCATCTCAATCTACAATCGATTCTCTGTTCACATAGTAGAGCATTCCAGATACTTTCTATTGTGTTTAAAGACAGCTTGTCAGAATGAAATCCTAGAAAGAAGTCGTTTGATGAAAGTACATGCTGCACTTAAATTATGGTTCTTTTGCTATTTCAGTTCTTATTGTAATTGTATATAAAAATACAATTGCAGGTTTACTGTAAACCTCAGGCAAATGTCTTCCTCCCCCTCAGTTGCCTCAACGGTTACTGCAAAGGAAGTCACATTTTGATACAACACCAAAGTTTCTGAAATGGAATTAGTAGGTTTCAAACTATTTTCATTCGCTTCTTCAAAGTAGCTTCAAAATGGAAATAGATTTCCTATTTTTTCATCTTTTCAGTATAATAATTAAAGGTAATAGTTATTTCTAGTTCCTATATCAAATATGAGGGCTCTTATATGATAATTCAATAAATGTATTTTTTTTTGTTTTTTTGGGTCCCCCCCCCTTTTTCTTTTTTCTCTTGCCATGTAGTTGTAGTGCAACCTGGACATTTATAATTACACTACTTATCACAAATGTATTAGTCAGCCTTCCATAATATTTTTGAGTAATCTCTCACATCTCAAAATTATGGAGCTTGAAAACTTGTGTTGCTAGGCAGAACATTGAAGTAAAGTTTTTGTGTAATCGGACCCAGACTGCCTTCACTGGCCATGCTGGAACAGGCTTGAAACAAGAGCCAGTACCATAGCTTTAATGAAGAGCAACCTACCATCACCCTAGGAAGCAAAATTCTACCAAAATAAATTCCAAATTCTCTAGACCATTCTCTTTCTCAGTGATTGTTGATAGATTTGTTATGTCTGTATAATGTTCATACAGTGTTACAGCAATAACAGAATCATGTGATAGAATCCATATATACTGTATGTAGTGGCAAGGCAACCACACCAGCGTTAGGTTTTTGAGACATCTATGAGAAAAAAGACAAACCCTAACATTTTAATCCTCTGACATTGCCATTAATTTAGAGTTTCTATTAATGTTAAGACATAACAATGCTTTGAATAATTAGAGTTGACAATTTCCTTTCCCTTTTCAATGTCATTTCTTTAACTAAGTGTTTCTGGCACAAGACTTTTGTTTTTCTGAAAAGCATTTTTAAATCAAGAAAACTGACAGATTGCACATAATATCTCTCCCACCCACATCCACTCAGAACAAAACAAGTTTCAGTGTTCAAAACAAATTCAGATTATAACTAGTGTCTGTGTGACACACCACCCTGTCAGCCTAAAGTGTGCTTAGTAAATTCAGGACAGTTTCTGGTGGATAGTCTGAGTAACTCTACAGAGATGCCAAGAGTTTGCCTAGTTATTCAGGTAACTATTTTTGAAGTCAGTGTAAATAATAGAGTGTGTGTGTGTGTGTGTGTGTGTGTGTGTGTGTGTGTGTGTGTGACATGGGATATGGTATTTTCTCATTTGTGTTCCAGTTCTTGGACACCCACAACATATATCTTTCTTTAATCCTCTATGGCTTGTTTTTTGAGGCTCAGTCATCATTTCTGTATCTGAGGATGACTGGTTTGTCTAAACTGTCCAATCAGTGAGCTACAGTGATCCTCAAGTCTCCGAGTACTGATCCATTCACCTCAAGCATTGGAATTACTGCTGCAGTGTTCAGCATTGTATCTGGCTTTTTTTGTGGGAACTCAGGATTAAAATTCAATTCCTCATACTTGAACAATAAAACACATAACTAAACCATTTTTCCTTTCCAGGAAATGATATTTTTATTGTGATCTGGATAAACATAACACTTAAAAAGCAATAAGAATTACAAATGTACAAACTATTAAACTGTTTAGTTTGCCAACCAATATGAATACATAGTGTCATGATTTATAAGGATATACACTTATATTATTAATAATTAACATATATTAATATTTTCACACACATATGTACATATATAGTACAGATATATTTACCATGGTTAATTATTGTTTATCAATACCAAATTTAAGTCAAAAATCCAATTTACTCCTACCATGCTTATATATTTTTTTCATGAGATGATTAAAAAGGAAAAGTTCAGATCCAATGCTTCTTGTTACAAGAATGGAAAAGAAGCACTCTCTACTATTCCTTGTATTTCTTACACGATCTTCGGGCTCTTCCATTTTGAGTCAAAGCATAGTTTGTATTAGGTACATGTTGGAGATCATCAATGAGTCTGTCTTTGGTTCTAACCACCTTGTCCTTCATGTGAGATTTCCTCCTATATTGTATCTTGAATCATCAGAACAAGCTGCAAGATGGGCCATTTATCTGTCCGTAGATGAGAATAGAATGATGGGGCTTTCGTAGGAGGAGGAAAGTCTGATAAATAAAATTAGGAAACTTTTGAATGTATTTAGTGCAAGAATGTCACTTATTGAATGGCAAAGAAATGAAACTGTAAATAAAACAGATGGGTGACCCTAGCAGACAAATAGAGTCACCATCAAGATATTGATATTTAGTCAGAAATAGAGAGTCTACATTCCAACTAATTGCAAGTATCTGTTCTAAGTAGGTAAAGAGGTGTAAATGTGCTCTATACAAAAATAAGTGCATGGATTTTCAAAACAATGTCATGACTTCACTTTATCTCTAAAAATAACAAAGACCACTTTGTGCAAAGATCGTGCATGCACTGCCTTCTGATGTGCATTTATGGACTCAGTTTAAATGGAATAAGAAAAGGAGGATTTCTGGCTGACTGTGTAGCTATTTGCAATACACATGCATCATTATGTTCACCTCGTTCTTATTTTACTATTTCCATCTCTGTTAACCAACTGACTTTCCCAGCTTCAGCAAATCACCATTATGTTATGCGTTTTTTGCAAAGCCAACCATTTCAATGGCATTTATATGAACACTATCCTGCAGCTGTGGATGTTTCCAGATTGGCTTGTTTGGGACATTGTAATGATTTGTTCCTGTTCCTGCTAAGAATGACATTTTTTTCTTCTCAGTCCTGGTCTAATGGCATTACTCTGAGTAGTATAACTTCTTTATCACTTCCCAGAGCATGGTGACTTGGATTGTGTCCACTTCCTGTCGATTCAGAGCACTGCTCCAATAAACATCATAGGCTATATGCAACACATAGGGAGATCAAGTTCACTTTGTATAAACTGTCATCAGTGACATTAGTGGACCATAAATTATCTCTATTTTTAATTTTTGGAGATACTTCTATTCTGTTTCCCACAATGTCTGTACTAATTTGTGTCCTTACTAAATATGTGACATGTGAAATCATTCATTCAATTTTATTTTCATTCAAGGTATTTTGATCATATTTCCAGCCCACAAATCTTCCCAGATCCTCTCTGTCTTCATGTTTGTTATTTCACACCCTCAAAATTAAAGCAAAGGAAGCATATAAACAAAAATGAAAATTTAAAAAATCCCTATGAACATTCCAGTAAACCAACAAAACATTCTCCCTCCCCCCAAAAAACCCAAAATGATACAAAAAACTCACAAAAAAGAGAAAACAAAACAAACAAACAAACTAAAAACAACAACAACAACAACAAAAAAAAACAAGCTACCAGAAAACAGAATTTATTTTGTGTTGGCAAACTATTCCTAATCATGAGGTTTGCCCAGGACTGATACATGCATGTACTGGCTGGTTTTGTATATCAACTAGACACAGGATAGAGTCCTCACAGAGAAAGGAGCCTCCTTTGAGGAAATGACTCCATGAGATCCATCTGTAAGGCATTTTCTCAATTAGTGATAAAGAGTAGGAGAGCCCATTGTGGGTGGTGGCATCACAGGGCTGGTAGTGCTGGATTATATAAGAAGACAAGCTGACCAAGGCAGGGCAAGCAAGCCAGTGAGCAGCACCCTCCAGGGGCTCTGCATCAACTTCTGCTTCCTGAGCTGCTTAAGTTCCAGTCCTGACTTCGATTGGTGATCAACAGCAATGTGGAAGTGTAAGCTGAATAAACCCTTTCCTCCCCAAATTGCTTCTAGGTCATGATGTTTTATGCAGGAATAGAAACCCTGACTAAGACAACACAGTAACACACCACTGCAAAACCTCATTCCTTCGTTTCTAGCAGTTTTCACAATGTGGTTAGAGGTAGGGCCCAGTGTTTATTTCCATAACTCAGTACTGGAGCTGCATCTGGTTTGAAACTGTGAAGTCTTCTACACACTGCCACAATTTCAGAAATTTCTTACATGCACCAAGCCTGCTGAGACTGGAAGACACAGTTTGCTTGAAATCATGCAGCACCTCTGGCTCTTACAATTTTTCTGATCTTCTTCTACATTCCAAGGGAAAGGAATTAATGTCAACATCCCATTTAGGGACGAGTATTCCAAGAGAAACACTTTTCAAACTCTATCCCATGTGATATTATTTCTCATGTGAACTTTGATACAATGTTAGATAAAGTTAGATGACATCTTTTTACCATATTGCCATTTACTATTTAAAAATGTTACATTTAATGATAAATATGTTTTTTAGGACATTGAATTTTGTTTGATTCACATATGTTGATATTATTCTAAGAGCTGATTTTATTATTACCTATTTCTAATTTACTTTGTATGACTGAAGTTAACATGGTCCATACAAATCCTGAGTGCTATTAGAATGAATGAGCTGTTGAGCATCAAGTTCTGTAAGATGATGAAAACAGAAGTAGTTTACCTCATTGCTGTGTATCTATTTCTCCTATTTTATACCAATTTTCTTTTTTTTTATTACATATTTTCCTCAATTACATTTCCAATGCTATCCCAAAAGTCCCCCATACCACCCCCCACTTCCCTACCCTCCCATTCCCATTCTTTTGGCCCTGGCATTCCCCTATATTGGGGCATATAAAGTTTGCAAGTCCAATGGGCCTCTCTTTCCAGTGATGGCCGACTAGGCCATCTTTTGATACATATGCAGCTAGAGACAAGAGCTCCAGGGTACTGGTTAGTTCATCATGTTGTTCCAACTATAGGGTTGCAGATCCCTTTAGCTCCTTGGGTACTTTCTCTAGCTTCTCCATTGGGATCCCTGTGATACATCCAATAGCTGACTGTGAGCATCCACTCCTGTGTTTGCTAGGCCCCTGCATAGTCTCACAAGAGACAGCTATCTTTGGGTCCTTTCAGCAAAATCTTGCTAGTGTATGCAATGGTGTCAGCGTTTAGAAGCTGATTATGGGATGGATCCCTGGATACGGCAGTCTCTAGATGGTCCATCCTTTCATCACAGCTCCAAACTTTGTCTCTGTAACTCCTTCCATGGGTGTTTTGTTCCCAATTCTAAGAAGGGGCACAGTGTCCACATTTTGGTCTTCATTCTTCTTGAGTTTCATGCGTTTAGCAAATTGTATCTTATATCTTGGGTATCCTAAGTTTTGGGCTAATATCCACTTATCAGTGAATACATATTGTGTGAGTTCCTTTGTGATTGTGTTACCTCACTCAAGATGATGCCCTCCAGGTCCATCCATTTGGCTAGGAATTTCATAAATTCATTCGTTTTAATAGCTGAGTAGTACTCCATTGTGTAAATGTACCATAATTTCTGTATCCATTCCTCTGTTGAGGGACATCTGGGTTCTTTCCAGCTTCTGGCTATTATAAATAGGGCTGCTATGAACATAGTGGAGCATGTGTCCTTCTTACCGGTTGGGACATCTTCTGGATATATGCCCAGGAGAGGTAGTGCTGGATCCTCCGGTAGTACTATGTCCAATTTTCTGAGGAACCGCCAGACTGATTTCCAGAGTGGTTGTACAAGCTTGCAATCCCACCAACAATGGAGGAGTGTTCCTCTTTCTCCACATCCTCGCCAGCATCTGCTGTCACCTGAATTTTTGATCTTAGCCATTCTGACTGGTGTGAGGTCGAATCTCAGGGTTGTTTTGATTTGCATTTCCCTGATGATTAAGGATGTTGAACATTTTTTTAGGTGCTTCTCTGCCATTTGGTATTCTTCAGGTGAGAATTCTTTGTTCAATTCTGAGCCCCATTTTTTAATGGGGTTATTTGATTTTCTGGAGTCCACCTTCTTGAGTTCCTTATATATATTGGATATTAGACCCTTATCTGATTTAGGATAGGTAAAGATCCTTTCCCAATCTGTTGGTGGTTTTTTTGTCTTATTGATGGTGTCTTTTGCCTTGCAGAAGCTTTGCAGTTTCATGAGGTCCCACTTGTCAATTCTCGATCTTACAGCACAAGCCATTGCTGTTCTATTCAAGAATTTTTCCCCTGTGCCCATATCTTCAAGGCTTTTCCCCACTTTCTCCTCTATAAGTTTCAGTGTCTCTGGTTTTATGTGAAGTTCCTTGATCCACTTAGACTTGACCTTAGTACAAGGAGATAGGAATGGATCGATTCGCATTCTTCTACATGATAACAACCAGTTGTGCCAGCACCATTTGTTGAAAATGCTGTCTTTCTTCCACTGGATGGTTTTAGCTCCCTTGTCGAAGATCAAGTGACCGTAGGTGTGTGGGTTCATTTCTGGGTCTTCAATTCTATTCCATTGGTCTATTTGTCTGTCACTATACCAGTACCACGCAGTTTTTATCACAATTGCTCTGTAGTAAAGCTTTAGGTCTGTCATGGTGATTCCACCAGAGGTTCTTTTATCCTTGAGAAGAGTTTTTGCTATCCTAGGTTTTTTGTTATTCCAGATGAATTTGCAGATTGCACTTTCTAATTCGTTGAAGAATTGAGTTGGAATTTTGATGGGGATTGCATTGAATCTGTAGAGAACCTGGATGAAATGGACAAGTTTCTAGACAGATACCAGGTACCAAAGTTGAACCAAGATCAGGTTAATGATCTAAACAGCCCTATATCCCCCAAAGAAATAGAAGCAGTCATTAATAGTTTCCCAACCAAAAAAAGCCCAGGACCAGATGGGTTTAGTGCAGAGTTCTATCAGACCTTCAAAGAAGATCTAATCCCAGTTCTTCACAAACTATTCCACAAAATAGAAACAGAAGGTACTCTACCCAACTCATTCTATGAAGCCACAATTACTCTGATACCTAAACCACAAAAAGACCCAACAAAGATAGAAAACTTCAGACCAATATCCCTTATGAATATTGATGCAAAAATACTCAATAAAGTTCTTGCTAACCGAATCCAAGAACACATTAAAACAATCATCCATCCTGACCAAGTAGGTTTCATCCCAGGGATGCAGGGATGGTTCAATATACGGAAATCCATCAACGTAATCCAGTATATAAACAAACTCAAAGACAAAAACCACATGGTCATCTCGTTAGATGCGGAAAAAGCATTTGACAAGATCCAACACCCATTCATGATAAAAGTCTTGGAAAGATCAGGAATTCAAGGCCCATACCTAAACATGATAAAAGCAATATACAGCAAACCAGTAGCCAACATCAAAGTAAATGGTGAGAAGCTTGAAGCAATCCCTCTAAAATCAGGGACTAGACAAGGCTGTCCACTTTCTCCATACCTATTCAACATTGTACTTGAAGTCCTAGCCAGAGCAATTCGACAACAAAAGGAGATCAAAGGGATACAAATTGGAAAAGATGAAGTCAAAATATCACTTTTTGCAGATGATATGATAGTATATATAAGTGACCCTAAAAATTCCACCAGAGAACTCCTAAGCCTGATAAACAGCTTCGGTGAAGTAGCTGGATATAAAATTAACTCAAACAAATCAATGGCCTTTCTCTACACAAAGAATAAACAAGCTGAGAAAGAAATTAGGGAAACAACACCCTTCTCAATAGTCACAAATAATATAAAATATCTTGGCGTGACTCTAACTAAGGAAGTGAAAGATCTGTATAATAAGAACTTCAAGTCTCTGAAGAAAGAAATTCTAGAAGATCTCAGAAGATGGAAAGATCTTCCATGCTCATGGATTGGCAGGATCAACATTTTATACCAATTTTCATTTCAAATATTTTCCTTTTTAAAAATAATTGTAATTAGTTATTTTATTTATTTACATTCAAAATGTTATCACCCCTTTCCAGTACCTCTTCTAGAGATCTTCCCACCTCTCCTTTGTCTCTGAGAGGATGCTTCTACCACCAGGGCATCTCCCTCTTCCACTGATATCAAGTATCTATAGGATGAGGAGCATCCTTCCTGAGGCCAGAAAAGGAAGTTCTCTGCTCTTTATGTACTGGGGGCCTAATTGGTGGGTTACTCTCTGGGAGCACCCAGGGGTCTGGGATTTTTTGTTTTCTATGGTATTGTAATCTCCTTCAGCTCTTCAATCCTTTCCCTAACTCTTCCATAGGGGTCTCTGACCTCTCTCCCATGCTTTACCTGCAATGTCTCAGTCAGCTGATGGTAGAGCCTCTCAGAGGATAGCCATACTAGGCTCCTGTCTGCCAGTACAACATAGCACCAGTGGTCATGTCAGGGTTTAGTGTCTCCATGGGATGGATCCCAGGTTGAGCCAGTCACTAGATGTCCTTTCCTCATTCTCTGCTCCATTTTTGTCCCTGCATTTCTTTTAGACAGGAATAATTCTGAGTCAAAAGCAATTGAAGGTGGGATAGCAACCCCATCTGTTCTGGGGGCCCTATCTATCTGCTGGAGGTGATCTCCTTCAGGTTCAATCTTCTCACTGTAGGGCAATTTTGTCTCAGGCATCCCCACTGTGTCCTGGGAGCCTCTTACATTCCAGATCTCTGGTACTTTGTAGAGGCTTCCCCCACCCCTTGCCCACCCCCAGAAGCCATTTATTTCCATTAATGCTCCTGGCCCTCTGGGCTTCTCTCCTATCTCCCCCATAGCTGATCCTGTACCCTAACTTCTCCTTCCTGTCTCACACCCAGATCCCTACCTCTCTCCCTCTGCCTGTTGTGATTTTTTTTCCCTCATCAAAGTGGAATTGGTTCATGCAGGTAGGCATGAGGCAGGAGGACCACGAGTTAGAGGCCAACCTGGGTAACACAGTTCAAGTATTTTCATAATGAAAGGTACAAATACATTTAAGAATTTGTGTTTTCTTAGAGAATTTCCTCCGTTAACATGATATTCATATGCTGTTTGGATCTGGCAATCTTGCTTATTTGAAATTATATAGTGTTTTAATTTAAAACTATCTTATCTTTTTATCAATGTTTGCTTTATATAATTTTAATATCTGTAAAAAATTGTATATTTCAAATACATTTTTAAAAGATTTTAATCTTTTTAGTGTTAGGCTTTGGCTTATTTCAAGTTAGACAATTTCATTCTTGTTGAGTTATAAAATTCTTTTAAAAGTGTTAATTTATATGGATGCATTAAATTCTAAATGCCATGTGCTGTGTTATATTTGTTTACTTTTTTTACATTTTATTTAAGGTTAAACTTATTTGATGTTATTTCATTAGTACTTCCCATTTATTATATAAACATTATATTATTAATTTGTTTTCAATACGCTACTAATATTTACTTAGTCTTAGTTTTATATTTAAATATTTATTTCTCCATTAGTTCTGTAATTATTTTTCAAGCAGGATGTTCTCAATTGTTTTTCTATTCCTATGCATTGCTTAGGGACTATAGTGTGTTTGATATGCATGAAATTTCAATTAGTTGTATAGACAATTAAAATCTTAGACAAGTAAAATATGTACAACAAATAAAACTTACTTGTATTTTAAGTCACAGCAATTATAATTCTCTTCTTCTTTTAGTTTCTATCATTTTCTTTAACTTTTGCTGAAGTTCTCCTGCTCAGCTTAAATTTACAGTACTGTGAGTTTCAAATTCCACACTCTGTAATTACAGAAGCAGTTGGCTTACTGGGGAAATTTTCTAGTTTCTTCACTTTGCTTTTTGATGGTCTCTTGTACAAGGGTTTACAAGTCTCTTCTTTCTTGGTTTATTAATCCCCTAAAGAATAGTTCACTGGGGATGAAAATGTCCTACAAGGCAGACAGCCTGAGTTTTGATTCTTGGACCCACATGGAGAAAGTAGACTGCTGACTGCTGAAAGTTGTTCTCTGAATTCCATATAAGCACTTCAGTGCTCAAATTTCCTGCACTTTAAAAGAATAAATATATAAAAAGTGTGAAATGTTTGTTCGTATGATGCATGATTTCTAAACCTGCTCTCCATATTCAAGAAGCAATAGGCACTATCACTAAAAGTTCTGTTCCTGCAAAAGAAGTACCATTATATACAGAATGCTAAAAGTGTATTATAACATAGAGATGTTAATGTCGAACTGTGCACACAAATACCAGTTACTAGCCAGCATTTTTCTTGTTCCCCTAAAGACTGTGTTTCTTGGAAGAGTCCAACATATAATTGAATTAAAATTATTGAGAAAAAATTTGCTCTAACTCCAGCTTGGGTTGGTACTTTCTGCCCTTTGTTCTTTATCTCTCTTCTCTATATCCTATTTCGATTGCGATTCTATAACCAACTTGAGATTTCTACGTTATATTCTTCTTGATCTAAATCATATGACTTCTTGCATGAAAAGCCAAAGGACTATCTGACAATTGAAAACGTTCTGTTTATAGCCATCATTGAACACATTTTTTAACTCGTGAAGGAGATGTAACATGCAACACTGTGTCCTTTACTGATATATAAAAAAGTTCATAATGATGCAAATCATTAGAGCTTAGAGTCCTTCTAGTTAATCGTATCCTATGATGACTCTATAATTGAGTCAGTCACTGCAACTGGGTCAAGATGTGGTCAAGTATATGACTGTTCTCTATCATTTGCCAGAGGATGGCCCTCAGTGTTTCTGCAATAGACATACAAGGTCAATTAAGATTAAATATTAGTGACATCATCTACACTTTACTCTTCCAGAATGTGCCAGTGATGCTTTTCACTGTCTCCTCAAGGAAACCATGCTTCTGATGTCAGCGTCTTTTCTTAGATATAGACCAATTTTACAGGCATTTATGTATAACTTCCAATCATCATCATCATCACCATCATCATCATTATCTTCCAGGGCTCATGCAACAAATTTGTGCTTTTTATATCTGTGAAAAAAAAGGAAGGAAATCCAAAATCACTCTAGAAATATGATTTTGTTAGATAACCCTGGAGATATTTGTGATAGTAAATGCACAATAGACTTTTGTGCCTCAGATAAAAATCAGATGGTATTCCAGAGACTTAGAAATTCTACAGAAACACTTCAATGATTTCTTTAAAAGAGTCTTTGAAGGAAAAAATATTTTAAATTTAACCTTATTTAAACTTTAGGGGTTTATGAAGCCACATACCCAAAGGCAGAATAAATTGCTTCACTATCACAAAAAGCTTACTATACAGCTTGGATGATTTACAGAAGTATGGAGTACCAAAATACAGAAATGTGACTCTGACATAGCAAGGATGTATCAATGTTCCTTCCAACAATAGGCCATTAGTTACTACCATATGCAAGTGTAGAACTGAAGGAGATGTCCAGACATATTCTTACTCAAAATCTCAGGGTCAATTCTAGCTTTTAATTCTCAACATCTGGGTATTTCTGGACATGAACTCCCTACTCTCCCCTCGGGAGACCACGCCCATGAGGCCAATAAGAGTATATGATACATCTGAACATCTGATCCTTGAAGGACTATAGAAACATTCTAAAATGAAAATAATTAAACTTGAGTTAGAGATTTGGAATAGACTAATAATTCAAAGGAAATTAATTTGGTTTAACACATTTAAGATTTTCAAGAATAGCAATATTAGGTTGATATTTAAAATATTCTAAGTAAATAATGATTGCTTCAAGTACTTGGCTTTACATGAGAGGCTGAAAAGCTAATTAGCTTGTAATTCAGGTGTTTTTAATTTTCCTGTGGTGTTTTCTTTAGGGGACTAAAAGTCTTGAATAAAGACAGATCCTGTGATTCAGGAAAATTGTGTGGACTGGTATGATAAATCTATATTATATATTGCTCAAAATTGTTAACCTCTGAAATCTTTCACATACTGGGTATTTGAAACCCTCATGCTTATGTCACACAAACTCCCTTAAGAATAATCTCAGGTGACTGAAGAATGAAAATTCAGGTCACTTTGTCTTCATCCCTGTATTGGATGATGAGGGTACGTGAGGACTCACACTTCCATCAAGATTTCAAAAATTGAGAGAATGCAGATATCCTTTGAAAGGAAGTAATGTGGTATTAGAAAGAAGACTCTGGCAGATGCCTGGGAGGTGGGTGGGAGCAAACCAACAGAAGCCCACAGCATACTCTGTATTTGGATAGGGGAAACAGGACGCTGGTGCCATCCACACAGAAGGGTGCACATATGGTGTTAGAGATGAACTTGATAAATGCAATCCGGAGAGATTTTAGAACACTGAAAAGTTTCCCCTCGGTGGTATACTGATTGTTAAATGCTACTAATAACACTAACGGTGAACAACATGGTGCTCTGTTGCAGTGTCATAAAAGGATTTTGACCTGTGATATGGATTTATTCTCTGAGCTTTTATACAACTTTGAGCAATTTATATCTGCTATTGGTGGACAGAAGCACATTCAATAATCTATCTTTGAGTTTCTAGGCACAAATACTACATGGTGACATGTACTGGAAAAAGTCTACGTTTTGAAAGTTGTAATTAATTAATAAGATGGTGCCTTCCTGTTTTCACCCTTCACTTTATATTCTGTAGAATACTATTCTTACATAATCACTCACTAACAAGAAAGTTCAGTACTGCTTACATATTTCTTAGTATTTGTACATGTCTCACTTATTTTCTCAAAAAGGGGGTGCATTAGGAAAAACAGACAAATTAAAAGTAAATATACCAATAAAAATTCTGTTTTCCATTTTTATAACATTTTCATACAGAGTATTTTTCAAAGATTTGATTGTAAAAAGTTAGAAATTAAGTAATTTACTGGACTTTGTGAACAGTAATTTAGGATATCTAACATGACATGCCACTTTATAGTATGATGTGTCAATGTTCATTTGTTGATTAGACATAGGATCTATGTTCCCTATGTCTTCATTGAAATCTTTTTTTTAAGATTTATTAATTACTAATATAAATACACTGTAGCTGCCTTCAGACACATCAGAAGAGGGAGTCAGGTCTCATTACGGATGCTTGTGAGCCACCATGTGGTTACTGAGATTTGAACTCAGGACCTTTGGAAAAGCAGTCAGTGCTCTTAACCACTGAGCCATCTCTCCAGCCCCCTTCATTGAAATCTTTAAGGGTGTTTGGGCTCACTGATATGTTGCATAAAGTTGCAATTTTCATATAACTTACTTTTCCTCATTTTATCTATATATATATATATACCTATATGTGTCTGTTTGTGTCTGGTTGTGTGTGTATGATTTACTAATATAAATAGTAATTATTATTAAAACATTCTAAAAATATAATGGAAACAATAATCTCTTGACATGTTCTCTGAAATAAATCCAAGAATAAAGAGTAGAGAGATTGTGTTTCAGTTGATGACTGGGTTCACATAAAACTGCTATATTTGTCTATGTAATATAATCACTGAATTAAAAAATAAAACCTATCAGTGAATCAGCTTAGCATCAAATAAAGACCTAGTGACAAGAACTTTAAAGAGGAAATGAAAAGGAAATTATCTTGATCATTGAAGTTTCTAAAATAGAGGTTCTGTGCTTAGATAGGCTGTAAACACATAGGATATTATACAAAAGAATGCATTTTAGCTAAAATTTTATATTATATCAATAGATTGTGATTGTCAGACATGAAATACAAAAATATTTGTATTGGTGTATATTAATGTTTAAATTCATGTAATCTGGGCACTCAAAGGCTGAGGCTGAAGATAACCAAAACTAATATACATAAGACAGACAGACACACACACACAGACAGACAGACAGACACACACACGTAACAGCATTTGGTAATTATCTATCCCTGGCTAACCTGAGACTCACACTAGGTCAGACAGGACTCAAGATTGTAATAACCCTACTACATCTGCCACTTGAATGATAGAAGACAGATCCTCAACATTTATCCTACTTTCCACATACCCGATATTAAAATACTTACATGCCATGACTTTTGAATGAACAGTTACATTATGAAGAGTTGAATCTAATATCCTAAATGTAACAACAGTCAAAAAATATATACATACGTCTCAGTTTAAGTTGTGCATATACTTATAAAATATATAATATATATTATATATATTAATGAAGGACAAATAAAATGCTAATTCAAACATAAGGTACATTATGAACGCAAACCTTATATAAGATTCACTAGAAAATAGTGTTTATGTATTAAACTTTGATATTTTTAATATTTCTTCATAAAATAATTTGTTGTATATTTCATGGCTCACAGATTCTTTTTGTCTGCATCCTTGTTAATGTGTCTTTGCCATTTTATCCAACTATCACAATTCCTATTAACTTTTACTTGGATGGCAAATGTAATTTGGCTTCAACTCTAAATATTTTATGAGCAAGTACAGTTAAATCTTTCTCTCAGAAATATTCTTTCTTCTCACTAAATTTTATTTTGGAGCAAGTTTTATAAAGCTATTTAATGATTTCAGTTCTTAGCATGGTATACCACATTGTACAATCTATATTTCTTGTGTTTGTCATGTGAGTTGTCTTGGCCATGACATGTCTGCTTCTAATAACATATATAGGTGTTGTAATAATGAAAACAGACATGGTAAGGTTTGTCTTTTTTACTGAAGTACAATTTTCTTTAATGGAAAAATATTACTTCATATTTCATTGAATCCTGATTGTTGTTCATTGCTTTCTTATTAAATTCTAATTACATACTTTCATGTTCTTTATATGAAAAAGTCCTTGCTGCCATCATCAAGAAACAGTTTATGTTAGACACCCTGAGATGGTATGATTCTTGTGTGTTTCAAGGAACCAGATTTCTAGTTGTCCTTTACTTCACCTTTGCTTTAATTTCAATTGTGTTAAAATTATTATTAGTATTAAATATTGACAGTGTTTCAAATCTCCCTCTTCAAAAATATCTAAAACAGCAAGCTCTCATTTTATGTTATTTCTGAAATGGACATGTTTAATTCAGCCTTAGTTAAATTATCAAATATATCATTTTTATGTTTTAAGTAACTTAGTACTCTATGGTCACATCTGCCCTTGAGATTTACACTTATTATCTTTGTACCTATCTCTTTGATTTGTTACAATTCTTTTCTCTTTTGAGTTCTCACTGCCCTAAGAGGGGGAAAAACACTACAAAATTCTTTGTTGGATTCTTCTTATTGAGGTCATCCTTGAGATATTTTACTTTATAAAAAAAATATATAAATGATGGCTAGACAGGCATCTCATTTGGTAAAATACCTACTATGAGCAATTAGAAACTCGGTTTTCATTACTTGCCTTCTCAATATTGGTCATGTTAACCTGCCAGAAATAGAAATACTTGGTGCCATTTGCAAAAAGGGAATTCCAGGCACCCATTAGGCAGCCCACCTGGCCAAAACAATGACTCAGTTCAGACAGAGACTGTGGTTCCAAATATAAGAAAAATTTATTCAGAAAATCATCTGAAATCAAATAATTCTGGTCTCTATATGTATACAACCATGGAAAATACACACACACACGGGATATTTAGTTTTGTCCTATTGATATTAAAACAAATAAAAACGAACAAATGAAAACAATTTGAATTTATTACTATTTGCACATTTGCCTAATCATTGTCCATGTTTTCAATGTCCATCCATTTTAAGAAAAAATTACTAGATTTTTCCCTTTAATTCTATTTCTAAGACTCCTCTCTTTATTTGAAGCACTTCTGGAAATTATAACTTGAATAAGTGTTTAGGTATAAGATTACTTTGCTATCTTGCCAACTTTATCAGAGTACTTAATACACAAACTTATATCATTTAGAAAAATCATCTCATTTACATTCAAATCTCTCCTCAAATAATACTTCTGTCATCTTCCTATTTTCTGAGTTCTTATTAAAGTGTTCATTTTTGCTAAAGTCATCTCTGTAGGCAGCATTCATATGGCTTGTATGAAGCTATTACATCATAGGTGGTGTAGAAATGATGGCTACTACTTCCCTAATTAATATAGCTATGTGCATCAGGTCTGCTTTGATATTCTCTTCATAAGAGCCCATTTTGAAGAGATTTATAGTGTCATACTGGAAGTGAATTCATTTCCACAAATGCCAGAGTTTGCTGCTGCTTTTGACAGCAAATATAGATGACGCTCATCCAACTTATTCACCAAATGCAAGCTTGCTTATATGTCATAAGTGGCATTACTGCTCAAAGAGGAAAGAAAAATGACAGTGGGGTAGTAAGTGATGAAGAATATAATCCCCTTACCAGGAAAGATATTTAAATTGGAAACACATTAAATGGATTTCGCTTCAAAGCCATCGATTGGGTATATATTAATTTAATTCTTTGAGCATTACTTCTGAATTTAGCAGTATATTTTCAAAACAAAAAGCTCTCATGTGTTATTACTGAAACACTCAAAAGTAGGCTACTAAAGTTTTGTGTGAACTTCTTAAACCTTATATAAAGAGCAACTAATTGTATTTCAAAGTGCAGTTTCGAAATAAGCATAGTTGTGACAAATACAGTAGAGTTTTACTTTCAGGTTTAATATTAGAGGTGAAGTATACACGTGGTAATGACATATTCCTCTTGCTATAGTGGTCCCTGTTGTTATGACACAAAAACCTGTAGAAGAGCAAATTTTCTCACATACTCGGGGGTTTTTATGTCCTTTACAATATTTTTATTGTTTTGGAGAATGTAATTATGATATTTTCCACTCCCATTTTCCCATCAACACCATCCCATATTCTTCCCTTTAGTCTTTTTCTAATTTATGGCCCATTTCCTGAATCTGTGTGCATATGTACATGTTTTGTTTTTCACAAAAGTCCTATACGATGATTTGAAAGTATTACACTATAAAATAGAAATTTAATTTGTATACAGAATGACAGCCAAAAATGGGGAGTAGAAATGTGTCACGTGTTAGTTAGATAGCCTTGAACAAGGGAGAATCTCATGAGACAAAGAGAAGGGTGTCCCAGGATGGGGAAGAGGAATTAATTGTTAGAGAAATACATATAAGGGAACAAACCCAGAAAAGATGATCAACAGAGAAAGATCATAAAAATATATTAAAAATTAGTTGAGAGCCGGGCGTGGTGGCGCACGCCTTTAATCCCAGCACTTGGGAGGCAGAGGCAGGCGGATTTCTGAGTTCGAGGCCAGCCTGGTCTACAAAGTGAGTTCCAGGACAGCCAGGGCTACACAGAGAAACCCTGTCTCGAAAAACCAAAAAAAAAAAAAAAAAAAAAAAAAATTAGTTGATAATAGCAAGGATAAAATAACCTTCTATATATATGCAATAGGTATTCTTGTTTGGTATCCTGACTACACATGGAATTAATTAAAACCTAAATTCCTGGGTACCCTCTTTTTGTTGTTGTTGGTGGTGGTGGTTTCTTTTTTGTTCTTGTTTGCTTTGTTGTTTAGTTTTGTTTTTTGACACAGTCTTGGCTATACTGGAACTCACTTTGTAGATGGGGCTGACCATTGGTCTTTGGCAAGGCTGTGTATGTAAAAAAATACATATTTACACAGGATTTACTTCCTAGAGAAACATTCAAAACCTTGTTCTAGGGGTAGAGTGTTGGTTCAGAAGTTAAGAGAGTACACAGATCTTGCAGATGAGCTAGGTTTGGTTCCTAACACCCATATCTAGAGGCTCACAACCAATTAAAACTCCATTTTCAGGGCAATTTAATGCCTTTGCCCTCTCTGGACATCTGCAGTTATATACACATACCTGAAGACTGTGGAAAATATACATATATGCATCATTAAAATGATAGGTATTAATCCATGCACTGTTAAATAAAATTAGATATAATACTAAAAGAAAAATTGCTATTAATAGATGGAATAAAAATGTTCTGATTTAGAACAAATTATAGCTAGTCAAGTACTGGATGGATGAATTTTAATGTAAAACAGATAGGATTTATTTATAATGTGGGTGTGTGATGTTAGGAAAAAATATAAATCAAGACTGAATCTCAAGTTTTTGGCTTGAACAACTAGATGAGTAATGTTGCCGTTTACTGTCTTGTGGAAGTGCAGAACAGGATCTTTGGTGATGAGCTGATGAAGGAGAAAGCAAAGAAAAAAAATCTTTTTTACACATGCTAAGTTAAAAATAAATGAGAGGCATATGGCTGAGATATCAAAAAATGTGCCTTTCTAAGAGTATAGATCAGACAAGGTCATCCTTGGAGGAATTTAGAAGATATTATATTATATACAAATTAAGAGAAATATAGCAGTCAATATGGACATTTACATCGAATTTGCAATCTAGGAAATGTGAAATACAAAAGCTTAAAATAAATTCGTTCTATTGCTTTATTCGCAAAATTTGTATGATTATCTTTACAGTGCTTTACTGATAAGAAAAATGTTACCATAAAAATTTATTAATTTATCAAAAATATTAAATTTTGATTTTACTAAATTTTAATATATATGTGTATATATATTAAGTTTGTATACTAAGTTTGTGTTTATGAAAATCTTGAAACATTGAATTTTAGAAACATGAGAGTTAATATTTAGTCATCTAGGGATAATCTATTATTACTATAACAATAACTATATTATTATAATAATAATTATCACATATAAAAACAAAATTAAATATTCAGTGAGCAATCATCACTCATGGTTGTTCCTAGCCTACTAATAACATTCTGAAAAACTGATGTTTCATAGGGATGAAGCACTGATGTTTTTAAGGTGGGAGAAAGGAAACTGACAACTACAGTTTACATTTCTGCTTTTCAAGTTGAACACAAGACCAATTTTCCTTAACAATTTATATATCTACATTTCTTATTTTGGTTAAAGAATTATGTGTTAGGCCTGATAGTTAATTACTATTAACTCCCTACATAGTATTTTTGTAAATGTTATTTTAAATTCATATGTACATGTTTATACATAGAAAACCACACACATGTATACAGACTGACACACATACACACAGATACATATTTATACTCAAATGTGCCTAAAGAAAAATCTAACACACACCAATAAGTTAGGACCACACACCAATAATTTAGAAACCATCTGAGAAATGTAGGGAGACAATATGACAAGAAAAAAAATATGTCTAGGTGTTGAATAACTTCAGTGGCACACGATGTCCACACCTGTCCTGCTTGATTCAGTCTCTTTCCTAAAATCAGACTACATAATATTGTGGCTTTTGTTAGCTTTCAATTGGTGCAATAAAAAAAATAGATAGATAGATATACATACATACAGGAAAAAGGAAAGAAAGAGGAAGAAGGGAGGGAAGGAAGGAGGGAAGAAGGAAGAAAAGAGTAAAAAAGACAAGAAAGTAAAAGAAAAGACAAAATACAGAAATCCTTCCCTACTCTCAAATGGAAGCATAAGAAAAAAATCCGGAGAAAGTGCTGGGGAACCAAGAGTTCAGTAGGCATTCTGCAACAATACTCACAGTAAGTCTCAGTATATAAACACATGCAGGTGACCAATGAGAAATTTGGCCAAGGAACCATTTCCTGAAGTGGATCTGGAAATACATGTAAAATCGTCCAGCACATTTATGTAAATATAATCACCATAAACATTGTAAAGCAAAACAGCTTGTGGGAGAAGGTGGCTTGAAAATACATTCTGAACCAACATATATTTTTGCTGACTGTTTTATATTATAAAGAAGACCTGTGGTGAATAATAATCCAAAGTCCTTAAGATAACATTGCAATTTAAGAGAATGTTTTTTGATATGAAACAATAGTGAACTGAATATAAAAATACAAAGGTGTATTTTATTAAAATATGTTCATAATTACTGATTAATTTTACCATGACTGTCTCTATGAGCAAAAATAAGCATTCTTCTCCAATTATGAAAATTAATTTAAAATTTTTCAGTAAAGTTATTTTCAATAGAATTGGTAAGTATAAAAATAATCAAGAATGAGGGAAATATCTCTAAACTATGTATATGAATGCACAGACACACACAAACACAAGTGCACACATACAGATGCACACACACCCATAAAATTTAAAATGAGCTATAAGGACTATATTAATAATTATTAGAAATGGCTGTCAATACTGTAAGTACTGTTGGGTATACTTTTATATTGAACATAACTGAGACAATGCAAGAGAATATGGAACATTGTATTGTACAGCTTTATTTTAAATTTTCTTCTAAAGCTACGTAATGATATTATGTTAGCATTTAAAGAAATACTATATATTCAAATGACATAAGGATCTTCTTATATAGATAACCTTTTGTAAGTACCACAAATCTGTGAATCTATTGGTTGATATAAATTCCTGGGCCAAAAACAAAGGTGTACATTGGACACTCAAATTTCTAGGGACATTAATAAATTTAGGAATAGAAAATTTTCAATACACATTATTTAGCTTTGTTTTATTTCCTAAGTTCTTTCGGTTTAAAGCTGGTATTTATGTCATTCTTTCATATTTTGAGTTTAAAATACTTCCTGATCATATGAAAGCATAATAAAAGAACCTATGTCCTGTCTTGCTAAAAGTTCTTATTATGACAGTGAAAGCGAATGAGTTTCATACTGCAGATCCACTTAAATCTTATCAGAAAGTGGTTCATTACTGAAATGATGTTCTTCTACCACTGCATCAGTGGGCATCTTTTTAGGCCAACCATTAATATAGTTCATAGGTGGGTAGACTGGTGGTCATACTCTTTCTATGTGCTACAACTCAAACATTAGCAATAGCATCTTATCTATTGTCAAGTTCTGCAGTGAGACCAAGAGTAATGCCAATAGTCTATAATGTCTGAGGCTATATGGAATCTCTCTATGGAAATGACTTCAAAAGAAATAAGTCATACCTCACTCTGGCTTTTTATTTATTAGTCTTCAGTATCCAAGAGGGATACTGCAGCCCTAAAAGGAATTTTCCTAAAGATTCAATAATAACTGAGGAAGATGGAACAAAAGCAGAATAAGAGATTGTATTTGTAGAGGACTAAAATAAACATTATCTTCTGGGTGTATATGCATAAAATCAATGTAAGCTGGACCAAGACAAAATCTAAACAGGGAGAGAACATTTCAGCACATAATAGCAATTTAATCATTAAACTATAACATAGTTTTGTGCACCTAAAACCAAAATATGTGGGGAAACAACCAAAATTAAAAGACATTTGAGGAAACCTAATGCATTAGACGCTTTCTGTTTTTACAATTTTCATTTTATTTTATTATTTTTTTTCCTTTTCATTATCTCCCTCCTGGTGTGCCCTCTGACTTTTCCTCATCCCATTCCTCCTCCCCCATCTCCAAGAGGATGTCCCCACCCCCTGACACCCACACCCTAACAGACCTCCCTACTCTCTGGGGCCTCAAGTCTCTGGAGTGTTAGGCGCATCTTCTCTGAATAGTCCAGACCTGGCAGTCCTCTGCTGTATATGTGTCAGGTGCCTCATATCAGCTGGTGTATACTGTTCCGTTGGTTTCTCAGTGTCTGAGAGATCTCAGGGGTCCAGCTTAGTTGAGACTGCTGTTCTTCCTATGGGGTTGCCCTCCTCCTCAGCTTCAAAACATGCACAAATACATGGAGTGGGATTTAAATGAAATTGCCAAATAATGGGAGACAAAGCCACAACTTGACATTTCTTGTAACTAAGTGAAGCTTCCAGTACTGGGAATGGGTGACATCTAATTCACTTGTAGACATAAATGCTCTCATGTGAACTTCTAAACACAAGTTGTTGCTGAGACTATAGGTTGTTCTCCACAAACTGACAACAAGGCCCCTTTTCTGAAGATGATATCAACAAAACTCATTAAAGAAGGAGAATAGAGCTGGTGCATACATAGAGCCTTCATCTCTATGTTCTAGTTTCTTTGGTACAAGAAGGTATTCTGCATGCTACCAAATGGAGAAAGAGAAACCAAGAAACCCCAAGATACAATTCACAGACCACATGAAGCTACAGAAGAAGGAAGGCCAAAGTGTTGACACTTTGGTCCTTCTTAGAAGGGGGAACAAAATACCCATGGGAGGAGATACAAAGACAAAGTTTGGAGCAGAGACTGAAGGAAAGACCACCCAGAGATGCCCCACCTGATGATCCATTCCACATACAGTCACCAAACTGACACTATTGTGGATGTCGAGAAGTGCTTGCTGACAGGAGCCTGATATAGTTGTCTCCTGAGAGGCTCTGCCAGTGCTTGACAAATACAGAGACTGATGCTAGCAGCCAAACATTGAACTGAACACAGAGTCCCCAATGGAGGAGCTACAGAAAGGACCCAAGGAGCTGAAGGGGTTTGTAGTCCCATAGGAGGAACAACAATATGAACCAACCAATATCCCCAGAGCTCCCAGGGACTAAATCACCAACCAAATAGTACACATGGAAAGACCCATGACTTCAGCCACATATGTAGCAGAGGATGGCCTTGTTGGACATAACTGGGAGGAGAGGCCCTTGGTCCTGTGAGGGCTCAATGCCCCAGTGTAGGGTAATACCAGGATCAGGAAGCAGGAGTGAGTGGGTTGTTGAGCAGTGGGAGGGGGATGGGAGAGGGGGTTTTTGGAGAGGAAACCAGGAAGGGGAATAACATTTGAAATGTAAATAAAGAAAACCTTTTAAGGGTAAGTCTCATTCACAGCAGTAGATGGTCAACAGAAAGCATCTTTGTAGTGTCATAATATTGTTTCAGGGCTTTTCCTTTATTCCTCTTTAAAAATTTACATTTAAAATTTGATTTTATTTATACATATTTTGTTCTCTTTTCTATCCTACAGGTCATTTGTGTATATATTATAACTTTTAGATTAATGTTATTATGGGATACCTGAGTGTATGACCAAGATGGTCTGTTTTACGTCCAACAAGTATTCTTTTCCTTCTTTTAGTTTGTTTTGTTCAACACCAATGTATTTCATTTCCTTTTATCTTACTATATTTAATTCATTTTATTTTTATCCCTTAGAAGCCTGTTTGTTTACTAGTGATAGAAGGACACAGATGTATCTAGATAGGAGGTGATAAGGGGGGGATAGGAATAGTAGGATATCTCATACTCAGAATATATTATTTAAGAAAATAATCTATTTTCAATTAAATGGAAAAACAAAAACAAAATATAACACTTTATTGAGATCTGTGTCTCTTTTTCTAAATAAAACTTGCCCTTACTAAGAAATAAAATGTTGTCTTAGTATAATTACCAAGATATTACATGAATGACATTATAGCAGCTGTAAAACAGCATTAAATTGGTAGATTTTAGTGACAAATGTGGCCACTAAAGATGATCAGGTAATCCAGAAACTGCTTAGAAAGTAAATTACTGGGCTTGAGAGATGGTTGTGCAGTTTGGAGAAATGGCTGTTCTTGAAGACATTCCATGTTCAATTTCCAGCACCCTTATGGTGGCTAACATCGTCCATCTATAACTCAACTTCTAGGGAACTGATGCATTCGGGTGGCCATGGACAATGGATTTATAGGGTGCACTGTAAATGGCTTATTTTAATTTAAGTGTAATCAGTGACTTATTGTGGAAGATATATTTCTATACTTTTGCCAGTCTCCAATAACCACACAAAGAAACCAAGATTTATTTCAAGCTACACCTCACTACCTAGGAAGTTAAATATTGTACCTTAGCTTTCTATGCTAATCTGGCTACCATGAAATCCCAATACTTTGAAACTTGCAGTTTAATATTGTTCTAACTTTCTCTGCTTCAGATGTATCTTTCTTTGTTATCACCTCAGACCCTCTTCTTGTGGCCCCAATTCCCACCTCTTATCCTCCCCTCTTCCTCCCCCCTCCCCCTCCCCTTCCTCCTGCCCCTCCCCTTTCCTCCTCCCCCCTCCTCTCTCTCTCTCTCTATCTCTCTCTCTCTCTCTCTCTCTTTCTCTCTCCCTCCCTCCCTCCCTCCCGCAGTCCCTCCCTCCTCCTTCCCTCCCTCCCTCTCTCCTCCCATTGGCTAGCAGAATTCCTTGTCTTATTCTTTCCTCTGCCCAACTATTGGATAATCAACATTTATTGAAAAGGCTGAGAATAAATGTTAAGAATTGTTTACAGAAACTAGAGACAGGAGATTCTTATTTTTTTTTCATTTTTAAGTTGGATATTTTATTTATTACATTTCAAATGTAATCCCCTTTCCTGATTTACTCTCCAGAAACCCCCTATCCCATTAACCCTCCTCCTGCTTCTATGAAGGTGTGCCCCCACCCACTCACCCACTCCCACCTCCCTGCCCTCAAATTCCCCTATCCTGGAGCTTGGAGCCTTCATGGGACCAAGGGCCTCTCCTCCCACTGATGGCCATCAAAGCCATCCTCTGCTACATATGCAGCTGGAGCCAAGGGTCCTCACATGTGTACTCTTTGGTTGGTGGATTAGACCCTGGGAGCTCTGGTTGTTTGATAACGTTCTTCCTATGGGGTTGCAAACTCTTTCAGCTCCTTCAGTCCTTTCTCTATCTCCTCACTGGGGACCTGTGATCAATTCAATGGTTGGCTGCAAGCATCTGCCTTGGCATATGTTAGACTCTGGAAAAGCCTCTCAGGAGACAGCTCTATCAGGCTCAAGACAGGAGATTCTAGACCTAAGCCTTTCAATGCTGTGTCCTGATTGAAACAAGATATGAGAAGTGAAGTTAGCACTTGTGTAACATGAGGATTACTGACGTGGAAATTTCTGGTTTCTTTGGAAGTCACAGATAACTTTTACATAGTGTACAAAAAATGCTTACATTACACATACATACAAAACAAAACTTCCATACACAATAATAACAAAACAATTTTAAAAGAAATTTAAACCAGAACCAAATGAAGAGTTTTCTTGAATCTTTTACTATATTTAAATATTTTGAAGTATCTAAACATAAACTATAACGATTATTTCTCATTTCAATGTTTAAATACTGAAATCGTGTAATTGTGTGTGTGTGTATGTGTGTGTGTGTGTATGTGAGTGTGTGTGTGTGTGTGTGTGTTACAATAACCTGGATCTAAAGTGTTTCTAAATCTGTTTAGTCACCTAATTTCATGTCACTGTACATAAACTATAGTTAGATTTTTATAACAATATTTTGTAAATACATGTGTAGATAATGAACTCTTAGTTCCAGATTAGTAAATTTCATCTGAACTTTAAAATGCTAAACAAATGTATATGCTCTAGTATTTTCTAGTAAATGTTACACATTTAGCAAAAAGAAATTGAGATGCAGATCTTCAAAAATCAATGACAAATTTGAAGTCATAGAAGTACTTTATAAACTAATAATTGGATGATTTTCTCAAAACTATGCTAAGTATTCAGGCTTGTTGCTTGATAAATTTTAATTGGAATTTAAAAATCTTAAAAGACAGTGTGTGATAAAAGTGATAAATCTAAAAATTCAGTAAAAGATAAAAGACAGAGAAATGGAAATACAAAAATAAAGCACAAGATCAAAATATTGACTACAGATTTATCTAGGATAATTAAAAAATGCCTGACAAAATTCAACAATGAAAATTAAGGTCCATAAAATATGGAGATGTGGGACTGGAGAGATGGCTCAGCAGTTAAGAGCACTGACTGCTCTTCCAGAGGTATGGAGTTCAATTCCCAGCAACCACATGGTGGCTCACAACCATCAGTAATGGGATCTGATGCCCTCTTCTGGTGTGTCTGAAGACAGCTACAGTGTACTCACCATGTATGTCAAATAAATAAAATCTCTAAAAAAAATATCAATATGCATTTTTGCATTTAATTCCACCTTTTAAATTATGTATTAAATTACTTAAAACACCAAAACATGCTGTGAAAGAGCAGGCTGTACTCACTAAAAAACAGGCAATATATGTAAAGTTCCAAATTTTTGTTTAATATTCTATTCATGGCAAATTGTTTGAAGGTTGTATCCCTCGTCTTTCAAATCTGGAACTGTAAAATATCTCCATAAGACCTCAAACAAATATTAAGCTGCTGGTTATACCATTACAAAGTAATAGTAGATACCAATTTAAGTTTACATTTGATTTTTAAACAAGCTCTTACTGATGGTAAAGTCTATCATTTTAACTTCAACTTCAGTTTTTCCCATGGTTTCTGCTAGCAAGTGGCTATTAACCTGTAGCATCTAAATGGATTTGGTACATCAAAAATATTGATTGAGTTAATTGATGCTCCAATGAGCAATTAAACAGCATCATTTTTCAGCCATAAAAGTGAGACTGTATTCATTAGATATTTTCTACACATGATATGTTTTATAATTAAGTTGAAAATGTAACACCAGCCATTTCTGAGCGAGGCTTCAGGAAAGGGTGAACTAGATGACTTGTTACAGTAGTAGAAACTGTTTCTTTCTCAAGGAAAGAATTTCATTCAAGGTGAAATACTAGGGCCAACCTGGCACAGCTGCATCTCTGTCTGCAGGACTCCCCGAACGTCTTAGGGGACAGGCAGAAAAGAGTGAGCTCCCTAGTTTTGTGTCAGTTTGGCATTAGCTGTAATCAGTTTGGACTAGGGAATCTCAAGTTAGTAAAGCCCCTACCAGTTTTAATATACTGTATTTTGAACATAAGCAGTCCCTTTACTGAATTCCACCCATTCTCAACACAATAGAGTTTATACTGCTCATAAAGAATTTTTTAAATTTTATTTATACATAGAAGCAGTTTATTTTAAATTTTCTTTCAAATACAGTATAATGATACTTCCCGTTATTGTTATATGCATTGTTTTAAATGAGTTATCAGGATAAATTAAAGGTAAGTATCATAATCCTTATCTTTTTAAGAAGTGAAGTTTCTTTAACCCTTTTTTATAACGTTTTTTTTTTTCCCCCAAGAAACTCTCATACTGACTTTTATGGCATGTGGACTAATTTTAACTGTCTGATATTTGAGTTAGCTTACCACTTTACCAGGAAGACAGGTTGGTCATCTTTAACTAGGTGATCCTATCTCGCATCCGCGTTGTCATTGTAATTCCGTGAATTCAGTATCAGTAATAAAGACATAGAATTGATCATCTTCTGCTCCTCTCTGTTTGAATCACAGTCTTTCTTTGTGTAATAATCTGAGTAGATAAGATGTCCCTTCACATGGAATAAAGATGAGACCTCTGTAAAAACATAACCTGGAATCAAATTGTGTCTGCATACACTTGAATCTGGACCAGAAGATCACTGTCAGAAAATGGGCTTATTCTTCACCATAAAAAAAAAAAAGGAAGGAATTTTATCAAAATTACTTTTTTTTTTAGATGAATCCTTTAAATGACTGAGCTTAATACCAAAACACCAAGAAAGATCTCAGTAGATACAGGCAGATTCTGGCAAAAATCTATGAACATTGCTATCTCAGAAACAGAAAAGAATTCTTGTCATTATCTGTTGTAGGCTGTGAGATATGGTAGAAAAACTGTGACTTAGTTGGTAGTTGTGTTTGGTAAATTCTATATCTGATTCTACTTATATTTAATGAATAACAACTAACTTTTAACAATAACTACTTGTAATAATGATTCACGTTCCTAACTCCCCAGGCTTTGGTTGTCATAGAGTTTTGGGGGTTAGTCCTCTGATGGTTTGAATGACCACAGTCAGACTTTTTCTTGTTTCCTTTTCCAAACTGCTCAAGTGATTCTGTTGGGCTTCCATCTGTACTATCTTGTTCATCCTTCAGTCAAAGATTCATGTTCAGTCTCACAACCTCAGGTTTCACTGTTCAACAGTCAGTTTTAACAGGAGGTTTTACATATGAATATTGAGCATATAGGAAAGAAAATATTAATGTGTATTTAATGTATTAATTATTGGTTAACACAATTATTAAGGACTGTGTATATAATAATACATTAATGTGTGGCATACTAGTTATTTGTTCACTACTGTTCATGAATTTTAAGCAAGAAAGTAACTATTCCAAGTTGTCAGTTTCCCTTAACTGATCTATGTTTCTATATATACTCTAAAACCAAGTATGTCAGGGACAGACAAAAGTGACTTAATCTCCCAACAGAATGGTTATTAGTTTTAGCAGTTCTGACTTGCCTTCCTCAGGAATGGAGGAAATTTTCTCCTTAAATGTTTGAGATACTGCTGTTGTTGCTATGATATGAGCATTGGATATCATAAAGGAATGGTTCAGCCTGGGTGTCAGGACAGATGCATGTCACTAGTCCTGTGCATGTAGCTGCTTTTCCACATGAGCCCAATGAAACTTTTTTTTTGCATCTTGGAAACTAGAAGCTGTAGGTCAGAGTTTGAGACATAATATATGTACAACATGGCTGGTATGAAGCCAACCATCTGACCACAGTGTTTACACTTATTTTTCAATATTTATATTTTGCATTTATTTATTTTATATATGGATGTTGCATATATTTATCTAATCATAAAAATCCATGGAAGGACCTTTTGCTTTCATGATTAGTAGACAGCTTTCTTACCTGCTGCTGAATCATTTCCCTAGTCAATTTCTACTTATTTTAAGCCAGTAAATATATATGATTTTATATTTGAGCATATTACTGTATTCATTTTCTCTGCCTGTTTTTTCTCTTTCTCCCTCTTTCATCTTCCTCCACCCCAACTGTACAAATGGTTTTATTTAAGACCATACTTTGGGAAAAGAAAATAAAACCCTATTGAATTCTTTCCAAATTACAATGGTTAAATAGTAAAGAATTTTGTGGGCCTATTTTTCTGGCCTTTTTGTTTGTTTGTTTTGAGTTTTTGATTTGTTCTGCTTTGTTCTACATGTAGTTGGTGTTCTCTCAGAGGCATCCTGCTCTTGTACATACCCTGGTTATCGGTATAATGTTTGCCCAATGTTATTCATAGTATGATCAAAGGTCGGCACATATCTCTCGCAAGCTATATGTTTCCAAGACACAAGTCATTATTCTTTAAAACATCTGTTTTAAATGTTGGGGCTCCAAGATCAGGAAGATTGGCTCTTTATGCACAGTAAATAAACATAGTATTTAATAAAGATGAATAAAATGGGTATGTATCTTATGCTTTCAAAGATTTGTTTAGATTTAGAAAATTCCTTAGCAAACAGATAGATCTTTACATATACAGACAACCACTGACACAATTTAATTTATTCTCCCTGACATATTAATAAATATTTTACTTGTTAATTCCTGTGTGCATCCTGAGAAAACATGGACTCAATTACCTTTTTTCAAACCTTAAAATTGTGTTATGATTTCTAATGTTATATGTCATTGTTTTATCTTATATGTAAAGAATATTCAGTAGTAATAATGAATTATAGGTATATGTCAAAAACAGACATTATTTGTTAAAATTGGTATCCGATACCAGAATTTGAGGGTAGTTAATACAATATTAACAATAATCATTCAACAGATCTATTTATATTATAAGGGTTCAAATATCATACTTTGTTGAATATCCTTAATTGCAATGAAGAGAAATTACTTGAAAAGACAAAGAACAGCAAACAATATTTAAGTTACCTTAACATGAAGTTATTGTCTCTATACTGTATTTTTAAGTGTTGTATTGTAGTGAATAGACACCATGACCACAGCAACTCTCATAAAAGAAAGTATTTCCTTGGCAACCTGAGGATCAGCCCATTCCTATGATGGGATGCATGGTGGCAGGCATAACAATGAAGCAGTACCTGAGTACTACGTCCTGATATGTAAGTCAGCAGAGAGATTGACTCTGACAAGGGTTTGGAAACCTCAAAGTCCACCCCAAGTAACACACTTTCTCCAACAGGGCCACATCTATGTCAACAAAGCCACAACTCTTATCTTTCTAACCTTTCTCAAATAGTGTCATTCCCTTGGACTAATCACCACCATATACTAGCCAAGGAGGAGCAATCTTACTCAAACCATGGCACACCATTAAGTTGTATGACAATGAAATAGTATTTTAAACTACTTTCTCTTGAGAAACCAATAAGGTCTGTGCATTTTTCTGTCCATAGAATCCCAATTGTTTGAAAATACAAAAACAAAACAGTGGTTCTTTTGTCTAAATACAAGATAATTTTATTTTATTTTATTTTATATTTTATCACAAAATTGGCCCAAAGAGTTTTTCCCTTTTAAGTTGATGGGTGTTCATGTAACCTGAGTGACTGTGGGATCACCATTGGTTCTTTGTTACTCATCTCACAATGTACAAAACTCCCATGATTCCTGAGGTTACTTGCCTGTATCAGAAACACAGCAAAGAGGTTGATAAGACATTGTTATAACTTAGTGAAATTTTCTAAAATTATGAATATTATTTTACAAAGATGTTTTTTACAAAAGATATTAAACTAATCATGTTACTTCTTTGTTTTCTAACAAGGTTCAGAATTCATAATTTACTTGAAACAACTAAAGTTATTAAACATGTAAGAAAAATTGTACATATGTAAAAATTAAAAGCTATGCTATATTACATAGTCTTTACCTTCATTTTCTATTTATTATGTATGTATGTATATAAGTCATAAATAGAAAATACCATGCTAAATAATATTCCAGGATACAAGCTATAAAAATAATATTTACCTAATATGCCCATATCTTCATATTATATTATGTTTCAGAATCTTACCCTGTATTTGAAAATCACTTCTTTTTTTTTTTATTAGCTGTCTAAATTTTACCTAGGATAATTTTGTTTTCTAGTTGGTTTACCCTCATCAGTCAAAGAACCATGCATAAAATTCCTGAATTCATTCTCCCTTGCATCATATGATATATTATTTTGTTTCTTGGACTGTTTCTAACACCTAAAAAATGAAAGCCACCAATCACATCCAGACAACCTTCATCAACATGCCAGAATTACAGGTGCTGCTGATGGAAGGTGCTGGGAAACCAGGCTTTCTCATGAATGCAGAATTGCTTAACACTCTCAGTCTTAGTACCAGTGAATTTAATTTATTTCCTTACTTAATGTTAATGTTTGTGTTTGTGCGATTCTTTGAACCACATAGGCCAATGTATAACACTGGCATGGCAGTGTGAGATTGCACTCATAACTTATAGCTATCTGTATTAAAGGTGATATTAACTGTGCTTTTACGGTATCCCTACATCATTCCAACTGGCTTGCCTTTCCCTACAGAAAGAAGGTTCATATGCCACTGAAATACTGGAATAAGAAAGCTCTCTGAAAGAATTATTAAAATAACATTTTAAATGGTAATTCTTCTATGTTGCAAAGTATGGTAAGGTCTTTAGACCCATGAAACATAAAAAAGGAGGGAAAATGCAGTTTGAGTGTTAGGATAATTATAATAATTGAAAAATGGTGGCAGTTAAGTGATTTGTGTACATAATTTTTGTAATAGCCTTCTTGACTGCTGAGTATGTGTTTTATAGATTTTTAGCTACTTAGCATCTTGGTAACATGAATTAGATGTTAAGTAACAAAAAGACAGTGTTTGCTTTTCAAGGAATATTGCAACATGTAAATGGCTGTTAGTGAATGGATCTAAAACCACATCCAGTACTCTTAAGTATCTTTAATTATGTGATGCTTTTTGTCTGTATATTTTCATAGAAATTAATATAAGCCAATGTCAATGTTTTAGGGTGGATATTATCTTCATTTTATATTGTATTTCTATATAGTCTTTATAAAGAACCTGCAAATAAAATCTCATGCCTGCAAATATCTATACCAAAAGATTATACATCTCAGAGGATTTTTTACAGCTATAATAACCATTCTTAAGGAATGGAGCTCAACATTGAACTTTACACTTTGACCATGAAATATATATTTTATAACAGCAATCCTGAAATATATAAATGTGCTCAAAAAATTTAGAAGTTGTCATTTCGCAAGATTATGGTAAGCATTTTGTTTAAACATTTGCATGTTTTAATTATATGTTTAAGAATTGATTTAGTATATTTGATAATCATCTGACATTCATTATTTATTACAAGAATAACAAGTAGCTTTAGTTCATATATTCATAAAAGTAAAACTATGTGATGTGCAAAGAATGTCAAATAGTAATTATGTCATCCTAACACGTTGTGGCAAGAGAATAGAATGATATGCTGTAAGTTCCTTCCCAATTTGATGTTCATGCATTGTATCTGTTCCATATCAGCAAAATAAGATTCTATAAGGCCCTTTATGTTTACACATACATATCAAATATGCAGTGTGCAGTATGAAATCTAGGCATGAGATGTTTCAGAAGTGTTTGGTTAAAAAAATACAGATTACTGAAATTGTTTAAAATATTATTACTTTTCAGATTTTAATTTTCTTTATCTGTAAATTCTTATTTTTCTGATCAAATAATTCCTCACAAAATTTCAAAGGTTATCTTCTTGAATATTATTATTCCCAAAAAGATAAGACAAATATATTAATTGATAGTGTCAATTTAATCTGAAGCTTTTCTTCATCTCAAGGATCCAAACTTTGTCATTTCTTTTAAATGAGCACATTAATTGACAAATACTTATTTCTCCTGTGCTCTTTCACTTCAAAAAAGTCAATATTCCCAGTTTCTAATAGTTACTTTCCTGTAGCCAGTATCAATCAGTTATGATAAATTAACACTGAAACAGAAGTGAGGAAATGATGTATGGAGAAAACTGAAATAAAAGGCGTGATGGCACATGAATAGTTACAATCATCACTAGTCAGTCATTTCTTATGAAAATTCTACCATCTTTGATTATGACAGTCATCAGAGCTTATTTATTTATATATCAATTTATGCTGGTAAAATTGCCATGTATACACATGAGTATATGTGTATATATATATATATATATATATATATATATATATATACACACACATATCTCTTTATAAACTACAAATTATTGCTAGCCTCAAGAATATGAAAATCTGTATAAGTAAAAATAAACACTTCCTTTTCTAATATAATTAAAATATTAAATCATTTCCATTCACTTCACATTCCTATATTTGTAGGTTAGGCAAATTATTAAAGGACTATGTTCATGCTGTATAAATGAGGTGTAATAGAACACTTCTGTCCACAACTCTAATCTTGAACAACTCAAACAATGAATGTGTAGCAATGTTGGTAAAACAGACATGAAGGAAAGGGAAATAAATTCTTTGAAGCTCAGTGGATGTTACAGGCACTGTGACCATTCCTAGGCACTCTTTTGGTTTGCAAATTTACCTTGTAAACATATGACCCCACAAAGCCTTTGTTGTTTTTGTTGTTGTTATTTTTTTGTGTTGTTTTCTGTCATTTGTGGTTTGTTTTTTGCTTTTTTTTTCTTGTTTGTTTGTTTTTGTACTTTGCTAATTTTCTCCTTCAGATTTTCCATGTGTGTCCCCTCTTGGAGAAAGAAGACTGAGTTTCTTGAAAGGGATTTTATTGACTGAGTATGGAAGCAGAGAGACCGGAGTGTTTTTATAGTCTTTTTTTCTCCAAATGTCCCTGCTCAGCTTTAATTTCTACCTGCTTTTTCCAGTTCATTTATTTCGTCTTTATAACCAAAGTATATGCAAAAGAATCAAACATGTTAACTCTGAAAGAAATGTGTAAAACTGTATATCTATACTGGATCTCTTAATATAAATATTTCTTGATTTCTGTGATCTCTGATCAGGCCTTGGTGTTATACCACATATGAATGTATAAACAGAAGTAAAAATCACAAGAAAAGTATAAGAACCTTCTCTTTAACATCTGTGAAAATAGAGAAAAAAAAAACAGGCTATTGGTCCCTAAAATATAATTAAGTAAGCATTTGCTAAATAAAATCTAAATGAACAAGACTGGTTGAAAAGTACTTCATCACTGTAAATAATAGTTATCAATAATATTATGTAAAGTATAAGTAATATCACATTACTGATTGGGGTTTTGTCATGTTTAATGTTTGTGCTTATGCATACTATTTAAAATAATATTTAAAAGACTAGTGATAGAAAGGTAGACTCACTAGAATGAAATTAACTCGCAACTTAGTACCACATACTACACATTTGAATAAACTTCAAAACTAGGCAGTCAGTGCAAGCTGGGAGCAGAAAAATAGAAGTGCTAGAAAAAGGACTAAAGGAGCTGAAGGGGTTTACAACCATGCTACGCACTCCAGTCAAGTATGCTTGACAGGCTGAAAAGCCTGGAAACATTCACAAGGAAAAGAGTTTCACAGAAGCTCACCTTCTGGAGCTTTGATGTTCTCATTAACCCATATACTCATACCCTATTCCCGTGTTAATCTGGTGTATGGATCCACGTGCTCTCTTTTAGTATTATATTATTATAAGTGCCTTTTAAGATTGAATTCTGACATAACCAGAGCCTTCACCAGTGTTCCAAGGTCCCAGAAGTCAATGAGCTTGGAATCCAGCAGGAATGCAGTAAGGAAGTTACCTATTCAGTAACTAATTAAACATTACAGAAGATGGAGCCAGTAGCTCAGACCTGGTCTGCAAAGTATTTCCTAAGGACAGTAGCAAATCGCACCCAAACAAGGGAATACCATAATAGAGCTAGGGAATCCCACTGAGACAGAGATCTTCTTTATAGCTAGGTATAGCAAGCTTCGTATTAGAAGTAAGTTGGTAAATTCTTCTGAAGACCCAGGAAATAGGGGGCTTGTGGTATTGCAGTATTCATGAAAAGGTCTGCTAGTGCAGAAACTCTGGTGGTGGGCTTAACAATAGACTAGTTTTACACCTGGCTCCCTTCTTAGTGGCAGCAACCTGGTCCCCACCTTATTTTGATGTATACATTCCTTTTGTATTGCATCACTGTAACTTGGATTGTATTTTGCCTGATTTCTTGTTATTCTTTGGTATAAAAAGTTTGATGCTCAACCTGACAAAATACATTCAGATTCTACACAATCTCAAGTGTTGGTCTGTCCGTCACTCGCCAACTCCTTGCCCATCTGCACCCAGAGACCCTTTTCACACAGACAAAGGGACCCAGAGGGTCTGAGGCACAACCACACAGAAAGAACAACAATATCAACCCCCCCAACCCCTCCCAGAGTTACCAGGGACTAAACCACCAACCATTGTACAAATGGAAGGACCCATGTCCCCAGGTGCATATGTAGTAGAAGATGGCATTGTCTGGCATCAATAGGAGGAGAACAATAAGCTCACCCTTTCTAGTTCTTTCTGAACTCTGGCTCTCTGATTCAATTCAGCTGTTCTGGCTCAAATTCTTCGCCAAGGTGACTGATTCAGTCTGGCTTCTCTCTCAACCTCTTACTGAATTGATTTGCTTGGCCTCAAGCTGACTCTGGCAACTTATTCTATTCTTCTGGCTCCTTCCTGTTCTCTGACTTCAATGGCTTCTGCTGACCTGCACTGATCTGTGTGAACTCCATGAATGAAGTCAACTACAGTTAGCTGCCCTCACTGCACTGCCTCCCAACTGACTGACCAGAAATCACCTGAACTTCACCTGAACTGCACTGAACTGACCTGCATTCAACTGGACTGCTTCTCTCTCCAGTTCTTCTTCTCAATTCTCTTTGCTGAACTGACTGATTAGAACTTAAAGATCTGCATGCCTCTGTTTCCAGAGTGCTGGGATTAAAGGTGTGTACCTCTATACCTACACCTAAGCTTTCCTTTACCTGAAAGTTGTTCCATATAAGGCTTGACGTGAACTCAGAGATCTGCTTGACTCTCTCTTGTGATTGAAATTGTGTCCTTATTCCATTTGGATCACACAAATTTAGAAATATATGGATGTGATCCCGTCCCATAGCAGCCTTGTTGGTGGACTAAAAATCCTCTAAATCTCATTCTCAAGTGACAGGATTACAAGTGTAGAGAACCATTATCGATATAAGTCTCACCTTTTAGAGTATTCGTGCAAAAATTAAATGTGAATTCTAGACATCTATTTTTTTCCAAACAAATGAAATTAAGTAAAAAGAATTTCATATAATTCTAAAAAGCATAAAAAATTGTTTCTACCACTGAGTTGTGAGATGGTGCTGTGGTCTGAACAGCTTTGGGGGAAACCAGACCTAGGGAACGAGGGAATGAAGGAAAGGCAGAGATAGAGTTACACATGGAGAAAATCTAAAATGAGATGAGCAATGCACTTGGCTAGAATCCCACCAGCAGCAACACTGCATCAAATGCCACTTCAATAAGGCACATTGCACAGTAAAAGTTTCAGAGATTTTCTTAAGAGTGATTTGGCATTACAATATATAGCATATATCCTCGTATTGACAGCAATTCATATATTATAAAAACTTAATCTAGTACAATATCTTCTGAAATAGATATGATTCCGAACTTAGAATACCACTGAACCTGAGAATTTTACCTAACTCTAAAGAACTGTTTTTACAAATGTGATTATTTCTTAATTTCCTTTAAAATTTGAAACTCTGCATTCTTAGGAGAGTTTTACAGTTTAACAATTTCTTTTTCTTTTTCTTTTTCTTTTTTCTTTTCTTTTTTTTTTTCAGAATGAAGCCTCTTTCAACACTCTCTCTCCCTCCTGTTACCAGTTTTCATTCATAGTACAACATCAATCCTAGTCATAATCTATGAGCAATATAAGCAGGAAAGATTGTATTTTATAGTCTATCCTGATGTTTTCAAAGGGCTCCTAAGTGGTTCATTGCCTACAAATTAAGAGAACAATAACTAATATTCAACTAATCACAAATATTTCAGAGTTTTATTAGCCGTTTACTCCAATGGGCTGAGAAAGCTTTGCCTTTTCTTTTGACCCATTTCCACCTTTCTCAAAGTGAAAAGACTTAGTGGACATTGAACTTATTCAGGATCAGTGTCTGTTTAGAGCTAAGACAATTTTACAATCACTACTGATTGGCTTCTGTGTGACAGAGCTCAGAGGGAAATCAATGCTAAATGACTGGAGAACTTGGACCAAACTGGCAGCAGCAATCTAGTGGGCTGCTATGTAGTCAGCATGAGCTCTTTCAGACCCGTGCTTGCCAACTGTGAGGAAGCTCACTCCCTGCAGTTCACTGTTATCCAAAAAGCCTTTTAAGAGTGTGAATAGGGTACTACAATGCGTTGAAACTTTCTATTTGAACTGATGCCCTGGCAAGTTATCTTTACTGGATCTGGGTTGGATTTCTTCAAGCTTTCAAAAATGGCAAATTAAGCCAAAGACATTTCATTCTATTCCTACAATGTTGTCATTATTTGGAGTGGCTTGGTTTCTTAATACAGGTCATATAGAAGCATTCTTCTCTCCATATTTTTGGAGGAGTACTTTCATCATAGAAGACAGAATATGTTGAGATTTTTTAGCTGAATCTCATGTATTTGAAATCCCAAAATAGCCTTGGCTATGACTAACATCTAACAGCAGCATAACAGCCCAAACATCAGGTGCCAGCTGAGCTGTTGCTCTGATAGCTCTTAGAGTTCTCAGATTCCTTTGTCTAATGTATGATTAATATGTACAATCTACAGGATATTAGACATTCTTGTACTATGAATATAACTAAATGATATTTATCATTTACAGGAGTACTGATACTAAAGTTTGTGAATCAAAAAATTTCAAGAGTGCATTATTTTGTACATATTATTCCAGACTTATTCACAAATCATTATATACAGTAACCATATTGATGGCAAACTTATTCATATTTTTAGAACACAGGCACAAAAAATTGAGAATTGTTTGTTTGCATAATTTAGTTTTAAAAAACTGGGCTTAAATGCATCAGGGATTAGTGCTTGTTCATGTGCTAGCTTTCAAGCTTTCAAGTTGGGCCTGATATTGGTTGGCCATTCCTTCAGGTCTTTGTTCCTACCTTGCATTTCTTTTAGACAGGACAAGTTTAGGGTTGAAAGTTTTGTGGGTGAGTTGGTGTCCTTATCCTTCCACTATGGTTCTCGCTGGCTTCAGTAAGTGGTCTCTCTGAAGAGTAATTTGTTTCCACAGTGAGACTCGAGAGGGGAAAACTAAATTATCTTTTGAGAGTGGTTATCTGCTGATCGTAGCATCTTGGTTAGATATGAAGACATGTGATCACTTGTCATTTCAGCTCTAAGACCCCACCTGGTATAGACCTGTCCAGGCGCTGTGCATGTTGCCTAAGTCTGTTAGTTCATATGCCCAGTGATTGTTGTGCTTTAATGGGTCTTATTTGCTTTGCGTCCTCCCTCCATCGCTCTGGCTCCAACACTCTGCCCCTTCTTTATCATGGTTTACTGAGCCTCAAAGAAAAGAGAGTTGATGGAATTCCATTTAGGGATTCGTCTTCCAATATCTGAATGTTGGTCTCTGTCTATATTTCTTCCCATTTGCTACAGAAAGTCATCAGAAGTATTTTACTACCATGGATTTTGGTTTTTGTTTGTGTTTGTTTTATTGTTTTTTATGAAGTGGAATCTGCTTTTCACCTTGGTTCTTGTGATATGTAATCTCTGGTTCTTGGTCATGGAAGTTGTGTTAGTTATGTGTTTCATCTCATGAAGTGGGTCTAATAAAAAAAAAATCAGATATTCACTGGTTAGTCCTGTAAGTTTTGTATCACTAGTGTCCTAGCATATCATGCAGGTAGAAAAGCATTGTAGATTGAAGTGTTTGTAGCCAGATTGATGAGTGTTTCTTTATTGGTAGCATGCTGAGTATCTTCCTATACCAAAGACTATGTAGGCACCCACTCAACTTCTCTATGTTAAATAAACTGTATAGGTGTTGTCTTCAGCAGTGGAAACTTGCCTTCAATGTTTTGGGAACAATCTACAATATTGACAACAGCCTGGCTTGTTTTGGGATTCCCATTGAATTCCTCTGACAACTATTTCTTAGTTAAAAATTAACAGAATTCTTGCAGTGGAGACTTTGGTGACAAGAGATGTCCTTTGGGACATCTATTTCCCACAGTATTTGGGGATTTCATTTAGATCTCTTTCATATATGAAAATATTTCAGGAATCTCCTACAATATTAGGTTTTAATACTCTTTATTTCCATACTCATCTCATTCTTCCTTTCACCTCCATATTCAATCTGCGCTTAGCTGTCTACTTTATTACTTTTGCCCAGCGAGATCCCTCTGTAGCCCCTAGTCCTTTCTCTATACGAAACCTCTGTGCTTCTATGGACTGTAGTTTGGTTAATATTGGCCTCAAAATGAATACATATGATATTTGACTTTCTGGGTCTGAGATACCTTAATTGCTTCTAGTTTCATAAATTTACCTATGAAATTAAATTTTGTAATGGTTGAGTAGTATTCCATTGTACAAATGTAACATTCAGCTTACCTTTCTTTCACCACCCAGGAGAACCTGCCCAGCTGTGGAATTGGCTACAGTGGTCTGAGACATACAACATCAATCATTATTCAATAAAATGACCACCTGACATTATTAAAATACCAATTTGAAGAATTGCTTTCATACCACATGTCCCTATTTTATTTAAATTGAGAGTAACTAATCAGTACAAGATAGTCAGGTAAAAATAACTGAATAAAAACTATGTGATATCAAATTTTGTTTATAGCACTGAAAGAAAATTAAAATTCAAGGTCCATGACTCATGCGACTTGCTAGTTAAGAGGGCATTCTGGGCCTAGCACAAAGAACAAAGGCTGTAAAGTCATCCCAGGAACCAACTAGCCATAAAGATAGGGAAGTCATACAAGAATGTCCGTACTGGCAGGGCGCCTCCCTATCTCTCGCCCTTCTGACTTAAATTACATGTTAACCAGATGCTCTGCTGTTACCTCGATCTGCACGTACAGTTTGCTGATGTTTAAATGAACCAATCATATGAAACTGTGCCAATTCCTCCCCCAGCCCCAGACCCTTTTCTATAAAAACCCCTAGCTTTTGAGCCATGTGGCCGACATATGTGGTCTCCTGTGTGAGATATGTGTCTGTCCGGAGCTCGGTCATTAAACTACCTCATGTGTTTGCATCAAGATGGTCTCTTGTAATTCTTTGGGTGCATGCCAAATTGGAAATTGAGTGGGGGTTTCCCCACTAGGTTCTTTCAGCACATAGTCATTCAAGTAAAATTGTTAATTTTAAGTATTTTCAGGTTATTAATTAGATGTTGTGGATAGGCTGCTTGTATTTTGATGCTAATCCCACTTTCCTGGGAAGGGTTGTGAACAAGGAATTAGTCAATACTCAGGTGATTTCCTGTGAACCTTCTCCCCATCTTAATTTGTAAAATAAAGGCTAGGGCTGTGATTGGGCAGGAGAAGGGAAGCTGAAAGTTCAGTTTGGGAGAGAAGGAGGAGGGTGTGAAGAGAGGATGACAGAGGAGGAAGTGAAAGGAAAGTGGAGCAGAAGCAAGTAGCCCGGAGAAACCACAGTATAAGGGGTCTCATAGATCGGGAAGATAATAGTGTAGTGGTAGATCTCCCCATATTCATATTAATTGAATTGTGTTAGCTCTGCCTGGGCTTATTTGGATTGGAGATTTACCACAACAATTAGATGAAGAAAATACAAAGAAAAAAGAGAGCACAAGTGTGATAACTCAGGCTTGTAAGAACACATACAATGTTTTTCATATTTTCATTACATGGAAATACAATGACTGAAGTCATGAATGTAGATAGCATTTCATTATAGAAATCTTGATCAGTGATATATAATTTTAATCACTTATGGAGAAAACCAGTCCACATGGAAGAATGAAACTTTTCTAGAGATATAAAGTCTATAAGACACAAGATAATGCTTTTACTTTTAAATATGTATTGTATAGAATTTTAAAATATTAAAGATTTTCATTAAATAAATTTCAAAACTTTTGGGATACAATGAACGCAGGGCTAGGGGGAAAATTCATAGCACTAAGTGTCCTTGTAAAGAAATTAGAGAGATCCTACAGGACAACTTAACAGTACACCTGAAAGTCCTAGAAGAAAAAGAAGCAAACACATCCAAGAGGAATAGAAGGCAGGAAATAGTCAAACTCAGAAATCAACCAAATAGAAACAAAGAGAACAATACAGTGAATCAATAAAACCAAAAGCTGGTTCTTTGAGAAAAAAAAAGAGAGAGAGAGATTAACCCCTAGCCAAACAAAGGGCACAGAGACAGTATCTTGGTTTCTCCATCTAGGTGACTGAGCGTTTTATGATGTATAATAGCCTGGGCTGGCATTTGTGTTCTCTTAGGGTCTGCATGACAGCTGTCCAAGATCTTCTGTCTTTTAGAGTCTCTGTTGATTTTTCTGGTGTAATTCTGATAGGTCTGGCTCTATATGTTACCTTTATCCCGTACCACTTTTTAATACTTTTAATACTCTTTCTTTGTTTTGTATATTTAGTGTTTTGATTTTTATGTGATAGGAGGAATTTCTGTTCTGGTCAAATCTATTTAGTGTTCTGTACGCTGCTTTTACGTTTATGGACATCTCTTTCTTTAAGGTAGAGAGGTTTTCTTCTATAATTTCATTGAAGATGTTTCTTGGTTCATTTACATTGGGAATCTTTTCTGTCTTCTATTTCTATTATTCTTAGATTTGATCTTTTCATTGTTTCCTGAATTTCCTGGATATTTTGGTTTAGGAGCTTTTTGTACTTTGTATTTTCTTTGAGTGTTGTGTCAATATTTCCTATGGTATCTTCTATGCCTCTTCTATGTCTTCTATTCTGTTGTTGATGCTTGCATCTGTAACTCCTGATCTCTTTACTAGGTTTTCTATCTCCCTTTATGATTTTTTTTATTGTTTCTATTTCCATTTTTAGATCCTAGACATTTTTGTTGAATTCCTTCCCATGTTTGATAGTATTTTCCTGTATTTCTTTAAGGGATTTATGTGTTTTCTCTTTAAGGTCTCCTACCTGTTTATTTGTGTTCTCCTGCCTTTTTGTTTGTTTGTTTTTTGTTTTTTTTGTTTTTTTTTTTTTGTTTGTTTGTTTTTTTGAGACAGGGTTTCTCTGTATAGCCCTGGCTGTCCTGGAACTCACTTTGTAGACCAGGCTGGCCTCGAATTCAGAAATCTGCCTGCCTCTTCCTCCCAAGTGCTGGGATTAAAGGCGTGCACCACCATGCCTGGCTTCTCCTGTATTTTTTAAGGGAGCTATGGTATCCAGGTGTGTTAAGGTATCCATGACTTGCTATTGTGGGAGATGGTGCCAAGTGGATTCTGTTGCTTGTATTATTGTGCTTGCCTCTCACCATCTTGTTATTTTGTTTTACCTGGCCTTGCTATCTCTGACTGGAGTTTGTCCCCACTGTGATCCTAGTTATGATGGACCTTGTAGGAGTCAAACTGTTTCTGGATATGGACTTGGGAGGGATGATGCTGGAGCACCTGATCTGCCCCTGGACACACTTGTGAACAAATAGATGATGTGTCTCAATCAGGACAGATAGTTCCCACCTCCACTGGGCCCTGGAGTTATAGGCCAGGTATAAAGGACCTCCTGGGAGTCAAGCTGTATTTGTGTGTGGGTGTGGAGGGGTGGATGCTTGAGCACCTGATATGCCCTCTCAACCCAGTTGTGGACCAGAAGCTAATTCTAAGTTTTAAATTAAAAGATATATGCCTCCAAGGAATGGGCATGGTAGCACACATCTTCAATCCCAGTATTCAGGAGACAAAGGCAAAGGGATTGCTTAAAGTTTCAGTCAAGACAGGTATACATGATGAGATCAGCACAAACAAACCAAAAAAACAAAGCTAGCAAATAAACGACAAAAAATTAATGTCCTTTCAAAATACCAAATATAAATAGAATAAGAATATATCATTAACCCTTTTATATCATACTACTAATATTTAAGCAATATGAATTTACTTTTTCAGCTTTATAATGTTAAAGTTTAGGATTCAAGGTTTTGGCAACACTGACAATTATTTCTAGAAAAATTTCATAGAAAGATGTTGCATACTTTTTTCCTGGGTTCAATTTTTTTTTCTCTTTTTGTGCACACATCACACAACCTCTGCCTTTTTTTTAACCTTATATTTTTCTTCATATATTCTTGGTATATTTCTTGTTAATATATTTCTTTGTATTTAGGCACTACCATAAATATAGGATAATCCTTTTCTAATTATTCTTATTTCAATTTGTATGGGAAAAGTCTTAGTTAGAAGTGTAGAGGAATTTTAATCCAGCAACATTGCTGCTCTAGCAAGGTATTTCATCTGTGTGATCCAGCTGGAATACTGACACAGATTTAAGCCCAGGAGACAGAGTCAAGAAGATCTCTGAGTTCAGGCCAGCCAATCCGGTATAGAGCAATTTTCATGTAAAGAGAAGTCAAGGCATGCAGGTATACACCTTTAATCCCAGCACACAGAAGACAGATGCATGCATATCTCTGGGTTTTATTCAATTTCATTAAGTCAATGAGTTGAGAGGAGGTGCAGTAAAGTTGAGATTGTGTAAGTTCAATTGGTGACCGTTCAAAATGTGGAGTTTTTACTGGGATAGTTTTATAGATAGGTTGCAGAGAGAACAAGCTAGACATGGGTGAAAACAAAACAACCCAGAGACTGAGAATGAGCCAAGAGATTAGAACAGAAAGCTGGAGTTAGTTTGGGCCAAGTAGAGCAATATAGTGAGAAACTGAGAAAAGCCATATTTAATCAGTCAGCTTGCAGAAAAGTTTAAGCCAGAACTGCTGCTGAGTTGAACCAGCCAACCAGAGTTTCGAAAGAACATGAAAAGATGAGTTTATTCACCAGTAAACTTCTGGGAAACCAATTAAAACAGGTGAATAAAAGTTAATTTCATGAGGAAGTTCAAGTATACAGATGGCAAAGGATAGCACTGAATGATTTATATGAAACCACTATTTAGCACATTGCATTTGTGAGCAACATAATAATCAGTCTTCATTGAAGCAGCAAAAGAATACATTATTCTTACAAAATCTCAGTCTTCAGATGTAAATTCCTTTTATACACAAAATATCCCATAAGCTTAAAGTTACAGAAGTACAATGTCATAAGTTTGCTTTATCTATTGTTCTAATTTTTTTTTCTGAGAGCAAATATCTAATTCTTAAGATGGTCACTTGATCTTTAACAAGGGAGCTAAAACCATCCAGTGGAAAAAAGACAGCATTTTCAGCAAATGGTGCTGGCACAACTGGCAGGTGTCATGTAGAAGAATGTGAATCGATCCATTCCTATCTCCTTGTACTCAGGTCAAATCTAAGTGGATCAAGGAACTTCACATAAAACCAGAGACACTGAAACTTATAGAGGAGAAAGTGGGGAAAAGCCTTGAAGATATGGGCACAGGGGAAAAGTTCCTGAATAGAACAGCAATGGCTTGTGCTGTAAGATCGAGAACTGACAAATGGGACCTGATGAAACTGCAAAGCTTCTGCAAGGCAAAAGACACCGTCAATAAGACAAAAAGACCACCAACAGATTGGGAAAGGATCTTTACTATCCTAAATCAGATAGGAGAGTAATATCCAATATATATGAAGAACTCAAGAAGGTGGACTCCATAAAATCAAATAACCCCATTAAAAAATGGGGCTCAGAACTGAACAAAGAATTCTCACCTAAGGAATACCAAATGGCAGAGAAGCACCTGAAAAAATGTTCAACATCCTTAATCATCAGGGAAATGCAACTCAAAACAACCCTGAGATTCCACCTCACACCAGTCAGAATGGCTAAGATCAAAAATTCAGGTGACAGCAGATGCTGGCGGGGATGTGGAGAAAGAGGAACACTCCTCCATTGTTGGTGGGATTGCAAGCTTGTACAACCACTCTGGAAATCAGTCTGGCGGTTCCTCAAAAAATTGGACATAGTACTACCGGAGGATCCAGCAATACCTCTCCTGGGCATATATCCAGAAGATGTCCCAACCGGTAAAAAGGACACATGCTCCACTATGTTCATAGCAGCCCTATTTATAATAGCCAGAAGCTGGAAAGAACCCAGATGTCCCTCAACAGAGGAATGGATACAGAAATTATGGTACATTTACACAATGGAGTACTACTCAGCTATTAAAAAGAATGAATTTATGAAATTCCTAGCCAAATGGATGGACCTGGAGGGCATCATCTTGAGTGAAGTAACACAATCACAAAAGAACTCACACAATATGTATTCATTGATAAGTGGATATTAGCCCAAAACTTAGGATACCCAAGATATAAGATACAATTTGCTAAACGCATGAAACTCTAGAAGAATGAAGACCAAAGTGTGGACACTGTGCACCTTCTTAGAATTGGGAACAAAACACCCAGGGAAGGAGTTACAGAGACAAAGTTCGTAGCTGTGATGAAAGGATGGACCATTTAGAGACTGCTGTATCCAGGGATCCGTCCCATAATCAGCTTCTAAACGCTGACACCATTGCATACACTAGCAAGATTTTGCTGAAAGGACCCAAATATAGCTGTCTCTTGTGAGACGATGCCGGGGCCTAGCAAACACAGGAGTGGATGTTCACAGTCAGCTATTGGATGTATCACAGGGCTCCCAATGGAGAAGCTAGAGAAAGTAACCAAGGAGCTAAAGGGATCTGCAACCCTATTGTTGGAACAACATGATGTACTAACCAGAACCCCGGAGCTCTTGTCTCTAGCTGCATATGTATCGAAAGATGGCCTAGTCGGCCATCAATGGAAAGAGAGGCCCATTGGACTTGCAAACTTTATATGCCCCAATATAGGGGAATGCCAGGGCCAAAAGAATGGGAATGGGTGGGTAGGGAAGTGGGGGGCGCTATGGGGGACTTTTGGGATAGCATTGGAAATGTAATTGAGGAAAATATGTAATAAAAATATTAAAAATCAAAAAAAAAATTCAGGTGACAGCAGATGCTGGCGAGGATGTGGAGAAAGAGGAACACTCCTCCATTGTGGTGGGATGGCAAGCTGGTACAACCACTCTGGAAATCAGTCTGGCATTTCCTCAGAAAATTGGACATAGTACTACCGGAGGATCCAGCAATACCTCTCCTGGGCATATATCCAGAAGATGTCCCAACCGGTAAGAAGGACACATGCTCCACTATGTTCATAGCAGCCTTATTTATAATAGCCAGAAGCTGGAAAGAACCCAGATGCCCCTCAACAGAGAAATGGATACAGAAAATGTGGTACATTTACACAATAGAGTACTACTCAGCTCTTAAAAAGAATGAATTAATGAAATTCCTTGGCAAATGGATGGACCTGGAGGGCATCATCCTGAGTGAGGTAACACAATCACAAAGGAACTCACACAATATGTATTCACTGATAAGTAGATATTAGCCCAAAACTTAGGATACCCAAGATATAAGATACAATTTGCTAAACACATGAAACTCAAGAAGAATGAAGACCAAAGTGTGGACACTGTGCCCCTTTTTAGAATTGGGAACAAAACACCCATGGAAGGAGTTACAGAGACAAAGTTTGGAGTTGTGCCGAAAGGATGGACCATCTAGAGACTGCCATATCCAGGGATCCATCACATAATCAGCTTCCAAACACTGACACCATTGCATACACTAGCAAGATTTTGTTGAAAGGACCCCGATATAGATGTCTCTTGTGGGACTATGCTGGAGCCTAGCAAACACAGAAGTGGATGCTCATAGTGAGCTATTGGATGGATAACATGGCTCCCAATGGAGGAGCTAGAGAAAGTACCCCAAGGAGCTAAAGGGATCTGCAACCCTATAGGTGGAACAACATTATGAACTAACTAGTACCCCGGAGCTCTTGTCTCTAGCTGCATATGTATCAAAAGATGGCTTAGTCGGCCATCAGTGGAAAGAGAGGCCCATTGGACACACAAATTTTATATGTCCCAGTACAGGGGAACGCCAGGGCCAAAAAAATGGGAATGGATGGGTAGGGAAGTGGAGGGGAGGAGGGTATGGGGGACTTTTGGGATAGCATTGGAAATGTAATTGAGGAAAATATGTAATAAAAATATTAAAAATTAAAAAAAAGATTACATTTTCACCATTCATTACTACCTTGTCATTATAAACTACTATAATTTAAGTTCTTGTTCATAAAGTGCTAAGTGCATGCTTGAAGGCATGCTGAATACTATAAGAATATGATACATTACTATTTTTTATGGTTTTAGAACTTTATTATAGAAAGGCATGGGGAAAGTTAGAAGGTGAGAGAGAGAGAGAGAGAGAGAGAGAGAGAGAGAGAGAGAGAGAGAGAGAGAGAGAGATGTTGGCCATGGCGAAGAGGAGAGAAGGGGGAAAAGGAGAGAGAGAAGAAAGGCTAGAGAGTGAGAGGGAGAGAGAGGAAGAGAGAGGAGAGGAGAAGACAATGAGAGAGGAGTGAGAGAGTGAGGAGTAAGAGCAATACATTACTATTTTTCTTATAAGTTTCTCACAGGAGGTAGGTTCAATAAGTTGTGAATCATCAGACAAGTGTCAGTAGCATGTCAATGGATGTCTCATTTGAGTGCTATTATATCAGGAATGCTTTCTGCTCATTATCACAGAGGGCTAAATATTGTTTTCAGATGAGTGTTATCTTCTAACCAAGCAATAACTATATTAAATATAAGACAAGAAGCCAGAAGCTGGAAAGAACCCAGATGTCCCTCAACAGAGGAATGGATACAGAAATTATGGTACATTTACACAATGGAGTACTACTCAGCTATTAAAAAGAATGAATTTATGAAATTCCTAGCCAAATGGATGGACCTGGAGGGCATCATCTTGAGTGAGGTAACACAATCACAAAGGAACTCACACAATATGTATTCACTGATAAGTGGATATTAGCCCAAAACTTAGGATACCCAAAATACAAGATACAATTTGCTAAACGCATGAAACTCAAGAAGAATGAAGACCAAAGTGTGGACACTATGCCCCTTCTTAGAATTGGGAACAAAACACCCATGGAAGGAGTTACACAGACAAAGTTTCAAGCTGTGATGAAAGGATGGACCATTTAGAGACTGCCGTATCCAGGGATCCATCCCATAATCAGCTTCCAAACGCTGACACCATTGCAAACACTAGCAAGATTTTGCTGAAAGGACCCAGATATATCTGTCTCTTGTGAGACTATGCCGGGGCCTAGCAAACACAGAAGTGGATGCTCACAGTCAGCTATTGGATGTATCACAGGGCTCCCAATGGAGAAGCTAGAGAAAGTAGCTAAAGGGATCTGCAACCCTATTGTTGGAACAACATGATGTACTAACCAGAACCTCGGAGCTCTTGTCTCTAGCTGCATATGTATCAAAAGATGGCCTAGTTGGCCATCACTGGAAAGAGAGGCCCATTGGACTTGCAAACTTTATATGCCCCAATACAGGGGAATGCCAGGGCCAAAAGAATGGGAATGGGTGGGTAGGGAAGGAGGGGGGGTATGGGGGACTTTTGGGATAGCATTGGAAATGTTATTGAGGAAAATACGTAATAAAAAAATATTAAAAATTAAAAAAAAAAGAAGCTCCCTGTTTTTACATTAATACGATACCCACAAGGGTACAGGGCAGAACTAAAGGTAAGGATAGGCGAACATGATAGCAAAGTATCAAGTTTAAGATACTCTTGTGTCTGCAGGTTTTAGGAATGTGAAATTGTCATATATGCCAAATTGCTGTTTTTGTTTCTTTCTATTTTCATAGTATATACTTTCATTAACTTCTTTATTTTTAATATTTTTTATTACATATTTTCCTCAATTACATTTCCAATGCTATCCCAAAAGTCCCCCATAGCGCCCCCCACTTCCCTACCCACCCATTCCCATTCTTTTGGCCCTGGCATTCCCCTATATTGGGGCATATAAAGTTTGCAAGTCCAATGGGCCTCTCTTTCCAGTGATGGCCGAATAGGCCATCTTTCGATACATATGCAGCTAGAGACAAGAGCTCCGGGGTACTGGTTAGTTAATAATGTTGTTCCAACTATAGGGTTGCAGATCCCTTTAGCTCCTTGGGTACTTTCTCTAGCTTCTCGATTGGGAGCCCTGTGATACATCCAATAGCTGACTGTGAGCATCCACTCCTGTGTTTGCTAGGCCCCTGCATAGTCTCACAAGAGACAGCTATCTTTGGGTCCTTTCAGCAAAATCTTGCTAGTGTATGCAATGGTATATATTGCACAAATGCCACAGAAACACGAAGCTTTTCTTTGTGGATGTTTTGTTAATTTAACTTGCTTATTCCATGATAATAAATGTTGATATAATTAACATAGTAACCTTTCTTTACAAAGCATTTTGATCCTTCACAGCAAAATACTTTGTTGTGTTGTTTATTGTGTGGAATTTTCTGTAGCACTATGGTGTTTTAATCATTATTTTCCCAACAATTAGTTGATTCTATCCCTTCTAGACAAGACACTGGTAAAATTCTGTCTGTATAATTTGTCTTGATAAAATTATATATTTACATGTCTTCATTCATCAACAACTCATTTATAAAGTATAAATCCATCAATATTAGCAAAATATAATATGAGATTAATTTAAGATTATATTTACATTTTCCTTATTGATGTTTAAATATCACATACTCTTTGTAGTCATTTAAAAACATTGAAGAATTTCATATGTAGTAAGTATAGGAATTGATGGCAAAGTTTAAAACTCTTACTCTCATATGAAGTATAGACATTAGCCCTTGTAAAACCCATTTTGATCAACAAAACATTAGACTATTTTATAATCATATTCATAGAAATAACAGGGTCATACAGGACACTCGCCAGCTACCCACAACACCCGCCACAGGATCTTAAGACTTCTGGTGAGTGGAACACAGCTTCTGCTCCAATCCAATTGCGCGCAGAACCTGAGACTGCATTAGTTAGGGAAGCAGAAACCGGCCTGAGTAGGGCCACAGGCCTCATCCGGCCGGATCAGCACCAGGGGAGCTAGAGCGCAGGGTCGGCTGACACCCGCCAGCTACCCACGACCCCAGCCACAGGATTTTGAGACTGCTGGTGAGTGGAACACAGCATCTGCTCCAGTCCAATCGCGCAGGACCTGAGACTGCTCTGGTTGGGGAGAGAGAAATCCGGCCTACATAGGGCCACAAGCCTCTTCCGGTCAGAAAAGCACCAGGGTAGCTAGGGCGCAGGGTCGGCTGACACTCGCCAGCTAACCACAACACCCGCCACAGGATCTTAAGACTTCTGAAGAGTGGAACACAGCTTCTGCTCCAATCCAATTGCGCGCGGGACCTGAGACTGCATTAGTTAGGGAAGCAGAAAACCGGCCTGAGTAGGACCACAGGCCTCTTCCTGCTGGACCAGCACCGGGGTACCGCCAGCTACCCACGACCCCAGCCACAGGATTTTGAGACTGCTGGTGAGTGGAACACAGCTTCTGCTCCAATCTTTAAACAGTGACAACGACAACAACTAACCCCAGAGATTACCAGATGGCGAAAGGTAAACGTAATAATCTTACTAACAGAAACCAAGACCACTCACCATCATCAGAACCCAGCACTCCCACTTCGCCCAGTCCAGGGCACCCCAACACACCGGAAAAGCTAGACACGGATCTAAAAGCATATCTCCTGATGATGATAGAGGACTTCAAGAAGGACTTTAATAACACACTTAAAGAAATACAAAGGAACGCTGGTAAACAGGTAGAAGACAATAAAGAGGAAGCACAAAAATCCCTTAAAGAATTGCAGGAGAACACTGCTAAAGAGTTACAAATCCTTAAAGAAAAACAGGATAACATAATCAAACAGGTAGAAGTCCTTACAGAAAAACAGGAAAACACATCCAAACAGATGATGGAAATGAACAAAATCATACTAGACCTAAAAAGGGAAGTAGACACAATAAAGAAAACCCAAAATGAGGCAACACTGGAGATAGAAAACCTAGGAAAGAAATCTGGAACCATAGATACAAGCATCAGCAACAGAATACAAGAGATGGAAGAGAGAATCTCAGGTGCAGAAGATTCCATAGAGAACATCGGCACAACAATCAAGGAAAATGTACAATGCAAAAAGAGCCTAACTCAAAACATCCAAGAAATACAGGACACAATGAGAAGACCAAACCTACGGATAATAGGAGTGGATGAGAATGAAGATTTTCAACTCAAAGGACCAGCAAATATCTTCAACAAAATTATAGAAGAAAACTTCCCAAATCTAAAGAAAGAGATGCCCATGAACATACAAGAAGCCTACAGAACTCCAAATAGACTGGACCAGAAAAGAAATACCTCCCGACACATAATAATCAGAACAACAAATGCTCTAAATAAAGATAGAATACTAAAAGCAATAAGAGAAAAAGGCCAAGTAACATATAAAGGCAAGCCTATCAGAATTACACCAGATTTTTCACCAGAGACTATGAGAGCCAGAAGATCCTGGACGGATGTTATACAGACACTAAAAGAACACAAATTCCAGCCCAGGCTACTATACCCAGCCAAACTCTCAATTAACATAGATGGAGAAACCAAAGTATTCCACGACAAAACCAAATTCACGAATTATCTCTCCACGAATCCAGCCCTTCAAAGGATAATAACAGAAAAAAAACCAATACAAGGACAGGAACCACGCCCTAGAAACAACAAGAAGGTAATCCCTCAACAAACCTAAAAGAAGACAGCCACAAGAACAGAATGCCAACTTTAACAACAAAAATAACAGGAAACAACAATTACTTTTCCTTAATATCTCTTAATATCAATGGACTCAACTCCCCGATAAAAAAACATAGACTAACAAACTGGCTACACAAACAAGACCCAACATTTTGCTGCTTACAGGAAACTCATCTCAGAGAAAAAGATAGACACTACCTCAGAATGAAAGGCTGGAAAACAATTTTCCAAGCAAATGGTATGAAGAAACAAGCTGGAGTAGCCATTCTAATATCTGATAAGATTGACTTCCAACCCAAAGTCATCAAAAAAGACAGGGAGGGACACTTCATACTCATCAAGGTAAAATCCTCCAAGAGGAACTATCAATCCTGAATATCTATGCTCCAAATACAAAGGCAGCCACATTCATTAAAGAAACTTTAGTAAATCTCAAAGCACACATTGCACCTCATACAATAATAGTGGGAGACTTCAACACACCACTTTCACCAATGGACAGATCATGGAAACAGAAACTAAACAGGGACACAGTGAAACTAAGAGAAATTATGAATCAAATGGATCTGGCAGATATCTACAGAACATTCTATCCTAAAACAAAAGGATATACCTTCTTCTCAGCACCTCATGGTACCTTCTCCAAAATTGACCACATAATTGGTCACAAAACAGGCCTCAACAGATACAAAAATATTGAAATTGTCCCATGCATCCTATCAGATCACCATGGACTAAGGCTGATCTTCAATAACAAAATAAATAATAGAAAGCCAACCTTCACGTGGAAACTGAACAACACTCTTCTCAATGATACCTTGGTCAAGGAAGGAATAAAGAAAGAAATTAAGGACTTTTTAGAGTTCAATGAAAATGAAGCCACAACATACCCAAACTTATGGGAAGCAATGAAAGCATTTCTAAGAGGAAAACTCATAGCTCTGAGTGCCTCCAAAAGGAAACTAGAGAGAGCACACATTAGCAGCTTGACAACATACCTAAAAGCACTAGAACAAAAGGAAGCAAATTCGCCCAAGAGGAGTAGACGGCAGGAAATAATCAAACTCAGGGGCGAAATCAACCAAGTGGAAACAAGAAAAACTATTCAAAGAATCAACCAATCAAGGAGCTGGTTCTTTGAGAAAATCAACAAGATAGATAAACCCTTAGCCAGACTCACTAGAGGCCACAGGGAAAGCATCCTAATTAACAAAATCAGAAACGAAAAAGGAGACATAACAACAGATCCTGAAGACATCCAAAACACCATCAGATCCTTCTACCAAAGGCTATACTCAACAAAACTGGAGAACCTGGATGAAATGGAGAAGTTCCTAGACAGATACCAGGTACCAAAGTTGAATCAAGATCAGGTTAATGATCTAAACAGCCCTATATCCCCCAAAGAAATAGAAGCAGTCATTAATAGTCTCCCAACTAAAAAAAGCCCAGGACCAGATGGGTTTAGTGCAGAGTTCTATCAGACCTTCAAAGAAGATCTAATCCCAGTTCCTCACAAACTATTCCACAAAATAGAAACAGAAGGTACTTTACCCAACTCATTCTATGAAGCCACAATTACTCTGATACCTATACCAGAAAAAGACCCAACAAAGATAGAAAACTTCAGACCAATATCCCTTATGAATATTGATGCAAAAATCCTCAATAAAGTTCTTGCTAACCGATTCCAAGAACACATCAAAACAATCATCCATCCTGACCAAGTAGGTTTCATCCCAGGGATGCAGGGATGGTTCAATATACGGAAATCCATCAACGTAATCCAGTATATAAACAAACTCAAAGACAAAAACCACATGGTCATCTCGTTAGATGCGGAAAAAGCATTTGACAAGATCCAACACCCATTCATGATAAAAGTCTTGGAAAGATCAGGAATTCAAGGCCCATACCTAAACATGATAAAAGCAATCTACAGCAAACCAGTAGCCAACATCAAAGTAAATGGTGAGAAGCTTGAAGCAATCCCTCTAAAATCAGGGACTAGACAAGGCTGTCCACTTTCTCCATACCTATTCAACATTGTACTTGAAGTCCTAGCCAGAGCAATTCAACAACAAAAGGAGATCAAAGGGATACAAACTGCATGGTACTGGTATAGTGACAGACAAATAGACCAATGGAATAGAATTGAAGACCCAGAAATGAACCCACACACCTATGGTCACTTGATCTTCGACAAGGGAGCTAAAAACATCCAGTGGAAGAAAGACAGCATTTTCAACAAATGGTGCTGGCACAACTGGTTGTTAACATGTAGAAGAATGCGAATCGATCCATTCCTATCTCCTTGTACTAAGGTCAAGTCTAAGTGGATCAAGGAACTTCACATAAAACCAGAGACACTGAAACTTATAGAGGAGAAAGTGGGGAAAAGCCTTGAAGATATGGGCACAGGGGAAAAGTTCCTGAATAGAACAGTAATGGCTTGTGCTGTAAGATCGAGAATTGACAAGTGGGACCTCATGAAACTACAAAGCTTCTGCAAGGCTAAAGACACCATCAATAAGACAAAAAAATCACCAACAGATTGGGAAAGGATCTTCACCTATTAAATCAGATAAGGGACTAATATCCAATATATATAAAGAACTCAAGAAGGTGGACTCCAGAAAGTCAAATAACCCCATTAAAAAATGGGGCTCAGAACTGAACAAAGAATTCTCACCTGAGGAATACCGAATGGCAGAGAAGCACCTGAAAAAATGTTCAACATCCTTAATCATCAGGGAAATGCAAATCAAAACAACCCTGAGATTCCACCTCACACCAGTCAGAATGGCTAAGATCAAAAATTCAGGTGACAGCAGATGCTGGCGAGGATGTGGAGAAAGAGGAACACTTCTCCATTGTTGGTGGGATTGCAAGCTTGTACAACCACTCTGGAAATCAGTCTGGCGGTTCCTCAGAAAATTGGACATAGTACTACCGGAGGATCCAGCAATACCTCTCCTGGGCATATATCCAGAAGATGTCCCAACCGGTAAAAAGGACACATGCTCCACTATGTTCATAGCAGCCCTATTTATAATAGCCAGAAGCTGGAAATAACCCAGATGTCCCTCAACAGAGGAATGGATACAGAAATTATGGTACATTTACACAATGGAGTACTACTCAGCTATTAAAAAGAATGAATTTATGAAATTCAAGCCAAATGGATGGACCTGGAGGGCATCATCTTGAGTGAAGTAACACAATCACAAAAGAACTCACATAATATGTATTCACTGATAAGTGGATATTAGCCCAAAACTTAGGATACCCAAGATATAAGATACAATTTGCTAAACGCATGAAACTCAAGAAGAATGAAGACCAAAGTGTGGACACTGTGCACCTTCTTAGAATTGGGAACAAAACACCCAGGGAAGGAGTTACAGAGACAAAGTTCGTAGCTGTGATGAAAGGATGGACCATTTAGAGACTGCTGTATCCAGGGATCCATCCCATAATCAGCTTCTAAACGCTGACACCATTGCATACACTAGCAAGATTTTGCTGAAAGGACCCAAATATAGCTGTCTCTTGTGAGACGATGCTGGGGCCTAGCAAACACAGGAGTGGATGTTCACAGTCAGCTATTGGATGTATCACAGGGCTCCCAATGGAGAAGCTAGAGAAAGTAACCAAGGAGCTAAAGGGATCTGCAACCCTATTGTTGGAACAACATGATGTACTAACCAGAACCCCGGAGCTCTTGTCTCTAGCTGCATATGTATCGAAAGATGGCCTAGTCGGCCATCAATGGAAAGAGAGGCCCATTGGACTTGCAAACTTTATATGCCCCAATATAGGGGAATGCCAGGGCCAAAAGAATGGGAATGGGTGGGTAGGGAAGTGGGGGGCGCTATGGGGGACTTTTGGGATAGCATTGGAAATGTAATTGAGGAAAATATGTAATAAAAATATTAAAAATTAAAAAAAAAATAAATAAAAAACAGGGTCATACAACTTGATAACTCTATTATGTACTTTCAATACAGTTTTAGGGTTTGAATACAAGAAACTTTCAGAACCATTGCATGTATATTTAGAAGTGCATGTGTTTTAACTCAGAAGAAATAATTCTATTTATGGAGTTATGTTATCTCAAATTAATTGTGTAGGTTAATGGTTCTCACACTTGTATATAATTCTCTGTGTATAAATATATTCTTCCCAGTGCCATGTCTTGGTCCTCTTCCTTTCCTAATCTCTATGATTTTTTCTTCCATACCAGTCACACTTTTACTTTCAGTGGTCCATTTATCCTTTGTTTTATAGAAAAAAAATGTTATTTACCTTCATGAGGCCAAATATTTTATTTAATATTATGACCATCAGTTACATCGAGTTTTTTAAATGATGTGAAGCCAATATTCTTTGTGTTTCAGTATTCTCCATTTCATATGTAATCTATATTTCCCTTGTCCCTTTACATATACATAGTAATACATATACTAGTTGGATTTTATTTCAGGAGAATTACAAGTAAGCCCTTCATAAACATGTGTCTTGGCATCCTATTTTGTACACTGAAATTATTACATTAAAAGTTACACTGGAGAGTAAAGACAGTTCTCTTTACTGAGTTAAAGGGTAATTTTATTTCTTGATCAGTCATGTATTTCCATATTGCTTTGCACAGTATTTCTAAAATATCTATGGTTTTGTTACCTATCAGAGAAGAAAATATTATACTGTACATTCATATATAATATTTATATTTTAATAATTTATAGATTTTAAAAATAATATTTCTATATTATAAATACTTTTTTGTTTTATATTGAATAGTTTTATATATTTCTATTTGATCATTTCAGAATAAAAATTGCATTCTACCTATTTTCTTAATATGCGGTAATCTACCAGAAATAAAGGGTTTAAATTTTAGTGAGTTAAAACAGAAAATGTAGTGAAAGATAGCTAACATTGCATTTGAAATATATTATTTATTATTATTATCATTTAACCTTTCTTTACTATCCAATCATTATCACCTTCCTGGTCTGACTTCTGACTGTTCCTCATTTCATACTTCCTCCCTGTCTCCAAGAGAATGTTCCTACCCCACCCCCACACGAACAGATCCTCCCACTCTCTGGGGTCTCAGGTCTCTAAGGGGTTAGGTGTGTCTTCTTTTACTTAGAGGTGAAAGACTCTCAGGACACAAAGGGAGGGACCTTATATAAAATGCTCTACAGCAGAGAGAGAAAACTTGTGGATAATGACTGGGCATCAAGTAGAAGGATGGGATTGCAATTTGACAGTCAAAAAGTCTGACCCAGAATTTTTCCTGTCCAAAAGAACTGCAGCGACAAAAATGGAGAAGAGACTGAGGGAAAGGAGTTTCAGTGACAGGGCCAAATTGTGATCCAGCTCAAAGGGAGGCTCCAAGACCTGACACTATTACTGATGCTATGGTGTGCTTACAGACATAGCTGCCCTCAGAGAGGCCAAACAAACATCTGAAAGAGTTGGATGCAAATACTAGCACCCAACCAACAGACAGAAGCAAGGGATGGCTGAGGTTGAAATAGGGAAAAGCTGGAAGCTAAAGAGGAGGGCAACCCTATAGGAAGACCAGCAGTCGCAACAATCCTGTACCCCCAAGATCTCTCAGACACTGAGCCACCAACCAGGCAGCATACACCAGCTGATATGAGGCCAATGATAATCAGCATAATTTAACACTTCTTTGAAGAACATGTCAAACACTATACAATATCTTCTTAAAGACAAACTATCCTAAAGGAAACCTGTAAGACAGGGAACTTTGGTAATGTCTTAGATTAAAACAAACAAATTGAAAACCACATCTGCAAGTTTCTATAAACAACAGTAATTGTTAGAAAGAGAGGAGATTCTTCAGGTCTCCTAACTGCCTCCATGTAGATCATGCAGACCTTAGACTGAAGATTTTGTGCATCTGTCTGCCAAATAGGGTAGATTTTGAATAATCCTACTCATGGTCATGTAAGCAACCTCTACAAATTCTGTTTCACTTAGCTAACCCTGGCTTAAATAATTTCTTTGATGTATTATCTACACCTTTTCTGTGATAATTAGATGATTCTCGATTTCTGCCCAGGAAAAATAATGCACAGTATTGGTAAGTTATAGCAATAGTTATTATGCATGGCAAAAAACCTACATATGATTCCACATTTGCTAGTAACTCTTTTGTCAACTTGATGTAAGATAGATTTTTAAGGGAATAGGAAAATGTCATCAAGAAAAATTGTAAAGATGAATCAACACCATTTATACTTTAGCATTAGAATAGGACTATGAATATTTTTGAGTTTTATTAACAATATTTTAAAATTGAACAGCAGTTTTAAGTATATATGAATAAAATTACCAAGGTAAAAAGTAAGAAAATCATTTTAAAATGTCATCATTAACCAAAATTTTAGTAAATTCCCTACAATTTCTTCTTTAATACATTATTTAATATATATCATTTTTGTATCATCGGAAAAGATCACATAAAATCTGGCAAGTTTAAAATGAGCTCACTTAACTGTCATCATAATAAAGCTATTCATATTATGTCAACATTTGTGTAATTGTGTTTATATGATGCATATCCAATTAATTTCTTTATTATATGAACAGTAAATAACTTTTAAAACTTTCCCAGTCACAAGAAAATCTAGTACACTAGATGGGAAAGATATTCACATAGATTTTCAAAGAAATATTGTAAATTATAAAGGCAATATTTTAAGTTGGGTAAGCCAGTGAGAAGCAAGTTCGGCATGCTTGAATCGAACACTGGCTATAAAGAAGAAAGTCCTTCACAGTAATAACATGTCCTTCAGTAAAATCTGGCAACAGGCATCTAGCTAAGCTTTCTCTCTCCAAAAGTATATCACACGTTATTTTAACATGAGAAAAATCAAATGTATTTTACACAAGTGCTTTATTTTTGTATGAATCACTCCTTTTTGTTAAGATTTGATTTCCTTTCAGTGAGTTCACAATAGGAAGAAAGAAATATGAAACTTGCTATATGCAAAAGCAGACATATTGCATAGTAAAAATTAGGTTCATTCTCTGTGTAGAGACATAAAAATCCCCATTATAAACAAAACAGAAAGAGTACTAATCAATAGAAATCTTCACTATTACATGCTGGTCATTAGCAATGGCACTGTTGTTTTAATAATCACATATTCATACAAAATATAATTCAGCACCTACATTTTCTGTGAGGAAGAAGATAAAGCATGCTATGACGCATTTTCTCTGTCTGTGAATCACTGAATAGGTTTTGAACGATCGGGAAGATATAATAAACAGAACACCAGGGAGAACTACAACAAGTGCCTTTCCTCAGCTGTCTTTAATAGACGGGCAATTAAGCAGAAGAGAATTGGAAGTATTATTCCTTGGCAACTGATTGGAAATAAGCATTTCTATGGTGCCAGATATATTAAACTTCATGTGCTATCAAACAGTCAAGCTCAGAATAGCACCAACCTTCTCTATGGAAACTGAGTAGTCTTTCATACAACAATGTGTGGCTGAATCAAAGAATTTCTGATACATCCAGGTCCTGGGATGATTTCTGGCAACCAGAGTAATATTCTCCAGAGCACTGTGTTCAACCAATGTGCATGGCAGGCTAAGAATTAAAACTTTTCAATAGCTAGAATAGTCACACTTTTACAAGAAGAGTGTTAAGCAAGCTATAAATATATAGCTACTCACTCTCTTATATAATTAAAACAAATATATATGTATATATAAGATATACAATATTATAAATATAACTTTCGTATAAGACTTATCCCATAAAACGTGATGACTATTGTCATTGTTCAGCTCATTTTTAGTGAATAAAATTATGTAAAATATGGGCAGCAAGGTGGAGAAATTGCAACATATTCACATTTCTCAGGGACTAAAGCAGAGACTACAACATTTGTAGTCTCTCTGCTTCTACTTTGGTAATGACCTCTGAGACATAGCTGTAGGGATTCCATTTTACATGTATGCATTGGGAGTAGAATACATAACTTAGCGACTTTCTTCATTGGTTTTACTGTAACTATCTTATTCCTGCTACCATAGGAGCTTCTTTGATATGGGACAAGGTCTACACTTATTTGTGAAGAAAAGGACAAGAATTTAGAATGTAATTTGAGATTTGGTGGACTAGCATAGTGATGGTTGTAGGTTCTTCTCCAAGATCCTACTTCTGAGGAAGGAAAATTCCAGGAGGACTCAACCCTACAGAGAATGATGGGCAACTAAGGGGTGCTGACAACAGAGAAATAGTCTTCTCCAGGAAAGTGCATACCAATGAGAAATTTGGTACTGAAAACATTCATTCATTCAAATAAAATTATGTAAAATATGGGCAGCAAGGTGGAGAAATTGCAACCTATTCACATTTCTCAGTGACTAAATCAGTGTCATGAAAGTGAGGGACAGATGAATGAATCCTGACCAAGATGAGCATAAAATTGAAATCGTATGTCACAATTCAATGTTTAAATTCAACCTGAAATCCTTGATTGCATGGCCAAATAAAAATTTGAACCCAGATGTTTATAATTGAGATATTTATAATAACTAATAGATAGGAACAAGCCAAATTCACATGCTGCTGCTGCTAAGAAGTTAAACACCAAACCTTAAACAGTTAAATGTGCTTCGTTTATAATGGAATAGCTTTAATTATGAAAAAAGGAAAACCAACATAGATGAGGCCTAAAAGCATTAAAACAAGTGAGAATTGGGGACAATAATAATTTGCATGTATACAATTTGTATAAAGTGCTCACAGTTTACTAATCCATAGAGGAAGGAATCCAAATAGTGGCTGCTAGAGGAAGAAGAACAAGAAGGGGACTATTTCTTTCTAGGAATAAACAAAAAAAAAGATTCTGGAATTAGATATTGTTAATACCTATCAAAACATACCCTAAAACATTAATTATATCTGATAGATTTTATAGGTAATCTTAAATGTCATCTTGAATATATCTAAAAGTAGCTAAAACCCAAGCAAATGTCATTCCTGTGAAGGGCTTTCCAAACAAATAATTAAAACAGCAAAATTCTAGAGATGCCCCTCACTGCCCACAGCCCTGCCACCTACTGATTTCTATGAATTCTCCTGGCCCTTTAACCCTCTCTGCTGTCCGTCTGCATACATCATCCTGAAATTCAACTCCATTCCCCTCTCCATCCCATCTCCTACCCAATTCCCTCCCTCCCTCTGCCTCCTATAACTGTTTTATTTCTCCTTCAAAGTGAGATTCAAACATCCTAGCTTGGGTCTTTTTTATTGTTTAGCTTCTTTGAATCTGTGGAGTAGAGGATGGGTATTCTCTACTTCATGGCTAATATATACTTATAAGTGAATACATTTCAGGCATGTCCTTTTGTGTCTGGGTTACCTCCCTCTGGATGATATTTTCTAGTTCCCCCCATTTGCCTGCAAAATTTGTGATGGCATTGTTTTTTAAATAGCTGACAAGTATTCAGTTGTGTAAAGGAAGTACATTTTCTGTATCCACTCTTTCAGGGACATCTGGGTTGTTTCCAGTTCCTGGCTATTAAAAATAAAGCTGCTATGAACACAGTGAAGCACACATCTTGTGGTATGGTAGAGCATCTTCTGGGTGTATGCTCAGAAACACTATAGCTGAGTCTTCAGGTAGAACTATTTGCAGATTTCTGAGAAACCACCATATTGGTTACGAGCATGGTTGTACAAATTTGTAGTCCCACCAATAATGGAGGAGTGTTCTCCTTGCTCTATATCCTCGTGAACATGTATTATCCTTTGATTTTTGATCTTAGCCATCCTGACAGGTGTAAGATGGAGTCTCAGGGTCATTTTGACTTGCATTTCACTGATGACTATGGATATTTAAACAATTCTTTAAGTATTTCTAGGATATTTAAGATTCCATTGTTCCTAATCTGTTGGTTGCTGTTTTGTCCTATTGACAGTGTCCTTTACCTTACAGAAGCTTTGGAATTCTATGAGGTCCCATTTGTCTTTTGTTGATCTTAGAGCATAAACCATTGGTGTTCTGTTCAGGAAAATTTCCCTTGTGCCCAAGTGTTCAAGGCTTTTTACCACTTTCTCTTCTAGTAGATTCATTATATATGGTTTTATGTGGAGGTCCTTGATCCACTTGGACTTGAGCTTTGTACAAGGAGATAAGAATGGGTGGATTCACATTCTTCTACATGCTAACCTCCAGTTGAATTAGCACCATTTGTTGAAAATGCTGTCTTTTTTCCACTGGATGGCTTTAGCTCTTTGTCAAAGATCAAGTGACCGTAGGTGACCATAGGTGAGCATAGGTTTTTGCTATCCTGATTTTTTTGATATTGCAAATGAACTTGCAAATTGCTCTTTCTAACTCTATTAAGAATTGAGTTGGAATTTTGATGGGAATTGCATTGAATCTGTAGACTGCTTTTGGTAAAATGGATATTTTAACTATATTAATCCTGCCAATCCCTGAGTATGGGAGATCTTTCCATCTTCTGAGGTCTTCTTTCATTTCTTTCTTCAGGGACTTAAAGTACATGTCATACAGATCTTTCACTTGTTTGGTTAGAGTCCCACTAAGATATTTCATATTGTTTGTGACTATTGTGAAGGTTGTCATTTCCCTATTTCTTTTTCTCAGCCTGTTTATCCTTTGAGTATAGGAAGGCTATTGATTTGTTTGAGTGAATTTTATATCCAGCCACTTTGCTGAAATTGTTTATCAGGTTTAGGAGTTCTCTGGTGGAATTTTTGGTTTCACTTAAGTATATTGTCATATCATCTGCAAATAGTGACATTTTGACTTTTTCCTTTCTAATTTGTATCACTTTGACATCTTTTTTATCTAATTACTCTAGCTTGAACTTCAAGAACTATATTGAATGGACAGAGTGGACAGCCTTGTCTAGTCCCTGACTTTAGTGGGATTGCTTCAAATTTCTCTCCATTTAGTTTGATGTTGGCTACTGGTTTGCTTTATATTGCTTTTACTATGGTTAGGTATAGGCCTTGCATTTTTTATCTTTCCAAGCCTTTTGAAATGGATCTTTACCAATCTTACATCTGATAGAGGGCTAATATCCAATATATACAAAGAACTCATAAAGTTAGACTCCAGAGAACCAAATAACCTTATTTAAAAATGGGGAACAGAGCTAAGCAGAGAATTCTCAATGGAGGAAACTTGAATGGCTGAGAGGTACCTAAAGAAATGGTCAACATCCTTAGTCATCAGGAAAATTCAAATAAAATCAACACTGAGACTCTACCTCACACCAGTCAGAATGGCTAAGTTCAAAAACTCAGATGATACCAGATCTTGATGTGGATGTGGAGGAAGAGGAATACTCTTCCATTACTGGTGTGATTGCAAGCTCATACAACCACTTTGGAAATCAGTCTGGCAATTCCTCAGAAAATTGGCTGTAGTGCTATCTGAGAACCCAGGTATCCAACTTCTGAGCATATACCTAGAATATGCTCCAACATGTAATAAGGACACATACTTCTTTGTGTCTATAGCACCCATATTTATAATAGCCAGAAGCTGGAAAGAACTTAGATGCCATTCAACAGAGGAATGGATAAAGAAAATGTGGTACACTTACACAATGGAATACTACTCAGCTATTAAAAACAATGACTTTATGAAATATGCAGGCAAATGGATGGAACTTGAAAATATCATCCTGAGTGAGGTAACACAGTCTCAAAAGTGCACATGTGATATGCACTCAGTGATAAGTGGTTGTTAGCCCAAAATATTAGAATTACCAAGATATAATTCACAGACCACATGAAGCCTAAGAAGAAGGAAGACCAAAGTGTAGATGCTTCAGTGCTACTTAGAAGAGGGAACAAGATACTCACAGGAGGAAATATGAAGACAAAATCTGGAGGAGAGACTGAAAGAAAGGCCTATAGGTGTGATTTTAGTGTATATTCATAGCAGTGTGTATATGGAACCTGAAGTGGCCACCTCCTCTAGCCAGGATGGACACCTTATGGAAGAATAAGAACACAATCCCACTTATAAATCTTTTGACTCAAAATTTCTTCTGTCTCCAAGAAATACAGATATGGAGAAATGGAACAGAAACTGAGGGAATGGCCAACCAATAACTAGCCCAATTTTAGACCTATCCCATTTGCAAACACTTATCTCTGTCACTATTAGTGATACTCTGTTGTGCTTGCAGACAGGAGCCTAGTGCGACTTTCCTCTGAGAGGCTCCACACAGAAGCTGACTGAAACAAATCCCCACAGCCAAACATTGGATAGAGGTCATGGACTCTTATGGATGAGTTGAGAGAACAATTGAGTGCCTTAGAGGGGACAGAGAGACCAACAGGGTCAACCTACTTCAACACTTGGGCTCTCCCAGAGACTGAACCACCAACCACAGGCTGGACCTAGCCTGCCAAGCACACATATGTAGCAAATGTAGCAAACGTGAAGCTTTGTATTCATGAAGGTTGCCCCAAAACTGGAGATGCGGCTGGTGGTAAAGTTGTTGCCTATCTGTGGATTCTGTTCCCTAACTGTTCTATTTAGTCTGGCCTCAGTAAGACATGATGTGACTAGACCTGCAGAGACTTGATATGCCAGGTTGGGAGGATTTTCCTGGGGACCTCTATCCTCTCAGAGGAGAAGGGAAAAGAGGTTTGGGTGGGCTTTGTGAGGGGTGGGGGAGACTGGGAGGAATAGGTTAGCAATCAGGATATAAAGTGAATTAAATAAATAAATAAATAAATAAATAAATGGAGGAAAAATACCCTAAATATGGGCTTCAATTTCTGGTAGCAGCCCACTGAAAATTATATAGAAGAAGAAAACGTGCTTTTTTGCCTGATTGTCTTTACTTTCACTGGCATGTTTTTTAACCTTGTTGCCATGGCTGGTATTAAATCAATGTTTTCGGAATTCTAATGTAGATTGGAAACCAGCAGCTCCCTAAGAATCAAGCTGATATGCAGCACCTGATGAAAATGCAGAGAGACAACCTACTCCTTTGTCTGTACTTAACTACCAGATATATTCCGTTGTGAGACAGCTGTTGTGACTGTGTGTGTGTGTGTGTGTGTGTGTATGTGTTTTATTTATGATGTATGAGTTTCTTGTGCCCACTTCTCCCTAATGGTATTCAGGCCCATTGTGCACCAAGCTAGACTAGAGGGACAGAAGCAGAGGAGCTGGGTACAGATAAGTACAGTGCAGGATCTCTGTTGGAAATGAGTGCTCAGACAGCACATCTGGACAGCACACCTGGGAACAGCTTCAGAGAACAGGTTTCAGTTACATAGGGAGAAGGGGGGGGGGCATTTACGTGCCCAGGGATGTGGCCAATGTCTTTGGAGTAAGGCTTGTGTCCATATGTACCATTAGGCAGGGCAAGGATGGTGAAGATGCTACAACTACATATTCAGGGAGTAGGTCTGGAGGGTGGGGTGAGGGCAAACTGTTATAATGGTAAACAAGGAGTGAAGCCTGATTTCTTGTCAGGGTAATAAGCTGCTGCTAGGATTGATGGTGGTGGGAGAGTTGACTTTATGGCTCAAGTTAGGGAGGTGGGAGTCAGGCAACTCCTGCTGTCCTCAAGTTTAGCCACATACATTCCAAGATGCTTAAATATTTAAAATAGAGCATTTGAAGGAAAGGTCATCCAGAGACTGCACCACCTAGGGATCCATCCCATCTGCAGACACCAAACACAGACATTATTGCTGAGGCCAAGAAGCTCTTGCTGAGAGGAGCTTAATATAGCTGTCCCATGAGAGACTCTGCCAAAGCCTGACCAATACAGATGTGGATGCTTGCAGTCAACCATTGGATTGAGCACAGGGACCCTAATGGAGGAGTTAGAGGAAGGACTGAAGGAGCTGAAGGGGATTGCAACCCCATAGGAAGAACAACAATATCAACCAATCAGAACCCCCAAACTCCCAGAGACTAAACCACCTTCCAAAGAATATACACATAGAGGGGACCCATGACTCCAGCTGCATGTGTAGCAGAGGATGACCTTGTTTGGCATCAATGTGAGGAAAGGTCTTTGGTTCAGTGAAGGCTAGATGGCCCAGCATAAGGAAATGCCAGGCTGCTAAGGTGGGAGTGTGTGTGTGTGTGTGGGGGGGGGGAAACCTCATAGAAGCAGCAGGGACAGGGAAGGGGATAAGGGGTTTATTGAGGGGAAACTGGGAAGTGTGATAACATTTGAAATGTAAATAAATAAAATAACCAATAAAAATAAAATATAACATTTATACCATATATCAAATTGATATAATATTTCATATGTATCTAAAGTTAAAGAGAGTAAGTATATTCAGAACCTAAAATAGGAAAGTATTATTGTGAATTCACTCTTATTAGTCATGATATTAGCTGTGATTATGTTAAGACAGTTTTCATCAAACTAGATCATTAGCAAGGTGATAGTGACGCACAGTGTATTGTCATGCACCTGAAACCCCAAAAAGCTGATATCTGACAAAGAGGAATGTTTGGTTCTATATTAGCCTGGAGTATTTAGCATATCATAGACCAGCCCCAGATCTATAGTGAGACCCTGGCTGAAGATTTTAACAGCAAGATGGAGACATAATAAGAACGCATGTCTTGTAGAAGATATTTTATACACACACTACTGAGTCTATTGTGATGTCTAATTTATATACATTTTTTTCTCAAGATTTGAGAAAGATAACTGAATAATAGTAAGGGAAGCTATAAATCACAGTTAAACCATCAGTCACCTTCGTGTTTTCAGTTGTACACAGTGTAAAACAAATTAAAGTTCTAATGAAATAATACATCCAAAATCACTAAACATGAGATAGAACATTAACTGTTGGGGAAGGATTTGATAAGACTTTTTCTAGACCAGGTAAGTTACTATCTTATTAATTTTTTTTGGAAAGCTTAATAATGTCTATGACCACTTCATATCACATAACTGTGTGAAAACTCTTGCCTTCAATGAAGAATGCACTGCAGGCATCCATTTCTCTTAGTACAAAGAAAAAAATCTTAGAGAGCAGAACTGTAAAAGTGCACTTATCTTCTGAGATTCCATAATGTTTTCTGAGATACTATTTTTTCCTTTGTGTGTGTGTGTCTGTGTGACAGAGTTTCACTATTTAGTTAAGGGTAACTTAAATGTTTCCAAGCAGTGTGTCCTAGCTTGTACTCACAGAAATTCATTTACCCATCTCCTGAGTGGTGGGATTAAAGTAATTTGCTCCATGATTTGACTTCTGAAATATTCTATATTAAAAATATAGGTAACTTTAAGGGGTTTGTCCATTTTATGACCATTCATATTTATGTACCCATTAAATTTGTAGTATTTCATTAGGAAATACCTTAACAGAAACAATTTCCTAAACAATATAGTTTTATATTCTTTTTTTAAAATTTTTTATTAGATATTTTCTTCATTTACATTTCAAATGCTATCCCAAAAGTCCCCTATACCTTCCCCCTACCCTGCTGCCCTACCTATCCACTCCCACTTCTTGGCCCTGGCTTTACCTGTACTGGGGCATATAAAGTTCGCAAGACCAAGGGCCTCTCTTCCCAATGATGGGATCTTCTGCTACATATGGAGCTGGAGACACGAGCTCTGGGGGTACTGGTTAGTTCATACTGTTGTTCCACTTTTAGTGAAACTTATGCATAATATTTCTGTTTTTTCTTGAAAACCTGATACAGTTGGAAAAATTTCTAAGTATTGTTATATGACAATAGAAACCTTATTACATTTCTCATCTATGATGATCTCATCCCATCATGGAAAATAAACTTTTTTGTAGTAAATTTTAGGAAGCCTCATTTTATTTTTAGTGTGTGCTGTTCGCTTTTAAAAGTGTATGTGAAAATGAATGTGATTTTCAACACATTTAATCAATTTTGGCTTTTAAATTAAAAAAGCACATGTTAATGAAGTGGAACAAGTTTTATTAAACTTCTCTTAGAATTGTCACAAATACATATGGCCTCATTTTCAGCTGCAGGTGTGCTCCCTATCTCGTCAATGAAATCATTCATCTCTCAGCAAAGCAGTTACCTTTGTCTTAATTACTACATATGTGACCGAAATTTACAAGGTCTACTTGTTCATGCCAAGTGGAGGAGACATTTTAAATTCAGATATAGTCCTTGGAGAGTGAGCAGGTTTGATGTAGAAAATTCAGCCACTCATGGAATCAAGCACTACCTTAAGAAGAACTGGCAAGAAATCTTTTCCATTATGAAAAGATTTCTCTGACTGTCCACTACAGAGTCTATATTTAAATATCAATGTGTATGGTTTCTGTTTACATTTGCTTTTCCTGTTATACACACATACACACACACACACACACACACACACACGCACGCACAGGCACACACAAACACATATGTAATGAACTATGCTCATATTTATTCTGTTTTCTTTTTCATTCTCCTCTATTTTGAATTGATCCTTCTTTCTCCTGTGCAGTAGAATTTACCCTACTTACATGTTCTTTGTGTTTTGGGGTCTTATCAGATACCTGCATCAGTGGTGTGCTCATACATTTAATGCCTATGTTGTATCCTTAAGACAGGACCTCTTCACACTCTTCCTCATCTTGATGACTTCACCATCTCCATCCTTATATCCAAACAAAAACCTACAAAAGTGAATGTCCCTCCAAACTTTTATGTTCCCATTACAGTGCCTTTTTTGGGAAGACCTTCATTTTGCATAGTTTTGTCTGTTGATTTTTTTATTGCATAGCAGGATCCAGTTTTATTCTATGTGATATTGTTTGAATTTTAAAAAATTACAATATTTCACATAAACAAAACAGGTGATAGAAACTCTTAGCTAAGGCAGAATTCAGAGAATGAGTACAGGAGGCTTGGATTGCCAGAACAGTGTTCTGGTTTCATTTTCTTTGTCATTCCTTTCATGTGGACCTCTGTCTAAATTATTTATGTTAATTAGTGACACTGAAACCTGGGTGGCCCAATTGGACACAACATCACATCTGCCTTACCATATCTCAGTACGGTTTCTGCCATAAGTTCATCAAAATACCCTAGACAGACAAGTCACAAGATGGCACTCAGTTACTGGGACACTTTTCATTATAGAGTCTCTCTTTGTCTCTATGTCCGTCACTGCTTCTGTTTCTCTCTCTTTCTCTCTGTCTCGGTCTGTCTCTGTTGCTCTGTCTCTCTGTCACTTGGTCTTCCTCCCTCCCACCCCCCCTCACTGTGTGTATTTGTGAAATCTCTATTATAAATTTGTAATAAATTTCTCTCTATAATTCATCCTCTTTGCTCTATTAATTTTATTCTTATTAGTATCTGAGACATGAACCCACAGACATTACTGACTGTGTAAATTTGAGTTTGTTGGCCTTTGAGTTTCTCAAAATGTAGCACCCTAAGAAATTTGTATATCTGTTTATCAGTGATATGCACTCACTGATTGCCATGCACTCCGGTTGAGTCAGCTTGACAGGCTGAGGCCTGGAAGCCAATCATGAGGCAGAAGAGTTTTACAGAAACTCACCTCCTGGAGTCTGGCGTCCTCTCTAACCCATACATTAATATTCCATTCCCGCGTTAGTCTAGTGTATGGATCCACGTGCTCTCTTTTAGCATTATCCTATTATAAGTGCCTTTTAAGATTGAATTCTGACATAGCCAAGCCTTCACCAGTGTTCCAATGTCCTAGAAAGTCCTTGAGCTGACCATGGGCTTGGAATTCAAGAAGAATGTTGCCTATTCAGTGACATTCAGAATTGTCTCTGGCATTACACTATCACTTTGAATAAAAGCTACGTCACTGCCCTACACAGGAATTTACCATCTTCTAGGAAGAAGGAAGTTTGAGACCTAAAGAGGAACCAGAATAGATACTTAGAACTATAGATAGCTGAGTTACAACCATACATACATATTTACAATGGCCTAAGGGAAAGGTGGACTATACAGTAGACTAAAATAGGAACTATGGCAAGGGCACGAAGCCCTTGACCCTGGCTTCTAAGATTAAGTGAATCTTAGGTGGAGCTCTTGTTGATTCCAGTTGTTAACAATGAATTCTCTCCCAGATGATTCCTGTTAGACCTTCTGTGTTTGTATTCCTCTGTTTTGTGTAAGAATCCAGTAACCTCTTTGTATCTTGCTGGTGTGTCACCCAACTTCCTTATTTTCTTCTGTATAAAAAGTTTAACGCTCAATTTGACAAATTACATTCAGATTCTACACAACCTCTCCTGTGTGCATCGGTCTGTCATTCCATCCGACGCTTTGCCCACCCGAGACTAGAGACCCGTTCCACGCAGACAAAGGGGCCCAGAGGGTCTGTGGCAACTGATAAGTGGATATTAGCCCAGAAACTTAGAATATCCAAGATACAATTTGCAAAACACATGAAACTTAAGAAGAAGGAAGACCAAAGTGTAAATACTTCACTCCTTCTTAAAATGTGGAACAAAATACCCATGGAAGGAGTTACAGAGACAAGGAAATACCATCCAGAGATTGCCCCACCCTGGGATCCATCCCATATACAACCACCAATCCCAGACACTATTGCATATGGCAGCAACATTTTTCTGACATGACCGTGATATAGCTCTCTCTTCTAAGACTATGCTAGTGCCTGGAAAATACAGAAGTGGATGCTCACAGTTGTCTATTGAATGGAACACAGGGCCCCTAATAAATTATATATATATATATATATATATATATATATATATATAATTATATATATATATAATATATATATATAATATATATATAGGGTTTGCAACCCTATAGAAGGAACAACAATATGACTAACCAGTAACCCCCTGAATTGTGTCTCTAGTTGCATATGTAGCAGACGACGGTCTAGTCAGCCATCAATGGGAGGAGAAGCCCTTGGTCTTGAGTAGACCATTTGCCCCAGTACAGGGGAATGCCAGGGCCATGAAGCAGGAGTGGGTGGGTTGGGCAGCAGGGCACGGGGAGTGTATAGGGGGTTTTGAGTATCGCATTTGAAATGTAAATGAAGAAAATATCTAATAAAAAAGAACTCTGTAGGAAGAAGAAGAAAAAAAGCAAAAACTGTAAATATAGGATATGAGAAAAGATACATTTCGTCCTTGTCAATCATAATGTGAAAAGTAGGAAAATACTTGTTTTCATTCACTATTATATCCTTTAAGAATATATCTCTCTCATTAGAGATAGTCTAATAGGTAGATTTGTTCTTATTGTTTTTGGTTTTTTGTATTACTTAAACAATTTCTTATGTGTGAAGATAGGAACAGAACTATAATGAATATAAGATAGAAATTCTTAGAACTACTCTGTAGATTTTAATATTAAAGAAATTCTGTTATATAAAATAATATAACTGGAGCTAGGTATGATCCTCCCTTGCTACTTATTACATTTTCCTCAATCTTGCCCACTAAAGATAAATCTATCCAAATCGTCTATTCACTGTTTAGGCTTATGGCTCATGTTTCAAGATCCCAAAAGAATCTCTTATGCTGTACTACATATTTGTAGAGTTTCAGTACAGGTATTGTTTCTTTTGTTCAGGAAGTAGATAAAATATACATCTTATAAAATTTGAAAAGTTCTGATCTCAATCCGCATATATCTTATTTGGCATGAAAAAAATTTTTGATGGATATGTCAGAATAAGTCACAGTGTTTTGAAGAATTCTTTAAACGTTGATTTTTTTAATGTTCTAATCACTGACGTTGCGTCTAAATGCAGTTTCTGCTAACCTATTTTTAAACCATAATTTATGTACAGCAATATCATTTAAATATTAAATAACAACATAATAAATTGATTTGATAGTGTTAAACTAGCAATAAAAAGAGGTGGGGTATTATAGACTGTAAATTATGACATGCTGAAACTTTGTTTATGTGTGACTTTTATTATCTGTAATTTTAAGTACATACTCATTTTAACCCTCTATTCAGTGGTTAAATTTAATATTTTAAAATAAATCTCATAAAACATATCTTTAAATATTATAGTGAATTACTTCCACTTTACCTATTTTACCTATTTTTTTTTTCAATTTTAATGGGCTGAACATGTCTTAATGAAATTTGAACGTTACTGCTAAATGAAATAGCATTGATATTAATGTATATTCATATCAACATACATAGTATCATGCTTGCTCTATACTAAGACTTATAAGTTTTTAAAACTGTTTTAAAGTGACTTATACCTAAGAATACCAACTGTTTTGTTAATTTAAATATTTTTCTATAATTAGTGTTTGAATTAATTTAGTGCTTAAGAATTTATCAATGAGCCGGGCATGGTGGTACACTCCTTTAATCCCAGCACTTGGGAGGCAGAGGCAGGCAGATTTCTGAGTTTGAAGCTAGCCTGGTCTACAGAGTGAGTTCCAGGACAGCCAGGGCTATACAGAGAAACCCTGTCTCAAAAAACAAAAACAAAACAAAACAAAACAAAAAATTAACAATGAAATAAAATTTGGTTTCAAAAATATTTGTTTGGTGTGTGTGTGTCTGTGTGTGTGTGTGTGTGTGTGTGTGTGTGTGTGTGTGTGTGAATGAGAACAAATATTTGAAAATGGGACATTTTTAGGATTCTGAGAATTCAGTAATTTTTGTTTAATGGTTCTGTTCTATTAATAGAAGTTTAATAATACATTTTAACCTTTGAGAAATGAGAGTAGATTAAATGGATCATGATGCATATTGGATACTTAGATGTTTTTGTCGCCTGCTCTGATGATGGCTTTTACTCCCGTAAGCTTCAAGTTCCTTAGCATAAACAGCTGTTGATCCCTGTGCAGTGCAATGCTGAACTATATTAATCAATGGGTTAGATGCAACATGCATTTTGCAATTAGGATGTCTTCCACTTACCATATATCAACTATAAGCCCACTTTGAGCTCAAGAGCACATTTTCTTTTATGAAATAAATACCTACCAATAATCACTAATCCATTCCCTCAGATGTATAGATGAAGATTACAGACAAGACTTCAAGAAATGTAGAATGAAAACTAGATATCTAAATGATGCAAAATTAGATAGCAATGGATGCTGGCAGAAAAAGCTGGGGTTTTAGTGAGTGAGATGGACAGAGAGTAGCTATTATTGAGTGTTCTGATCAGATCTCTGTGAAATATAGCATTTTAATTAAGGCCTTTATGAGAAACAGAAATATCTTGTCAGAACTATGCAAGAGATCTCCTTGAGGTATTTCTGTTGATGAGGCTCACTTATGCCCTATATTGGATAATCTTAAATACATTCTAAGGTTTCTCTTTCTAGTTTATGTTGATGTCAGGTTGCATTTATAATAAATGCTTGCAAAAATCATACTACTTTTTACTTAAAATGTAGAAAGCATTACTTTATACTGAAAAAGTGCAAAAAGACAAGAAATAATAAAATTAAGTAATTTTGTCCAATCATGATAAAAACAACTTTATCTGACAATATGAGTCAAAAATAGACAATATTAAATCTCTTAATACTTAGTCAATATTTCTAGTTGTTATGTAATGTGTTATGTTTTGCAATGCCTGTCATTGATCTTTTTTATATTTTCTTATATGTCCCAAATCTGTACTTTTTGATGTTTATTGTATTTGATTTTATACACATGGAATGAATTCTGCTTTTTCGGACTAAATTATTCTTACAACAATTTATGGCTACATAAATTGATCATCTTAAGACAATAGGAGACACAAGTCTAAAATTTACGTGTCTTGGTAAAATTTAGAATGTTAAGGGGTTACATTTTTTTTTTATAGGTAGTTTAGGAGATAACTCTTTGGTTCATTTTCTTGAAAGCTAAGATCAGTGGTTATTCATTTGTTAGAATCTGATTCTTCTACTAACAAAGCCAATAAAAAGCCTGCACCCTTATATTTTAATTTGATGCCTTACATGACACTCATCCAGCTCTAAGGATCCCTTGACCACATTTGTAACTTTTCTATAATCTAGGCTAAATTTCTTTGAAGGAACAAGAACAAGTAATGAGAGATTTAATCCACTATCTTATTTCTCTAATCTAAGTCATTATTTGTTTCTAATTATGATTTATGGAACTCAAGTGTGCTGGGCATATAGCAGCATTAATTTCTTAATATACCTATCTATATAATAAAAGAATGTTTTGAGGAATATCAAAATAGCATATTTTACTGTCATTTTGTTTGATGTGAATACAGAGACATATGTAATGTAAGGCTAGTTATTCAATATTACACTGAATCTAAATTATTGACCAATGTGTTTTAGAAATAAATTGGTAAAAGTATGCAAGCAAACTTTTGTGTGTTCTTTTAAGAATGTTTACCATTATTTATGTCCTATATGATCCTGATCATTTGTTGGGATATAATAAGGAAGTAATTTTTTAAATACTATCAATTTGTCATTTATATGTCTATTTATTTATATTTCATATATATATATATATATCACTAGTTTAATTACACTTAATGAAAATATGATTCAAAATTGTTTAGGCTGAACATAGACTAACTCAGTTAAACATATTAATTTAAAAAAATACCAATGTTTATCATTTGATGCCAACTGGGAAGATTTATAAATCTATCTTTCATATAATGTATGGGGTATACTGAAGAAAACCTTAGCAAGAATTTGACAAACCCAGCTGTACTGGCTGTTTTTGTGTGTCAACTTGACACAGGCTGGAGTTATCACAGAGAAAGGAGCTTCAGTTGGGGAAATGTCTCCATGAGATCCAGCTGTAAGGCATTTTCTCAATTAGTGATCAAAGGGGAAGGTCCCCTTGTGGGTGGTGCCATCTCTGGGCTGGTAGTCTTGGGTTCTATAAGAGAGGAGGCTGAGCAAGCCAGAGGAGGAAAGCCATTAAAGAACATCCCTCCATGGCCTATGCATCAACTCCTGCTTCCTGACTTGCTTGATTTCCAGTTCTGACTTCTTTAGTGATGAACAGCAATGTGGAAATGTAAGCTGAATAAACCCTTTCTTCACCAACTTGCTTCTTGGTTATGATGTTTGTCCAGGAACAGAAACCCTAACTAAGGCAAATTGGTACCAGCATAGCAACATTTCTTCTCTGTTAACATTTTTTTTCTTTACACTACAAATTTTATCCACCCTCTGACTGCTTCACATCTCATACATCCTCCATGTTAACCTGTCCCCATGAGGATGTTCCCACCCCTACCCCACCAGACCTCTAAACTCTCCTGGTCCTCCAGTCTCTTGAGGGTTGGGTGCATCTTCTCTGACTGAACCCAGACCAGCAGTCCTCTGGTGTAGATATGCTGCAGGCCAAATATCAGCTGGTATATGGTACCTGGTGATCTATTCCTGACTGAACCCTGACCAGCAGTCTGACTGACTGTTTTAGCTGCCTGTAGGGTCTTTCAGAGTGTGTTCATGATAGGTCCCATTTTGTGAGCTCTCCATAGCCTCAGTAATAATGTTAGGCATTGGGGCTTCCCCTTGAGCTGGATCCCACTTTGGGCCTGTCACTGGAACTTCTTTTCTCCAGGTTCTTCTCCATTTCCATTCCTGCAGTTCTTTCAGACAGAAACAATTATGGGCCAGAGTTTTGACTGTCACTCACTTGATGCCCTGTCTTTCTACTGGAAGTGGGCTCTACAAGTTCCCTCTTCCCACTAAAGGGCATTTTTCTCTAAAGTCCCTCCCTTTGAGTCCTGAGAGTCTTTCACATCCCATGTGTCTGGTACTTTCTGGAGGGTTCCCCCAACCTCCTACCTTCTGAGCCTGCCTGTTTCCACTCTTTCTGCTGGTCCTCAGGACTTCAGTTCTTTTACCCCACCCAATACAAGATCATGTTCCCCTTCATAACACTGTTCACAATAGTCACAGGTAATATAAAATATTTGGTGTAATTCTAACAGAACACGTAAAAGATCTGTATAACAATGTCTTCAATTCTCTCAAGAAAGAAATTGAAGACTCAGAAAATGGAGTGATCTCCCATGATCATGGATTGGCAGAATTAACATGGTAAAAATGAGCATCTTACCAAAGGAAATCTACAGATTTAATGCAATCCCCATCAAAATCCCAATACAATCAATTCTTCAAAGACATGGAAAAAGCAATTCTCAAATTCATCTAAAAAGGCAAGAAAAACCAAAAACCAAAACCAAAAACCAAAAACCAAACCAAACCAAAACAAAACAAAAAACCAAAACAAATCCAAAACAAAACAAAACAAACAAAAACAACAACAAAAAACAGAATAGTGAAAACCATTTTTAACAATAAAAGAACAACTTGGGTAAACATCATCTCTGATCGCAAAATCTACTACAGAGCAATAATGTTTAAAAAAAACAAAAACCTGCATGGTATTGATACAGAGACAGACAGGTTGATCAGTGGAATAGAATTGAAGACCCAGAAATAAAACCACACACTTATGGACACTTGATCTTTGACAAAGAAGAAAGATGCTTTTGTACATATTCATACTACATTAAAGACAGTCAATCCAGAAGGTGAGAACATTAGTTTACTGTACTAGGCAGAATTTTGCTTCACTGGATCTCTGTCTATGTATTTGTCTATCACTTCTCTGTTTCTCTCTCTCTTTCTCTCACTCTCTTTGTGTATTTCTATTAACTTTGTATCTACCTATTTATGTATGTGTGTTTATCTATCTATTATCTATCTATCATCTATCTATCTACATATGATATATAGGTATATGATATTATATGAAAGATTTATTATGTATATCTTTCATGTCATCGATTATCACTCACTTTCAAGTGGATAGTTGTGTAGACATAAGTATATCTATAATGTATATGTGTATGTATATCAGATTTCACACTCACATGTATATATGTACTCACACATATATAAATGACGTTTATAAAAGGGCTCATATATTAAAAGCTTATAGAAAATAGGTTTAAATATTAAATTACAAAAAAGACTTAATCAATGGAAAGATAACATACAGATAACTTAAAATTTATTCAAAGTAGTATAATTAAGGATGTTTGCAGATAAGACCTTGAATCTACATCTCCATGAATTGTTATAATAACTCCAAGAATAATTCTTAAGAATCTATAGTTTGACAGTGGTTTGAATAATCTTTACGTTACATGTGCAGAATGAAGGATACGATCACTAATTAATTCACAGCATTTTATGAAGTTTATAATTATCTGCATTTGCAATAGTAAAAGACTATTTCATGTTTGCAGCTGTATGCCAACAGTACAGTTTTATTTGATTTTCTTAATGGCATAACCACCATAATGGTTTGAAATTCACTTGATTTTACTGGAAAATCTGTAATTTTTAGGGGAAAATGAGGCAGTTTTACCAGTTATCCTAAACAAAAAATAACTGAAGCATGCAACTAGAGATAAACTTTCCTTCCAAGTCAACATCATCTTAGCAATAGCTACTTCTTAAACAATAGTGCAAAACTCAACTTAAAAATGATGTTATTGATATGAACAATGAAACACTATCCATGCTACATTTAAACTGGATATGAAAGCACTAATGTTCAGTTGGAAGTATAAGAAAATTCAGCAGGGTGTTTGCTATAGTGCAGAGGACTCTGATTTCACTCCTTTTTACTGAAAATAAAAGTGAAGATATTCAGAATAAATCATATTAGATTGCTTCACATCAACTAATTTAATTTCTACTCTCTTTAAAAGTATTGTCTTTGAAAATATAAATTTATGTTTTCTACAGTAGAAAAAATAGTCATTTATTTGTGTATTCTATTTTTAAAATTCATATTTCAAGTTTTACCAAAACAAAACATGAATGTTATTAGAATTTATGGAGAGGATCAAAGCAGGAACACAAGGTAAGAGAAGAAACCTTAAAATGAAAACTATATGGGAATCAGAATACATGGAAGTCATAAACTACTTGCAGGAAATTAAGTGTAAAACTCAAAAGGAAATGGGATTTAGAGAATGTGTTAATTTGTTAACAAGAAATATCCTATTTTTCCTCTGAACAAATGAAGTTTATGTGAATGCTGAGAGGAAAAAAATTTGAATGGGTTGAAAAGAGTCAAAGTTCAAGGTATGAAAGGCTATGTGCTAGCAAATTGAGAGGAACATGTAGATGGATTTTAAAATTCATAGGGCACTCGTGTAGTTGTGACTCATAATCACTTCCAAATCCAAATAAGAATTGTGCGAATTAGAATAACTGCATAATGTGAAATGCAGTATTTAGTATTAGTATATATGATTTTTCCCATTGATTCTGTACTTTAGTTCTCTGGTAGGTTATGCAAAACAGTATTCTCAGGTGGAAAGCATGTCACTGCAAAAAGGAGGCAGGATATTACATGCTTGTTATTGTATCTAATGAAGTAGATTGTAGTATAGGTGAAGCAACGTGAACACTTTAGTAGTTTGCACTCAATTGCTCTGCTTCAGCCCAATTACGTCCAGATATCAAGTTAGTTTCTTAATCATTGAGTTACATCTTAGGGTTGTTGACTATATATTTTAAGAATAAATAATATGTAACTATTGTAATAATACTTCAATAAGTTCTTTAAGTTAAAAGTAAAGACAAAAATAAACATCTTCAACTTCATAATTCACTGTACATTTAGCTTCTATTCTGTATCAGCCAGATAGCCTCAGATATCTTCTTTCTGCTACACCAAGATTGTGTCAAAAGTACAATGCAGGAACTTATGTCTGTGTGGTAACTAATGACAATTATATTTGACTTAAGGAACAGTGAATAGAGAAAATTTTATACCTGGTATTGCAATTCTAGCCAACTACTCAGGGCTGGTGTGAGGACAATCCATTACTACTAATTTCCTAAGCCAGTTCAACTTCTTATTTTATTGTAAACACTTTTCCATATAAGCATAGATAAGTGTAGCTCTCACTTCGAAGATGTTTACTATCTAAAAAGACAGAACCTATTACAATATGCCACAATTAGTGAAATGTAGAAAATTGGTGAATTTAGAGTGCCTAATCCCAACTGACATATCCATAACTCTATACCCAAGGATCAGAAAACGTCTTATAAAAGGGAATAGGGTGATTGTAAGAACAAGAGCTCCCAGGGACTAAACCACCAACCAAAGAGTACACACAGGTAGGGACCCATGGCTCCAGCCTCATATGTAGCAGAGGATGGCCTTGTTGGAAATCAATGGGAAGAAAGGCCCTTGTTCCTACAAAGGTTCAATGCCTCAGTATAGGGGAATGCCAGGACAGTGAAGAGGGAGTGGGTGGTTTAGTGATCTGGGAAGGGCAGGTGTTTTCAGAGGGGAAACGAGGAAAGGGGGACAACATTTGAAATATAAATGAAGACAATATATAATAAAGAGTCTTTTAAAATTTAAAAAATAATTAGAAAAAAAAGTAAGAGTACCACAATTTCGGCTAAGAGAGTATTTTCTATATATGACAGCAAAGCTGCACCGAGTACACTGGAATAGTGTGGTTTTGTAAGTATGACTGGAGAAACAATACCTTTTGACATGGTAGTGTAGATAGGTGAAATTTCACAATGTCCATCCCTAGCTACTGAGCAGTTGTTTGTGACTAATGGAGGGAGAATCAGTTTCCCTCCGTATGAGAATTCTGATAGGTTATTTGATCACAGTGGTCAACCCTAAATGTGCACGTGCGTGCGCGCGCGCCCGCGCACACACACACACACACACACACACACACAAAACCTTAAATGGACTCACCATATATAATATATGTGTCTTTGTGTGAATATAAATATAGGTAGATATAGCAAAAGATGGCAATAATGATAAAAAGAAGTCATGCATTTAAGGGGAAATGAAAAACACAAAGGGAAATTTACAGAAAGGAGAGGGAAGGTTGGCCATTATGTAAATATAATATTCATATGAAAAATTCTCCAGTAAAAATTTTTTAAAAGATTCATTATTTCTTAAATCTATGCTGAATTCTACAGATAAATTTATTATCATATTTAAATAAAATGGGTTGATTATATAATTCAAGATGAAAAGCATACATCTCAAACTTTTTTGTATTACATTTTCACTGTAATTTTAAAAGGTCTAGTGGAAGAATACAACAAAAGGTGTTGGGTTGCTTTTGTTATGATGTTTCCCTATCAGTCTCTAGAGAAAGTATTATGATCAATAGTAGTTATTGCTCTTGAAACTATATTACCTTTCTAATAAAATATAATCCAGAAGTCTAGAATTATTTCAAAAGTATCCAGGAAATAGCTATAATAATACAGAGTTATATCTGCTTTTCATCCAAAGTCAGGAAAGTAATTGCCAGGTTTAATGTCCATGCTAAATCCCTGATGAGTTCATTCAATGATATTTTTTTCTGTTCTAAACTCTGAAATGATTTGACATTTCATCAGTTGGATACGATATGAGTGGTCTTTGATTTAATAAGTTTGAAAATTTTCTCCATACACATTGAGAAGATCTCTGCAGACAAAAATAGTAGCTTAAAGCATATATTTTTGTGATTATTTAAAATATGCAATCTAGACTTTTTTTTACCTGTTCAGGTATTTCCTAAAATATTAGAGGTGAAAAGTTATATTCTGCAACTCTGGACCCTTCTTTTTCATTTCTTAGAGGTTTTAATATAATCACATTTCTCTTTGTTCTTTTCAAACCCTCCTATTTATTATTTCCTGGTTTCCTTAATGTTATTATAATATGCATATGAAATTGCATGTAATATACATATATATATATATATACATACATATATATATGCATGTGTGTGTGTATTCTTGACACCACTGTTTCAGTACAAGGCAGAACTCCTGTGCTCACATGGTAAAACACATTATTATTTTCTGTTTGTCTAACTCACTTTTGAATATTTTCTAATAAATTAAAAAATCGAGGAAAGTTGCATGTTCTTGATTTTTAGTTATAGCATATCATCTCCTATGTTTTTTTTTTTTTTCTATATTAGGGTATGTTTTGTAAGGTAAGGTGATAAGTAAGAGTTTAGTGTCCTCAGTCATCAGAAAAATGCAAATCTAAGCAACATTGAGATTCCACCTAATGGAATGGCTAAGATCAAAAACTCAGGTGACAGCAGATGCTGGCAAGAATGTGAAGAAAGAACACTCCTACATTGCCGGTGGGATTGCAAGCTGGTACAGTCACTCTGGGAATCAGTCTGGCAGTTCCCCAGGAAGTTGGACATAATACTACCTGAGGACCCAGATATACCACATCATCTACTCAGAAGATGCTCTTACATATAACAGGGACACATGCTCACCTATGTCATAGCAGTCATGTTTATAATAGCCAGAAGGTGGAAACAACCTGGATGTCCTTCAACAGAGGAATGGATACAGAAAATGTGTTACTTTTATACAACGGAGTACTATTCAGCTATTAAAAACAATGACTTCATGAAATTCTTAGGCAAATGGATGGAACTTGAAAATATCCTGAGTAGGGCAGGTTTTGGTGGGTGGGTGAGCACCCTAGTGGAGGCAGGGGCAGAGGTGGAATTGGGAGTTTTTCGGATTTTCAAGGGGTGGGGAGACTGGGAGGAGGGATAACAAAGAGGGAAACTACACCCTAGAAAAAGGAAAATTTTAATCTTTCAACAAATCCAAAAGAAAATAGGCACACAAACATAATGCTACCTCTAACAACAAAAATAACAGGGAGTAACAATCACTTTTCCTTGAAATGTAAATAAACAAAATAACCAATAAAGAAGAGACATTAAAAAATAATAATAAAGTGTTGACATTAAAAAAAAAAGATGGATATATTCAACACTTATCTTTAGGGTAAAATAAACTATCCTGACATTTCATGGTTTTGTGCCCTGGAGGGAACCAGAAGAAATATTGAAATATATTCTGTTTAACCAGAAGAAATCAAAAATCTGGAATGCAGCTTAGCACAAAATGCTTGGTTTAACAAAAAAGGCTGAAATAAGGCATATTTGCTCATTCACAATTTATTTCTCTGATCCTTTGTGCTTACACTTAAACAGTTTAGAATGTTATTTATAATTTTTTATAAATTCAATATTTATAAACTATAATAAATAAAAATAGCTAAAACGTAAAAAATAATTTGATTAATACAAGGACATGAACATTTGTATTTTATACATTCAAGATTAAAAAGCAATAGTGAATTTCATAAATATCCTGCTGAGATATTTACAGAAGCATTAATTTTAGTATAAAAAAAAGTAGGACTGGAAAATAGATTAATAAATAAATAAATCTCTTTTCTCACTATATTTCATGAACTGATATACTATCTAAAGTTTGCATAACAATCAAATCATATTAGTTGAAACACTACTATTTATCATTTTCAAGAATAATATGTAAAAGATATATACTCTCTCTGTCTAAGCTATTGCTTAAACCTTGGATTTAATGTTATGAACATGCAATGTCTGTATGTGCATGTGTATGCATGTATGTGTGTGTGTGTGTGTATGTGTTGTTTTGTGTGCCGGTGAGTGTTTGTGTGTCTCTGTGTGTATGTGTGCCTATGTTTCTGTATGTGTCTCTTTAATATGTCTGTGTGAGCATGTATTTGTGTTTATGTGTATGTGTCTAATTTCAGTTTATGTATGTGTCTGTGTATAGGCACTGTATATGTACATATATGTGTCTGTAAACAAATGTGTGTGTGTGTTGTGTATGTGTCTCTTTGATGTGTATATATGGAAGGGTTGTATGTTTATATATGCATGTCTCTGTCTGTCTGTCTGTATATATTTGCGTGTGAATGTGTGGAGTGTGTGGGTGATATTTCCATCCCTGAATGTATAAAACTTAAAGAGTCTTTTGATTGCCATGAGTTAAAGAAAATTATGTAACATTACGAATATTCACATCCCACAAAAGGGAATACTTGTGAAAGCATATTTAAGAATCCAGTGTAATATACATGAAAATTAGAAAAACCTCTGAACTGAAATTAGTCTTGTACAAAATGCCAGCATTTTAGAATTGTTATTTAATAAGAAATAGCATATTTTTGTCTAGTTTTATAAAATATGAAAATACAGGAAATTTAGGCTAATTGACATCAAGCCATTGAATCTAAACAAGAGGTCTCAGGTTTTAGATAAAGCATATATGACAGGCATGCATACAGATGTCCCAAGTTTACACATTGTCACTCTTTTCAACATATATATTCTATTCATGATGCATCCAGCTTAAACAAAAATCCACATACACAAAACAAAAACAGTGGAAAATAAAACAAACAACTTTTAACTTTCTAAAACACATGACCCTGAATGGTGTATGTAGTAGTTCTAGGGAAAATGGTCCAATGAGAACATAAGCTAAAGCAGAAGTGAACTAAAGAGATTTGAGATGCTTAGGCAGCAAATGTTGCTAAAAGTCTAATTAGTGGGTGAGTTTTGATATAAATTGATTTAGAATTGGATGTATTGCCTTTTTAGCTGGGACTGGTGCACAAGGATAAAAGTATGTGCCAAGACAAAGGATTTGGCAAAGCATAAAAAGGAATTTGAATACTTTGCTGTGGCTGCTGATGGTGTCTAAGAATAAAAATGTTGATAAAGTATTTGAGAGCAGCAGACAGGATCTGAATGAAAAGGACGCATCAGCTGTCATCTTAAGAAAATCTAATCTATTCAGGAGACATCCATAAACGGAAGCCATTGTGCATTTTCAGGAGACTAAAATGACTATGTAGGCACACATTCTTGAAAGTCATTGACTGGCAATTGTTGGAGAGTTTATTTAAGAGTTCAAACATGAGGGTGTTTAAGAGTGCAGCTCAATGCATCAGTAAAGCAAGTATGAATTATTGGAGGTATGGCCTTGTTGAAGGAAGTGTGTTGCTGTAGGTGGGCTTTACAAGTTTAAGCATTATCACACAATTGATTTTTGGTTTACTGTTTTTTTGTTCAGATAGCAATTATACTGTTGCATTAGGTGTTATTTTTATAACATGGAAAAGATTTGCATACATGAATGGTCTCAGATATCAATGGCACTGTCTATTTTTATCGTTAAAAATTATTATCCAAGGTTTTTGAAGCATAGTGAAGTAGAATGGTAGTTGAATGTAAGGTTACATAAGTATAAAATCACCACAGGTGAAATTATGAAGAACAGTCTATCACTACTGTAAATAGAGACAAAGACATCCCTATACAGTCTTCTTTAATATGCTAAGAATCCCAGAGTCCTTTGTGCCTACTGCTTATTACACATCACACTCTACCAGATTTTTAGTAAAGCTAATATAAATATTTGTATGTGGGATAGTTCATTAATTATTCTTTTTCTGCAATAAATTGCAATTATTAGGAGGACAAAATAGCAACAGTCTCACATTTATTATGTCCATTCATATGCTTTCAGTTTATAGTTATCGAGTTGATCAATCTTTTACTTCACATGCAATCCTGCTCCCAAAAAAGCATCAATTGATGATCCATCAATCCAAAAAATCCTCCAACTTCTTCAGTTTTTTAAAAATTATTTTATTTATTTATATTCCAGCCGTTGCTTCCCCCTTTGTGTCCCTTGTCCCAGAGTGCCCACCTGGCCACAGAGAGGGTGCTCCAGCATCAGTCCTCCCTCTTCCCTGGGACCTCAAATCTCTTATTGATTAAGTACATCTTCTACTGAGGCTAGATGTCTGCTATATATGTGCCAAGGGCCTAGGGCCAGCCTATGTATGCTCCTGGTTGGAGCTCTGTTGGAGAATAATAGCCCTGGGGTCTGAGTTAGCTAAGATTGCTGGTCTTCCTATGGGATCACCCTCCCCTCCAGCTTGTTCAATCTTTCCCCTAATTCAATCATAGTGGTCCCAAACTTCAGTCTTCAGACAATGGTTGGTTGTAAATTGCTGAGCCTGTCTCAGTCAGCTGCTAGTAGGGCCTTTCAGAGGACAGCCGTGCCAGGCTCTAATCTGTAAGCACATCGTAGCATAACTAATAGTGCCAGACCTTGGTGCCTCTCTATGACATGAACATTTTTAATTTTCATAACTAGAAAATTTAACTTTGTCCAGGTTAATCAGTAATTATTCAAGTTTTTATCAGAATAGTATCATGCCATTCCTAAAGAAAGAAGGTAAATGTATACTAAATAATGTGTCCTACTGGGATGCTTTCACTTAGATAATAATAATAAACATAATAAATTTAATGTGTAGTTAATGCTTCAATGTGATCATAGTTTTGAATAACATATTTTATATATCATAAAAATGTTTTCAAGTGTTTTTGATGCATATTAATTTTAAGGGCCAATTTTTCTCTCCTGAGTTTGCAGGGAAATATGCCCTCATTCTTAGGCATATTAGTCTTGTTTAATATTCTTGACATAAGGACAAAATATTTCTTAAATTCTATTTTTAAATGTAAAAATCTTGTTACTTCATATTTCTTTATTTATGTCTTAGAAAATAAGAGCCACATGGTTTTTGTCTTTTGAGTAGTTCTGAGTTACATTCTTGGAAGTAGAGATGAGTTCTCTCAGAAATGTGCAATAGAATCACCAAATCCAAAGGGAGCAGAAATATATATATATATATATATATATATATATATATATATACCCTATAAAGCAAAGCTGTATTCTACATTCTTATATTACATAACAAAGCTTCCAAACTCTTTACGTTATAATCTAATGAAATTTAAGTCATCTAAGCCCTTCGCAATAACTGAACATGTGTTTTTAAACCTAGTATCTCACTCTCACTCTCTAGACTCAGGATCAGAGAGTCTTTATCATTTATTTCTGTACTTCAAAATTCAATTTACCAGGACCAGGGTTTTTTTTTTTTTAAATAGAAATTTAAATTTTAAAGTTTATTATTTTTTAAAGAAAATTGGATTCTGCATAATTAATGGCCCCAAGTCATTTCTTAACTCAGTAAGGAAAACATATTATATTAATAAGCAATATGCATTCAATTATGTTTGTCAGCAAAATAATGCACTCATTATTAATTTACTTAAAAATACTATATAGACTCTGAAAGATGATTCAGCATTTAAAACACTTCTTACCCTTGCAAATGATCTGGGTTTCAAAATACTCACACGGTCATTTACATAACCATCTTATTCTTCAGTTTCATGATATCTGATGCCTTCTCCTGACTTCCATGAACCCCAGGCATATTTCTGGTAAACATAGAAGTATGCAAGAAGAATTGTCATACAGAAAATCTAATCAATTTTTAAGATTTAAAAATAATTACTTTTGGTTATTATAAAATGTTTTAAAAGGAGCAGGTAGTACACCATACTTTTTGCACAAGATCTTAGGCAATGTATGAAAATAAATTTATGGAATAGTCAATTTATGATTCCTTTATACTTTCTAAAATTAACAAGTACTAATTTTATATTGATACATAATTATTTTATGATAATGATAAAACAGTATATTTTCTTCAGTTGTAATGTCAATAATATGATTCATTAACTCAATTTTAATTTATTAAACTAAAATATATTGATTCCTTCTTCCTTTGCATCCATTCACTTCTTAGTTCTTAAATTCATTGCATCTTTTTAATTGTTTTATATATCTCTATCATGTATGTATGTATGTATTATATAGAATCTAATCTATTTATTATCTATCACCTATCTATCATCTATCTCTTTATCCTATCTATCTATCTATCTATCTATCTATCTATCTATCTATCATCTGGCTATCATCTATCTTCTAGATAGAGCTAGATAAATATGCAAAACAGAAGACTAAGATCTAAAATCTGCTTGTTGACTGTCTTTTTGTGTTTATAGTATGTGATTGCAGGGATAACCAATAGGTATAGAACATCCAATTAGGGGGGTTGTCCCTGGGGAAAGCTATTGCTGGGCTTTCATGGATCCCACTTTGTATAGTTTTATATATATATATATATATAAACTATAGCATATATATATATATATATGCTATAGTTTAAAGCTCTTGGCTTTTTGCTGGGCTGTCTCTCAGCTAGCTGTCCTGACTTCTCTCTCATCCTGTCTCTGCCTGGGGCTCTCATTACTTGTTTCCAGTTCTGGCTGTCTCCCTTTTACCTCCTTTTCTGATTCCCTGAATCTACCAGCACTTTCAAGTCTCCTAGACTCTGCCTGAATCTTTTGTGCCAGGAAGCTCCACCCCCAACTTCCTGCCTCAGCCCCAGCAGTCAGCTCTTTATTATACAAAAGGTCTCTCATTCCACTCCTCAATCAGCAACAAAGCATTACCTGATCCATCTCTTAGTATTGTCCTTTGTCACTAAAGGCTGCTTAACCTTTAGCAGAACTGAAGAACAAGCATTTACATATATAAGACTTGTAGTGGGCTATTGGCAGGAAGGTGTGAAACATTGGTCCAGCAATTAGCTCTGCCCCACAACAACCAACTATGTGGGTCACTCCAATAGAAAATTAATTCTCCCTCTCAAAAGTCATTAGTAATTGTTTCTCTAGGGCTGAGTTTCAATGAGGTTTCTGCCTTTTATGTTATCATAGCATGCCTTTGGTGGTGTTACTATTCAGTTTTTTGCTTTGTTTGTTTGTTTGTTTGTTTGTTTAGGCAGCCATGTTGCCCTGTACTGGGTGTAGTGTGGAGGTGGGAAGGAGGAAAGGAGAAACTGGGAGAAAAGAAGGGAAGAAAAACTTCAGTTGAGATATAAAAAAAATAATAATAGTAGTTTAAAAACCTTAAAAAATTTTAAAAGTGCAAGAAGAGAAAACAGTCACCCTTTTTCTACTTTTTGTCCCCATCTCTGTGCAACATGACTAAGTAAATCTACTCGAGTTTTTGTTTTGTCAATGATGATAGAATAGAATGATCAGATGAAGTCAGTCCTGGAAGCTCAACTGTAATGATCATCAAACATGCAGATGGAAAGAGAGGCCCATTGGACTTGCAAACTTTATATGCCCCAATATAGGGGAATGCCAGGGCCAAAAGAATGGGAATGGGTGGGTAGGGAAGTGGGGGGCGCTATGGGGGACTTTTGGGATAGCATTGGAAATGTAATTGAGGAAAATATGTAATAAAAATATATAAAAAAAACATGCAGAAGCAGATCTTTTAAAAGTATGGAATAGTAATTTCAAAATTTATTGCTTAATTATAGTTTATATTATAGGTGGTCCAAGAGCACCTATTTAATTACTGGGCCTTCCTGGATAATTCTGACTAATGAGATTTTCATTGAGTGACATATACTTCAAATAGAAACCGAGTCTCCATCTCCTCAGTGGTATAACTGTGCTGGGTGTACTGCGCACGGAAGGATGATGAAAGTTGTAGAAACAGTCCTTGTAATAAATGTAAACAGTTTCTCTTCTTGCCTCTACTGCTTACATGGAAGGAACAGATGCAGAGGGAGCTTGTGTGGAAAGCTTAGGAAGGGCTTCTTTAAGATGGTGAGGAAGTAGGCATGCGGAGTCCTGGCTTCAGAATCTTCCCTTGTAAGAAAGGGTGTAAAGAATGCAATGGTTTCTGTCTGCTCTGAGGAAGTACCTAAAACAGAGCAATAATAGATGGCTCAGTGGTGTATACTGGGAAGACATTTTTCATGTTCTCTTCTTCAATATCAACTTCAGAGAACAATAGTTTCCAATGACCACTAAGAAACTAAGGAAAGGACTGGAGGTAAGCTAGTAAATAAATCACAGAGCCTGTTGACAATTTATAAATGTCAATTGATTTTCAAGGGTAATTAAAAGAAAATGAAAACTAGCTTTTAATATGATTTGTAATAAAAGGCTTAATTATATCAAATATTTTATCTCTGCATATAACGAAAAGCAAGCGAATGCTTGGTTAGGTAATAATGAAAACGAATACTTAATACGTATGCCAATTTAGTGGTGAAGGAGGTTAATTTGATTCAAAATCAAATGTTAGTGGATTTTAACTTACTTATATGAAGTCTATTGCTATTAAAAATGGAAGAGATTTTTGTTATATCACATGCAAAGTGACTTCATGTTTTGTGCCTTCATTGTCATATAACATTATTTCATGTTCCAGTATGCAATTAAAATGTATTTATAGAGAATAAATATATGTATCTATTAGAATATTTATAATCTTATTACAGATTTGATAGCATGTGACAGTCTGTGCAGGTGACATGTCCATGGCCTTTTATTCTTACAGAGGATCAGTGCTATTAGAAAAGAAAAAGAACAACCTCCTTTCTCTTCTTTGCTTTATCTCTCTCAGATAATGCTAAAGCAACAACAGTTTTATCGTTTCCTTGATATTGATGAGAAAACTACTCATATTCATTATAAATTACCTGATGCTGTGTTTCAATACTAAATGTTCCTGAAAGATCTAAGAGACAGATGTATATTTGGTTTCGTTCTGAGCATGTAAAAATTTTGAGAGGTGCTTTTTTGCTGGTTTGTTTTTAAAAGTTCTGCTAGTTGGGTTTATATCCTCCTGTGGGTTTGTAGGACCCCACCTTTTTTTAATAGTTTGCATAAGCAGTGCCACAATTGATTTGGCTTTACTGTTTTTCTTTTTTCCTTTTATGTAAGGAGTATCATTTTTTCTTCTTTCTTCTTTGAAAATGCTATGCTCCTACCCAGGCTCTTCTGGCGTATTCATCCCTATCCTCCCTCTCCAACTCTCAGCCTCCCCTGGTTCTAACCTGCACCTCTTCCTGCCTGGAATGATGAATGGGGTCCTTATGCTCTGTTCATAGCTGAGGATCTATTGACAGTTGATGGCTGCTGAGAGGGGCTCTGACATTTTTTTCCCATTGGGTGCGATTGGACATAGGCAGATTGTCCATGCCAGATGGATGACCCACAACAGCTGTTGCTACAGAAACATTTTGTGCACCCGTTGTGATGTGCTAGTTCACTACAGATTCTCAAAACTGAGAAGATGAGCTGAAGCCTCTAAACTATGATCACAAATAAGTGTTTTCTAAATGTATGTTGCTCATTCCTGCATGCGGTTGTGATGGACACCTGACACTTCCAGCCTGTGATATTTTTATAGCAAGACGAAATAAGGGATTGAGTTAAATGATGTTCTCAGTTGTTTAAAAAAGAAACTGTAAATAAAAAGAAAAAAATATGCTTTAAGAGGAAGGAGGATGGCTCACTAGTTAGGAAGACCAGCAGTCTCTCAGCTCAACTGGATATACGGGATTGCTCTGACACTGATCCACCAACCAGCATATACCAGCTGACATAAGGGCCGCAACACATTTACAGCAGAGTACTGCCAGGTCGTGACTCAGTGAGAGAAGATGCACCCAACCCTCAAGAGAACTGAGGTCCCAGGGAATGGAGAGGTCTGTTGGGGTCGGGGACATCCTCTTGGACCCAGTGTCCGGGCAGGGAGGGGCCAGAGGAGGTATGAGATGTAGAAGAGTCAGAGGGTGGACCAGGAGGAATTGTTTAAAAAAAAAAAGAATAAAAATAAAATAAAATAAAATAAAAAGAGTTGCTGCTCTTCCAAAGGGCTATAGTTGGTTCATAGCAAACATGTCAGGCTATGCAAACCTGTCTAGAACTCTGATGCCCTCTGCTTATGTATGCAAGTACCCACATTCAAGATCCACACGCTTTTATGCACACACACGCGCGTGGGCACACACACATACACACACACACACAAATGTTTCAATATTCAAAAACTTAAAATATGGGTAACAATATTTGAAATACATGCTACCTGCAATATTATAAAAAATTACCGTTGAGATATGTTGTAATAGAGGTATTTACAAAGACATACAAAATATGAACACATGTTCAGAATATTCTTTATCTCTTAGAGTGTTGAGGGAAGGTCTGCACTCTTCCTAGGCCGTGGCTTGTACATTTGTTCATTTTCCATAACCATCCCCAGCTATTTGAGATCACTTCTATGCTGTCAATGCTATCATAACACATTGTCTCATTTCCTAGCTAACTAGGGAGTAGTAAGGTTGTTTTCCGACTTAATTTAGAAACAGAGTTCCACATGTCATTCCCATGACCAATCCTCTTAAGCACACTTCCACTCAGGGCAGAATATTAGTCATATCTATGCAGAAAATTTATTCCAGAAGAAAAAAGATTGTAATCAACATTTTTACAGTTGCAGAGAAAGCAGAATTTTCCTTGGGAAATGTCCAACAATGAGGCAATTATAATAGAGGCCTCATCTTGTGAGAAGACATTGGAGCTAGGACTGTCCCTCACTGTTTGCCATAAAGTAGGACAGCTAGGTGCCCACAATCCACACATCAAACGATTCCATAATGAAGCCTCTTTCCCTACTACATAGGGGTCTGATTTGGGTAAAGAGTCTAATTTCAGTCTGTCACTATTGTGAGAGGAAGAATCAACTTGACAATGCTGAAGGTTAAGACCTGGGAATGAAAAATAATTTATTCATTATTGAAAAGGGTCAAAGTATAAGAAAGTATAGTCTACAGTCATGTGAAACTATGCTACAATACTAAGAAGATAAGGGATATATATGATAAGGCAAACAAGTGAACAACAATAACAAAAAACTTAAGTGAAATTGCAAGCAAAACACATAATTCAAGCCCAAGAAACATACACAAGCATTAATGAAATGCAATTAGAGTACCTTTTATAGTACATTATTTACAATATAATTACATACAATTATATGAATATATGCAATACAGTATGTTCTACAAAATCCAGTACAAAAGAAAAAGTAAATACTTTGAAATGCCGATGTTTTCAATATCCACCACTAGTGAAAAGATTATATGAAGAAATATGATGTGAAATACAATTTAGTATTTATTGATGAAGTTCAAAATAGAAAAGTAATAGGAAAATGATTCTACTTGTACATTTACGCAAACTACATATACACACTAATGTATTTGTGCATGCATAACCACATTAATCTTGAGTTGGCAATACCCAATTTCTAATCAGCTGATATAATATATCCAGTGAAATCTAGTACTCTTCAGCAAAGCTTTTGGTTATGAATGCATATAACAAAATGAATATTTTTCATCACATTTAATAAATAGTTTATCTGATAATGATACATATTAAGGGCTATAATTATAAGAAGCTAAAGTATATGGTAATTTAACTGTCCTTGAGGATTAGATATGCAGTACACTGAAAGTAAGTGCATACAAAATAAAAAGTAGATATGAACATCACTTTTATCTCAATGGGAAACTGTAGGTTAAAGTCATTATAAAGTCCCTGAAGTCATTAACTCATTTTTGGTCTTGAATTAGGACATGCATACACTTGAGGATGATTTAAATTCACTTTCTATTTTGTAGTGTTTGCAATATTTACTGAATCCTTTTCTTTGCTAAAATATCAGATTCTTGCTTTTATTTTAATGCAGTAAATTCATGTTTATTTTCTCTATGGAACACTGCATGTGTTTCTAAAACATCTTAGCTATATATATATATATATATGTATATATATATATATATATATATATATATATATATATACAGATAGCATAACAACATTGGAAATGGCATGTAGTGAGCCTTTGATGCGCATAATTTAAATCCAGCATGCTACAGGCTTGATCTATGTGAGCAGACCAGCTTGTCCTAAAACAGTGCATAAAACAAGCCAAGGATACAGCATGAAACACCATGTCAAAGAAAATCATTTTAAAGTTTAGAAAAGTAATAATAAAATACTGCTTCTAGTAACCAAATTACTTAGGGAAAAAACTATGGGACCGACAATAAAATTGAAATGGTAATTACATAATTTTAAGGCATATCTCACGGGATATATAAATGCCTGGTTTTGTTTTAATTAGATATGTCAAAGAGACCTTTACTGTGAAGTACTTATATTTAGGTTAATTGTCAAATCATAAAATGACCTTGAAAAAAGCTGTGTCTGTTGAGAGCTTAAAGACAGATGGGCTTTTATGGATTTGAAAGAGCAGCTTAATTTTGCCAATAAAATCTAATAGGAAAGAAAATAGGCTGAGTTAATTCTTTACTATCACTAATTAGGCGTAAGGAAGAAATATTAAGATTACCTTCATAATATCAAAATTTTACCCAGATTTGCAATTCTCAGATACAGTTAGTCATGTTAAACTGTCAACATTATTTGCAACAATAATGTTGAACATTCATAATCTCTAAATATCAAAATCAAAGATACATACCAATTTTGCCCAGCAACGTCCAACCTGTGTTAATTGAACTTTGTTTAAAGTCAGGGAAATTATTCTATGGTTCTTAAAATGGGAAGTTATTCTTCTACTGCTGCAGCCAAGTTGACCTTTTGTGTCATCTGACACTGCTCTTATCTCTTTGAAATCACAAAAGAAATGTGAATGGGCAACCAAAGAAAAATAACCCTGGAATGGTAATGAAGGAGGAGGATTTTGCCAGGGAAGGCTTTGGGAGATTCTCATTATGTTCTACCTGAATATGTGGAGAAGTCAAATGATCAGGAAAGAAAGTGTGAAAGATGCCTGTGAACTTGATTTTCCTCTATGAAGAGCAATAAGAATATGTCAGAAGTACTTTCATCAAATCAGAGCTTTCCCAGAGCATCTTTGTATAAACTTGATGGTTAAGGTCAAGGTTAAACTGAGCAACCTGCAGAACGGCATTAACTAATGACAAATACGTAAAAGCTAAATAAGTCTTTAAAATACTTATCCAGTGTTGTAACGTAAGATAGAGAGAAAGCTTGAAGCATCATTGCCACTCTGCCAAGAACAGTAAGACTGAAAAACCCTAAACAATCTGGTCATGCATTGCTTCTTAAGCAAAAGCACGACACTGCTTGTAGCTGGAGTGCCATGTCTTAATAAATGCCAGTACAGAGAATTCAGAAAAAAATAAACAAACATTAATCATCACTTAATGAGAACAAGAGAAAAATATTATTGTTTCAATTCCATATTCATTGCATAACCAGTAAACTTCTCTCCAAAGCTTCTATGGTGACATCACAATGTTCACACGAACACACACACACACACACACACACACACACACACACACACACACGCAAACAAAGAAGGAAACAAAAACGAATACCCAAAGCAAAACAGAACAACAACAACAACAACAACAACAACAGCTCCTCTGTAAAGGTCCTGAGATTCCCTGCAGAGTACAGAAAGGACACTGGTCAGTAGACTGCTCTTGCTTATCCCTTCTTCAAAATGAAAATCACTGAGAATTACAAATTTCTTAGTGGAGTCAAAACAATATTAAAAAATTATGAAAGTATTCTACTGACCATGTTTAACCATCCAAAATGCTAAAACATTTCATTAATTAAAATGAGTGTTATTTTTTTAAAAATCTAGGCTTAGGTGTAGGAAAAAGAGAGGAGTTACTCTACTTACATGTTTAAGATTCATAAAAAAATTTTAATTACATATTTAAAATTCATAGTTATTGAAGAGACAATTCAGTGAGGATGAAAAAACAAAGGTGGCTCATAACAAACACCATTGGCAGAACTATATGTTCAAAAGTAAATAAAATCAAAGGAGTAGACAAAAAAGTTTATATTGACCAGTGTCTTCAATGTATAATCTAAAACTATAAATTCCTTAGAATATATTTTGAAGACAGATTTATTGTTTTCATAAATAAATTTTTGATCTGATATTTTGAAACACAATTTCTTCATAAATTGAACTTTTTGAAATAGTTTATATTTACAACTTTCCCTGAGAACTGCCCACTTATAAATTGCACATTACGAAGTGTTCAGCATTAAGATAATATACAGACAAAATACAAAAATGGAATCAGGTTGGTTGTGTTTTTACATACATATATGCATCCACATATATTCAAAAACAAAGATGCTATCAATTTGAGAGGAGTGGAAAGGAAGGGTAGATGTGTTGGGCTACAAAGAGAAAAGTAAAAGAATAATGTAATTCCATGACCATAAAAAACCATTTTTCTTTTAAAAAGTATTATTTATTGTTTTGAAATTATAATTATGTCATTTTACCATCCCTATTCTCCTATCCTACATATATTCTTCCTTATTCTTTCTCAAATTAATAGCCTTTATCTTTATTAATGTTCAATTAATTTATGTATGAATTATTATAATGTCCCTTTATTAAACATGGATTCTGTTCTCATATAATATGAAATGAATACCGTTTTCTCCCCTCTATTCTTATCACTTTCTCCCAAACCACTCTTCCATTCAGATAAACTCCTTTCCTGTTTCTCTTTAGAAAAAAAAATAAAAGAACAGGTTTGTGGAAAGCAACAAAATATAAGAAAATAAAATAAAAGAAATTACAAAGACCTACATAACAAAGTTGGACAAGGCAAGCCAAAAGAAACATAAAAGAGTATAAAGAGATATCACAAGAACCAGAGACCCACTCATTTACAGATTCAGAAGATGCCTAACAGTAAACCAAAAGCTAATGTGTGTACAGAGGATCCTGTGTAGACCCAATGATTGCTGCTTCAGTTCATATGAACTTCTCTCAGTTGCTTTAGGACCTGTTCTCCTGGTGCCCTCCTTCCCTGTCTGTCTCTTATGATCTTTCTGCCTTCTGTTCCTCAGGGTTTTTGAACTCTAAGTGGAGGAATTCCATAGGCAACTCATTTACAATTGTGTTCTACAAACCTCTATTTAATTATGCACATACACACGTTCACACACATTACACACACACACACACACACACACACACACACACACACATACGTATGCACATACACACCACACACATGTATATATTTCTATACACAGAAACCAAAACTATTCAGTCTGTAACATAAATGCTATTTGTATGTAAGCATTCATAGCTCATCATTTGATACTGGATAACCAATTGTGTGCTCTTCAAGGGTAAGAGGGATTCTCCAGCTCTCATTATTCCTTAGTTGCCTGTAGACATTTTGTTCAGGGTTTAGACTATGCCTTGTTCAGATTGACATGTCTGTTATTGCTATCATTGTTCATCTCAAATTTTCGTAGTCATGTTAGTGAGAATTTTGGGATATATCTTCTGAGATTACTAGAAAACACAATCTCACAGCAAGCTCATCATTTCCCAAGCTTTGGCGGCAGGAATTGTTTTGTAGATATATCCACTGGGACTGGAATCCACAACTCTCCATTTTTCATGGTAGTAGTTTTCTGCAATGGTCTTTACTTGTTTCAGAAAGAAGTTTCCTTAATAAAAAGTGACTATGATTATAAGAACAAATTATAAGAACAAATAAGAACAAAAAACAAAGATTACTACGCAGTTAGTTAGCTTGGTTTAGAAAACTAGTGGTTGTAAGTTTTCCTCCAAGATTCATGTTTTTTGTTTGTTTGTTTTTGTTTTGTTTTTAAGAACTGAGTAATTAATTTTTCAGTATCTGACATGACTTCACTTTTGCTGAGATTTTTTTTTAATCAATGATAATGATGATGATGATAATGATGATGATGATGATGATAATGGTAGTGGTGGTGGCAGCAATCCCTCCTAAAGCTATAAATATCTATTTATGATGCCCCATTACATTTTCAAAATTCAATCCTATGAATAACAAATGTTGGAATTTCTATAATAATAACTAAACAGAATCATGACAAAGAAGGCTACATAAAACAAAACAAGACAGTCCAGTAAAGAAATTCACTAATCCTGATAATAAAATATTTTGGAGGAAACATCACCTCTGCATGCTTGGTATTCTATGTGTTTGAAGTTTGATTAGACATGAATCAGGAATAGATGAGTTAATTATGAAGATTCAGCCAGATGGCAGGTTGAGTCATATGTCCCTGTATGATACACACACTCAAAATAAATGACTTTAGAGAATGGACTCTAGGTTTTTTATGGAAAGACAAAAGGAAAGCAAACTTTTGACCACAACTACTCTTGCTTGTATTCTAGACAGCATTATTAAACTATAAAAGTGAGTGTGAAATAAATAATGGTTGAGGAAAGACTCAACTACAGTTGTTACAGAGTACCTAAACAAACCCATGAGGTATAATAAGGAACTAAACATAAAATTGAAAAAAATACATATTAAAATACAAATATATTTTGATTTGTCAAATGACAAAAATACATAACTCCCTACAATGTATACAAGTATATAATATTTCCAGAACTATAGGCATACTCTGTCCAGCTCTGAGCTTCCTGGTTCATTAGAGTTTCTGGCTCAGGTGTTTGAAACTTTCTAGTTAATAAAACTGTGAATGGAAATTAAAGGTAAATGGTTTTAAATACTCGACTTGTCACACACTTGCAGATCTTCAGAGGAGGGCATGGGTCAGGACAGGCCAATTTAAATGAATTGACTTATTTATGATAATGTCTTTGTCTTGTTTTTTTTCTGAAGCATAAAGTTATACATTCTTACTAACTCAGAAAACTATTGCCAGGAAATTTGTTTTGGTTTCACAAAACACCTAAATGAGTGGTCTAGGCTTAGAAAACTGAGAGTATTTGGTTGTTTGCATAACTGGTTAGTTTTACTTTATTTTACTGAAACATACTCTGATATAGTAAAGACTAAAGGTAATTCATTACGTAGTGAAGGATGACTTTATCCATGGATCCCTGTGCCTCCATCACCCAAGTGCTGAGATTACAAAAACCCCATTAAACCTGGTAGAAAATGAGTTGCTAAAATAAAAATGCTCAAGTCAGAGAAATAAAAATATAGTACTACTATGCAGTGGCAAAACAGATACTCAGAGGATTTCTTTTAATGAACTATATTCTAGGTGACCAATTTTGAAAGCTAAGCATATTTCTAAACATTTGAGTGATTACAAAGATTGTTCAAGGTAATCTCTGGTAAGTATGGGAAATTTCTAAAGAAAAAAAAATCTGAAAATGCATGTTGTTGAAATTTGAATGAACCAAAAATACTTCGCTTCTTTTTGTTAATCACAACAAATTTTTCTTAGGAGCTCTTCTTTTGTAAGATAGCATTAAATGATTTTGACCAATATGATAGTATTTCCTGGAAATGTATGCCCATCAGTTGTCATATGAACAGAGAAATCAGTCATCTCTGAGAAAAATACCATCTATTGACTGAATAAAATTTTATTCGCTAAAATGCCAAATCAAGTACGGTGTATATAGGCAAGCATATTATAGAAAGAAAAAAAAAAGATAGACTTTGTAGGATCGTGAAAGACAGCCTGGTTCTTGAGGCTGTCTTTGATTGAGCTAAGGCTAGAAACCCCAGTGACCCTAAAGGAATGGGAGGCATTTCGCCTGATTTCTGGGCACCAGGCTCCTGTCACTGGCTACAACCCTCCATAGATTTGTAGCCTTCAGTCACTTAAGAGCAAAACCTGAAGCCCTTCCTTCAATAGGTAGAGGACACATGGTCAGTTAGCCTCAAGACAGATCTGCATTTTAATGAGGTACTTAAAGTTCTAGATGTTTAGCCAATAAACTTTCCTTCCCAGACATTCCTCCCTGCAAAAGGTATTTAACCTCAAGCCTGCCCTGAGAAGTGGGGTATGGTTTTACTCACTCACATTCTGATCTGACAATAGGTACCTTAAAACCATGGACTGCGTCTTTTTCACCAGGATCTGCTTTGGGAAGCCATGGAGAAGGCCTTTGCCTAGAGCTGCTGTCTAATCTCCCTTTCCTAGCCACAGCTGCCACACAGCCCAAGCCAAGCTCAAACCAGCCACTGCTGCCAAGCCAAAGACTTATCCATTTGGGACCAACCAGAGCTCCTCTCCCCCATTCCCCTGGTCCCGGGTTAGATCCATCCTGATGGCCCCCACTCCATTCTCAGCTCTTCCACAGTTCATAGAGGCGCCTGGGTGTCCCAGAGCCTGAGAAGCTGATGGCCCTGGCCTCCCTGCAGGCCTGGGGTCTCCTGAGTCATCACCAGCTGTCCCGTGCCTCAGGCTGTGCTTCCCCACCAGTGGAGTAGTGTCCTGTGGCTTCCCTATGGCCTGCATCCCACCTACAGGGGCCTTGTCCTGTGACTGAGTGGACATGGGAGCCCCAAAAAACCTACAACATTTTTTCTCTAACACATGATGCACCATCCTTATTATGTTGATTCAGATAATTATGTTCCCCATTTTAGTTCTTTTGTTCTCTCCTGTACTCTGTCAACCTTGTGTACAAAGCCAGTGCTCAATCTCTCACCTTATATCCCATCTGACATCCTGAACTCCATAGGTTTAATTTTGATTCTGTTTAATTTTTTATTTGTTTGGGTTTTTTTTGTCTTTAATGTTTCCCATGACTAATAGAGAGTTCCTTTAAGTTTCCTGTCACCGCAGTTTCTTGGGAATAAACTTAACAAAATGTTTTAACTTCAGTTTTAACATTTTTAGGACATTGAATATAACTTTCCACCACCAAACTTGAAGTTTTCTGAAGCTCAGTCCTTTGTCTAACATATTGTCTTACATGTAGTACCAAGCATTTGGCAGATGCTATGTCAGTACCTGCCAAATGGCTGAGTAAAAATAAGCAAAGCAGCTAGCTACATTGCTCATACCTATCCTTGGAGAGTTTAATTTTAATAAAGTATCATACTAACATGAAAAGTTAAGTGGCATATTCTTAATCAATGGTACATTTAAGATGTTTTTATATCCTTTGGGTATTTCCTATCTACCTATAGGTTACTTTTTTTATTGAAGCTAATTAGTGAGAGGATTAATTTTCTCTACTGGGTTGAAATCTCTCAGATATTCACCCCAATTTGAACGTTTTAGCACTAATAGAATTTTATTATATTTTATACCCATGATAGAGTCCATTTAATCTCATCATTCTCATGGTTCTGTAGTGTTCAAATAAAACAGATGTATAGAAAATTAAATTAAGCAATGGAAGTTATTTGTTTCTATGAAATAAACATTATTATTTATATCTTCAAAACTTTGTTGTAAGTATTCTATAAGATTTAAAAATAATAAGTGATCACTGTCAAAGCCTAAAGAATATATTTAAAAAGATGTAAATTTTTACTACTTTGTTTTTAATTAGATTAAGGTTTATTGTTTTTAATTCTGTATAGTGATGTGTTTGTGTGGGAGTATATGGTGCTCACAGAGACCAGAGGTGTTGTGTCTCCCTGTAGTAAGAGTGAGCCACCTGGTATGGGTGCTGGAAGAGGAATGTCTGCTTTGGACAGTCTCTTTTCCTCGTCCTTAATTCTTTTGACAATAGTATGATTTTATATTTTCTAGTAATATTGTAGTCAAGCAAAAGGGCTAGGGAAATCACAGATTATGAATAAAAAGGGAAAGTTGATCAAATTCCATTGGAAATGATTAATTATTGCTTGAAAAATAACTTCAAAACACATAAAGCCTTGCCTTCTTTTGATGTACAACTGAAATTAACATAAATGTTAATTCCATCACACAAAATATTTGATTTTACTATTAGAATTTGGAGTGACAATTATGAAATATACACATTGAGCCAGCAGTCTTATTTCAAGAAGTAAATATTATTTCTGAAAACTAAAGAAGGTATGGGGAAAACTGCAATTGGAGAATTGGTTGCTTTAATAAAATTATTATAAAAAAATTAGTTTAGCATGCTCATGTATGTGAGAATTTTTGGTAAGATATATAAGTGTACATTATATATTTCATGAGAAACAATATAAATAAAACTTAACAGCCAACATTGATATCACCTGTAATATGTATTATAATTGTGTGAAAAGTCTTCACTGGTTCAATAAATAAATACTACCTGTGTATTATTTTGCATAAAATATCATACATTTAAATCATAATTATTAGGAAAATATTGCATGGTTTGTAGAAAATATAATGCACAAGTAAATTGTAAAAGTCACTTTTATTCACCTGTTATAATTGCCATTTCAAAGGTTTATTGCTAAATAAGCTTACCCTTTCTAGTTTTTTTCTGAACTCTTGTCTGTCTGGTTCAACTCATGTGTTCTGGTTCCAACTCCTCCCAATGCTGACTACTTCAATCTGGCTTTTCTCAGCTTATGACTTGATTGCTCTGCTTAGCCTCAAACTAACTCTGGCAGCTCATTCGAGTCTTGTGTCTCTTCCATATTTTCTGGCTTCAGCTGCCTATGTTGAACTTCACTCCTATTTCTAACTCATTCTGTCAAATATTTCTGTAATGCCATTTTTATCTGACCCTCATTTTGACTTTATTATATAGGATTAAAGGTGTGTACTTAGGCCATGTCTGAATTCCATACAGATGAAACAAACCTAGAAAGTCTTTAGATGGAATCAGAGCAGCAATGTTGCTGGAGTAAAAGTCTTCTACATTAATAGTTTAAAATAATTAATAATAATAATAATAATAATATAAATAAAATTGTTTTGGAATTATTGAAATTCTCTTGTACACTGCATTTATTGATTCATACTTGAAAAATATCCCATATTTCATAGTTTTATATAAATTTGTCAATTTGGTTTATTCAGTAAGAGTTAAGTAATAGTGTACAATATAGACAATACAAAAAATATTCTGCAATAAATAAAATTTTTCTCTTACCCAGCCCAACAACTTTGCTGTAAAATACTTATCAATATAGTCTGAATACTTATAGAATATTTATACATGAAACACACTCTTTATAAAACTATGTTCTACATATAATGGATAAGAGAGCTTTGTGTGTATAATTTAATAAATGAGAATATATAGATACTCTTCTGATATCATTAATGTGATCAACCCAATAGACATGTGCTTGAGTTTCTCAATTCTATTCTTGTTATTTTTAGTTATATTAATTTTTTTTAATTTAAGGAAAGGAGGAATAATGCACTATGAATTTAACAGTTTTTGGAATGAAATATGATCTGCACCATATTACTAATTATAACTATTGTATTTAAAGAAGTCTTCTATAGTCATTTAACATAAATGAAATTGTATGATCATTTATAATTCCCCATTTTCCTACTTACCAAAACCTTCAATTGTTAATGTATTCTCTGCTCTAAGAATTAGTCTGTCTCATAATTTATAATTAATGTTATTCTATATCTATAAGTGGGGTCATGAAATAATTATTTTGATTGACCTAGTTGTTCCTAGTTCTAAGCTGTTGTGAATAAAGCATGCAATGAAACTCTTCTATGTCTTCAAGATTTTTATTTCAATCAGTGTACTTTAATAAAAATATACCCAAGTATCCATGGGGAGTTTAACAAAGCAAATGTAAAGTCCATATAAAATGAGTTACTAAGCATCGTTGGTAATTGAAAGATTCTTGATGTTTACAGAAGACTATGGTTGGTTCCCTCTTTGCTTCCTGTCCATCATCTCATGAGCACTTTCGTTACAGCATCTCTTCCCCATTATGATGTTCTTTCCAAGGAAAAGCTAGCATGGTCAAGTGAGTAAACATGAAGTACTATAAAACCTTGAGCCAAAATAAATCTTAGCTCACTACAATAGATTTGTTAGTCATTTTGTTCATAGAGCAAAAAGGTAGGTTCATTTATCCATTTGCCCATATTTTCCTTTCTTTCCCATCCCTGCAGCCCTTTCCTTTAGTGCATCAAGGCAGAATGGCATGTCAAAGCACAACTGCTCAATTAAAAAGTCCAAATGCATGGAGATGGAAAGAACCCTAGTCAAAATCTACATTTCAAAATATGGCCACAAGAGACCTATATCTTCTAGTTACTTCTTATTCCCTAAAAATAATTCAAATCTTAAGCTAAAGAGTAAGGTTTCATCCCATGAGCCTCTGGGAACATTTTATATGGAAACCACAGGAAATGGGATTAGGGTACTTGCAAAAGCCTTGTGGCTGTTGATTTTTTTTTTTCTCTCTTAGAGTACATTGGTATAGAAAGGAAGTCACAGAAATAAATCCACACATATATATCCAATTAATCTTCAGAAGAGCATGGCAAAAAGACAACACTGGGAATGTACAGTTTCATCAACCTTGAGAAAACTGGATTTTCACATCAAGAAAATGAAAGTGAACTGTTATCTTGCAGAGTACACAAAAGTTCATTCTAAATAGATCAAAGGCTTAAATGTAGGATTTGAAACTGAAGCCCCTGGAAGAAAACAGAGCCCAAAGCTTTTCCCTCAGGTCTTGACAGTGCTTCTATGGGACATGGCAGCTGAATCAACATTGAAGGCTCTTCACAGGTATACTGAAATCCCTATGTAGTGTCCTTTCATTAAAATATTCATCATCCCTAGGAATAAGGAGAATAAAAATTAAAACAACTTTGAGAATTCATCTTTCCTTAGTCAAAATGGAATAAAGATTAGTCAAGATTAATAAAACATCTAACCCAAAATGCCAAAGAGGATGCAGGGGAAAGGGACCCATCACTAACTGTGGTAGGATTGCAAACTTGCCCAACCACTCTGGGAATCAGTGCAAGAATACTTAAGAAGCTGAAAACATGTTTATTGTGTGGCCCAGCTATGTATTTCCTTGGCCTATGACCAAAGAAATGGAAATTCCAATCTACTGATAGTTGCTCTAATATCATGATTTCTGCTTAACTCACAGTAAGTAACTAGGAAAGGGAAACAGCTTATATATCCTTTCCCTGATGAATGGATAATGAAAATGTGGCACTATGGGTTACTTTCATCTCTAAAGAAAAATGAAATCACGAAATTTGCAGGTAACTGGATAGAATAAGAAAAGATCATGATGAGTTAGATAATTCTGACCTAGTAAAACAAGTATATGTTCTTTCTTGATTGTTGATCTTTCTCTGAATCTTTGAGAATATAGCATGAAAGAACCACAGCAAACAGAGGAGTAGTGAAGGAACCTTGGGAAAGTAAGGAACCCAAGAGAGGGGACTTTCTTCCCTTTATAACATAGCCTAATATGATCTGTGCATCACAGTCTCATAGAAAAGCATGTATAAGATAACACACTGATAGTCACTACTACATATTAAAGCAGTAGGCCTCAGAAAGCTTAAAAATCATGCATTAAACAAATTTATGCATCATTTACAGTTATTAAGTTTAAATATTATTTACTTATCCAAAAGTGCTCAAAACCATGTTTCCTTAATTTATGCCATCATACATCAAAGTATCACTTTCATTTATCAAATCTATTCTATCCATTTTTCACCACTATTGATCCCCTTGTATAGTAGACCTGGCTTGATCCTTCTGTCTACAATTGTCTTAACGGTGTAAGTAATTATTTGGTAACATTACCAAAGTTACCTTATATTTGTTAACAAATAAGTAATAATGCAATTCATTTAGCAACTACAAGTGAATAATCAATGTACAAACTGAACATGGTAAATCAAAACTGCAAATGCACTGTCAAAATGAAGGCATGATGGTTATATAAAATGAGTTTAGAAAATAATTATATTAAAATTGCAATAAAATGGGATAGCTCTGAGATATGAAAGTTTCTTAATTGTAGTTAGTAGGGTACACTTAAGTTTAATAATATCCAAAAAACAAAATAAAACCAAGCCACCAGAATTTGATGTAATGGATTCTGTGAAAATGTTATTCTTTCTGAAGATATTTAACAATTACAAATCTATTAAAATCACATAATCAATGAAGTGAAATTTATACAGGCTTACTTTTAAAACTATATATTAATTATATGAAATCTTTGAAAAATGCCCCCACTGATATTTTTATGTATTTTGATAGTATATCACAAACAATTTACATAAATATTTTCACATATTTTCTAATTTTCATTAAATAATTTTAAGAAAAATTATTGATTATTTATAAATTATTAATTGATATCAATGTAGAAATTACATTTGTTTTCGTTTTTAAAAAAATATTATCTAATTTGTACATAAAATTTACTGACTGAAAGATTATAGCTGAGAATTTTTGGATAAGTTAATAGGAGTTCATATTGTTTGAATAGGTTAGTAATAAGACATTTCATTCAAAATTTTCAAAATTGAGAGAATAATCAGAAAAAACTTTCTTTTATCTGCTTTATATAACTGTACCTATTAACAACAAGTATTGATCAGATTTTAAACACACAAAGAACAAAGAAAAATAGTTTTTCCAAGAGTCTTAGTTTTCAAATGATTGTCTTTACTGAAATCTTTAAACAATCAGACAAATTTAATTTTCAAATATTTACTAAAAACCACTCTGGAAATCAGTCTGGCAGTTCCTCAGAAAATTGGACATAGTACTACCAGAAGATCCAGTAATATCTCTCCTGGGCATATACCCAGAAGAAGTTCTAACTTGTAATAAGGACACATGCTCGACTATGTTCATTGCAGCCTTATTTATAATAGCCAGAAGCTGGAAAGAACCCAGATGTCCCTCAACAGAGGAATAGATACAGAAAATGTGGTACATTTACACAATGGAGTTCTAATCAGCTATTAAAAACAATGAATTTATGAAATTCTTAGGCAAATGGATGCATCTGGAGGGCATCATCCTGAGTGAGGCAACCCAATCACAAAAGAAGTTACTTGATATGCACTCACTGATAAGTGGATATTAATCCAGAAATTTAGACTACCCAAGATACAATTTGCAAAACACATGAAACTCAAGAAGAAGGAAGACCAAAGTGTGGATTGCCACAGACCCTCTGGGTCCCTTTGTCTGCGTGGAACGGGGTCTCTAGTTGCAGGTGGGCAAAGAGTTGGTGAAAATGACAGACAGATGCACACAGGAGATTGTGTAGATTCTGAATGTAATGTCACAAAGTGAACACTAGTCTTATATAATACAGAAAATAAAGGGGGTAGGAAGTCACAGCAGGCAAAGTACATTGAAGTTGCCTGACACAAAACAAAGGAATGACTTCAAACGGACTTACAGGAACCAGGTAAATGTTTACAGTAAAGATAAAGCAGTCCTGCCTAGGGTCAGCTTAATGACAGGTGAGGAGTTCACACCCTAGTCACAATTAGTGCTCCTTTGAGCCTTGTGAAAGCTAGCACCAGGGGGTTCTGCTATAGCAGATCTTCTCATGAATATTGCAATACCACAATCCCCCTATTTTCTAGGCCTTGATAAATTCTTGTATGAGAGTAACTTTTAAGTATCTAGAGAATATCCATTTGTCAGAAGAATTCACCAACTTGCTTCTAATATGCAATATAGCCTGTACTGAGGATTTCTATCACAGTGGGATTCCCTAGTTCTTTCATGGTAAACCCACCAATTAGCTAGGCAATTGTGTATGGGTGAGACTGGCTACTGCCTCAAGTTAACACTCTGCAGACCAGCCCTGAGCTATTCTGGCTTGGTTCTTTTGTAATGCCTAATTAGTTTCACTGTCTCTACCAAGCTCCTCGGCTTCAAGCATTTTCTAGGACATTGGAACACTGCTGAAGGCTTAGCTATGTCAGAATTAAATCTTAAAAGGCAATTATAATAAGATAATACTAAAAGAGAGCACGTGGATCCATACACCAGACTAACATGGGGATAGGGTACGAATATATGGGTTATGAGAATGCCAAAGTTCCAGGAGGTGAGTTTCCGTGAAACTCTTTGCCTTGTGAGTGCTCCCAGGCCTCTTGGCCTGCCAAGCAAACTTCACTGGAGTGTGATTAGCAATGGATACTTCATTCCTCCTTAGAATTGGGAACAAAATACCCATGGAAGGAGTTACAGAGACAATGTTCAGAGCTGAGACTGAAGGGAGGACCATCCAGAGACTGTGCCTCCAGGGGATCCATCCCATAAACAGCCACCAAACCCAGACACTATTGCATATGTCAGAAAGATTTTGCTGTCTCCTTTGAGGCTATGCCAGTGCCTGGCCAATACAGAAGTGGATGCTTACAGTCAGCTATTGGATGGAACACAAGGCCCCCAGTCGAGGAACTACCCAAGGAGCTGAAGGAGTCTGTAACCCTATAAGACAAATAGAAGTATGAACTAACCAGTACCCCCAGAACTCATGTCTCTAGTTGCATATGTAGCAGAAGATAGCCTAGTCAGCCATCATTGAGAGGAGAGGCCCTTGATCTTGCGAAGATTATATGCCCCAGTACAGTGGAATGCCAGGGCCAGGAAGCAGGAGTGGGTGTGGTGGGGAGTGGGGCAATGGGAAGTTATAGGGGACTTTTGGGATAGCATTTGAAATGTTAAAAATGAAGAAAATATTTAATAACAATTTGTTTTTGAAAAAAATAAAAAGAACTGTTCTAAACAGCATTTCACAAGTTAGTATTTCTGTGTTAGTTTAGGGAATGTTTTATATGATTTATAAAACCATCTTTATGACATAAAACAAAAACTACAAAATTTAGCATTGTGATCAATCATTCTACTATTCTATGTTTAAAAACGAGAAACCGATTTAGATTCCAATGCCATTCCTTTTTTTATGTACATTGATAAATCATAAAGAATTAAATAAACAGACTTAAAGCAAATATAAATTTAGGTGGCTTTCTGCTTAAAATATCCCATGTCCAGAGTAGGAACACTTTACCATGGTGCCCCTACCTCTGAGATTGAAGAGTAATTCACAAGAATATACTGTTTAATCCCATTCACCTTTGCCACTTTAATGTAATTCATGGGGCATATAAACCTCTAGACTTCTGCAATGCAAAGGGCAACTTGAGAAGATGTTTGAAAGCATTTCCAATATTTAGAAGAATGAAGCAGGAAAAAAAATTCTGAAGAGGCCTAGGGAGTAAGTAATTTCTTTCTGTCTACTGACTTTACCAAACACTTATAGTCATGAAATTCATAAATCTTAGAGTGAGTGGGGTGAGAATAAGTCTTTGAAGGCATCAGTAAGACCTGGATACGACAGACTTGAGAATGGGTTTAATGGTGCTGCAAATAAGATGAGACCTTCTCAAGGCGACTTCAAATTTAATCTCAAGTAATGTTTCAGTCAAAATTCATAATTTTCATCAGTGCATTAGGAGATAAAACATAGAACCTAGATTCTTTTTAATTGGGTAAACCTTATTCAAGATGATTTTAATCGCCATAGGAAATGAGTTCAGTACACACACACACACACACACACACACACATACACACACACACACACACACACACACAAACCTATGGTTGAAGAACTGGAGTAAAATATCTTAGAGGTATTTGGTGTTTTCTAATAGTCTTTAAGTGAAGGGATTATATGCTTATTACAGTAGCAACTTTATAGCTCCCAGTGCAGAATTCCAGATGTGGTATTCTGCTTTTTCCCAATGAGTAGATAACAGAGTAGGACTCTAAGAAATAGGTAAATACTATTTCATTCAAGCAATCTTCAGTCTTTTGCTACTTAACTGATTTTACAAAGAAAAAATAAGTAAATAAGTAATAAATATGTATAAATGGAAATATAATAAAAATGAACAAATAAATAAAAAAATAAGAGAAATAATTTCGGGATTGGGTAAGAAGGAATATGCTTATTCTGTGAAAAGTACAGTGGCCCATGTACTCCTAATCCAACAATGAGAAAATATTCATTCAGAGAGAGATTTTTTCCAAAAACTATAGGTCTTTTGAATATTATTTGAATTGTTTTGCTATGAAAAACTCATGGAGCATTTCTTACGACAAGAAGCACACCCAATTAATGTAGAACTCCATAAGGGGAACTCAGTATTTAACTGAAGAGAAAAGGGAAGCATTTTGAAGAGCTGCAGTGCTCCTTTGACAACTGTGAATTCCCAGGTAGTGTCAATGACCTTCAGAGATCGAAGTTTACTTGAGTGGTCTGGGATCTCTAATTCCTCTCAGACACTTTCACTCTTCCAATTCCACCTGTCTCTCAGACCTCTCACTTATTAACATTGAATTCTCTCTCTACTTTCCTTAAGAGGAACTTTATAAATTAAATTGCCAGATGAAACACTCTTAAGGTTTGCCATTTCTCAAAATAATCAAGAACTCTGTGTGGCTTGAATAGATTCAACATTTGTGGCTTTCTCATGCTTAAGTCAACCACAAGCTTTAAGAATCCAAAGGGACAGGGCTTCTAATGATGTAGAGAGAATATTGAGAGCCTATTTTATCAGATGAATTCATCTGAGTTTATAGAGGAAAATTCCTAATTGAAGAATACAAGTAATAAGACTAAAACTAATTCTGCAGAATAATGTTATCAGTATTTATCCATCTCTTAATTAATTTAAAAATATTACATATTCTTATTTCTTTGTATGTCTTTAGATTATGAGCATTGGCATAGTTATGGCACAAAGTTCATGAAGTTGCAGAAAACTTGTGGGCATTAATTATTTTCATCCACAGTGTACAACTTGGAGCTAGGTCGCATTCCCATCATCAGACTTTGCTGAAAGTGCCTTTACCTGCTGTTCCATCTGTTAACATTTTACATTACTTTTTTCACTTAACTTCTGTTTATAGACAATTTGGTGTCTACATATTTCACAAAAATTAAATATTTTGTTGTAGCAAAAATAACACATACATTTAGACTTAGCTATTAACACCTGGTATTATGTAGGAAATCTCTAAGCATAAAATGATTTCATAATATCTTTATGGGTTTCTATGGTGATAAGCTGTTTGCCCTGATAGGCAAATATAGTTGAATGAGCATTAGTATCTCTTGCATTATAAATTCTGTTGTCATTATCTGTCTAAGTCATTAATCTCATACATTGTTCCTAAATCTCCTCGAAGTACATCAAAACTTAAAATAGCTTCTTTTGTGAAACTTCATAGGAACTGCAGCTGGGTAATTTGTTCAACACCAGTGGTGCTAAAATATTCCAATGATACCTAAATGCACTCCCCCGAACATTTGTGAGATGGCTAGCATATCCATTATAGAAGCTTCTGTTAAACTTTCCTGAAATTATGCTTCCCATGGAGTTAATTTATAGACCTGAAAAATGGGCTATTGGTGTCAATGTAACCTGAATTTGGATTTTCTGTCATCAGAATATGTTAATTGAAGTACACTTACATTTTTTAGTATAGGCTAATCACTTCCAGTCTTTAGCATATTCATTCCATAGCTTCTCCACTTTATTTCCACATTTCACTGATGACCTCCACATGAAGTTGAGTATGGCATTGTCTAGGGACTTTTCTCTAATAGAATCCAAATCATGTAATACCTGACACATGTATTTATCTTACAGAACAAAGCACAGGCATTTTGTATTACTGGGATTTCATGTAACATCAGGTTCTCCTTTATCACACGTCATTACACGCACTAGAAGGGAGAGGTTACTGTGTGTGTAATGTGGTAATATCTAAATTCAGAAAAGTGAAACTATATGTGTTGGTGAGAATGTGCTGGCTGTTTATTTTTACATGATGAGTGAAATATATGGACTGAGACCTGTATGGCAGCTACATTAAAATAGGCTTTATATTGTTCATAAAAAAAACTGTTCACATGTATTAATATCTAGTATTTTAGTTTATATTTCTTAGTCTTATTTATTTATATAATGATTTTCCCCCAGATAATGGGTAAATAGGGAATACTTGCAGGAGGTAATATTTATTCTAAGGATCCATTCAAATTCTGAACACTGTTCTTATGTTATTAACATTATACCTCAACTTTGATACAGCAGTCAGAGGTTATAGAAAAGATGAATTTAAAAAGAATTCTAAGAACATTTAGAAATAATGTATAGGGATAATTTAGAAGTTATTTTCATTATACTTATGCTTATTATATTATTTACATATATACGTGGGTTCTTCTAATTTCATAACTGTTGGGAAATATAATGTAGAAGTTGTATGTAACAAAAAGGTATATAGGAGTATTTGAAGATCAATATTACTGGTAAGGTCATCTGACATCTCATCCTTAATTTTTCAAATTTTTTTCTGATATATATATGCTATCTGAATGGGAAACATGTTTATTATATAAAAATGAACTTTCAGTTTCTTTCTAATAAAGTGATAATCTGAGTGCCCACAGATGATAGAAAGCACTCCACTCTTGAGCTACATTCAGAGGTAGACATTTTTTGAAATCCAATTATGATCGGTATTTATTTTGGCTGACACCTTGACAACTGAGTTTACCTGTGATTATAAATAATGAAGATTTCTTTGTGAAAATGTCATGATTCCTATTTGAATCTATAAACGTATAACTATAAAATAATGACTAATATAAATGTAAGCATCATAAAAGGTAAAGATTAATTCTGTTGGTGAAGATGGTTGGACCATACATGTTTTCTTTGTTTTTGGTACAAAATAGTCTGTCTTATACATTAACAAGTGAATTTGTGTTAACAATCTATTGATACAAAATATGTATCTCTGAGTGTCCTACAAAATTAAACCATTTAACTGGTCCCAAATTGTTCCCACGAGGCTTCATTGTATCTTCACCAAAATGAGCAATGACATCATCTATAGGACAGATTCTGGAAGTCTGATGTACCTGTCACCACACTCCTTTAGGTTCAGTTTATTTATATTAATTTTGACATTTGACTCATTATAAATGCTATGCATGTTTTCACAGCCTTCTCTTTATATCTTACAGTATGTTATAACATTAATAAATACAAAAGAGCTTCTCCATCTTTTAATCATCCTCATTACATATAGAGTTGGCTTTACCATGGCTTTCAAAGTGTCACAGTAAGAGTAGTAACAAGGTACCTGAAAACACAGGTAGCGTAATGTAATAACATGTTTTCCTGTATCTAGGTACTACAGTTTAGCTCCTATATCACAACAAAATTTAAAAAAATACTAAAGGAAATTTAAGTAAGAAAAATAGGTATTTGGGATGTTAGCCTAGTCATAGCCACAGAAAGCTCAGGATGAAATTTCGTCAGGAGGGAACTAGAGACAATTATGCTCCATTGTCCATCCTTACAGCTGTCTTTATTGTGGATCATTGTCCTCTTTGGAAATAAAGTCCATCATTAACTTGAGATCGGCCAGATGCTCAGTCATATTAATCAAAAGTCAAGTGTTCAAAAGCCATTTGTGGCTGGTGAAAAATCCCATAAGGAGAAATTCATAATTATAGAAAATTTCCATAATTGAAGAAAGTCCATACCACTAGTCTGATTTAAGATAAATGTTCAGATTCTTTGAGGAGAGTTAGAATGCAATTTTCATTTTTAAAATACTAAATATTACTTTATGGGCTTTGCAAAAATGTTACTATGTATGAACTGGTTCCATGAAATACAAGAGCAAGTATTGACATGTCACATTAATTATTACTATTTTTCACGGGATCTAATAGTCAGCCTCACATTCCAGCTTTGTGTCAAAATGCTATTAGGCTTTAAAGTTTTACTTTATCACTTAATTTTTTATTGTTTGACAGCTTTAGACATTTATATAAAGAGTTCCAGTTTATTTCACCCCTCCACATTTTTCTCTGTCATCTTTTTCTCCCTTCTTCTAGACGCATGCTTCTCAATAAGCACTCCTCTAGTTTTTAATCTGATTCAATGTGTGGGCAACTAAGTTTAATTAACTTCTTGTCTGGAAAGAAAAACAAAAGAACTATGGAAATAAAAAAAAGAAAAAATGTTCATCGTTCATTAAATGATCAAAAACTGTTTATGGTCATACTAACATTTTTCTGTTCTTTCTGGGAAATGAAACAATAAGGACAGCAAAATAAACTGAAGAATCATTTCAAGAGTATGCCTTCCTTTTATTTAATTACCTCTATTAAGAGCTAAAGAATGTTATGGGGACCATGAAGAATCACTAAATCTATATACAGTTTCTGCATAAAATTAACAAAATAAGCATTTCAGAGATTTAGAAATTGGGTAATATATACATCATTTTAGATAGAAATTACCAGATTAAAGCAGCAATTATGCTTTGTTTTAAAATACTAGAAACTTAGATTTATATTTGGATATGGGTTATGCTTGTGATAATTATTAGATAAAAATAATTTTAAATTTTAATTAATTTGTTTATTTCTTTAAGTCCTATAGCAAATTCCCCTATCTCTTTTCCTCCCAGCCTCCCTCCCCTGACACATCCTTTCCTTCACAATCTACTCCTTCTCTCTTTCTCTTAAAAAATGTGATTTCTTGCCATGTATATCAACCAGCCTTGGCATACCAAGTTGCAGTAAGACTATGTCAACTTCTCCTATTGAGGCTAGACAAGGAAGCTCAGTAGGGAGACTGGGGTCCAAAAGCAGGAATCAGAGTCAAAGACAGGCCCTATTCCTGCTGTTAGGAGTCTCACATGTAAATCAGGATGCTCACTTTTACATATGTGAAAAGAGCTTCTGTGGGCCCAAGTTACTTGATTTTGCAGGTTTTCCTGTGGTGTCCTTGGCCCCTCAGGTTCCTATAATCCTTTGTCCCCATCATTTACAGGATTACCCAAGCTCCAATTAATATTTGGCTATGGGTCTCTGTGTCTGTTTTTATTAGCTGTGGAGTGAAGTCTCTCTGATGACAGTTATGCTACATTCCTGTTTAGTAGTATTCCAGAATACCATAGACTTCATAGCTTCATAAACTTTGATTTTTGTAAATAGCAAAATATCTGTTTAGTATTTGTATATCTCATTATAGAATGAAACTATTGCTAGAAATTATGACAGTAATACAGTTACATGTGGACCCAAATGACAATTAAGAAAACAAATATAGTCTGTGTGGTGGTGCAACACGCCTTTAATCCCAACACTTGGAAGGCAGAGGCAGGCAGATTTTCGAATTTGAGGCCAGACTGGTCTATAAAGTGAGTTCCAGGACAGCCAGGGCTATACAGAGAAACCCTGTATCAAAAACAAAACAAAACAAAACAAAACAAAACAAAACAAAACAAAACAAAACAAAACAAGCAAGCAGGGTATTATTGTTTGTAGAACAGAAGAAAAAACTTTAATTATTTCTTATGTGTTTCCTTTCATGATTAAAACAATTAGTTGTCCCTCTTTAACCTGACTGCATTTTTAACAAACACAACCTTTACTTAAATTTGAAAAGAGGGAAGTCAAATTCTTCTCAAATTTTATGTTTTTTGGAGAATACATCCCTAATTCTTTCCTAAAATGAGTCACGTAGTTTTCTTGAAAGTTACTTTGTATACAGGATAGCACTGCTAGTAACTGTTCATCTGCTCAGTTTTATGAAACTGGTTAGAAAAATATAAACAAATATTGAAAAAATGCAGAATACTTGCTTATGATGGGATTGCTTCTAATCCCTTTATCAACTGCGTTCTGCCTTCAATGTTCTCAGCCATTGCTTGCAATCTGCCCAGATGCTTTGGTTATATCAAAGTAAGAAAACTTCTCTCTAGTGAAGTCAGTTCATCTTGATTGAAATCAATGTTCAACATTTGTTTATTTGTTCTTAGCTTAGGTAATTAACTTTTGATAGTCAAAAACATGAAAAGTTTTCAAACATCAAAAATATTGTGATATATAAAAATAAAAGAAGATTTCTGGACACATTTTAAAAACTGGTAGCTGTAGTGTGGATGTGAAAATTCTTCCAGGCATAAGTCATTGAACATTTGGTCACAGATACTGGCATTTTAAAATGATACCTTTGGTCCTTTAAGAGGCGAAGGCTGGCTAGTAGAACTAAATAAATGGGAGAAAGCACAGAGGCTATAGCTTGACTCTGGTTCTGATTTTAGTTTTTCTCTCTCTATATATAACTAATATGTTTGCAAAATGTTATCAGCCACAAAACTCTCCATTAAGACTGGAATAACAGAACCTATGCTTTGCCTATAATGAAACTGTCTGCTAAAATTGTTTACCTTTTGTTTTGTGTCAAATAAAGGTATGTCATTGTAGCCACTAGACAACTAACTTTTAGTGATTGATTAGTATGTAATACTATTAGTTAGCAGATTATTTTCAGTGATATAAGTTACCACAAACTGATGAAATAATCAGCATTGTACAAGGGAACAGATGTGAAACAGAGCTCATAGAAACAGAAAAGAATATCTCTGTTATATGTGAACTTGATACTTCATGGTGTAGAAAAATAGTGTTCCTAGTAAAAGAGCTGAACTCAGAAGCCCTATGATGTCAAAATGATGGGTACCCACATTATGCTAATGTTATTCTCATACTTCTGCTCAACATTTATCGGATATGGAGCTAGTTAGAACAAGATAGCTCTATTAACATAAAAGAGTTACTTATTATTATTATAATTTTACAATATAATAACTGAATTAAGTGATTATTTAATCAACATGCTCCCTAACAACTATCTGTAAATATTCGTCCTTTTACTCACACATAAATTTAGACTTCATCTGCATCAAGTAAATTTTCCTTTGCAATACATGGGGACCATTTCAGAAAACAACAACCAATCAAAAAGCTGAGTTGTAGATCCCAGTCTCTGTCTCTCTGTCTCTGTCTCTGTCTCTCTCTGTCTCTCTCTCTCTCTCTCTCTCTATATATATATATATATATATATATATATATATACACACACATACATATATATACATAATATACATATATATATGTGTGTGTGTATATACACACACACACAAAACACTCACACCTCCCACACCTAAAGTTCAGGGACACTGTTAAGAATGGGCAAAAAAAGTGTAAAATACCAGAGAAACAGGGAGTTTGCTATGAGGTCACATCTTTTAGTAATATCAGAAGTGCATCCTGTAAAGTTTCACCAACATGACTGTGCAAACATAAACTGAACAAAAATAACACTAACTACCAAGTCAAACTGAATGATTAAAAGCCCAGGAAGCACCAACTCTGTACAAAGAACAACAAGCAAATCTGTAGAACTGTGAGTTGGAGACATGACCTCCACAAGGAAAAATATTCCAACGGGTGGTCCAATGGCAAAAGGTACTCCCTGAAAATTTTCCTACACGTAGCCATACATGGACTTAACATGCTTTATTTAGGAATATATATCTATTTTCAAACACATAGATGCCTGCAACAACAATTAATGAAGAGAGAGGGCATGGATTTGAAGGAGAGCAGGGAGGGGTACATAAGAGGGTTCAGAGTAAGGATAGGGGAAGGTAAGATACAACTAAATTACAATCTTAAAATTTAAAAAGCAAGCAAACAAACAAAGCTTAGAGGCTACTCATGCCTCATTTCAATTTCTAGAATGTCTGTTTCTGATTTATCTTTATTTTTCTAACAGGCGATGTTTATTCTGTTGTCTATTTAAAGCACTAGAGTTTCTGCTTGTCATTTATAGACAGCTATGGACATGAATATCAATCAGCATAAAATATAAATAAAAAGAATGATTCCACACTGTTGGAGGAAAAGGATCCCGTTTATGGGAGAATGGATAACTGAGAGAAGGCAAGCAGGGGAGGCTATAGCTGGGATGTATTGTAGGAGAGAAGAGTAAAGATAAAGAAAAATGATATACTGGGCATGGAGAAAGGAAACAGTAGCTGAGTGTACTCTCTGGTCTTCTACTGGACTGAGGTTTGATTTTCAACACACATGGGGCAGCTAGCAACTCTCTGTAAGTTCAGTTTCAAGAGATGCATTGCCCGTTCTGGCCAGTAAGGCAAAAGGAATGTACGTAGTAAAGATACATACAGAGGCAAAATATTTATATACATAAAATGCAATTTTAGAAAGGAAACATTTCCATGACTTAAGATGTTAAATACACTAAACCATTTGTGGATTTCATTATTGTAGGCATATCTACAAAAAGTATTGTGCATTTGATAGGCAGAGAAGTCTATCTTTTCTGGGTATGTATGCTTTAACCACGTGTTTTAATATATTCATTGCAAACTCTACTTTGATTTGTTCAAAGATTATCTTACTAGGAGGAGTGCTACTTATTTGGCAAATCCTCAGGGTGAGAAAGACTAACATCTTTAAATATTTCAGCATTTACTTTATTCTAAATATATGTAATTCACTGTGTATTGAAATGCTGCTGTTAAAAGATAAATAAGACTATGTGTCAAGGAAAATTCAATAGAAGAAATAATGCACTTACATATATTTAGAAAATTAACACGATTAATGTTAAATGACTTTGTTCCTCAGTATTAAAAAAGAGGAAAATTAGAATGAACGTACATGAAAAATTCATTAATTGTCATTGAGAAAGCATAAAACAACAGATCCAGGTGAGATCATGGGTCAAAATGAACCTGGAAAGGAAATACTGCTGGTAAGAAACTTGTCTACCAAGTATGAAAATCAGCATGGAATTTCTTCAAAACTCTAAAAATACTGTATTATTCATCGGCAATACTCCTGGGTGACCATGTTATAAACTCTTCTGTGTTTATTGCCGTATTATCTGCATAGTTATGGAAGAGACTTAAGTGTCTGCTGACAGACACATGAAAACTTCTACTCAATTTATCTGAGTTAGAAGGATGAGTGAAGGTGTATCACTGGCAGGAAAATTAGTGCAAATAAACCATCTTACTAAAGCAATTAAAATGTTTTCAGAAATACTGTATAGATTTTTCTCAAATGTGATTTCTAAATATTATATTGACACACAAAATTATGTATGTTTGACATGAAAGATGTAGCAAAATGGTCTGTGAGAACAAAAAGGAACTAATGATAGAAGCTGGGGTAAGAAAGGAAGGGAATATATTAATGGAGATATCTATGTGCCATATACAACAGTGTGAAAATAGCCTTATGTTAGTCAATACTATCTAACATATCACATGAATTTATAAATTGTTATACTGCTTAGACAACTGGCACAGTGTTAAAGTTAGTCCATATACTCTCATCATCTTTCAAATGTTTGATTAAATAATTTTCAATAGAGGAAAATTGTTGCGTGCACAAATATTTCAACAAGTGCTAACATTTTTCACCTAATAACCTGTGATATTTTAAGTATCTTAAATATATTCCAAAGGCAAAATAGATCTTTCAGATACATTTCAAAATGAGGGTATATTTATGCCCACATAAGATTTTTCTTCATTTTTAGTGCAGGACATTCATATGGTCCTGTCTTATTTAAATGTTTTTGATGGCCTCTATAGACCCCAAACCCAGACACTATTGCTGGTGCCAAGAAGTGTTTGGAGACTGGTATAGCTGTCACCTGAGAGGCTCTGCCAATGCCTAAGACAGTTGCAAATCCTTACAGGCAACCATTGGACTGAGCTTGGACATCGCAATGGAAGAGTTAAGAGAAGGGCTGAAAAAGCTGAAGAGGATGGCAACCCCATAAAAAGAACAAAATATCAACCAACTGGACTCCTCATAGATCCCAAGGACTAAACCACCAACCAAAGCATATACATGAGTCAGTCCATGGCTCATATTTCATATGTAGCAGAGGACTGCCTTATCTTGCATCAATGAGAGGGGATGTGCTTCGTCCTGTGGAGGCTTGATGCCCGAGGGAAGGGAAATATTAGAGTGGAAATAGGAAGGTGGGAGAGCATCCTTTTAGAGGCAAAGAGAAGGGGAATGATATTGTTGGCTTGTGGATGGGAGACAGGGAAAGGGAACAACAATTGAAATGTAAGTAAATAAAATAATAATAAAAAAGAAAGGAAGAAATGTTTTTGAAAACAGGCATTCAAACTAAGCACTAGTAATTTAATTGAGTCATTAAACTAAAACATTATAGACATAAAATATGCATGAAACTACAAAAAGCTCTGTTACATTTGTTTAAATTTATTTACTATTAATTAATACAATGGATGTATTTATTGTTAGTATTTCAGCTTAGACTTTAAACATGTTTGTCAATCAATAAAAAATCATTTGATTAGATGTTCAATATGCTCATGTATTTGTAATGTGAATATGTCTGTGGTATCTTCTAGCGTCAGAGATATATGAACTAAGTAAATTAATTAAGAGAGCGAAAAAAACCAAATAAATAAGAAGTGTATTGTTTTATTATATATATATATATATATATATATATATATATATATATAAGTATATATATGAACAGTGGTACCATTCCTGGATACTGTACTTATAGAAACCATAGACTTTTAAAACTGAATCCCAATACTAGAATCAGGATACATGTTGTAAAGTGTAGGCCAGAGGTATATCAAAGGCTATTTGTATTGTTCTTTTATCTGAACTAGACCTAGATAGCAATACCCCATCACTGAAGATAACACCCATTTTAGTTACATTACACATGGCCATAGTAATATAACTGATACTGGTTCTTTCTATCTGCTGCTTAGTTTTAATAGTACCTGAAGTTTCAATGAAGACTGTTGGAAGAGAAGCCTTATCAGTGGTCTTAATATTTGTGCCACAATACCAAGCAAGGAAGCAAGATATACTTACTTCTACATGTGATGTTATAGATAGCTAACCATTCTGTACTTCCTTGAAGCCTATTCCTTGGGAAGGAATGCATACTTGAGAATAAAAATATACTCAAAACCATTATACTGAGTACCAGTGTATCGACCCAAGGGAAGTACACAATACATTTATCCCTAAAGGACCATGTTGTCAAATATTTACATTTGAACACTATGACTCTTGGTCTGTGGCAGAGAAGCTTCTATTTGGAGAGATGATGGTTATTGAAGACTCTTCCTTGTATGTTAGAAGTGTTGAAAATCAATGTCTTATGAGTTCTGATACTTAAATATCTTTATCAGCCCTCCACCCTGTCAACATTTCAAGGCCCAGAGAGGATCATACATGAGAGGAAAGAAGGAATTAACAAGATGAAGGACATATAAAAGAAGTGTCATTTGCTATCAGTTAGTATAATATATTCTAAAGAAGAAAACACAACAGCTATTGATAGCAACACAAAATTGATCTCTACAGGTTTCTGTTATCAATAGATATGATCAGTAGTTCCTGGGACCTAATGATAATTTATATTTATTGGAAGAGAAAGGTATAGTTTTTTCTCTAATGTATCAACCACTGAGTTTCTAGGTGGGAAAAATAAGGGCTCAGAGTGAAAGGCATGAGGATTCCATAGGGATAATTGTGAGTAAATATAATCAGAACACACTGTGTGTTTGTGTAAAAATGTCCAAAAGTAAACAAATAAGGTATAGTAAATAGCGACAGTGCTAACATGAAGGATTTTCTAATGAACAAAGATAGAAAAAAAATGAAAGGGAAAAGCAGAAGTTTGTGAAATATAGAACAATTCTTCTTTTTGTTTTTTTAGCCAAAAGTCAATTGTATAGACAACTGTGTTTCAAGAAGGCACAGACAGTATTCTATGATCATTCAATCTGATAACCCCTATCATTCATCACATTTATCATATATCCTTTCTAAATAGGTGCCTTTTAAATTTCATTGATTATCATTTTATATTTTAAATCTGGATTCTTTGCATGATAAATAATGTATCCTTCCACATTTTCAAATACTGTTCATTTTATCTAAAATGATGTTATCTAGTGCCTTAGTAGGGGTTTCTATTCCTGCACAGAACATCATGACCAAGAAACAAGTTGGGGAAGAAAGGGTTTATTCAGTTTACACCTCCACATTGCTGTTCATCACCAAAGGAACTTGGGACTGGAACTCCAGCAGGTTAGGAGACAGTATCTGATGCAGAGGCCATGGAGGGATGTCACTAACTGACTTGCTTTCCCTGGCTTACTGAGCTTGCTTTCTTTTAGAACCCAAGACTACCAGCCCAGAGATGGTACCACCCACAGTGGGCCCTCCCACTCTTGATCACTAATTGAGAAAATGCCTTACAGCTGGATCTAATGGAGGCATTTCCTCAAGGGAGGCTCCTTTCTCTGTGATAACTCCAGTTTGTGTCAAGTTGTCACACAAAACCAGCCAGTACATCTAGTATCATTTATTTTATAGAATATAATATATTTTCAACCACATTTGAAGCTGACTTAAATATTTTTATTTTCTATATACATCACGTTTTCTTCATTCATCTGCTGGGCACTAAAGCTGAATCTATATATTGAAAATTGTGAATATTGACACAATAAGTGCTATTAAGATACTAGTGATATGCTGACTGAGATACTTTTTGATATCTCCAGAAGTGGTACAGTTGGGCCACATAATAGTTATATTTTTAATGTTTGGAGAATCTCTCATCTGTATTTGTGGGGCAAGTGAACTATGTCACCATGTATAAGACCTGGTAAGTTGAATCAGTTTCAAGAACCCAGGCAATTCTCATAATTGAGAACAGCATGTGCTAGAATTAGCTCCTGGCCAGGGTCTACCTGTCCTGGAACAACTAACCAAGATCCCTCATTGAGAGGAACATGACAACTTGTCACATAGCAAAACTCCTAGAGTTCATCATGCTAATGAGGTATCCAGATAGGCCTTGAGTGTTTAGCCAATGAGCTTCCCTTCCCGCGTTCACCCTGAGGAACACATATGCATTCACATCTGCCATAATAATGAAACAGTTTAGAGAAGTAAGGACCATCTTCTTCATCAAGAATCACCGCTATCCAGGGAGGCCTTCACAATAAAGAGGAGGAGCCTAAATCTCCAGGTAATGGTCTCTCTTCCATCTCCTCCACTCAGCATTCACTCAGAAGCCCGACTGGATCGTTCCTGGCCTCATCCATCCCCTTCCTGCCTAATGTGTAGGGAAAGCTCAACCTTCATTCTCAACTCTTCTTTAAGTACACAAAAGGTTGAGAAACACAGCATCAATACTAGCCCTCTCTGGCTGTCACCCAAAAACACACAGGGTGGGACCCCCATCTCAGATTGCATTCTGTCTTCCTGAATGGTGGCACTCCAGCATCCCAGCTGTGAGGTAGGTATGCAGCTGGACATAACTCATTATGTGAATATATATCTCACATATCACTTAAGCATATCTCAGTTAGGGTTGCTATTGTTGAAATGAATCTCTGTGTCCATGAAGCAATTTGAGAAGAAACCAGTTCATTCGGCTTACACTTCCATTTGGCTGTTCGTCATCGATGGAAGTCAGGACAGAAACTCAAACAGGGCAGATACCTATAGGCAGAAGCTGATGCAGAGGTTAGGGAGGGATGTTGCTTTCTGGTGCACTTCCAGTTGCTTGCTCAGTCCGTTTTATTATAGTACACAGGACCTGGAGGTCCAACGCAGGACCCAGCACACTAGCCCCAAAAAATCACAGTACACAAAATGGGCTGAGCCCTCTCCCATCAATCACTTATTAAGAATATGTCTTATAGCTAGATCTTATGCAGGCATTTTCTCAACTGATGTTCCCTCCTTTCAGTAACTCTACCTTGTGTCAAGTTGACATACAAATAGCCAGTACATATAAGCAAGGCCCAATTCTAAAATCAGAAAGTGTATTAATTAATGCTGAAAAATAGCTTCTGAGGCAGTGTTTGTTGCCATTATTATTTCTTCTAGTTATTATCATACAAGATTATGATTCTATTGCTTGACACTCTCAAACAGGGGGAGAGTCAGTTTGTAAACTGTATACTTTATATACTCAGGGCATGCCTTAGCCCTATCTCCTTCTAAGCAAACACTTTTAAAATAAACTTTCAATCTGTTTCACAATTGCTAAAATCAAACTTAACAAGAGGAAAGAATATAGAAAAATGGAAAATAGTCACAATAACAATACAATTTTTCTAATAGTTTACATCTACAACTTTCACTGGAAGTCTTGAAGCATGTAAGTACACAATACAATTATTAAAGATTCTATCAATATTATAAATGAGAAAGTCAAATAGTTAATTATTAAAAGCTTTAAATGTGGCTTCCTAAATAGCATTATTTAATCCTACTAGATGAAGATAAACAAAAGCAGCACTAGTGATTAATAAATTTCCATGGAAACTGAAACCATATATTTATAGAAATCATGATAGTTTATAAATATCAAACTCTGCCATTATCTGCAGATGTGCCTGCCAGTTCTGTTAAACTTTTCCAAAATTATATAATGCCAACACGAATGGCTGTAACACAAAAATGCAACATATTTACTTCTTTTTCTAAAATAAAATAAATCTAAAGAAATACAGAATTTATTACCACAAAGGTATAAAATAATTTAAGCATTCTTTGCTACAATTAAGTTTCAATAGAATGTTCTTATTTTATCTTATTCTATTTTATTTTTTATTTATTTTATTTTATTTTATTTTATTTTATTTTATTTTATTTTATTTTTGCTTCTTTGAGACAGTATTTCTCTGTGTAGCCCTGACTGCTTTGGAAGTTGCTCTATAGAGCAGGCTGGTCTCAGATTCAGATATTTTACTAACTGGGTTTTAAAGGTATATCCCATCACAGTCTGGTATTTCCCTCTTTATTTAAAACACAACTTTAATATAGTTTTTACCTCTAAAATTTTTGTCTTTAAAAAATATACATGGAGTTAATAAAAAGAATCATACAATTGTTTGTGGGTCTTGGTTTTAATTTTTCCTGATAATGTGATATATAAATTTTAATTTGCAAAAAGACAGTATTGTGGTTATGTCAAAGGAAAAGTTTTCTCTTACACAAAATTTTACTTTTTTTCTTATTGCATACTAGTTCATTTTTGTTCTAAGACATTTAGAAGAAAGAAACAAACAAACAAGACAACAAATAATCCATCATACAAAAGATACTTCAACAAGCTTAAATCTAGGGCTTCAAAAAAACAACTACAGTCATATAAATGAATGGGTTGTAAAATCCATGAACAGATCATGGTTTATTTTAATCATATTTTGTTCTCTGAAATTCTACTTGCATCATTCAAAAATGCTTCTTTGTCCTATGAAGACCTTCAGAATATCATTCATGAAAAAGATAATTTATGTATATAGTTGTAAAATAAGATGCTTATTATTTAAGGTTCTCAATGTTTATGTAAAAGTATGCTAAACTACTATTAAGAATTTATTATCTACTACTAGACATGCATGTCATTAATTGAATTGATGTGCTGTCAATGGAAATTATAGACAAATTAGATAAATTAACTTTCTATTTTTACACCTTAATTGCAATAATATTCTCAGATCTGTCTGTTTTACTTAACAATAATTAAAATATTCTTGCTTACTATACTATTTCACAGGCATCTCCTTATTCAACGTTATCTTGTGGTTATATTTAAAAGTACCTGTGTCCTTGTCATTTGGGTATGCATGTTTATATCAGTTCCAACCTTTGTTGATAGCAATTTGGCAGCACAAGTCCAGGTTATCAGCCTTTCTGAACTGATGAAAGCGGTTTCCTTAGCAACTGAAGCACCGTAGAATCTCTCAGAACACCTGTTCTTCCCACTTACAATTTCTACAGCAGAGACGTGCGCTTGAAAACTGCCTTTCTTGTTTTGATTTTTGCTTATGTGTGCTCAGGTAGTTTAGAGATAAGGTGAATTTGCTGATCTAGGCTACTTGCTTAGTTCAAAATACCAAATCATCTGCATGCCTTAGATTGGTCATTGTCACACAATTGGTACCTCCTCTTCCCCAACCCTAAGTGTTCCTCTTGTGCATTCCTACATCTTTGGCAACTGCTGCTAATGGAAAGATTTGGAAACGCAAGTAGGACAGAGAATATTCTGTAAGTGCAAATGACAAAATGTGGCTCCATTGTCACCCTCGGGCTTTTTATTCAGCCAACATTCATAATTCATTGGGGCTAGTAATATAAAAGGGCCGTGTGCCTGACTGCTTGAGAAAATTACTGTCATATTTTACCTTATAAATTTTTTAAATTATTCATTTTCTTGATTGTGTAAGGTCATTCTTCTCCCTTTCTTGAAATTTAACTGGACTTATTCATGTATACTGTCTGTATTAGAGCTCATAAAAGCAATTACAAAAAAAAAAAAAGTCTAGTTATTTTCTTTCCTAACCAGCAAAGGAACAAATTTTAGGTAGCATTTTAAATATTCAGTTTTGACTATCCCCTGAATAGTTTCCTTTACTTTCAGGGTCTTAATGTTAAAGTGCCTTTGTTAGATTAAGCAAATAAAAGCAAGAAGTTCCTGTAAACATGCCATGGTTTCTTACCACATGTGGAACAACAATGTTCATGTAAAGAAATTAAATTTAACTTTAAATCAACATATTTTAAATTTTTCTACAAGTAATTTTCACTTAACAACATCTGTGACTTTATATATTAGTCACAATTTGATATTCCCAATGGCCATTGCCATTCTCAAACAAATAATACCCAAATCTCCAAATTAAAAAATCAAACCCCAAATTCTCTTAATTATTGAATAAATATTTTATATGTTAACTCCATCTGAAATCAGATTCTAAGCAAAGAAAAGAGCAGTCTGCTAATGCAGGTCTGTGATAGCAGTTATGCAGGAGACCTGAACAATAAGATTACACATGCAAGAATAGCCATAAATACTTGAATATTCAGTCTGTCTCTATCTAGTCTTTCTCTTTCAGTCTCTGTTTCTGTCTGTCTATCTCTCACATCTCTCTCTTCTCTCTCTCTCTCTTTCTCTCTCCCTAGCTCAGTGATAGAATAGTTGCCTACCACTTATAAAGCACTAGATCTAATTCAGGTTACAGCAAAAATACATTTAAATAAATAAAAAGGTTAATGAATGTGGTGGTTTAAATGTGAATAGCATCTGCAAGGATATATTCTTAAATACTTGTTCCTAGATAGGGAAGTGTTTGCTAATTATTAGAAGATGTGACATTGTTTAAGAAAATATATTAATGGGTGGGCAGAAACTATGTTACTGGAATGGGCTTTGAGATTCCAAAAGTCTATGTGATTCCCAGTTAGCTCTTTTGGCCTAATGCTTGTGAATCAAGATGCAATCTCTCAGCTATTGCTCCAGCACTATGCTTGGCTGATTTTTGCCATGCTATCCAACATGATGATCATAGTCTCTCCTAAATAAAATGCTCTCTTTTCATCAGATGCTTTTCTCGTTATACATTGTCACAGCAATCTAAAAATAACTAAGACAATGAGTATTTCCTAATCATCAAAGAAGCTGAATAAAATAATAACCAATTGTCCATTCACATATTCATTACCGTTGTCTAGAGGGATTTTAATCCCGCAATATAGCTTCTCTAATCAGCAACACGGCATGAGATCACATCCAAAAATCTGCGTCTGTGTGACCTGGCTGGACTACAGATGCATCTTTGTTCTCTCTGACTGGGAATACAATCTTACCCTTAATACACACCTTTAATGCCAAACAATTTAGGTAACGTTAGTTTGTAGAAGGGAGTAGTCATATTTGAAAGTTTTGTCTGATTGAGTGGGAGATAATGTTGACAGAATGAGTCGGAGATAGGATATGCTCACCTCTCATGAGATCAGCGGAAAGAAAGGCTACTTAGGAGAGCAGTACAGAATGAGTGAGGAGTGGGGGGCAGTTGAGTGACTGCAGTTCAGTTGAGTTTACACAATGCAGCAGAGTTCAGATGAGTGCATTTCAGTCCAGTTCAGTGCAGTCCAGTTGAATGTAGCTGAGTTTAGTCACGTTCCCTTCATTTGGTTCAGCTCTGTTCATTCTGTTCAGTTTTTGCAGTTTGTGCAGTACAGGTCAACAGAGGCATGCCAGAGAATAAGGAGGCAAAAGATTATAACAAAGTGTCAATGTTAGTTTTAGGCCAAGCTGAGAAATTTCGTGAGAAACTGAGAGAAGCCAGTTTGAATCAGCCAGCTTGGTTGGGGAATTTGAGCCACAACATCTGAGTTGAATTAGCCAGCCATAGTTTAGGGGGGAAAAAAAGGAGGGGTGGTAAGCTTATTCAACTGTAAGTCTCAGAGGCTGAAAATATTCAAGGCCTAGGTTAGAAGCTTCCAGGCCTAAGCCAGGCCTAGGGATAGATAGTACAGATACAGAAACACTCTAAGCTCAACACAAGCTATGACAGCCTGAGCTGGGCTCTCATTTCAACCTATCTTCTGAGGAAATAAAACATACATTTACATTCATGTTCCAAAGTCACTTATCAGTGCAATATATTAATTAAATTAATTAATAACTAAAGTATTGACTAACTTTAACTGGAAAGTTAAACATATCTGTTATTACAGACATATATTATCAAAATAAAATATAAATTATTCATCTTTTATGCTTATATAATACCAATTAAAATTTCTCTTTTACACTAAATATATCTATATTTATACTTATGTCTATCTCTCTATATATAGATGTATGTAAAATCAGCAGAATTACATCTATAAATGCTACTATGGTGATTCAGATATTTGTATCTTAATTTTTGTTTCAGAAGGCTATAACTCCCTTGGTATTGCAAAGATTGTACGCCCCAGTTCAGGGGAATGCCAGGACCAGGAAGTGGAAGTGGGGGGGTTGGGGAGCAGGGCGGGAGGGAGTGTATAGAGGACTTTCAGGAAAGCATTTGAAATGTAAATGAAGAAAATATCTAATTAAAAAAAGGCTATAACCCCCCTCCATGCTATTAATCAGTGACTTTTTGACTCCAAATATACATAGTGTTTTATTGTAAAAACAAAATCTTGGGACATTGTCTTATTTGTTACTGGCATATGAACCAAAAAGCTTGTATTATGACACTGCTATACACTGTAATGACTTTGGTCTCGTGCACCTCCACATTGTATGGCCTGTGCCCCTGGTTCCTTTTTACTTCCGTTTTCTGTCTAAATCTATTTTACACAGTTGACAAAATCATGTGATGTTTTATCTTGGTTGTTTACAGCCTACTGTCTCCATTTAGACCTCATCCTTACTCTTCATATTCCTTTTTTAATGTTCATATCCTACATTTTTTAAAATAATTATGCAACTATTTTCCAGATTCTCAATATAAGTATATTCTCCATGTGTACATATATATATATCTATATCTAGAGATAGATAGATAGATAGAGATAGAGATAAAGATAGATATAGAGACTACAAATTACATAGACTATATATAATTTCTTTTATATATATATGTACATATATACATATGTACATATATATTCCAAAATAAAATATATATATTTATATATGTATTCATTTCCCTTTAGAATATTACACATGAAATAATATCTACTTCCATTTTACTGCAAATGACCCAATTTAATTATTGCTTAGAAATTCATAAAATACCATTTCTTTACATATGCCAAATTTTTCTCATCAATTAATCTGTTGATACTCTATTCTGGCTCTGTATCTTGGCACTTGTGAACATTTCAGCAGTAATCACAGGTTGGAATTATTTCTGCAGAATTTGGCTTAGAATTCCTTCAGTATATACATAGAAATATTGTAGCTCAATCATGAGGCAATTTTATTTTTCTGTTTGCTTTGTTTTCTACTATCTAATAATTACTTGTCTCTCCCATTATCCTACACAGAATATCACTTTTTTTATTTGTTTTCGGTTTTGTTATTGTGTTACATTTGTTTTCAGTACCAGTAAAAGAGAACATGATGTCATGGGCACTTACCCACTGTGTTACTGACATTAATCTGTTCTTTCCTTGGTAACTTTATATTGACTATTTTTCAATAGGATTTTTTTTCAGTGGTTTCTTATTTTTGATGAACTTAGTCTGAACTAGGAACTAAAAACCCCAATCTTCTACCTGAGAAACATCATATGGTCCTTGGCAATCCTAGAAGTTCAATTTCTTCTTTCCCTATAAGTACCCACCCAACAAGTACCTGGGATTTCTGGAATACCTCTCCTTACACATGAGGCATTTTCAGTAGGTTAAGCTCCAGCCAATGACTTTATATTCACCTTGAAAATCCCCTTCCTATTTTCCAAGGTTCATATACAGTCCTGGGTCACTCAGAATACAGTGTATGCATACCAGCTCTTTTAATGAAGACTAATAGAATATTTCATTGCTTTTTTCTAAAAGAGAGGTAACACTAAAATCCTCAGGGAAGGCCTTCTTCCCCCACCCCCTTTTACCCTGGTACTCATTCCTAGCTGGACCAGGATCTTTCAAAGCCTACCTGTTACATACTCCACTTTATCCTCCCATCCTTGTGTGCAATCACATCTGGATATCCTGAGTGAGAAGACAGTGAGTGTGCTCCCACAGCTAGTTCCCAACATGCATAGCGCAGATATGCCAGATGGAGGTACACAGAGACAAAGTACCAGTAGATTAAATCATATGAAGACTATTTGCTGTTTTGTATATGCTTGGCTCAGGAAGTGGCACTACTGAGAGGTGTGTCCTTGTTGGAATAGGTGTGTCACTCTGGGCTTGGGCTTTAATACCCTCATTCTAACTGCACTGAACCCATTCTTCTCCTAGTAGCCTTCAGATGATGATGCAGAGCTCTCAGCAACTCCTGCACCATGCTTCCCTTGACTCTGCCATGCTCCCTCCTTGATGATAATGGACTGAACCTCCATATCTGTAAGCCAGCCCCAAATAGATGTTGTCTTTATAAGGGTTTCCTTGGGTAAGGTGTCTACTCACAGCAGTTAAACCCTAAGACAGGTATCCACTATGATTGAAGATTTTTATTATTGCTTTTTATCTTCATCATCTACATTAGTGAGTGTCACGTGACTTTCTCCACTTAAATTTCACTATCAATCTTTTATCTTCTGCTCTCTGGAGAACAGTAATTTGATTCAGGTATAGGGATTAGAGGTGACTATACCATAACTGTAGATATTAATATGATTCTTCTGGCTAGAAATTTATCTACTCACCTCTACATCTTCACATACACATCCATCCTCTCACGCATTCACCTTATATGTTGAATCATGAATTTATAACATTATAAAGCAGTCCATGCTTATTTAATCCTGTGTCTTGCAAATCGATATTTATGTTTATTAATTTGGCTTTTCAGTTTTATGTTTTGGTCTCTGAGAAATCTTTCAACTAACTCTGTCCTTTTGACATATTCACTAATTTTAGTTTTCTTTATTTTTTAAATCCTCCCTTTCCTTTTTACCTTACAACATGCTCCAGGCTCATTAAGTATATATATTTTTCTTTGTAAATATGGGATCTTCTTGCCAACAAAAAAAAACCTCTTCCTTCTTTTGACCAAGAACTTGAAGCTTCATGGCTCATTACTATTAAAAAATGTTTGTTTTAAGTCCTGTATAGTGACCAAAGCTATGTTTTTATATTAAAGCTGTGCATACATCTCAACAACTAAAAACCTACATATGGATATTTTTGTCACTTCATCTACATTAAGTTGTCATTAAAGGGGCTGTGCTATGATTTGGAGTTTTGGAAGTTACTCATGAAGGCAGAGCTTCAGGAAAAAGAGTAGCACCCTCACAAATAAGGCTCAAGAAAGATGTCTCATTTTGACATTGAAGAAGGCCTACATACGATATCAACACATGTAACCTTGATTTTGGACTTCCCTGCCTCCAAATATAGTGGAAAGTATTTTCAGTTTTACTTATAAGCTATATGGCCCAACTGAGATGAAAATATGCACTGTTTCATTATAGCACAATTCTAAGGGCTGGTGTTCTGAACTATGTTTAAAAGGCAAAGGACACATCAGCATGACCTTCACTTCTCCCACTTCTAGTGATGAGGTCAGTGGGAACAGCCTCCATGAAGCTCTGCCACCATAAGATCCTTGCAATGATGGCATACGTCCACAAACTGAGAGCAAATGAATCCTTTCCTTCCTTCAATTTTCACAAATGTTTTGAAGCAACAATAGGACACGTAATGAACTTAGCCAATTTTATAAGACTTTTTTTTATTATTGCTAACTATTACTATGAAAGTTTTCCATTCATACTATAAACATCGGGGAAATTTGAGAAGCCAATAGTGCCATTATCCATGATTACATTATACTACAAAGTATTCTTAATCATTTAAAAACTGTGATCACATAATTAACTCCTCTGCTCCCTGCAAAATTTGACAATTATTCATATTTTTACCTTTTCTTTTTTTATTAGATATTTTCTTTATTTACATTTCAAAGGCTATCCCAAAAGTTCCCTATACCCTCCCCACCCCAGTCCTGCTCCCCTATCCACCCACTCCCACTTCTTGGTCCTGGCATTCCCCTGTATAAGGGCATATAAAGTATGCAAGACCTAGGGGCCTCTCTTCCCAATGATGGCCAACTAGGCCATCTTCTGCTACGTATGCAGCTAGAAACACGAGCTCTGGGGGGTACTGGTTAGTTCATATTGTTGTTCCACCTATAGGGCTGAAGATCCCTGCAGTTCCTTGGGTACTTTCTCTAGCTCCTCCATTGGGAGCCCTGTGTTCCATCCAATAGCTGACTGTGAGCATCCACTTCTGTATTTGCTAGGCAATGGCATAGCTTCACAAGAGACAGCTATATCAGGGTCCTTTCAGCAAAATCTTGCTGGCATATGCAATAGTATCTGGGTTTGGTGGCTGATTATGGGATGGATCCCCGACTGGGGTAGTCTCTGGATGGTCCATCCTTTCATCTTAGCTCCATACTTTGTCTCTGTAACTCCTTCCATGGGTATTTTGATCCCTATTCTAAGGATGAATAAAGTATTCACACATTGGTCTTCCTTCTTCTTGATTTTCTTGTGTTTCCATTCTTATCTCTTTTTACAAAGCTCAAGACTAAGTGGATCAAAGAATTCCACATAAAACCAGAGACACTGAAATTTATAGAGGAGAAAGTAGGAAAAAGCCTCTAAGATATGGGCACAGGGGAAAAAAAATCCTAAACAGAAAAGCAATGGCTTGTGCTGTAAGATCAAGAATTGACAAATGGGACCTCATGAAATTGCAAAACTTCTGTAAGGCAAAAGACACTGTCAATAAGACAAAAAGGCCACCAACAGATTGGGAAAGGATTTTTACCAATCCTAAATCTGATAGGGGACTAATATCCAATATATACAAAGAGCTCAAGAAGCTGGACTACAGAAATTCAAATAACCCCATTAAAAAATGGAGTACAGAGCTAAATAAAAAATTCTCATCGGAGGAATACCAAATGGCTGAGAAGCACCTGAAAAAATGTCCAATGTTCTTAGTCATCAGGGAAATGCTAATCAAAACCACCTCATATCTTTTCTACACATTTGTTTTGTTCAAGATGTGATAAGTTGTGACTTATATATAGTATATAGCTTCAACATACTGACTACTTTTACAATACCTAGACAGTGAACATTAACTGATTTTTTTACAAGTACATGGCTTAATTATTTTTTACACTGAAATGTATTTTCTTTATAACCATACCATAATTTAACTATTTATTCACTCATAAAAGGATTTTTCTTCAATTTGATGGAAATGAGTAAAAGGTATAATATATTTACATTAATATTATTGTATACACATATTTTTAAGTTTCTAGAGAAATTGCCACAAAGTCCAGGTAATATATCTTATGACAAAAAAATTAAATTTATTGTTGTAAGTGCCAAATTCCTTAAGAAGTAACTGGGTATGATAGAATTCCCAGCAATAATACAATAACATTATTGGATGCTGAATTGGCAGCTTAATGATTATAATGTTTGTCTCCTGTCTGGTAACAACATGTAAAATTATAAGATGGATGTTATGAGCCTATAGTCATAATTTTGGGTCCACTTAGGTATTGGAGGATTGTTAAATACAGTGTTACAGGACAATGAATATAGTTACTTTCCCTTCTCTATGGAGATTCACTTTAAATAGTTTCATAGGTGATCATAAACCTGTAAGACTCAGTATAGTGCAGTATAATCTCTACTTCACCTCCATCAATTAATCAGTTACTTTATTTTGAATTTTTTCTTTATCTACATTTCTTTTTTTCCTAGAAAAAATGGGATACTTTTTCTTTTTTTATTATTAGATTATTTTCTCTATTTACATTTCAAATGCTATCCCCTTTCCTGGTTTTTCTTCCAAAAACCCCCTATCCCATCCCATTCCTACTGCTCACCAACCCACCCACTTTCTCTTCCCTCCTCTGGCATTCCCCTATACTGGGGCATTGAGCCTTCTCGGGACCAAGAGCCTCTCTCCTCACATTGATGACTGACTAGATCATCCTGTGCTACATATGCAGCTGGAACCATGGGTCTCTCCATGTGTACGCATTGATTTGTGGTTTAGACCCTGAGAGCTCTGGGGGTACTTGTTGGTTCATATTGTTAATCCTTCTATGGGGCTGCAAGCTCCTTCAACTCCTTGGGTCCTTTCTTTAGCTCCTCCATTGAGGACCCTGTGCTCAGTCCAGTGCTCAGTACAATATTTGGCTAAGAGCATCTACCTCTGTATTTGTCAGGCACTGGCAGAGCCTCTCAGGTGAGAGCTATATCAGGTTCCTATATTATTATTATTATTATTATTATTATTATTATTATTATTATTATTATTATTATTTATTATGTCTTGTTTTTGTTTTTCTATTTTTTTCCAGTTACTTTTTAGATTTTTTCTCTATTTTATTGGATATTTTCTTTATTTACTTTTTAAATGTTATTCCCTTTCCCGGGTTCCTCTCCCGACACATTTTAAGTGTCCATATTAGTTTCAGGTTTCAGAAAACTGTTGGGTGACATTATTATTTGGAAGTTATAGACAACCTTTTTAACCTTCTAGACAGGGAAATATTGAGAGACCACAATATGGGACTTACCAAAACCCAACATGGTGAATCAATGAGTTTTATCTGGATTACTTAAAAGAAAATAAGTTAGGGGTTAGTTTTGGGAACAGATATGACACAAAGAGAGGTATGTAACCTAGAACCCATGCTATTATAGGTGGTAGCTCAAAGGAGCACACTGAATGAGTAAAGAGAGCTCAACAGGGAGGAGGGTGTTCATTCCTAATGGCATAGTTGATCCAAGCTTCTCCCGCTTACCGGTCAATAATTATTTTAGTAGTTTAGTCTCCTTCACAGTGGTCTGTGCTGGTCTCTGCATCTTCTATGATTCTGGGCTTGTCTAAGAGTATTTTTGGAACTTGGATTATGAGAGTCTTCTTTTCAGAACAGCTCTTTTGAAAATGAATCTCAGTTGTCTGTGATCTATCTATCTATCTATCTATCTATCTATCTATCTATCTATCTATCTATGTATGTATCTTTAATTTCAGGAGCCTCCATGTAGAATGTTTCATATCTTGAGCACTTTTTTTTGTTTCTATAAACACCCCCTGTAAACAGAATATATCTTAAAGAGCTTCACTCAAAGATGGAATGTTTCAACCTCAGAGGAAATTGCTACATAAGAAATTTGTAGCAAACTCTGTTTGGATGAAGTATATTCTTGGTGTGATTGTATTTATTTAACTATATAACTGTGCTTTGAGGTCATTATGTGCCCTTTGACATAAATTCATGAGAAAGTTGTCAATTACAGTTTGTTTTCTCCTTCTAGTAAGTACAGGATCTCCTATTTCATTCATTTGTTCCAGGAGAACAAGAACTCAGACTCCTGTACACAGATATTCAGCAGATCTGTTCTGCAGGGGTTTGCCATATAAGTTTAAATACCATTGTATAGATATGTTAATATTCCTTCAGTTGGCCACTAAATCATGTGAAAAAATTAGTGTATCATTGGTTAGCTACATTCTAGTAACACCTATTGAGACTCACAGATTTATCCTTTGGAGAAGGATTGAAGTTTTCTTCCATTAAGCTCATGAAAAAGACAAAGTCTGACATTTAATTAACTGTTTTCTGAGCTCTAGACAAAAATACTAAATATTTCAAACATGTGATCTCATTCTTAATTTGTATTCCTTAATTGCCACAAGATATTATTAGACTATGTAGGAAAGTAGATCAAAGATTTAGTCAAATGCCCAAGGCATACCTAAATCTTTGTAACTCAGAGAGCACTTGCTTTAGAAAATGATAGTTCTGGATAGGAGAATTAATTGAAATTTCTAGTATTGTTTCATTTGCAAAATTATCTAAAAAGAAGGCAAAGCTAAATGAGTAAAAGTTGATTTTTTTAAATCTTTAAGTTGTTTCTCATGTATCAGTCACTATTCCTTTAAAACATAAACGTATATTGAAAGCCATATAAAGTCTTATCCCTGGCTTTCCATGTATATATATGTGTGTGTGTGTGTGTGTGTGTGTGTGTGTGTACTCTCATATTCTGTTTCTGTTTGTGTCTCTCTCACTGTCTGTGTCTCTGTCTCTCTGTCTCTGTCTGTCTGTCTCTCTCTTTCTCTCTCTCTGACCTAGCATATAACTCTTTCTGTGTAACCCACCAACATAAAGGAGTAGCAGAATTTTCTTCTGTTTGTTGCTCTATCTTATGTGTCATGCAAAGTGACAGATTGTATTGCTTCTTCAATTTTAATCAAAAGAGTGTTATTCAAACAGCAAATCTAGATTTTAATAAATTAAATTTTAACATTTTAAAATTAAACGCATGCATACAACATTCAATCAAATATAGGACATAAAATAACATTATTAAATCATTTAAATATAAATATAGCATTCATATTGTTATACCTGCTATGAAAGTGTAAAAACCCATAGTAGTAAATATGCTTTCTCTCTTTTTTAATCTGATCTCTTGTTTGTATCATTGAAAATGGCTCCCAAAGAAAACTCTTTTAATTTAATGTTACCAACCTCTCAGTCTTGGCTAATATTAAGCTTAAAGTCTTATATGAGAGGCTTAGATAAGTAATTACTTAGATAAGTAATAAGTAAAAGATAAGGGTTATCTCAGTCAATCACACAGAGATTTTTCATTCTGTCTAAAATATCGAATTTTTAATATTAATTTAAAAATCCCTTATACTTTATTTTTTAAAAATCTCAGACTTTTTTCTTTATATAATCTTAAGAGAATTGAGCATATGTGCAAAGAAGATCTATGTATAAATTTTTTTAGGGAGATTAAAAATGAGTAAAATCTACAGATGTGATAAAACAGGGATTCTTAATACATGGGAATATAGTTTGTATAGAGTTGTAGAACTAGATGGTTCTAACATAAAGCCTCATCATTATCATTTCTCTTGATAAATATCATGAAAAATTCATCAAATATCTAGGGCATATTAAAACTAATAATGTTTACTTCAATGCAAACTCAGAAGGACTGCAGAAAAGTGAAACAAAACAAATAAAGAAAACCTAAAAAGTAAACCATCCAACAAAATGGAATCCTCATCATCTTTGTGTGTTTTGGAATGTACATTCTGTCTCCTCACATCAGACATGCACAGAATTGGTTCAACTCTAATAATGTATACCTACATCCAAATAACCTACTCTTTACTGAACATGAATTATTAATCACCATTTGTGAGTTTTCTTTGATCCACTGAAGACAAATTAGAAAAATTCAAGCCTCATTAAAAAACAGCTTCAGTTGCTTCTGTTTCAGGGCAAGGTTCAAATTAGCAATAACTTCTTTCTTTGGCATTTTTCCTTAAATCCTTCCTCTCTGTAGAATTTTGAGATCCTCATTGACTATGTTTACTGGCTTTCTGTAATTAATTAAAAACTTATAATGACTCTTACAGACTATATTTGTCATTAAACTAGTAACACACACGATCCTTCTACAAACATGTAAAGGCAACAAAATCTACACTCGATATTTAAGATCTATGTCAATGTTAGCCATCTTTCTGTATTTTCTAAGGACAGAGAATAATGTTAACTTATAATTGAAGTGGAAAATAATAGATACATCCTGTCTACAGTCTCAATGACATTTGCACCCAGTAAAGGAAAGATTGTAAGAGCCGGAAGCATTTGTTAAGGGACTATATTGTGCTATAATGAATAGGGTCACTTTCAAACATACACTATAGTTCCTATCTCTGCATTTTGACTGTACAGATGTAACCTCATAGTGACCTTTGTTTTAATGCATAAAATGAAAGCTCACCAGCTGTCCTCTAACTGTTATTATAATAGAAACATCATCAAATGTATTCCCCTCCTTTCTATCAAGTAAGCTATTACATGGCATGAGAACATTAGAAAATTTAAGCTGGTTGAAGTATATTTCTTCCAGTATTTTCTTTATAAATGTATAGTATTCTATATTTATAATTGCAAAAATTATTGCAGTAATGGGTTGTAAATCTACATACAGATTAATGACTCTCATTTTTTTCTGGATCCAACATAACATATATGATTTTTGAGGACCTAATAAAATTCCATGTTATATACTAACCTTGATCCATGTTTGGGAAAATTAATACTCAAAATTAACAGGATTATGATCAATCTATGATTGTATTTATTTCACCATCATGATTCTGTATTCATAATGTTTTAGATGGCAGGATAAAATTTGTTGGTGGTATCTATAAAATAATGAAAGAAATTGTTCTACCTTTACTTTCTTTAGATACCATTGTCCCATTAATATAAATGTAATTTTGTTATCTCTGCTATTTCTATCACAGCTACTAGTCAGAGTAGAATCTAGAAACAACCCAGGTGTCTGAGGACAGATAAATGGATAGAGAAAATGTGGATCATTTACACAATGGAATACTACTCACCTATTAAGAGCAAAGACATCCAGAGTTTTGCAGGCAAATGGATGGATCTAGAAAATATCATCCTGAGTGAGGTAATTAAGACTCAAAAGGACATGCGTGGTATGTACTCAGTAATAAGTGGATAGTAGCCAAAAAAAAAAAAAAAAAAAAGAAAAAAGAAAAAAGTAAAAAATGTACAGAACACCCAAGATACAATCCACAGAACTCAAAAAGATCAACAAGTTGACATGCCCGAGTAAGAATGCCTCAGTCTCACTTGGGAGGGAGAAGAAAGTAATCACAAGTGGGGAGGGAGGGAAGGACCTGGGACTAGGAGGGAAAGTGGACAGGTATCTGGTATTGGGTAAGGGAAAAGAATGAAGCCCTGAGGGCCAGCAGAAAGAATGGAAGTAGGCAATCTCAGGAGATAGGAGGTTGGTGGGATCCTCCAGAATGTACTGGGAGGTGAGAGACTCTGAGGACTCAAAAGGAGGGACCTTTGATGAAATCCCTGACAATAGGGAGAGGGAACTTATTGAGCCCACCTCCAGCAGGAAGACAAGGCACCAAATGGCCTTCCCACAGTCACAACTCTGACCTATAATTGTTCCTGTCTGAAAGAATTACAGGGATGGCAATGGAGAATAGCCAGAGGAAAGGAAGGTCCAGTGACAGGTCCAAAGTGGGATCCAGCTCAAGGGGAGGTCTTAAGGCCTGACACTATGTCTGAGGCTATGGAGCCCTCACATGACTACACTCCGGAAGACCCAACAAGCAGCTGAAAGAGTCAGATGCAGATATTTGCACCCAACCAATGGACAGAAGCAGCTGACTCCTGTTGTTGAATAAGGGAAAGGCTGAAAGAAACTGAAGAGAAGGGTGATCCTGTAGGAGGACCAGCAGTATCAATTAATCTGGACCCCAGGAGATCTCTCAGAAACTGGACCATCAAACAGGCAGCATGCACCAGCTGACATTAGACCCTCAACACACATATAGTAGAAGACCTTTGGGTCTGTGTTCATTCAGAGATGATGCACCTAACCCTCAAGAGAATGTAGGTCTGGGGAGTTTTGAGATCAGGGAGGTAGGAATGGGAACATCCAAGTGGAGACAGGGATGGGTAAAGGTGTGGGATGTGGAATAGTCGGAGGGTATATGGTCGGTGGATAAAGTATTGCGTATAAAATAAATAAATTAATTAATTTTTTGTAAAGCAACCCCTTTATCAAAAAGCCATTATTTAGATACCTTAAAGTAAGAGCCCCAAGAAAACTATGTAGCTCTGTTATTTTACAGAATTTTTTTAACAAGTGAATTTACTTTGTTTTTACTGAATAGCTATAAAAATTAATTGCTAGTCCATTTCAATCAACGGAACTGAGATTTATAACCCATGTTCTAATAAGTTTACCTCAAGTACCTCTTTCCAAGTTACTCGTTATTAGGACCCCAAAACCCCTACAACATTAAACCTATTGCTTTTGATATTCATTACACTACATAAATTGACGTTAAATTTCTACTGCTAATGACATTACATCCAAAACCTGGAGAAATTAAGGTAGAACTGACATGGAATCTTTAGCCATGCTAGTTAGCTTTCATGATGAAGCGTGCTACACATGCTACCAGAGGGGAAAAGCAATCCATAGTAATAGACAAACAAGAAATGTATAAATTATAATGACAAATTATAATGAGCTCACATATGCTCAGTGAGGGATTGTGACAAACAATAATAATATAGAGCTAACCAACTAATTTCTGACTAGACAAAGGCCTGGTTGATGAGAAATTATTCATTTCTGGTGCAGTTAAATAGGAATACAGTCTTATATCTAGTTAGATCCTAGGCCCATGATGAGAACTGAGCATTGTTATAGAGCTAAATGTATACAGTATTAAACTGCCCTATATACACTTACCTCTAGTCATTAGAGACACCTTTTCTGTTATAGTAAATGGTGACATACAGAAGCTTGCCAGGTACAGAGCATAAGAAAGAGATTGTGGAATACTCAATCTTGTGTGACAACTTGTAATACAGCCCTTCCTCACAGAGATTTGATAGTATTGCAAAGGGAGCAGAAAGATTGCAATAAAACTAAGTTAATGGAAGGCTACAGTCAAATGATGATTACCACAAAGAATAGTCTGTTGTACACATGAGCTCACAGTAGCTCTAACTGCATGCATATGACTTTCATAACAACTAAAACAAAAGTCCTACCATGAAAATGTAAGAGAAAGGAGACAAATTTCTAATACTAGCTGATGTGTTATTGGCAATTGATAATAATCATCAGAGAAAGAGTTAATTTTCTTCAAGAATACAGGCCTTCTGATGCTACCTATACTAAAGTAGAAGATTATTGTAATACACTCTACCTTTGAATTCTTTCACAGCAATGACTGGACTCAGTGGGTTAAAAAAAAAGGAGAATTGCAGTTAGAAAGGAATAATGGTAATAGAAATAGAGAATGATTTGCAGGATAAAAAATCAAAGGGTGGATTTCATCAAAAACCTACCATATGTATTTATTAAAATTTCAAACAATTAAAAAAATCAACTTCAGGATGAATTAATCCACTTACTATGGATAAAGACAGCCTCCATCACACATTTGGTTAACAAAATTAATAATTATTTGTACATTGATTTTATATAAAGCCTACAGGACAAAATCACTAGTGTGCTAAAACATGTTATTTTGTTATAATTGCACAAGAACCATATCTAACATATATTTCATAATTCTCTTCAATCAAGTCATATTTTTTAACAAAAATAAAATGGCACTTCAAGCATTTAACCTACATTTCTAAGTACAACCTTGAATTTGGCCATGAAGTTAGACAACTATTTTGCTATAAACGGTGTGTATAGGTATTTCATGAAATATAACCCATGTCTCAAAATGTCCTATGGTAACAATTGTCTCAGAATTCAGAGGACTAATAACTCACATAAGTGTCAAGTGGGCAACTGACAGTTTTTTTTTTAAGGATGTATTTTCAAGTATGTAATCTCTAACAATCTCTAACACTATTAATAATACTCTGTTATGCTTGCAGACAGGAACATGTTGTCTTCTGAGAGGCTCCACCCAGCAGCTGACTCTGACAGATATAGAAACCCATAGACAGACAGTGGATAAAGCTTGGCTGGGATGGGAGGAAAGGGAGGGGGAGGGTCTTATGGAAGAATAGGGGCAAGTATTACCTGCCCTGTAAGGGATAGGTACTCCACAGGAAGATCAGCAGTCAATTAACCTGGACCCCTGTGGCTCTCATAGTCTGAACCACCAACCAAAGAACATAAATAGACTGGACCAAGCCTTGCCTCCTCAAATGTAGCAGATATACAGCTTGATTTTCTTTTCTTTTTTTTTTCTTTTTTTTTAAATTTTTTTTATTACATCTTTTCCTCAATTACATTTCCAATGCTATCCCCAAAGTCCCCCATACCCTCCCCCCCACTTCCCTACCCATCCATTCCCATTTTTTTGGCCCTGGCATTCCCCTGTACTGGGGCATATAAAGTTTGCATGTCCAATGGGCCTCTCTTTCCAGTGATGGCCAACTAGGCCATCTTTTGATACATATGCAGCTAGAGTCAAGAGCTCCGGGGTACTGGTTAGTTCATAATGTTGTTCCACCCATAGGGTTGCGGATCCCTTCAGCTCCTTGGGTACTTTCTCCAGATCCTCCATTGGGGGCCCTGTGATCCATTCACTAGCTGACTGTGAGCATCCACTTCTGTGTTTGCCAGGCCCCGGAGTAGAGATCCATCCCATAATCAGCACCCAAACGCTGACAACATTGCATTCACTAGCAAGATTTTGCAGCTTGATTTTCAAGTGGGTCCTGAACAAGTGGAAAGAAGGCTATCTCAAATACTGTTGCATAAATGTGGGGTATGTTCTACTAGTTGGGCTGCTTTGGCCTCAGAGGTAGAGAGGAAGCACCCAGCCTCCCAGAGACTTGAAGAGCCAGGGTGAAAAAGGATACCCAGGAGGGGCCCCACCCACTGAGAAGAGAAGGTTTGTGGGTTTATGGGAGAAGAATTGTGGGAAGGAGTGGCTGGGAAGGAGGGGCCAGTGAGTAAGATATAAAGAGAATAATAATAATAATATTTAAAAAATCACAGCTTCTTCAGGATTTTTAGTTTAGACTGTAGGAAGTAAAACAGCAAATAAGGGTTAACATTTACAGGTAGGCTTCTTTAAACTTGCAGTTTCAGATCCTAAGCCATCAAAGAGGGAGATCAGAGGCAGGAATGAAGGTGAATGCTGCTTGATAGTTTGCTTCCAGGCTCAAGTCTTATGTTCAAATAGCTGTCTTATATAACAGATGTATAGAATCTGTACATTATTTAACAATCAAGACAGCATCCTAGAGTTATCCTCATGAGCCAGTCCAATCTAGACAATTCTTCACATAAGAATGCCTTTTTTCCAAATGACTCTAATTTGAGCTAAGTTGATGATTAAGGCTAACAACACACATGTAAAGACAGGGCTTGGAGAAATTGAGCTAGATCTGACCTGACCTGATAGCCTCCTCAACTTGAGGACTAGCTCTTATAGTATCAAATGTTGCTAGACAAGCTTCCAAGGAAGTGAAGCCTACATCTGTAAGCCTAGCACCACCCAAAATGACTAGCATGACAAAATATCATTAAATTTGTCATAGTGGCGTTGATAACCTGGTAGTAAACAATAACTGTCCCATTTGATTTAAGGCCCAGTCAACAGGAGATTAATTAGGTCTGTACTGTAAAGTTAGACATCAAACTAGGGTTGTTGAGATTATGGATTCTAGAAGATAACCTTCTATTGCCATTTCCATAGACCTGCATAATTTATAACTGCTTTAATATAATCTATCTCTATACTAACAGGTGAGTGTAGCTCCCATTTCTTTTCAAAGAAGCTTCTATGTGAAATCAATGAAGAAAAGACAATTACATAATCCATAGTGACTAAAATCAGATAATTGCTGATACCAGGTGTGAAGTCCATCTGAATATTTTTTCAGCAGAACCCCTCTATAGTTAAGGCTCAAAGAATGTCTCAGAGTCTCAGTAGAGGTGGTAAAAAGATGATAGTAAGAACACCTACTCATTGGCTAAAAGACGGTCTTCTGCTAATATGTTGGTCATAAATTATTTATTTTTTTATTTAACAAAATTTAGTTAAAAATGATAGTCTCACACATCTCTGTTACTCTGTCTGCATCTCTGTTTTTCTCTCTGTCTCATTCTCTTTCTCTTTTGTGCTCTCTCTCTCTCTCTCTCTGTCTCATTCTCTTTCTCTTTTGTGCTCTCTCTCTCTCTCAATCTTTCTCTCTCTCTCTCTCTCTCTCTCTCTCTCTCTCTCTCTCTCTCTCTCTCTCTCTCTCTCTCTCTCTCTCTCTTTCTCTGTTTCAAGCCGTCCAGCGGCTCACAAGGACGGGTACACCTGAGTGGCAGGTACTGAAAGAGAGGGATACTAGGAAGACGAGAGAGAGAGACAGATATGGAACCAAGACAGTATTCTGATCAAGGCTCAAAATTTTAATGGCGGACACACTTTATAAAGGAGGTGGGAGGCCCATTCTCGCCAATTCATCTTTGGAGCCTGGAACCAGCTGCAGGTGATGACATGCAGGATAGGGTGTTGTCTCCAGAATAGCTCCAGCGCCTCTCAGCACATAACAGTATCTTGAACAGGCACAGCAACAGTGGCTGAACAATAGAGTGATCAAGGGAGGAAGGCTCCTCCCTAGGTAATCTCCTTAGTGGCAGCAAGGTCAAGTTCTGGCTCAGCCTGCTTCAGGCTTATGGGAGGCTTTCTCTCTCTCTCTCTCTCTCTCTCTCTCTCTCTCTCTCTCTCTCTCTCTCTCTCTCTCTCTCTCTCTCTTTCTCTCTCTCCTCTACTTTTTTTTATAGGTATTTAATAGGTCAGGTACTATTCAAAATAATATGATATGAGCCACATCTCCACCTTACCTTTCTGTGAAATATTCAGAGGAAATTGCCTTAATTTTACCGAATCAGCTCAGTATGAGATGATTAAATAATCTGTCAAAAGTACTCATCTCAAGAATGTTGGAAGTGTTTAGATACTGCAGTTCAAAAACTCCCTACCAAGGATGATTCTCTGAAAATTCACATCTATAAAGGCAAAATCATTAAAACATGCTGCATGTTTTAATCACTGCATTAATCAGCTTTTTGTGTTGAATGCAGTCATAGATAAAGGAGAACAGCAGTTTTGTTTTTTGTATTTTTTGTTTTTTTTTTGTTGTTGTTGTTGTGTTTTTTCACGAAAACTGCCAATGTGTTAAGAGTTTTCTTGGAATAAACAAACACTGAATTTCCATAATTTTTATAATGCAATTTGAGTTAAAGTAAAAGTGGAGAAGGTTTTTTTTTAATAAAATACATAAGAAGCATCATTTTGTTGTTGCCTTTTTCCTACTCTCTCACCTTCCCACTGTTAAAATTCCAACACCCTTTTACACATATTAGGAGAAAGCCCTGTTGTTAAACTCAAAGTCAACTCACCTAAAACGGCATGAAGGTGATTTTCTGTATTTTAAAGAAAATTGACTTCTACACTGAATTTTAAATGTAGATGCTATGTCTTCTAATTTAAATAAATATGTATGTCTGATTAATATTTTTTACATCTGAAGAAATAAGTACAAATGATGGTTTTCTTATTTAACCAAAATTAATTTTGATTTATAAAATCTTTTTTTAATTCTTTTTTTAAAAAATATTTTTATTAGGTATTTTCCTCAATTACATTTCCAATGCTATCCCAAAAGTTCCCCATACCCCCCCCCCCCCACACACTCCCTTAATCACCCACTCCCACTTTTTGGCCCTGGCGTTCCCCTGTACTGGGGCATATAAATGCTGTATAAAAATCCAATCATGAAAATAATTTCAAATAGTGTTTATAAATATGTTTTTATCAAATGGTTTTTATTTCACTTTTGTTTCACAATTTTACTTTTATTGACACTAAATTATTTTCTTACACAATACATCCTAATTATAGTTTCCCCTCAGTATATCTCCTCCTTCAGTTTTCCCCAGCTACCCTTCCATACAGATCCACCCCTTTCTGTCACTCACTAGAAAAGAACAGGCTTCTAAGAGATAACAACCAAATATGGCAAATCAAATATAATAAGAGGAGGCAAAAATTATCAAAGTTGGTTATGATAATCAAACAAACAGAAGAAACTAGAGGTAAATGTTAGTCTATAATCATTTTATGTATATAGAGATACTGAGAAATGTGTGGCCTTTCCAAATAGTAGATTAAAATGTAAATAAAATAATAACATGTTGTAATTGGGTAAAGGTAAGTAAAATATTATTAGCTTAAAAAAAAACCCAAGGTCTTTAAATGTGTAAAACTGTGGAATTTAAAATCCATACACTACAAATGGACACAAAACCTCTGAGAACTCTTACAAACTTAACATCGTTAATTTTCACACAATGATATCAAAATACAACTAATTAAATACAATTTTCCCTTTTTAAGTACATACAATTTTCATTTCTGTTTAAGTTAATATGTTGAGCTCTTGGAAAGAAAGAAAAATCTTACTAAACTTTAAAGTTTCTTCTTTTTTCTTGAGCAGTAGAATAGTTTTGTTACTTTAAACATTACAAAACAAATCTAAAAAATTTAAGAACATGTGTAATTGCTACTGTTCTATCTTGAATATTCACTTTAGGTAATTATATTTTCTAAGGCAAAAGAAATTTTGACTGATCCTCTAACTAGGAATGTTTCTTTAGGCATGAGCAGCTAAGGAAGAATACTAAATTGGATTTATGTGTATTAGGAAAAGAATGCAATGAAATAATTATTTATTGCTGTCACTTTTACTTAAACTATTCTTTCAATTCAGTTTTGAAGGTATTAAACTACTCTTCAACATTAACGCTTTCATAGTTTTTCAAGGCTTCTTTTATAATATAAGAATTGAAAACAGTAACAAAAATGACTTAAAGTAAATTTTTCTTGTATATTATCTTCTTAATAATTTATTATATGACAATCTGGACTCAATGAATCACATAAATCTGACACCAACATTCTAAACTTTTTCTATTTGTTATTTGTTTTAGAATTTAAAATGTAATTTAAACATATATAGATGTTTAAATATATATATATATTATATAAAACAAAATTAAAAATTAGGGCTGTAGTATACTAATAGGAATAAATTCTAGATAGTTTTAAATAAATTGTTATGTAAAAGATTCTTTTCATAATAGAAATTAGATTCGTTATTCTATTTGGGTATTCATCAAAATATGAAAAGTAATAAACTTCATTATTGTACATAGGATTTATATTTTACATTGTGTTGTTAAGTTGAAGAAAATGGTATTTCATATTCCATGACTGAATAACCAATACTGCAGATTATAATAAAACATACCTCAGATGCACATTCTAGAAGCTTCAAACTGGTTGTACAAGATAGAAAAGACAGGGGGGCCGATGAAAAGGCTCAGCGGTTAAGAGCACTGAATGCTCTTCCAGAGGTCCTGAGTTCAATTCCTAGCAACTACATTGTGGCTCATAACCATCTATAATGAGATCTAATGCCCTCTTCTGGTGTGTCTGAAGGCAGCTACAGTGTACTCAGATACATAAAATGAGTAAATAAATCTTTAAAAAATTAAAAGATAAGAAAGATAAAACACAAGAAGCCTTCAAGTTGTAATTAGTATTACCCACTTTACTTTTTAAAAATGATGTCTAATATATCTTAATCACACATAAAACAACAAAACAAAAAAGAAAAACACAAGCGAAGCCTTCCTTAACTTAAGGTCTTCAGTCCTATGAGTTTTAACTCTTCTGTGTTCTGATGATTCTCTCTGGGTTTACTTGTGTCTGTTGTTCCTCTATTCATTTCTCACGTTAATTTTTATAGTCTCTCTGTTTTCAGTTAGTTTGAATAAGTGTTTGTCTATCTTTCTGGTTTTCTCAAAGATCAAACTCTTGTTTAATTGATTCTTAATATTGTTCTCTTTGTTCTAGAATATTAATTTTAGCCCTTAATTTGACAGTTTCTTGAAGTGTACTTTTTAAGGGTGCTTACTTCTTTTTGTTCTAAAGTTTTCAGGTGTGCTATAATGTTGCAAATATGCGACCTCTCTAATTTTTCCAAGCACTTAGAGCTAGGGTTACATTAGTCACATCTATGACTGTTTATATTTGATTTATTCCAAAAATAAAAAAAATGTGAACAGCTTCAATTTCATACTGCTCAGTTAATATAATACAGTATGTATACATGTAAAGTAGCCAGATAAATGGAAAATAGTTCATATTCTTGACAGCTGAATCTAGCAAAAAATACATATTTAATCTAATGAACATTTAAATCAGTTTTGATATTTAGTAAAAAAAAAAAGATAGTAAACTTCCTTATGCACTTATTATGCTATTAAGATTTCCAAAAGAAGTTTCAAATTTTATATTCTTATGTTAAGAAGCATAAACCGAGGATAGCGCTATAAGTTTATAATAAAAACACTCAAACTTAGAAAAAAGGACTACAAATTCAAGTTCAGCTTAGGTAAAGTAGTTAGCCTGTTTCGTAAAAGGTAGAACTTGCTCAGTGGATATTTATGCAATATTTCACATGCTAGATATATACTCAAAGTATTGATGCAATACCTGGCTCACTAAAATGTAATAATAATATAAATATCAGTATAAGAAAGGATAGACTTCATAGATGAATAATTTTTCATATGTCAATTATGATTCAACTGTGTGGTACTCTATGTTAGAATTTAAAGCAATTTGCAGTATACCACTCATTCTATACAATAGAACTTGTAGTATAATGTTATTGTACAGTCTTTTCTACATACCCATTCAAGGAGAGTCTCTTTGCAGCAGACTACCTTGTGTTCTAGCTATTTGAACCTTTCTGCTACCTTTTCAGTAATGTTCCCTAGGTTATAGGTGAAGGATCTGTGATGGAGATGTATCCATTGAGGCTGGGATCCCGATTTCTTGCTAATCTCTCTATTTGGACCAGGTGTGTGTATGTGTGTGTGTGTTAATAATCATCTCTATTAGCTGATATTAGAGATTTTTTTAATGAGAAATGGTGGCTATTCTTATCTGTGGGTGTCAATATAAGATTTGGAAGTTTGCAATGTTGAAAAATTAAATACTAACTTTTCTTATTCTTAAATTGTGCATTCCATCAGACATCACACAGGTTATGCATACACAAATTAAACTGTTTTCAATTGATGTTTATCATATTTATGCATGACATTTTATTATGACTCAAAGCATTTACACAGAAACATTGAACTCATGTGTATAACTAAGATCTTACACCATTTTTTCCTTTCCTCTTGTTCCAATTTACCCTTTTATAATCCTCAGAAATTATCAGTTGCTTTTGCTGTCACATTCCCATTCACAATTTTACTTCTTTCTATCAAATTATTCCCTGGTTGAATTTCTGTCAACCTCTTTCTTGCAGTCAGTATTCACCACCTAATTCTCCCCAACCATTGGCCAAGATATCATCTATGAGTCCATCTCTTGTTCTTCTCCCCATTGCCTAAGGTCAAGCTAACACACATGCTTAGGCACAAATTCTTTCCACACTACATTTTCCTTTCATCAGCTTATTTACCACTCTACCTATAAAGGTTAATTGAAGCCATAAAACTGTAATATAAAGATGTATATACATTAAAATGTTGACAAACTACTTGTTTAGTGGCCATTATGCCCCTGGCTAAGAAATTTTTGACTGTACTAGCTACAAAATAAGTCAGTGGTCCTTTTTAATCTCAGTGGGTTACCTCTGAAATGGATCCTGTTACAGCTGGCTCATCCGGATGCTTTCACTCAGTCATTCTATTTGGTTGAATTCTCAGCATTTTGTGTATTGCCTTCAGAAGCGCTAAGGATTTTGTTAGGTAACATTTTATCTGAAGAGAGTCATTAGACCAAAGTCTCTGCACCACAACGCTTCTATAACATGTTTTTATCTAATATCTTTTTATTCTTTCCATTATCCTGGTAAATTGCTTTCATGTATCTCCTACTTCTTTTGTATTAACCACCATATAAATATTCATATTTCTAAACACCTTATATGAAACTGAAACAGTGACTTAAAGGCCATTAAAAGCATAGGTGGATGAGAGAATGAAGGTATACTTCATGACCCCTATTAGCCTTCACCTTAATGCAACCCTTAAGTATGTACAAGCATACCTTGAGTATGATATTGGGCTTCACTTGCTTCTATTGCTTTTCTTATACTCTCAAACTGTATCAAGATAAATTCAATGACTGGCCAATTATGAGCCTCATATAATGGCCCATTGCTTTCCCATACTATCCTTCACTTACTTATTGCTTCTTCCTAAATGTTTAGTTCCTGGAAAGTTTTTTTTGTTTTTTTTTTGTTTTTTTTTTTCAAAAATTCCCTGAAGTGCATTTGTAAAAAGACCACTACACAGGAAAGCTTCAGAGTTCAGAAATATGTTTTCCTTCACCTGTGTTACTCAAAATAATAAAAAAAAATAAAAGTGTTTCTTGATTAACCATCTGATTCACGAACATTAAGCTTCAAGATAGCAAACTGCTCAGTATTTCAATTATTATTTTATGTAAAATGTCCTTCTTTCTTCCTGAATTTAAAATATATTGTATCTGAATAAAGTCTGACTAGATTTCTCCACACTTTCCTTCCTAGATACTTTTCTTTTAAAACAAATCAATATTGCCAATTCTTAATTCCATTGAATGGCATTTTGTTTTTCAACATTCCTTTACCTATAATATCTTTTTCTTATCTTATCAACTGTTGTGTTAAAATTTCATCATTTTTCGATATGCCTAGAATTACCTGAAAAGAGATTCTTTTTCAAACCTTTTTTGATTTTTAATATTTTTTATTCTTTAATTATTTTTTAAAGTCCAGTCTTTATCCCCCTCTTGGTATACCATTTGACTCTTATTCATCTCATATCTCCTCCCTGCCAGTCTCAAAGAGGATGTCCCTATCCTGGAGGACCCCCCACTCCACCAGACTTCTTCATTCCCTGGAGACTCAAGTCTCTTAAGGGTTAGGTGCATCTTTTTTCACTGGGACAAAACCAAGCACTCCTCTGCTATATATATGTTGAGGGCCTCATACCAACTGGCATATGTTGCCTGGATGGTGGCTCAGTTTCTGAGACATCTTAGGGGTCTAGGTTAGTTGAGACTGCTGGTATCCCTACAGGGTCATCCTCCTCCTCATCTTCCTCCAGCTTTTTCCTAATTCAACCATACGGGTGGTCAGCTTCTGTCCATTATTTGAGTGTAAATATCTGCATCTGACTCTTTCAGCTACTTATTGGGCCTTTTGGAGAGCAGTCATGCTAGACTACTGTTTGAAAGCACACCTTAGTATCAGTAATAGTGTCAGGTGAATCTCCCCTTGAGCAGGATCCTAATTTGGGCCTGTCACTGGACCTCCTTTCTCTCAGGTGCTTCTCCATTTTTGTCCTTGTAGTTCTTTAAGACAGGAACAGTTCTGGGTCAGAGTTTTTGACTGTGGAATGGCAACCCTTTCCCTCCATTTGATGTCCTGTCTTTCTACAAGTTCTCTCTCCCCATTGTAGGGCATTTCATCTTAGAGTTTGAGTCCTGAGAGTCTCTCACTACCAACATCTCTGGTATATTCTAGAGGGAAGCCCTACCTCCTATCTCCCAAGGTTGCCTGTTACTATTCTTTCTGTTTGTCCTCAGGGCTTCAGTTCTGTTTCCCCCAGGAATACCTGATCATGTTCCCCTCTTCCCCTCCCTGTTCCTTTCCATTCCCACCCAGCTTCCTCCCTCCCCCCAGTTCTTGTGATTGATTTCTTCTCCTTCCCAAATGGGATTGAGGCTTTCTCACTTGGTCCCTTTGGCTTGTTAACTTTCTTGAGTTCTGTGGTTTGTATCCTGGTTATTCTGTGCTGTTTTGTGCTAATAACCACTTATTAGTGAGTACGTATAATAAGAAATTATGTAGATCACATTGGTCTTTGGGGGATAGCCTTGATTTTTAACTGATGTAGAAAGACCCAGTCCACTGTGGGTATCATAGGCTGTTCACTGAAATGTATGAGTGGGATAAAAGTTAGGGAAAAGAAGGCAGCACACATCTCATCCTAACTACAAATACAGGATGAGAGTTTCAGGGCTTTTCCTAAATCACTTCGCTGAAGTAATATACTGTATTCTTAAATTGTAAGCCAAAGAAACCCATGTCCTCTAAGTATCTTTTGGCATGGTGTTTTATCAAAGCCACATCAATAAAACAAGGATAACTATGAGTAATGATAAGCTTTATTATTACAAACTATTAAAGCATAAAATACAAATATGTTCTAGAAACTTTTACTGAAATGTTCTGCACAAATTGAAAGCCTTGGAATGTATTCAACTTCATGGATGAATTTTACTGCAATTTTCTATAAGTAATCATAGCACAGGAAGCTATATAACAATAACAGAAATGACAAAAATATCCAGGTATAAAAAGGTAAGTACTTAACAAAATGAATGATAATTTATCTGTCACTAAATCATACACAGTATCAAGAAAACCGCTATGAAATGAGACAGTTGACATCAAAATGTTTTATTTTAAAGCTAAAAGCTCCATGGCAAAATGTATTTGTCACTTAACCAGATTTTATATCATTTGTTTGTTTGGTTTACTTCTTAATTATGAAGAAGTCTCCCTTCAGAACTTTCAGAGTGCTAAAGAGCTTCTCTCCAGAATGAAAGCTTTAAATCATAAGAAATACTACACTTTAGGCCAATCATTGACTCTGAGTTTCTCATTTGTCCTCTAAGACACCTGTGCACACATGGTATATTTGTAACGCGCACACACCACAAACACACACACAAACACACATACACACATACACACACACACATAAAAACAAACATACAATGCAACAATATAAATTTAAATCCTTTTTTGAATAACAAGACTCTTAATCCAAAAGCTAATAACTACATTTATGTTTACTCTAGGACATTCAGTTTTGATGAGACACTTTTCTACCTACATTCCTTCTTTCTCAATTCATCTACCCTTGAAAGTGTCAGTTACTTAGTTAACAAGGCATGCTGCTGAGGGTCAGCCTCAGCCTGAAGAGTGAGTCCTGAAGAAGGGGGATTTGGAAGTTGGGGAAGAAATGACTCAAAGTCAAAGATGGGGTACAAGCAGATAGCTCTATGTTCTGCTCAAGATGGCTCTCCAGACAGGTGTCTAGGTAGATCGGGTCTTGCAGACCAAAGCCAGTATTTTTTTTATTATTTATTTTATTTTATTAGATATTTTCTTTATTTACATTTCTAATGTTTTTACCTTTCCTGGTTTTTCCTCTGAAAACCACCTGTCCCATTCCCCCATGCCTCTGCTCATCAACCCACCCACTCCTGCTTCCTTGCCCTGGTGTTCCCCAATACTTGGGCATCAAGCTTTCTCAGGACCAAGGGCCTCTCCTCCCATTGATGTCCAACAAGGACATCCTCTGCTACGTATTTATCTGGACCCATGGGTCACTTTATGTATATTGTTTGGTTGCTGGTTTAGTCCTTGGGAACTCTAGGGATACTGGTTGGTTCATATTGTTGTTCCTACTATGGGGCTGCAAGTTCGTTCATCTTCTTTGGTCCTTTCTCCAGCTCCTCAATTGTGATCAGTCCAAATGTTGATTGAGAGCATTCACCTCTGTATTTGTCTGGCACTGGTAGAGCCTCTCAAAGGACAGCTATATCAGGCTCCTGTCAGCAAGCACTTGTTGACATCTACAATAGTGTCTGGATTTGGTGACTGTATATGGGATGAAGTCACAGATGGAGCAGTCTCTGGATGGTCACTCTTTCAGTCTCTGCTCCATACTTAGTCTCTGTATATCCTCCCATGGGTACTTTGTTCCCCCTTTTAAGAAAATGTCCATACTTTGGTCTTCCTTCTTCTTGAGCTTCATTTGTTCTGTGTATGGTATCTGGGGTATTCCAAGCTTCTGGGCTAGTATCCACTTATCAATGACTGCTTATCATGTATGTTCTTTTGTGATTGGGTTACCTCACTCAGGATGATATTTTCTAGTTCCATCCATTTGCCTAAGAATGTCATGAATTCCTTGCTTTTAATAGCTGAGTTGTATTCCATTGTGTAAATATATCACATTTTCTGTATCCATTCCTCTATCAAGTGACATCTGGGTTCTTTCCAGCTTCTGGCTATTATAAATAAGGCTGCAATGAACATAGTGGAGCATGTTTCCTTATTACAGGTTAGAGCATCTTCTGGGTATATGCCAAGGAATGGTATAGCCTGGTCTTTAGGTAGTTCTATATCCAATTTTCTGAGGAACCACCAAACTGATATCCAGAGTGGTTGTACCAGCTTGCAATCCCACCAGCAATGGAGGAGTGTTCCTCTTTCTCCACATACATCCTTGCCAGCATCTGCTGTCACCTGAGATTTTGATCTTAGCTATTCTGACTGGTGTGTGGTGGAATCTCAGTGTTGTTTTGATTTGCATTTCCCTGATGACTAAGGATGTTGAACATTTCTTTAGGTTCTTTTCAGCCATTTTATATTCCTTGGTTGGGAATTCTTTGTTTAGCTCTGCACCTCATTTTTAATAGGGTTATTTGATTCTCTGGAGTCTAATTTCTTGAGTTCTTTGTCTATATTGGATATTAACCCTCTTTCACATGTAGGGTTGGTAAAGATCTTTTCCCAATCTATCCTATTGACAGATTCCTTTGCCTTACACAAGCTTTGCTATTCTATGTGGTCCCGTTTGTCAATGCTTGGTCTTAGAGCATAAGCTATTGGTGCTCTATTTCTATGAAAAGAAGTTCAAGAAATTTCCCATGTGCCCATGTGCTCCAGGCTCTTCCCCACTTTCTTTTCTATTTGTTTCAGTGTATCTGGCTTTATGTTGAGGTCCTTATCTTACATGCTTGTGGATTGACAGGATTAATATAGTAAAAATGGCCACCTTGACCAAAGCAATATACAGATTCAATGCAATTCTCATCAAAATTCCAACTCAATTCTTCATAGAGTTAGATCCATTCTCAAATTTATCTGAAATAACAAAAAAATAGATCATTGAAAACTATTCTCAACAATAAAAGAATATCTGGTGTAATCATCATCCTGGACCTTAGCCTGTACTAATGAGCGATAGTGATAAAAACTGGATGGTACTGGTACAGAGACAGGCAGGAAAAATCCATGGAATAGAGTTGAAGAAATGAACCCAAACACCTATGATCACTTGATCTTTGACAAAGGAGCTAAAACTATCCAGTGGCAAAAAGACAACCTTTTCAACAAATAGCGCTGGTTCAACTGTTGGTTAGAATGCAGAAGAATGCAACTTGATCTTTTTTTATCTCTGTGTACAAAGCTCAAGTCCAAGTGGTTCAAGGACCTCCACATAAAACCATTGTTTTATTTATGTATCAACTCAATCATTACCCTAGGTTCCCTCTTCAATATCCCACAAATGAGCATTTTATGCCCTTAGCCCCTTGATTATTAGAAAAGACAGCAAGTACACATTTTTTTTTTAACAAATGTTTCAGAGATTTGCCTGCTTTTGTAAGCACAAACAATGAGTTTAGTTGAGCGAGATCCTGCCCTGGTATTGTCAATCCGAAATCTCATTATCTTCTTCCTAAATATCTTTCTGACTGCTGGCTCATTAATGCAGTTGTGTCTGTTTATTTTATGTCTGTGAATCCCATCATACATTTCCTATTGTATCATTAATATTTTGCATAGTTGCAAAATTATACATTCTTGAACTCATGTTTTCAAGGTTCTTTTCTACAGTCTTAAGGGCTGTCCTAGAGTTAACAGAATTTATCTTTTTGCCTCTCAGACTGGTGCTTCCTAATTATCACAGAGTCATTAACCTTGGCAGGGAGAGCATTCCCATACAGCCTTGCCAGGAAAAATAATTCCTCAAAGCAGGAATGTAAAGTAAATGATTTACATTATTATACAAATTAGCCCCCTGCCCACAATTATCATCAGTGCTCATGGAGGCTCATGGAGCCCACATGGCTGGCTCTGTTCTACTGTCCCTTCCACAGTGACACAGGATGAGGCAGCAGGCTGTTTCTATGGAAAATGATTTTGATATTGAAAAAAAATATGTTCCATATAAATATATTTTACATGAAATTTCTCACTCTGCTCTATTGATATCTTGATTAATTTAGATAGTAAAACATACATGGATACTTTGTGAAAAATAGGTTCTTTTCTGTGAATGGAAAATATTGCATCTCTGGAGTGAATATTATTAAAATTTAATTAAAATTCAATGTTTCTGCTTAAAAGTATTCAGCCATTGCCTAAGGTTATCTGTGTGTAAGGGATCATACACAAAACAAGATGCCAAAAATTAAAATTGAAACAAAACAACTTTAAACTACACGTTGAAAAGCTATTATAATGCATAGGATATAACTTTATTTGATGGAGTAAAATTTAGCCTGTATTGCATTGCTAAAGAAAAGAAACAAATCTTTGTAGACACACAAATGTACCAACCATTACATAAATAGAAAAGCATTAAGATTACAAACATTCTCAAATAATGTATGGATAGATAAATATAAATGCCTTTGACATAACTCCCTCAGGAATATGCAATAGCTAATTCATTGCTAATATTTTTTAATCTAACACCATTTAGTCAATTAAAAAGCAGAACTTAGAGGCAAGTAAATTGGACAAAGTAGAGTCAGTGGTATAACCAAATAGATATTGCTTAGCTATCTAAAAGAATCATATACTATTATTGGACTGAATATATGAAACCCCAATACTTTGGGGAAGTTTATGGAACCCTTAAAAATTAGAGAATTGCTGGAGGAAGTACATGACTGACATTGACATTTTAAGTTTTACTGCCTGGCTCTACATACTGTTAGCTTGGTTTGGAAAGGATGCACTCCATAGAATCATGTATTTCCATGTTTTTCTCCTAGTTAGTGAACAGTTTATGAAGGGTTATGAAGATTAACCTTGTTAGGTTTGTCACTAGTGGTATGCTGTGAAGACCCAGCACTCTCTCTCTCTCTCTCTCTCTCTCTCTCTCTCTCTCTCTCTCTCTCTCCCTCTCCCTCTCCCTCTCCCTCTCCCTCTCCCTCTCCCTCTCCCTCTCCCTCTCCCTCTCCCTCTCCCTCTCCTTCTCCCTCTCCCTCTCCCTGTGTCTCTGCCTCTGTGTCTTTGTCTCTCTCTGTCTCTCTGTCTCTGTCTCTTTCTTCCTTTTCTTCTTTCTCTTTCTCTGCCTCTTACCTATAAATCAGAGTGACAGCTTTCACAAGTGTACCTGTTGCTATGTTCATTGATGATCACTGAATGACTCTCTGAAACTGTAAGGAAACGCACAATAAAGTGCCCTGCTTCTGTAAGTTGACTTGGTCATGGTATCTCTTCATGGATAGAACAGTAACTGAGAAGCCCTACCATAATAACACTATGATGAATTCTGTCCATCTGCTCCTTTAAGCTAAAACAAACTATTGCTGCCAGAACCTGCGCTTGACAAGGAAATTCATCACAGCAGCAAAAACAATATTTAAACAGCAATTACAACAGTCCTTTCTAGAGAGTGTATCGTCTCCATCGTCACACTGACCAGTATCAATATGGCTAATATTATGTTAAATTTCGCGACTTTGTAAACAAGATCTAGAATGGAGTATGTGTGGAGGGACAATGTATTCTTTTTTGAATTTCTTTTTTATCATCTGGTTCATCTTAATTTTCTATAAAATTAAATTAAAACAGTAACGTAAAAGCTAGTTTCATACACAGATTATGTGCATAAATAATAAAATGTCTTTCAGTGATGTATAGGACTAAGGCTAGTGAGGGTAAGTTGCTTATCTGTGGGCATTCTTCTGTTTGTTTGGATGGTGTTTTTTTGTTTGTTTTGTTTTTTGTTTTGTTTTGGTTTTTGTTTTGTGATAGATACTTATAGCTATCCAGGAGTTCATTCTTCCTCACGTAAAACACTTTGAAGAATATTGCCTGAAATCTGCCTGCAAAAGCAAGTACTTAGCCTTAGAACTCAGAAAAACTACAATTCATTCCACAGGATCCAGCAATTATAAACTTAGTTGGAAAAAAATCCAGTTAATATGAATTATATCATACATAGTCCTTATTCAAATTAAATTCGCAAAACAACATTGCCTTTTCTATCACTAAGCAACACTTATAAAATATTCTACAGGGTAAAACATCCATGAATGCTACACATAACCTTAAATAAAACAGCTTACATAATTTGTAACTTATGTATATATCAATTCTGATCTAAGCAAGCTGAATTTTACTTCTGTGTTCATAATCTGTACTCATATTTTATTATAAAGTGGATATGAAATTTGTCAGAATAAAGAACTAAGCTTATTAAAAATTAAAATAATTAAGCACTTCCACACAATTTGGATAAGATGATGTCAATGAGAACTAAATTACAGCATTCAATGTTTCTCCTTAATAAAAAATTAATATTGATTCAGTGTGGATTTTAGTATCTACTGCTTAGAGAAGAGACTATATTAACTCTCAATAAAATGTGGCCAGGCATAAAATATCAGAGGAGTTCAACTTGGTACTTGCATATTGGGAAACAGAATCTCTCTGTAATTATTAACCTGAGCTATGTCATAGAAAAGTTGAAAGAGATTATTTCTTGTTCTATTATGAAACAGAACTTTATGTTTTCACAATAGGAATGAAAATTCTACTCAGTAACACAGTATAAATGTTAAATAAAATTTAATATTTAATTTAATATTCCCCTTTGCTTTGTGTGTTTCGTTCATATGATTTGGGCTTGTAAAGCCTGGTTTCATTGGGGTACAGCGATGATCCATGCCTTTCTAGTTATCAACTAACTGCTCTAACTTCCAGCTTCTGTTTCATAAAGAGCTAGAATGTCAGGCACTTCTGAATGTACTTGCCATCTCAGATTGTGAGTACGTACCAAATACTCCATTTTTGGGGGCGGGGGGTGTTGCTCAGGATCAATTATAGACTTGAAAATATCTATCGCAGGGCTTTGACGGATCCTGCTTGAGGTGTATTAATAAAGACAGGAAACATCTCTACACTTTAAGCCTGTTGGCCTTTTGCAGCTGCAATCTCTCAGTTTGCCTCTAACTTAGCCTGACTTGCCTGCAATTACATCTCTTTGCCTAGCTCCCTGCCTGCTCCCCTTCTTGCTTTGGTCTTCTTTCTGCAGCTGTGAGCACTTCCTTCTGCAGTGAGCGTTCCTTCAGCCAATTCTTTCTTCTCCAGCCCCAGCAGCCAGCTCTTTACTCAACAAAAGTTTCATTCCTTTTTCACATAAAAAAAAACCTAATAGGCTAGTGGGAGAGGTTCTACCACTTACTAATTCTGACCCATCATCACCAGGACTGTATCCAATCTGTATCTTAGTATTGCCATGTGGCCAGATTGAGGGCAACACAGGGCAACACAACCTTGCTTCTGTTGAGCTTCCCCCCCCCCCTCATCCCATGCTCTGTGCCAGCAGGTTTCCTTTTCTTCTTTTTGGTCAATCTAGGAAGTGACAATCAATTACGTACAAAAGCAGACAATAGGCCATAGAAATGACAAGACCAAATATCCCACTGACACTGGATGTTGAGGCCCAGCAATTAACAATCAACAATACAGATCCACAGCTAAATAGCTATTTGATACAGTGTTTGTGGGTATAATTATCTCAAAAAATGTGAATACAGACAAAGGTCTCATTTCTGAGCCTTAGTCTACCCCTCCATCAAGAGGTTGTTAGGAAATAGGTATAGAACATCTGATTCTTTGCTTTTTTTCTTTTTCTTCATCCTACTCTCAGACAATACACCCCAAGCACAGCCTCCACTTCTTCCTGTCCTCTGTTCTCCTGCAGATCCAGGGATCCTGTTTTCTTTCAGAAAAAAAGCAGACACAGCAATTGCGCACAAAATACCAAAATGAAATAGTTATTTAAGAAAGTTGGATTCATCAGTTTTCTAAAAGAAACATTATCCTCATAGGGGATTAAACTCAGAAACTTTTTTATTTTTATTTACTTATTATATTTGACAAAGACTGACACATTTTCCATCATTAAACTACAGTAATCCTGTTGTTATATTTAAAACATTTTATTAGATTTATTTTTAGCCATATGTATGTCTGTGTTACATACTGAACCTGTCTGTTTCTATTTGTGGTTTGGTTCATCCTTTAGCACACAACTTGAATCCCTCTGGCTGGAATACAGACTCACCCTTAGTATACAGCGTTAATCCTAAACAAGGACAGTAAAAATTAGTTCCTGGAAGAGTGGTACAGAAACAAGTTGTAGAGAGATAAAAAGCTAGACTTGGATGAAAGCACAAGGAGACAGAGAATAAGAAGGAGCCAAGAATCAGAACAGATTACTAGAGTTAGTTTGAGGCCAAGCAGAGCAATTCAGGATAAACTGTGAGAAGCCAAATTCAATCAGTCAGCCTGAAGAGGAATTTTAGTTGTGAGGGTTCATGATTCACTGAAGAATGATACCCTGAACTCAAATAGTATGCAAACACAAAGAGTGTTTTATTCTGCAGAAGTCCATCATGCAGGGGTTTCCCGTTACCTAAATAGAGAGACAGCCAAATCAGCTCGCAGGGTCAATTTATAGCACATTGGAATTCCGTGGTAGGTGAGCTTTTATCTTACTTGGTCTCTAGGCATTCCAGAACCATTATCCATGCTTGAAGGCTAGACCCTGGGTTTTTTTTCTATTAGTAGCTGACTTGACTGGGCTTGCCTGGACTTGTTCAGTACTTAGGCCTAGTCTCCTTAACTGCCAATTTGAAGTCTGTCATGGAATCAGCCTACCTTCTCAGAGCCAGAACAGCAGAGTTGAACCCGCCAGCCAGGGCTCAGGTAGAACAAGGAAGAGTGAGCTTATTCAGCACTAAGTCTTAAAGGGTGAAAATTTTTTTAGTCTATGTTAACCTAGTATTGGCAGGACAATACCCCATTAGATATGATATATTGCTAAAGAAACCACTAGTACCTGGAAATGGTTGCTAGTTAATGGGATCTCATAGACTACCCCCAAACACTATACATCATTTCCAATGTTATTGTGTACCCTTCATAACAACACAATAAATTCCTTTGGCTAATGATGCAACATACTTTAATTATAGAATGTGGAAACGTGTACTTAACCAGAATTTTCATTCTTTAGGATTAGCAATGGTAGTAGTGAAAGAACCTAGTGGGGAAACCCCCACTCAATTCCCATTCGGCAAGCACCTGCACCTGCACTCAAGAATCACAAACAGACGACCACCTTGATGTAAAAGCATGAGGTAGTTTAATGATGGAGCTCCAGGCCGACACATATCTCCTGCAGGAGACAGAGGTGTTGACCACATGGTGGAGCCATAATGGTGGAGCTCCGGGTCGAACCCTATCTCACACAGAAGACAGTGGTTTCGATCACGAGGATTGGAAGCTAAGGGTTTTTATAGAAAAGGGGTGGGGCTGGGGGAGGAATTGGCACAGTTTCACACAATTGGTCTATTTAAACATCAACAGACTGTCAGAAGGGCGGGAGATAGGGAGGCACCAGGCCAGTCAGGACATGTAACGACGGGCCTCCCCAGGCATGTCCTGGCCTGTTCTGCTATGTTCTTAGCCCCAGGTTTCAAAGCTTACAAACAACTCTTTGGGCTATTTGACATAAATTACATGCATCACATGTCTCAAGTTTTATTTCCTTTCAGTAGCATGTATCTTATGATCTGCCAGAGGAAGAAAACATTCCACCTCATTCAGCTGTAATCCCTGCAAGCTCCTACACTATCTGCCTGACACTATATGTCAATTGGAACAAGAGTAGGATGATTGTGATGACCAACGATGTTTATACTGACAAGGTGTGCTCCAGTAGATGTAACAAATCCCTTACAATTTCAATGGAGCCAACTTGTAGGTACAGAGGTCATGACCTCAGAGCCCGAGACAAAACCCACTCTTATTTTTCAAGCATGTAGAGAAAGGGAGCAAGAGACTCAGAGAGGAAGAGAAAAGGTGAAATGTTGCTCTTGCCATACAGGATTCCACTTGTTCTATACTTTGCCTATTTTGCTGCCTTTGCTCCCTAGTGCTCTTTAAATGTCTGCCCTCTTCTAATGTAGGGAAAGACAAGATATTCCAGCTATGGGATCTTTACAATTCTTTTATTTTCTTAGTTTTAGAGACATTTTTTATGAACAATACTTTAAATTTCTTACAGTTTAGATTTGAAGCATATCCTCGGGTAAAATTTTTAACCAAACTGTTACATGATCCGCTTGTTCTCAGCTCCACAGGACACTCCTTACTGGCTCATTTTGCTCTACATCTGTCTTTGATTCTAAGGTTAAAGAAGGTATAAGCATATTTTTCAAGCTTCTCTCTCAGTCATTTAAATGATGCTTCACACAGTATAGGACACCCAAAAATCATTTGTGAAGTGAAATAAGTTTCATTGTCATTAATTTCTCCTGGTTGATATATAAAAGATCAGTTTTTGAAAGTTTATGTCAAACAAGATATCACTTTACTGAGTAATAGAAACTTGAATATAATTTTAAATAGGATTGAAGAGTAATAAATATCCTGAATTGGAGTCTATGTTTCAAGTAGGAAAAGTTGGGGTGTTTTCATTCTCTGTCTCTCTCTCTTATTCTCTCATTCCTTTTTTCATTCTTCCCTGTTCTGTCTTTCTTTAATTATTGACATTATGAAAAGAATGCTGTTCAAACTGAGAATCACAAGGAGAAAAGACAAAACACACAATTGTACGATTAAATCAAGCTGTATTTTGACATGTACCCAAGTTTACCTAGCCAGAGCTCTGTCTTACCTTAGTCAGAATTTGAGAGAGTAGCTCTCTGATGGTCTGTTCAAGTCACTTTTTTTTTATTACATCTTTTCCTCAATTACATTTCCAATGCTATCCCAAAAGTCCCCCATACCCTCCCCTCTACTTCCCTACCCACCCATTCCCATATTTTTGGCTCTGGCGTTCCCCTGTACTGGGGCATATAAAGTTTGCATGTCCAATAGGCCTCTCTTTCCAGTGATGGCTGTCTAGGCCATCTTTTGATACATATGCAGCTAGAGTCACGGGGTACTGGTTAGTTCATAATGTTGTTCTACCCATAGGGTTGCGGATCCCTTCAGCTCCTCCAGTACTTTTCCAGCCCCTCCATTGGGGGCCCTGTGATCCATTCACTAGCTGACTGTGAGCATCCACTTCTGTGTTTGCCAGGCCCCGACATAATCTCACAAGAGACAGCTATATCTGGCTCCTTTCAGCAAAATCTTGCTAGTGAATGCAATGGTGTCAGCGTTTGGATGCTGATCATGGGATGGATCTCTGGATATGGCAGTCTCTAGATGGTCCATCTTTCATCACAGCTCCAAACTTTGTCTCTGAAACTCCTTCCATGGGTATTTTGTTCCCAATTCTAAGGAGGGGCATAGTGTCCACACTTCAGTCTTCATTCTTCTTGAGTTTCATGTGTTTAGCAAACTGTATCTTATATCTTGGGTATCCTAAGTTTTGGGCTAATATCCACTTACCAGTGAGTACATATTGTTTGAGTTACTTTGTGATTGTGTTACCTCACTCAGGATGATGCCCTCCAGGTCCATCCATTTGGCTATGAATTTCATAAATTCATTCTTTTTAATAGCTGAGTAGTACTCCATTGTGTAAATGTACCACATTTTCTGTATCCATTCCTCTCTTGAGGGGCATCTGGGTACTTTCCAGCTTCTGGCTATTATAAATAAGGCTGCTATGAACATAGTGGAGCATGTGTCCTTCTTACCGGTTGGGACATCTTCTGGATATATGCCCAGGAGAGGTATTGCTGGATCCTCTCGTAGTACTATGTCCAATTTTCTAAGGAACTGCCAGACTGATTTCCAGAGTGGTTGTACAAGCTTGCAATCCCACCAACAATGGAGGAGTGTTCCTCTTTCTCCACATCCTTGCCAGCATCTGTTGTCACCTGAATTTTTGATCTTAGCAATTCGGACTGGTGTGAGGTGGAATCTCAGGGTTGTTTTGATTTGCATTTCCCTGATGATTAAGGATGTTGAACATTTTTTCAGGTGCTTCCCTGCCATTCGGTATTCCTCAGGTGAGAATTCTTTGTTCAGTTCTGAGCCCCATTTTTTAATGGGGTTATTTGATTTTCTGGAGTCCACCTTCTTGAGTTCTTTATATATATTGGATATTAGTCCCCTATCTGATTTACAATAGGTAAAGATCCTTTCCCAATCTGTTGGTGGTCTTTTTGTCTTATTGACGGTGTCCTTTGCCATGCAGAAGCTTTGCAGTTTCATGAGGTCCCATTTGTCGATTCTCGATCTTACAGCACAAGCCATTGCTGTTCTATTCAGGAATCTTTTCCCTGTGCCCATATCTTCAAGGCTTTTCCCCACTTTCTCCTCTATAAGTTTCAGTGTCTCAAAGTTTTATGTGAAGTTCCTTGATCCACTTAGATTTGACCTTAGTACAAGGAGATAGGAATGGATCAATTCGCATTCTGCTACATGATAACAACCAGTTGTGCCAGCACCATTTGTTGAAAATGCTGTCTTTCTTCCACTGGATGATTTTAGCTCCCTTGTCGAAGATCAAGTGACCATAGGTGTATGGATTCATTTCTGGGTCTTCAATTATATTCCATTCGTCTACCTGTCTGTCACTATACCAGTACCATGCAGTTTTTATCACAATTGCTCTGTAGTAAAACTTTAGGTCAGGCATGGTGATTCCATCAGAGGTTCTTTTATCCTTGAGAAGAGTTTTTGCTATCCTAGGTTTTTTGTTATTCCAGATGAATTTGCAGATTGCACTTTCTAATTCGTTGAAGAATTGATTTGGAATTTTGATGGGGATTGCATTGAATCTGTAGATTGCTTTTGGCAAGATAGCCATTTTTACAATGTTGAACCTGCCAATTGAAGAGCATGGGAGATCTTTCCATCTTCTGAGATCTTCTTTAATTTCTTTCTTCAGAGACTTGAAGTTCTTATCATAGAGATCTTTCACTTCCTTGGTTAGAGTCACACGCCAAGATATTTTATATTATTTGTGACTATTGAGAAGGGTGTTGTTTCCCTAATTTCTTTCTCAGCCTGTTTATTCTTTGTGTAGAGAAAGGCCATTGACTTGTTTGAGTTAATTTTATATCCAGCTACTTCACCAAAGCTGTTGATCAGGTTTAGGAGTTCTCTGGTGGAATTTTTAGGGTCACTTATATATACTATCATATCATCTGCAAAAGTGATATTTTGACTTCATCTTTTCCAATTTGTATCCCCTTGATCTCCTTTTGTTGTTGAATTGCTCTGGCTAGAACTTCAAGTAAAATGTTGAATAGGTATGGGGAGAGTGGACAGCCTTGTCTAGTCCCTGATTTTAGTGGGGTTGCTTCAAGCTTCTCACCATTTATTTTGATGTTGGCTACTGGTTTGCTGTAGATTGCTTTTATCATGTTTAGGTATGGGCCTTGAATTCCTGACCTTTCCAAAACTTTTATCATGAACGGTTGTTGGATCTTGTGGAATGCTTTTTCTGCATCTATTGAGATGATCATGTGGTTTTTGTCTTTGAGTTTGTTTATATAATGGATTATATTGATGGATTTTCGTATATTAAACCATCCCTGCATCCCTGGAATAAAACCTACTTGGTTAGGATGGATGATTGCTTTAATATGTTCTTGGATTCGTTTAGTGAGAATTTTATTGAGTATTTTTGCATCAATATTCATAAGGGAATTTGGTCTGAAGTTCTCTATCTTTGTTGGATCTTTCTGTGGTTTAGGTATCAGAGTAATTGTGGCTTCATAGAATGAGTTGGGTAGAGTTCCTTCTTCTATTTTGTGGAATAGTTTGTGCAGAACTGGAATTAGATCTTCTTTGAAAATCTGGTATAACTCTGCACTAAACCCATCTGGTCCTGGGCTTTTTTTTGGCTGGGAGACTATTAATGACTGCTTCTATTTCTTTAGGGGATATGGGACTGTTTAGCTTGTTAACTTGATTCTGATTTAATTTTGGTACCTGGTATCTGTCCATAAATTTGTCCATTTCGTCCAGGTTTTCAAGTTTAGTTGAGTATAGCCTTTTGTAGAAGGATCTGATGGTGTTTTGGATTTCTTCAGGATCTGTTGTTATGTCTCCCTTTTCATTTCTGATATTGTTAATTAGGATGTTGTCCCTGTGCCCTCTAGTGAGTCGAGCTAAGGTTTATCTATCTTGTTGATTTTCTCAAAGTACCAATTCCGAGTTTGGTTAATTCTTTGTATAGATCTTCTTGTTTCCACTTGGTTGATTTCACTCCTGAGTTTGATTATTTCCTGCCGTCTACTCCTCTTGGGTGAATTTTCTTCCTTTTTTTTCTAGAGTTTTAGATGTGTTGTCAAGCTGCTAGTGTGTGCTCTCTCTACTTTCTTTTTGGAGGCACTCAGAGCTATGAGTTTCCCTCTTAGAAATGCTTTTATTGTGTCCCATAAGTTTGGGTATTTTGTGGCCTCATTTTCCTGAAACTCTAAAAAGTATTTAATTTCTTCCTTTATTCCTTCCTTGACCAAGGTATCATTGAGAAGAGTGTTATTCAGTTTCCACGTGAATGTTGGCTTTCTATTATTTATGTTGTTATTGAAGATCAGCCTTAGTATATGGTGGTCTGATAGGATGCATGGGACAATTTCAATATTTTTGTATCTGTTGAGGCCTGTTTTGTGACCAATTATATGGTCAATTTTGGAGAAGGTCCCGTGAGGTTCTGAGAAGAAGGTATATCCTTTTGTTTTAGAATAAAATGTTCTGTAGATATCTGTTAAATCCATTTGTTTCATAACTTTTGTTATTTTCTCTGTGTCCCTGTTTAGTTTCTTTATCCAGGATCTGTCCATTGATGAAAGTGGTGTATTGAAGTCTCCCACTATTATTGTGTGAGGTGCAATGTGTGCTTTGAGCTTTACTAACATGTCTTTAATGAATGTGGCTGCGCTTGCATTTGGGGCATAGATATTCAGAATTGAGAGTTCCTCTTAGAGGATTTAACCTTTGATGAGTATGAAGTGTCCCTCCTTGTCTTTTTTGATAACTTTGGGTTGGAAGTTGATTTTATTCGATATCAGAATGGCTACTCCAGCTTGTTTCTTCAGACCATTTGCTTGGAAAATTGTTTTCCATCCTTTCACTCTGAGGTAGTGTCTGTCTTTTTCCCTGAGATGGGTTTCCTGTAAGCAGCAGAATGTTGGGTCCTGATTGTGTAGCCAGTCTGTTAGTCTATGTCTTTTTATTGGGGAATTGAGTCCATTGTTATTAAGAGATGTTACGGAAAAGTAATTGTTGCTTCCTTTCATTTTTGTTGTTAGAGTTGGCATTCTGTTCTTGTGGCAGTCTTCTTTTAGGTTCGTTGAGGGATTACTTTCTTGCTTTTTCTAGGGTGTGATTCCCGTCCTTGTATTGTTTTTTTTTTTTTCTGTTATTATCCGTTGAAGGGCTGGATTCGTGGAAAGGTAATGTGTGAATTTGGTTTTGTCGTGGAATACTTTGGTTTCTCCATCTATGGTAATTGAGAGTTTGGCCGGGTATAGTAATCTGGGCTGGCATTTGTGTTCTCTTAGTGTCTGTATAACATCTGTACAGGCTCTTCTGGTTTTCATAGTCTCTGGTGAAAAGTCTGGTGTAATTCTGATAGGCCTGCCTTTATATGTTATTTGACTTTTCTCCCTTACTGCTTTTAATATTCTATCTTTATTTAGTGCATTTGTTGTTCTGATTATTATGTGTCAGGAGGAATTTCTTTTCTGGTCCAGTCTATTTGGAGTTCTGTAGGCTTCTTGTATGATCATGGGCATCTCTTTCTTTAGGTATGGAAAGTTTTCTTCTATTATTTTGTTGAAGATATTTGCTGGCCCTTTAAGTTGAAATTCTTCATTCTCATCAACTCCTATTATCTGTAGGTTTGGTCTTCTCATTGTGTCCTGTATTTCCTGGATGTTTTGAATTAGGATCCTTTTGCATTTTGTATTTTCTTTGATTGTTTTGCTGATGTTCTCTATGGAATCCTCTGCACCTGAGATTCTCTCTTCCATCTCTTGTATTCTGTTGCTGATGCTTGCATCTATGGTTCCAGATTTCTTTCCTAGGGTTTCTATCTCCAGCGTTGCCTCACTTTGGGTTTTCTTTATTGTGTCTACTTCCCTTTTTAGGTCTAGTATGGTTTTGTTCATTTCCATCACCTATTTCGATGTGTTTTCCTGTTTTTCTTTAAGGACTTCTACCAGTTTGGTTGTGTTTTCCTGTTTTTCTTTAAGGACTTCTACCAGTTTGGTTGTGTTTTCCTGTTTTTCTTTAAGGACCTGTAACTCTTTACTAGTGCTCTCCTGTATTTCTTTAAGTGAGTTATGAAAGTCCTTCTTGATGTCCTCTACCATCATCATGAGATTTGCTTTTAAATCTGGGTCTAGATTTTCGGATGTGTTGGGGTGCCCAGGACTAGGTGGGGTGGGAGTGCTGCGTTCTGATGATGGTGAGTGGTCTTGATTTCTGTTAGTAGGATTCTTACGTTTGCCTTTTGCCATCTGGTAATCTCTGAAGCTAGCTGTTATAGTTGTCTCTGATTAGAGCTTGTTCCTCAGGAGACTCTGTTAGCCTTTATCAGCAGACCTGGGAGGCTGGCTCTCTCCTTAGTTTCAGTGGTCAGAGTATTCTCTGCAGGCAAACTCTATTCTTGCAGGGAAGGTGCCCAGATATCTGGTGTTTGAACCTGCCTCCTGGCAGAAGTTGTGTTCCAATCACCAGAAGTCTTAGGATCCCGTGGGGAATCCTGTGTGGGTCCTTGAGGGTGTCCAGAGACTCCACTGGCAAGGCACCCTGGTGCTCAAGTGGAACAGAAGGGACTAGTGCCCCACCTCAGGCCAGGTTGCCTGCTTCCCTAGTTAATGCAGTCTCAGGTTCCGCACGATTGGATTGGAGCAGACACTGTGTTCCAATCACCAGAGGTCTTAGGATCCAGTGGGGAGTCATGTGCTGGTTCTTGCAGGTGTCCGGAGACTCCTCTGGGAAGGCACCCCGATACTCGAGTCTCAAGTCACTTTTATAGGAGAGATAATATGTTCATTTAGGCAAGAGAATTGGCTGTTACACATTATAAGAAAGATAAGATTTAACGAAAAGAAAAATGGTAAGGATATATATCATATTTGTGGTTGTAAACAATAAAAATCAGATTGAAGAAACAGGAACTTTTTCTTAATTATAACATAGAAGAAAGAGGGACTTTGTTTTTAACTACAATTAGAAATCTGCTCAAGATAAACAGGAACATTTTTTCCCTCTTTAATCATTTTTTCTAGTCCAGACTTTATCCCCCTCCTGGTCCAGCCTTGACTGTTTCACATCCCACACATCTTACCTCCCCAACACCCCATTTCCACAAGGATGTCCCCACCCTACCCCACCCATCAGACTCCTCCACTCCCTGTGGTCCCAAGTCTCTCCAGGGTTATGCGCACCTTCTCTGACTGAGTCCAAACCTGGCAGTCCTCTGCTGTATATATGCTGGGGGCCTCATATCAGCTGGTATAATTACAAATAGAACCCTTAACTCGCTAAGACTTAACACAGGAGGACAAATAGTTATTACTTCTTAACTTGTCTTGACTTCAAACATAACCCTTAACCTGCAAGGTATGTTTTTCCTGTTTGGGTCTCCTATTAACTTGTAAGGTAGATTGTTCCTGCTTTGGTCTCACATTCTTAGGCTCTTCCAGTTTTTCAGTATTTTAAGGTTTTAACAAAGGATAATTGCTTGTATTCATTGTAGAGTAGAGTAGAGCATATTCAGGGAGATTTTCAAGGTCAGGGAGTACTTACAAAGACCACTTCATTTCATAGAAGGTTAATGGTGCTTTGCCTTAAGTAATGTTCTTAAATTGGAGAATTTTAAAAATCAGAACAAAAAAAAATAATCACAGTGCTTAAAAATTTTGTAATTTATTAAAGGATTAAGTATAAAGATTTAAAATAAATTTAATTCATTTTGTAGCCATCTAATACTTAGAGTTCAGGATTTAACTTATTAGAGAGGGCATATTGACATAAGATTACAATTGCCCACTGCCAGTGGGTTTTATCCTGATGGGTACCAACTAGAGAAATGATATGAAATATACTTCATGAACTTTCTCTTATCACTCATCATTAGATTAAGAAAACCATCCCCTTCTGGTCAGCACCAGCACCAGGGCACCTTCCATGTGGAGTCAGCAGACACTCCCATGGTCCCCTAGAGGACTCTCCACGTGATCTTAGGACCACTGGTGAGTAGAACACAACTTCTGTTCCAATCCAATTGTGCAGGACCTGAGACAGCATTAGAGAAGCAGGAAACCCAAACTGACCAGGTTCACAAGTCCCTTCCGGTAGGGGCCAGCACTTGGTCACCTGGGCATAGCATGGTGGAAACCCCCAAGGTCCCTAGAGGACAGCTTCTGAGACAGACCCTTTTTCGGGCTCCAGACATCCGGGCACCTTCCCTGCCAGAGGAGAGGTGACCGCCCTGCCCGGGAGGGCTTTGATGGAGCACTTGGGGGGGGGCTCCCTCTGAGACTAGTCTGTGCAGGTGAGAGTGTGGACTACAGAAGCTAACAGCTTCTGTGACAGGCCAAAGCAACACAGCTTCTGGGACAGGTCCTGTTTTAGGCCTTCATCTTCTGCCAGGAGGGAGGTCTGAATGCCAGATATCTGTGCACCTTCCCTGTAAGAGGAGAGCTTGCCTACAGAGTGTGCTCTGACCACTGAAATTCAGAGGAGAGAGCTAGTCTCCCAGGTCTGCTAATAGAGGCTAACAGAATCATGAGAGGAACAATCTCTAACCAGAGACTCCTATCTACAAGCATAGAAGAGTATCATTAATAGTGTCAGGGATTGGCTTTCTTACATGGGATGTGTCTCAAGTTGAGCCAGTGATTGTTTGGCCAGTCCCTCAGTCTCTGTTCCAACTTTATCCCTGTGCATCTTGTAGGCAGGACAAATTTTGGGCTGAAGGTTTTATGGGTAGGTTGCTGTTCTCCTTCCTCCATTGGAATTCCTGCCTGGCTATAGGAGGTGGTCACTTCAGTCTTCATGTCCTCCACTAGTAGGAGTTTCAGCTAGGGTCACTCAGATAGACTCTCAGAACTTTCTCATCCTAGGTCTCCAGTTATACCCATAGATGCCCACCCCCATCAATTATCATTCTCTTTCCCAGCCTTCTCCCACATTCCTTCTTACCATACCTGATCCCAATTTCTGTTCTCTTTCTTACCACCTGTCCTACCCAGTTTCCTCTCCCCTCTCCCTCCAATGACTGCTTTGTTTCCCCTTCTGAGTGAAATTCAAGCATCCTCTCTTGGATCCTCCTTGTTACTTAGTTTCTCTGAGTCTCTGGATTATAGCAGTGTTATCCCATCTTTATGGCTAATGTCTACTTACAAGTGAGGACATACCATGCCCATATTTCTGGATTTGGGTTGCTTCACTCAGGATGATATTTTCTAGCTCCATCCATTTGCTTGCAAATTTTATATTGCCTTTGTTTTTAATAGTTGAATAGCATTCTACTGTGTAAGTGTACCACGTTTTCTTTATCTATCCCTCAGTTGAGGCACATCTATATTGTTTCAAGTTTCTGGCTATTATAAATAAAGCTCCTATGAATATATATATATATATACATATATATATGAATATATTTATAAAGAAAGCCATCAATTATTTCCCCAAGCAACAACGGTCCTCAGTATCAAATTAAGGAAAACTACCTCAGAACAGGATCAATTAATAGTTCTATTCTAAATTGTGAGAAGCCTTCTCTTGTCTTGTCAGTAGTTAGTATAATTTCAAACACCATACATTCAAGGTTAGCTATTAAGTCAAACTCGGATTCTTTTCTATTCTTTCCAATGGTCTTGCAAGGATTTGGTAATGAAACAATCAACAACCACCATAGAGATCCACAGACCACTGTCCTATGCTGCAAGTCTTCCTCTATTCATTGGCCAGCCCTTGTGGCATCATTCAGCTTACTAAATTAAATACCACCCTCAAAAAGTGGACCAGGAAGCAGGATTGGGTGGGTTGGGGAGCAGGGCAGGTGGGTATAGGGGATTTTCAGAAAAGAAACTAGGAAAGGGAATAGCATTTGAAATGTAAATGAAGAAAGTATCTAATAAAAAATGTATAAGAGCACACTATGTGCTTACCTTGAGGAACGTCTACAAATCCGGAGGAGATGAAATGAAGCAATGAAACAGAGACATGTTAAACATGTGAAAGTGGCCACGCTGAGAGAATTACGCAGTTCTAGTGTTGGTATAAGAATCTTTAGGCCAAGTACACTAGATCCTTGATTCCAAAAATGTGTTGCCCCTTTATGTTTTTAGTAGAATTCTTTCGTGCTTCAACCATCATGCTTTCTGAAAATGTTTTAGTAAGTATATAAAAAGCTTTCATTTAAAGAATGTTATAATGTACCTTATACGTCTCTAACTAAAAGTAGGAATCCTTTACAATATTTAGTAAGGAGAATTAACCTTTTCTAAATATTGTAATTTTAATGTCAAATTGCTGTCTTTTTGAAGCTGTCAGACAACAAAGACCAAGGGATTTTTTATACCAATTGAACTAAATAAATTTAAAAGATAAATTATATATATATATATATATATATATATATTCATTTTGTTGTTTTCTTGTATATGTTTCTGTCTTTGAGGTGTGGTGCATGCATATATAGTGCATGTGGAATCCAGAAAAGAACAAAGAACATTGGGCTTAGCCTGTTACTCTCTGAAAATAAGGCAACATTTTTCACTAAGCCGGAAGTTCAATGTCTTGATGAGGTGGGCCTGTCATGGAGTTATCATGACCAACCTAAGCCTGCCAAAATGACACAAAAACAAACTAACAAACACAGAGGTTACTGTCACATGCAGCTAGGCCAGACTAATTATGTGGGTCCTGAGGATTCAAACACAGGTCCAAGTGCTTACATTAAAAAATGCTGGCTCCCTGCACCATCTGTTAATGATAATTTTAATTGGATTTTTTGTTTTGTTTTGTTTTGGTTATTTTTTTGTTTTGTTTTGTTTTTTTTTTTGGTTTTTCAAGACAGGGATTTAATTGGAATAAGAGGATTCTCCTTTATAAAGAACATATTGATCCAAAAGGTTTTGCAATATTTTCTTTTTATTTTAGGCATTATTTTCATTTTTTCTTTCATATAATTTGCATAGTAATGAAATTATAGTAAGCATTATAAAGAATTTGCTAGTATTTTAAATTTAATATATGCAAAGTCTGTGTTGAATGCGTATGTAGAGACAGTTTAAATACAACATAATTTTCTACGTGTGTGATTTAAAATAGTCACAATATGATATATATTATTTTAAATAGTAAAGTTATTATCACAATTTTATTTTATGGAGCCCAAATAAAGTCACAGATATCATCTGAAACTAATTACAATTATTAAGAATAGAAAACCATGCATGTTTAATCAACCATTACAGTTTGGTAGCAGATAAACATATTTAAGTTTATTATAAAATTACTAGTATAAAAATGTACTGTCTATAAAAGTTAATCTTACTTGAATTCAAATAAATTATCTGAAAATTATACTGTAATTTAAAAGATTTCATGTTGAAGCTTTCGGTATTTTTCTTCTTTCTAGTATGTGCATTTTCTTTAAGAAATTTTTAATTTTTCTTTAAAGTTTCAGGCTTTTATATATTGTATCTTGGTCATATCAAGTTTCCCAGTGACTCTCCATAAAACTATTGGCAGCACATCTCCCTTCCATTACCACATGTCCGTTTTTTTTTTTTTAACAAACAATGAGTCCATCTATTGAGCCCATTATTTATGGGTAAGACCATTGATGTCTTTTCTCCCCAAGAAGGCTTCGTAAACCCTTTCCAGACTTGTGAGAGTTAACCAACAGTAAAAGAGTGTATTGGTCAGAGTATGATTGCTTTCGCTGTATCCTACAACAGGCGTATGTCCCGAGCAACAGCTTCTTACAACAAAGTTGTGACAGGCAACCAAGAATAGTAGCAAGAGTTTGCCTTACGTACAGAGCTCTGAAGAGTCGGTGATGAATAATTCATAGGTATGCAATCTTGGAATCTGTATTGGCACTGTGATTTTCTTTTAAAAACTCATGTCTTCTGGGATCAGCACTGTTCACCCCTGTAGGTTACCTCAGTTCATTGGGGTTTGTGTTGTTGTTCGAAAATTTTTGTTTTGTTTTGTTGTTGTTACTAATTGTGTTGTGAATTAGACTACCAACTAGAGCATTGTTGTAAGGCTTCTTTTTACCTTCTTTATTTTGGTTATTTGATATCCTAAACCAGTGTTTTCCAACCTTCTTATTAGTATGACACTTGAATTCATTTCTTTATGTTGTGGTGATTCCAAGCCATAAAATTATTTTTGTTGCTACTTCATAACCCTAATTATGAATCATTATGTAAATATTTGATATGTAGGACACCTAATACATGACCACTGTGAATGGATTGTTTAACCCACAAAGGGGGTCACAAATCACAGGTTGAGAACCACTGCATTAGATCCATATTTTATGAAAATAAATGCATACTCAACTTCTCATTTTGAAATCCTATTAAAATGCATATTACAATCTTTATGAATTATTTACTTCTGTGAAAATATGGAAGCATGAAAAATAAGAAAGTTTAAATGCAGTGAAATAAAAAGTGTTTTAAACAGGCTTAGGGGAATAAAACAATATTGTGTTGTAAATATAGAAACACCATAGCCCACAAGTGAAATCAAATTTCACATTTTCTCATTTTCAATGGCACCACTGCCACTTACAATTTTCAGCATGGAATATTCTCTACCAAAGTATATATTTGCTTTTGTTGACAGCCTGAATGTGATTATGCTCTTGTCACCCATAAACAGCTACTGTTTCAAGAGATATTTGAAGTGTTTTCCTGGTCAAAGGACGAAATTTCACACTGGTGGTAACCGTAGGACACTTCTAACTTAGGCAAAGATATATATAGTTCAGAAACTTTGCCACATCTGACAATTTGATGTACTATTCATAACACTCAAATGTCTGAGATCATTTAAACACAATAGTTTTGCATCTTCAAATAGCCTTTTTGACTGTAAAGTTCTGGACACATATAAAGTTGAAACATGCAAAGTTTTAGACATCACTATGAGAAACTGAGATTTTTATTTTTTTTATTTCAACAAATGTAAAGATATGAATTATACTTATCCAAAACTTTTATGACTTCATATTTATTGAACTGCATTGTGTCTATAATATTATTTTCACTGCAATATAATCATACTTTTCAGTGAAGAAGAACTTTTAATAATGTTTTATAGTTATGTCTACAACATGAAATTCCAGTTTGAGAATTTACTTAATGGATTTTACTAGTGATGCATTATATTATTATTATGTTTATAATTATTAATTAATAATGCATTATATTAATATTATATATTATTTTCTGTATTATAGCAGGAAAATAGTATTGCATAAAAACATTATTTCCTGAGAATTTCATGAATTCATTGTTTTTAATAGCAGAGTAGTACTCCATTGTATAAACGTACCACATTTTATGTATCCATTTCTCTGTTGAGGGACATCTGGGTTCTTTCCAGTTTCTGGCTATTATAAATAAGGCTGCTATGAAAATAGTGGAGCATGTGTCCTTGTTATATGTTAGCATCTTCTGAGTATATGCTCAGGAGTGTTATAACTGGATCCTCAGGTAGTACTATTTCCAAATTTCTGAGGAACCACCAGACTGATTTCCAGAGTGGTTGTAAAAACCTGCAAAATCACCAGCAATGGAGGAGTGTTCTTCTTTCTTCACATCCTCGCCAGCATCTTCTGTCACCTGAGTTTTTAACTTAGCCATTCTGACTGGTGTGAGGTAGAATCTCAGGGCTGTTTTGATTTCCATTTCCCTGATGACTAAGGATGTTGATCATTTCTTTAGGTGCTTCTCAGCCATTTGGTATTCCTCAGTTGAGAATTCTTTGTTAAGATCTGTACCCCATTTTTTTCCAGTTTTTTACTAGGTATTTACTTCATTTACATTTCAAATGCTATCCTGAAATTCTCCTATACCACCCACACCCCCTTTCCCCTACCCACCCACTCCCACTTCTTGGCCCTGGTGTTTCCCCTGTACTGGGGCATATAAAGTTTGTAAGACTTATTTGATTCTCTCGAGTCTATCTTCCTGAGTTCTTTGTATATATTGAATACTAGTCTCTGTTGGATGTAGGGTTGGTAAAGATTTTTTTTCCCAATCTGCTAGTTGCCATTTTGTCCCATTGATAATATCGTTTACTTACAGAAGCTTTGCAATTTTATGAGTTCCAATTTGCCTATTGTGGATCTTAGAGCATAAGTCATTGGTGTTCGGTTCAGGAACATTTCTCCTGTGCCCATGTATTCAAGGATCTTAACCACTATCTCCTCTATAAGTTTCAGAGTATCTGGTTTTATGTGGAGGTCCTTGATCCACTTGGACATGAGCTTGGCACAAGGAGATAATAATGGATTGATCTGCATACTTCTACACACTGACCTCCAGTTAAAACATTTGAAATGCTGTCTTTTTTCCACTGGATGGTTTTAGCTCCTTTGTCAAAGATCAAGTGACCACAGGTGTGTGGGTTCATTTCTGGATCTTCAATTCTGTTCCATTGATCTACCTGCCTGTCTTTGTGTTAATACCATGCAGTTTTTATCACTATTACTCTGTAATTCAGCTTGAGGTCAGGAAAGGTGATTCCCCCAGAAGTTCTTTTATTGTTGAGAGTAGTTTTCACTGTCTTGGGCTTTTTGTTATTCCAAAGGAGTTTGTGAGTTGCTCTTTCCAACTCTATGAAGAATGGATTGGAATTTTGATGGGGATTGCATTGAATGTGTAGATTGCTTTCCACAAGATAGCCATTTTTTTTACTATATTAATCCAAGATAGCCATTTTTTTACTATATAATCCAAGAGCATCTTTGCATCTTCTGAGATCTTCTAATGATTTCTTTCTTCAGAGACTTGTAGTTGTGGAAATACAGATTTTTCACATGCTTGGTTAGAGTTACACCAATGTATTTTATATTATTTGTGACTACTGTAAAAGTTGTTGTTTCCCTAATTTCTTTCTCAGCCTGTTTATCCTTTGAGTCAAGGAAGGCTACTGATTTGTTTGAGTTAATTTTATATCTAGCCACTTTTCCCAAAGTTGTGTATGAGGTTTAGAAGTTCTCTCCCCAATTCACCCCTCCTCTGTTTCACTAAAGAAAAAGTGTAGAGACCAAAGGCTATCAACCAAATGTGGCATATTAAGTTGCAGTAAGACTAGGGAGCTCTTCTTATAGCAAGGCTAGATGAAATAGCCCAGAGCTAAAAAGAGGGTCCCCAAAGCAGGCAAACAGCAGCTTGATTCTTCAGTTCACTGTTGTTTGATCATTAGAGGCTTCTCTTATGTTTGAAAATAGATACTTCATTTTATAGATACACTATATTTTAACAACATTTTTCTTTAATTTCTTCCCTACCAATAAAATTGAAATCATTCCTGTCTTCCTATTAAGATAGGCAAACAGTGATGTCTTCATACACTGATGCATGACTTACGTTCAGAACCATCCAAGGAAGTTTCCTTGCAATGCTGCAATCTGTATGTGTATTTTCAGTACTTTAAATAAGATTCCAAGAACCTATAAACATCTAGCTCATTCAGTGATGCTTGGTGACACTAACACTTTATTATATCAGTTTTTTTTTTATTTTAACACACTTATATATACACACACACAGTCACATATATACTGTGTAAATACTCCCATGTTTTGAGATACATTCTGTATATTTAATAGTTACAGTGTTAAATTACACCATGTCTCTAAATGAAGACCAATTATAATGTATTCAACATGACTACTTTCATGTTCCAAATTTGGTAAAAACATGCAACTTGTAGTATATGAATACAACTACTCTTACTAGAATAAAGGCCTTTATTATTTACTATTCTGCAAAGTACCTTGGACACAGAAGTCAGTGGGTACAAAGCTAGCAGCTTACTGTAAGAATGACCTGGGAAACACTGTCACAACTCATTATGCCAGGGGTTTTCAGACATGAAATTATGGGAATTCTATGGCACAGTGGTCAGGAAATTCATCTGTGAAGAGGAAGAATCCATTCTGGAGGTGCATTATCTCATTCTCCACAATGGACTCTAGTGGTCTTGGAAGGGATGGGGGCGGGGGGCTTCTCTTTAACAAAGCATAAAAGGTGGTAAGAAGACCAATAGAGGGAAAAAGAACAACAGGCAAATAAATCTTTTCTTAACATGTCATTTTGACATAGACCACCACCCTATTCTTTCCATTAGACCTTTGTATAGGTGACTCTCAGTTTGTTTCAAGGGTGTCATAGAGCATCTTGAGACAGGCTTTGTAAATTGAAGACCATCTTATGAAAGCCCCTTGAATGGACAGTTCTCAGTACCCTTTCAGTATAAATATCAATGAAGCCAGATCTTTTTAAGGGTTTTTCCTGCATTTCAGGGAGAAAAAAATGCTTAAGGTTGGTTTAAACTCTGGTTGCTTCATTTACAATTCAATTAGAATAAATGTCACTGTAGGCAAATACTGTGAACAACATCTCTAGATTCATTTATAAAGATGCTTACCCGATAATGCAGTCTCAGGCTCATGACTTCACTCCTGTGGAACTTGAGGAAGGCTAGGAAGAATTATAGTCCCTTCTAATCATTAAAATGCATGCATGAAGTACTGCAAACCAGCTTATTTATCACTCCTGAAATGCTGACAAGAGCCTTAAAGGCCTACTTCTTCACCTAGGTGTAGCAAGAAAATTTTCCTATCTTTACAGATGGAGAGATATTGTGGATATGTATGTTCATTTGTATAGAGAGCAGGGTATGGACAAAAACATGGTTAGCTATTGTTATTTCCCAGCATTCACTTTGTGTATAAAAGCATGCATCAGAGAGATTGAGGGCATATTGTTAACTTACTATAATGTAACAGCATTCCCTGAATAGCCACATTATCATAACCAAACCCCTAAAATTGATTCTCCTTTTAAATAACTTGTTCATATTTGAAACTTCTAGTTTTTAGTTATATTATCTAATTTATAAAATCCTAGGTATACTTGTATCTAAAGGTTTTACTGATATTGATTAGTTTATAATATATCATATATTTTATTATATGATAAATAGAATGATAATCTCATAGCTTATATAAATGAATGTCACATATAATAGATAAGATGACAAAATTTGGTCACACTATTTTTGTTACACTATGACACAACTGAACTTTTTCTTGTCTTTAATTATGAGATATATAAGTTGCTTCATATAAACCCACTCATTGAAAATAATTGTATTTTGAGTACACAGATTATTTATATTTTAAATACCTTCTCATAATAGTTTTAGAGTCGGTATGAAATGGATACCTTAGTTAATGATTGTAATTTTCTGAATTAGAATTGCAGCTGGAGTGAAACCAATGCCTTCAAATGTTTCTACCTCACTCAACAGCAAAGCTGGAATCACCTTTAAGTAAAGTGCTTATAAAAAGCAGTTAAGTGCTCTTAGTAATTTTCAAGGAATATGTACAACATTGCCCATCATTTGAACTCTTCCAGATTTCATTTTCAATAAATTTAAATTGCTTTGTATAGTGGAGAGTAATTTAAAATTATTGAAGTGCTCTAAATTTCACAGTAGAGTACCTATAAAATATAAAGTCTTTCAGTGATATAAATCACCATGCACACTTTAGAGCAATTTCAACAGATCAAAGGCTCTGATTTTTAGTTTTCACAGCCTTAATTTAAAAGAATGAAAAAAAAAGCCATAGCAAAATAGCATTTATCACCAGTGAATGTAAAAACCAAACTGAATTTTAAACTGCCTTAAAATTTACTCAAGTGAAACATAATTATGCAAGTGATAAAGAAAAAGGGTAGTTAAAGTTTAACAAAAATTTAAAATAATTTAAATCTCTTCTTACATTAAATTACATTCTTACAGTGTTATATTTCTAAAATGGAGCAATAATATGTTTTTCTGTTTTGCACATAATGTGGGTATGTGATAGTGACAATGCTTACCTGGATTCTTCACATGATTCATCGATTAAAACATGAATTGATTAAATATTATGAATAAAAAATAATAAGCTAATCCCATAGGAAAATATTTCAGGGAATACATATTGAATGAATTAAACCAGTTCAAGTTTTAAGTTACCAAATTCTTGTATTGATTCTAACATAATTCTACATAGAAAACTACTTTAACCATTACTAAAGATACAGTATGTTTTATATGCATAGCTAAGTAAGATTTCCATAACTAATAAAGTGAATAATTAGATCCTGAACAATAAAGTATGGTATACAATGAAGCTTGATGGTTAACAGAACTGTTTTATGGCAAAGTTCTAAATGATATGAAAATATGATTAAGACAAAGGTACAACAAAAGCCATGTTGTATATTATTCGAGAGTATGTGTGGGTTGAGAGCCTTATGGGACAGGACCACAGAACAGGAAAGAGATACAATTATGCTTGTGGAGTATTATGACGAGAGATTTGACCTTTGAACTAGCTCTGCTGAATAACCAAGGAGGAGAAAACAACAAAACAGTGGTTTTGAGGACCTCATCTACCCTCACAAGAGAAATATGTTTTTTTTTTTTCATGGAGAACTGTTCCTCCTCTTATGAGAGCTTATTAGTCCCTTGCCTATGTTCTGAACATAAAACATGGATTGCTATGCATTCCAGTAAGAGGAATCTCAGTAATAGGGACAGAAAAGTCCTTTGTTGAATAATTCCTTCATTTTTTTTGAGATTAGAATGTAATTTTATTATTTACCCATTTCCAATCACCTCTATACCCTATCTTTTCTCTTTCAAATTCATGGCCTCTATTTTCATTAATTGTTGTTATTCAATAAGACAGAATCATGGTATCTTTTTGAGATGGAAAGCAATACACATAATTATGTCAAAATATGCAACAAATGCCAAAGAATTACTTAAATGTAGAAAACAATTTATGAATTAAGCTTGTAAATATGTCCACATTAATTTAATATTAGGTTGCACAATATGAAATTAATAAAAATAAGACTGAAAATGTGGAAAATCATTGGTTTCATCATCATACCCAAGGATATGAACTCATACACCATACACACAGAAACAGTCATACAAATGACTCATAGATGAAATGTCCAACATGGGGAGAAGGAACTTGTAGAATCCACCTCGAGTAGAAAGACAGGGTATCAGGTGGAGGGATGGGGTTGCCATCTCACAGCCAAAAACTCTAACTCAGAATTGTCTCTGTCTAAAAGAATTGCAGAGACAAGAATGGAGAAGAATGTGAGGGAAAGGAGATTCAGTGACAAGCCTAAATTGGGACCCATCTCAAGGGGAGGCTCCTAGACCTGGCTCTATTACTGATGCTATGATGTACTTACAAAAAGGAGCTTAACATAGCTGCCCTCCAAGCATGCCAATAGGCAGCTGAATTAGACAGACACAAATAATTACACCCAACTAATAGACAGAAGCTGCGGACCCCTGTGGTTGATTTAGGGAAAGATTGGAAGAAGCTAAGGAGGAGGGCAACCCCATAGGAAGACCAGCAATCTCAACTAACCTGGACCTCCAAGATATCTTTCCAGACACTGAGCCACCAATCAGGCAGTGTACACTAGCTGATCATACCTGACACATATAGAGCAGAGAACTGCTTGGTATGGCCTCAGTGAGAGAAGCTCCATCTAACCCTTGAGAGACTTGAGGCCTCAGAGAATGGGATATCCCAGACTCAGAAATCAAAAAATGGTATGTATTGGTATATATTTACTTGTATGTGGATATTTGTATTTAAATAAATGATAATTAGCTATAATCAATAGATCCAGGGTAGCTAGATATACATGAAGGTACTAGAAGGAACACATAGATCTTCCTGGGAAGAAGATACAAAACAGATTTTAAAAGTGAACATGGGGTGGAGGGGCTATGAATGAAAAATTATGTGGGGAGTGGATAGGGAGATGGTTTTGAGAGAAGAAATGATGGGGAAACAGAATTGGGGGAATGTGCATTGAGGGATGCCATAAGGATGGACCATCTAGAGACTGCCATATCCAGGGATCCATCCCATAATTAGCCTCCAAACGATGACACCATTGCATACACTAGCAAGCGTTTGCTGAAAGGACCCTGATATAGCTGTCTCTTGTGAGACTAGGCTGGGGCCTAGCAAACACAGAAGTGGATGCTCACAGTCAGCTATTGAATGGATCACAGGGCCCCCAATGGAGGATCTATAGAAAGTATCCAAGGAGCTAAAGGGATCTGCAACCCTATAGGCGGTACAACATTATGAACTAACCAGTACCCCAGAGCTCTTGACTCTAGCTGCATATGTATCAAAAAATGGCCTAGTAGGCCATCACTGGAAAGAGAGGCCCATTGGACACGCAAACTTTATATGCCCCAGTACAGGGGAACGCCAGGGCCAAAAAGTGGGAATGGGTGGGTAGGGGTGTGGGGAGGAGGATATGGGGGACTTTTGGGATAGCATTGGAAATGTAATTGAGGAAAATGTGTAATAAAAAAAATATTAAAAAAAAAGAAAGCTAGTGTGGTGGAAGATTCTTTATTTTTCAATTTTTTATTAGATATTTTCTTCATTTGCATTTCAAATGCTATCCTGAAAGTCCCCTATACACTCCCCCTGCCCTGCTCCCCAACCCACCCACTCCCACTTCTTGGCCCTGGTGTTCCCTTGTACTGGGGCATATAAAATCTGCAAGACCAAGAGACCTCTCTTCCCAGTGATGGCCGACTAGGCCATCTTCTGCTACATATGCAGCTAGAGACACGAGCTCTGGGGGTACTGGTTAGTTCATATTGTTGTTCCAATTATAGGAATAACAGCTCCTTGGGTACTTTCTCTAGTTCCTCCATTGGGGGTCCTTAAAAGTATATGAAGGCAATCCTAAAGAAGTTTCCAAATAATGAGGTAATAGAGTCCAAACTGTACCCCTCTTGTCCCCATAAGAAGGCCTACACAGGTCCGCACCAGGTCCTTTGTGTATATGTTAAGTTTTAATTTTGGATAATAATAGAACTCTTGAGTCTATGAATGAGTGGATCTCTGATTCTTGGAACTTCTTTTGGGTTCTTTTACTTCTGTTGGATTCCTTTCCCACCTTCAATGGAATGCATTGTGTTCTATTTTGTTATGTTTTAGTGTTATACCTTAGAAGACTTTTTTTCTGTTGAGAGACAGATGGGAATATGATATGAATCCAGATGGAAAGGAAAATCAGGAGGAACTGAGAGGAGGAAATGGGAGAAGAATCCTTAATCGGGACATATTGCTTGAGAAAAGATTATAGATTTTAATAAACGCGAGAAATGGTAAAACAATATTAAGAAATTTACTACAAGTTGGACGAGACGGTTCAGTGAGTAATGGTTGTTTCTGCAATGTCTGAAGAGCTATGTCCCATCGAGGGGATGATCAGCATGGATGGAGAAAACCAACTCTGACAACTTGTCACCTGATCTACACATGTGCTGCACAGAAAACGTACACATATATACACTATTAAGTAAATGGATGAATAAATACATAATGTTTTATATATATGAAGCTATAACCTCTAACATTTTTTTAAAATCTCTAAATTTTATATTTTTTACAAAGGCTACTAATATTTGCCTCTTAGGTTCCTATTGTTGTGAACAGACACCATGACCAAGGCAACTCTTATACAGGAAAACATTTGATTGTGGCTGGCTTACAGGTTCAGAGGTTCTGTCCATTTCAGCGAGGTAGAAGCATGGCACCATCCAGGCAGACATGGCACTGGAGAAGCTGAGACACTCCTATAATTTTCATTGGATTGTTGGCAAAAATAAATGGCTGATCCAAAGTTAAATCAATCTTAACAATCATATATATATATATATATATATATATATATATACACATACATATATATATACATATATATGTGTGTGTGTGTGTGTGTGTGTATATATTTTTTTTCCTGAACTCTAAACTAAGTGTAAATGTCTTCTTCATGATTATTAAATATAGAAACATGGGGTTTTTCAACTGCAATGTTATTGAGAAATAAAGGTACCATTTGACTTTTTTTCCCCCATAAATCTACAAGGAGAATAGGCAAGATTTATTCACTGAGTATAGTATAAATTCTTTTTTTTCCCTTTATAGCAGCGGTTTCCAAACTTCTTAAAGCTGCTACCACTTAATACAGTTGGGTAACCCCACAACTGTATTTTTATTGCCACGGACTGGGCTCAATTGCCCCCCTTCAATCTGTGGGAATCAGGGGTTCTGGCTGGTGGACATGGAGCCAGAGAGAATTGACAGACAGACACAGACACAAGAGAGTGTGCTGGATCTGAATGTTATTTGTCAAATCGAGCATCAAACTTTTTATACAGAAGAAAATGGGGAAGTTAGGTGACACATCGGCAAGGTACAATGAGGTTACCGGATGCTTAATGACTCTTACACAAAACACAGGAATGCAAACACAAAGTCTGTCAGGAACTGGGCAATAAAACAACTGAGACAAAGTCAGCTCTATCTAAGGTCAGCTATATTCTTAGAAGCCAGGTGTGAGATCTTTACACTCCTTGGGGCTTTCACTCCCAAGTCATGGTTCTAATTAGAGAGTTCTGCTCTAGCTAACCTTCTCATGAATAATGCAATACTCTAAAACCACAGCCTGATCTACTTCCTAAAGCATTGTAAATTCCTGTATGTAGGAGCAACTTGGCTGTTATTCTAAGTGATAGTGTGTGTGGGGGGGGGGCAGGGGGACTTTCTACTAATAAGTAATGTAGTCTGCTATACATAACTATAATAAAAATTCTAAACTTAGGTTGCTAAACTTGCCCTGAGATTTCTAACTCTATGTAGTAGATAGTAATGCCTGATTTCTTTCACTCTCTCTCTCTTACAATACTAGAGGCAATTCTGAATGTCACTGAATAGGCAACACTCTTACTGAATTTCAAGCCCAGAGTTGGCTCAGGGACTACCTAGGGCACTGGTGAAGACCGGGAGCAAAGTTCAATTTTGCTTAGGTATTTGTCAAATCATTGCTTGGAGGCACCTATAATAAAACAATACTGAAAGAAAGCATACAGATCCATTTGCAAGGTCAAGTTTGGAGAATATGTGCTATGGGATGCCACAGTTCCAGGAGACTAAGTTTCCGTGAATTTTTGCCTCGGGACTGCATCCAGGCTTTTGGCCTGTCATGCGTGTCACTACTGAAGTGTATGGTGGCATTTTATTGCTACTTCATAAATGTAATTATGATTTGTAGCATAAAGCAATATCTTCAGATTGTTCTAGGTGACCCCTGTTAAAGAGTTGCTTGACTCCAAGTGGGGTTTGACCAACAGGTTTAGAACTATTGCTTTATAGCCTTCTTCTGATTAGACTAGGAAATCTATAAAATGTTGTAGTTTCTAGGAATGAAATGTTAAAGTCCTTGAACAACAGGTCTGTAAAGGGTTCTGATGATTTTGATTCTATTCCAAAAATATATTCTATAATTAAAACTAAAGTAACATTATACCTGCAACAATATGGAAAATCTATTATTACCAGCTCTCTAGAGAGAAAACAATGCAAGCTAACATTTCACTTCAAATAATTATGTGATAATTAGCTAAAATTCACTGAGTCATGTTTTTTTGTGTGTGTAAGTTTCGTAAACTTTCCCTTCTACTATGTTTAACAGGTTATGGTTTCCAAAGGAAAGACTTTCCGTTAACTTTAACATGTGTTTTATAATTTAGTAATAGTATTTTCATAAGAGGCTAGTGTAAGTTCATGTAGGTGTAAGAGTTCATAAAAAATAATCTAAGAAACTTTAGGGTCTGGAGAGATGGTTGAGTGCCTAAGGTACTGGCAAAGGGCCAGACTTGGTTCCAAGGAGTATTCATAATCATGGATAACTCAATTTCCGGGGGATCTGTTGCCCACTTCTGATTTCCATAGGCACCATGAAATCACAATGTGCATATAAAAGTAGTCAGGATAATTACACATATAAACTAAAGTAAATAAACCTAATTTATAACTGAAAATCTAAAATATACAGATAATGAAGATATAAATATCTTCAAGTATCTAAAATGTTGTCATGAAAAAATTTTATAAAGATTAAAGTGTGATTTGCATAATTAGAATTTGAAGAAATAATTTTATGATCTTTTAAATATAAAACAACATAAATTAGAAATTGATTGTATCCCCAGTAGAGTGCAAAGAACAAAAATATTATCTTATTAAGGTTTTAAATAGACACAAATATTGTTTTATTACTCAAAAATAATAATCTCTAAAATAGGTTCATATATTTGACAGCCTAGTCCCAGTTGTTGGACTGTTTAGGAAAGACTTAACATATATGTCCTTGTTGGAAGAGGTGTGTCACTGGACATAGGTATTATGTTTTCAAAAGCACATACTTGGCTTTCTCTCTGCCTGTTTCCCATGAGTCTAGACTTAAGTTCATACCAATTTTCTGGGACCATGATTATATGGCTACTGTCATGTTGTCTGTCATAATTATGGTTTAACTCTCTGAAAATGCATGCAAGCCCTCATTTAAACACTTATTTTATCTTGGACATAAAGTATTGTTGTTTCAATAGAGGATTAACTAAGAAAGATTGTCTCATACAATTCTGATGAAACAATAAAGGCATTATTTGAAAATTTTAAGTAGTAATATTCATGCTTTTTTAAAAATCTCCAAACAGACAAGTAAATTTATGAATTCTAGAGTTCTATTATATATAAAAATGACAACATTACTGAGAGTTCAAAATTTTCCTTTGATTTATTTAATAACTTAACAAGTGTCTCTGCCTGTATATTCAAACCTGTTTCAGAATGGATTCTAAGAAATTAATATAATTGCTACAAATAAGTCTTGAAAAATAGGAGCCCTTATGGAGATAAGTCTTCAGGCTAATGGCAAAATGTCAAGTCTTGACCACAACCATTTACTAACTATCGGAAAGTGCAAGTAATTCAATGCTGCATAAGGCGTGGACTGGAAAAGGTATGATGGTGGGATAATAGTATAAAATATAAGATCAATCACAGTAACAGTGAGATGTACAAGCAATTACAGTAGGGTATGTTTATGGCAGCAGTGAAATGATCTAAGTGGGAGGAAGCTGGAGGGACTGAATTAGCAGTAACGGATTGAAACTATAATGAAAGAATATAGAGTGGTAGAAATTAGTAGAAAATAAGAAAATATTTTACAATTAAAATCATTAAGTATGGTGATAAACAAGAATTTGTTAAGTATGAATGCTTTTAAAATATATTTAAGGCTGAGTACTTGGGAATATATTACATATAGAAAAGGGAGGAGCTAGAGAACACTGTCTCTCCCACCTACTATGGATTGCCTATTGCTCTTCATTTAGAGGTTGGATCATGCGGCATTTCCTTAGTCTATTAGAAAGTTAAGATGAGAAACAACAAATGTAATCAATACTGTTTTCTTCGTAAGAGTGTGTGTGTGTGTTATGTAATAATAGTTATTAAAGAAATACAGACTATAGTTTTTCAAGTACTCCGAATTTGGGGGCACAATAGAATTTGAAGGGGAAGACACAGTGATAGAAATGATGCTAATAAAATACTCATAAATGGTGGAGAGGTAGATCTAGGGGGGAGGGGAGGGAGGAGCTGAATGGAGTAGGTAGATAGGAAATTGCACTTGGGTATATTTCATGAAGGAAAATGTATATTCAGCAACAAATTTTTAACAATTAAAAATCTTACTTTGATGACAGGTACTGTTTAATGTTTTACTATTTATATTCACTGAATAAAGTTTAAGGAAGTTTAAACATATACATTTAAATATTTACCATTTTTGAACAAAAATCTATAATTTTTTCTTGAAGCTCTTTAGCATATGCCATACTAGTTATCTATAGCTACCTACAGCATAAGAGCTCAGCAAAATGTCTTGTAATCTACATTTCCTTCTACCATTTACCCATATTCTAGTAGGCATGTTTTTTTTATAACTTGTATGTGAAAAATTAACTTAGATTCCACCTATAACAGAGATAATAAATTACTGCTGTTTTCTCTGCCCACACATTTCACTTAACATACTTGTACTTTTCATTTGAATTTCATTATTTTCATTTTATTTCATTATTTTAAAAGCCTTTAAAATTCTATTGTGCATATGTGACATTACTATTATTTACTTATAAGTTCACAGAAAATAAACTTGTTGCTTTTTTTGGCTGTTGTACATCATTCTTCAATGATAAAAATACATACTTGTAACTGTCAATTTGCTAATTCTTTTATAATACTTGCTAGATGGTTCAATTCACCGGTTTTGGCCCAAATTCTTCTCCAAGCTGCTTGATTCAACTGGGCATCCCTTGGCTTCTGACCGAATTGTTCTGCTTGGCTTCAAACCAACTCTTGAAATTTGTTCTAATCTTCTAGTTCCCTACACTCTGGCTTCAGCCACCTTTCTTGACCTGCAAGGAACTCCATGAACTGAAAAACAAACTCAATTCCACTGCACAGCACTCACTGCACTGACTCCCAACTGATTGATTCTCTCGCACTGTTTTGCTCTTTTTTTTTTTAACATTTTTTTATTAGATATTTTCTTTATTTACATTTCAAATGCTATTCCGAAAGTCCCCTATACCCCCCCTACTCTGCTCCCCTACCCACCCACTCCTGCTTCCTGGCCCTGGAATTCCCCTGTACTGGGGCATATAATCTTTGCAAAACCAAGGGCCTAGTGTCCCTTTCCCGTGCTGTTCTCATGCCAGTTGGTCATATCTAATCTTTGATTCGTTCTGTCAAATCTTTTTCTGATTTGTTACTTTGTCTACCATTCAATTACTGTCACTGCCAAACTGATATTTCCTTCTACAAAGTAATTTTACCCACATTATTTGGAATAAAAATATATCTGTGTTTCACCTAGAGGGATTAAAGGAGTATACAAGGATATGTCTATTTTCAAGACAGATTTTAAGACCTAGAAGATCTATGGATGTGATCGCTTGTATTGTTGGATAAAAAAAAAATCATCTACAGTTACTTTAATATAAGATATTGCTGACATCAACATATTATCATTTTTTCTTCATGTTTAAAAAATCTTTTAGGAATGGATTTTTTTTTACTTTAAAATTATGACTATTTTCTTTCAAGTTCATAAACAAAATTGTAATGTCATCTGTTAATAATTCAACACATCAGTATATATTAAAATAATGCCATGTAAAAAAGTGGTGTGATAGTTTGTTATTTCTAAGATATAATTATCACTTAGGTCATACTACGGTAATTATAAGACTAGCTATAAAACAGAAATTTGATGAAAATATTTTACTACTAAAACTATTTATTACTAAAATGTTAATATCTATGTGTGCATAAAGGGGCAGCTTTTAACGTTAAAAATATTTTCTTGAGTCCTTATAACAGAGCATTTACACTAAGTAAAAATTTCACCAATTTTTCTTTATACTTCTTTCCCCCTTTTCCTTAAAAATAATGTCATAAAATAGTTTTATGGTTATATCACTTTCTAGAAACTTTCCCATATATTACCTCTTTTTACTTTTTATTACATGTAAGTGTGATAGGCCTGCATATTTCAAGTGACTGCAAATTCTGACTGAGGACAGAGGCACATGATCCTTGGATAGTAGCATAATAGTTTATTGTGAGCCACTTGATATGATTGCTGCAAAACCATCCCAAATACTTGGTAAGAGCTGTAAAATCCCTTAAAATCCGATCAGGCTCTAAAGTTTCATACAAGTTTACATTTAGATCCTTTGCTTATTTATATTTGCTTTTTTATTATTTCATTTTTTTGTGAGAATTTTGGCAATGTATTTTGATTATATACATCTTTTTTTTTTTTAAATTCTTACTTCCAAGTCAATTATCATTTATAGAGCCTGTATATTTTGAGAGAAATGCAATTCCACTAAGTGGAGAGAGTAAATAAATACCCTTTCTTTGTATGACATAGTGTATTTTTGGAGTATAATCTCTGGAGTATATAGCAGACTAAAACATGCTATTACATTCTATGTATATGTTCTGTACAAAATAGAAGAAAAAGGAAAGGCTTCACTGAGGAAGATTGTAGCGACTCTGCTGCAATGAGAAGGCCCTTTTTCATCACAAATTACATGAAAGGAATGTGTATTCCTCAGTGACTTGACTGACTAGAGGAATAGACAGGGCCCATGAAATGAGAAGAGACAGAGATACACAGGGAGAGGTGCTAATGTGGGAGCGAATAACTTGAAACAATACAAACAAAAGTAAAGAAAAATGTGGTAAATCAAGAACATATAACATTTTAAGATATAAAGTCAAACTGACTGATTTGTAAGAGGCAATGTTTGATCAAAATATATAATATCTGATCCATTTTGTTGGTGGTCATAAATGTGTTGATATAATATACAAGTAGAAATAATTTCTTACCCACAAGAAATGCCAGCAATAAAATATATGAAAACTAAAGAGCTATTAGGTGTTTAAATTCCCTCAGTGTGAGATTTAAAGACACGTAATAAAAGGCTACAGTACTCATATATTATATCACAGTTGTTCAAAGAGGCTTAAAATGTAAAATTAAAAACAATAAAGCACACAATGTTTCTCATAGTGTGATAAGAGGAGTGCGATGTATTTTTTTTTTACTTTTGAAAATTAAATTATTTTATTATTTTAATTGTTACGTTCCTTTATTTATCTCTCCTTCTTTACTTGGTGATCCTAAGATTTCACAGGCATGACCTGGTTCTCCTAGTTGAAAAACAAATGAATCCCCTCTCCAGGCATTTGGTCATCCATCTTCATTCTCAATATCCACATGTCATTATTCCCTCTTAGTTGAAATGTCTTCCCAAGTCTAATTCCTAGCTCCATCTTACCTTCCTGCAATCATTGTATTCTATTTCTGGTCCCCATATCTGTCCTCATTTCCTCTGAATACAAAAAAACATTCTCAATATCAAACTTTGATGACCAAGATTTTATGTTCTGTTCCAGTTATTGGGCATGCTGAGTATGCATTACAATTGTATTTGCCTTTAAATATTTAGCATCATGGTTTTCATGCCCCAGTATTCAGGACTGTAATACTGTTCTCCATCTCTAGAAACAACTCTGCCTATTCCTGTTCCTAGTGCAATCCTATCAGCAAACACTGTTGTGATAAAAAGTTATCATTGATTTTTTTTTCTTCCCTCAATCTAATACAATGTGGTTAAGACCACGGACTACACAACTTAATATGAGCTTGGGTTTCTACATTTTCTAAATGCATACTGTACTTTAAGTTGTGTATTTCAGTTCTTCCTTCTTAAACTCACTGGTAGATTTCAAGAACACTGAATTTAGCACAATCCCAAATTCTTCTCCAAATCTCACTTATTTTATTGGATGTCACATTCATTTACAGTTTAGGATAATATAAGAATTTCTGATTATACTTAAACTATTGCTTTATTCTTATATTGGATGAAATAGAAACTAAATATTACAAACCTATCACACATTTTCAGATTCCCTCATTTGCAGTGGTTATATACTTTACGTTTAACTCTGAAATGCACCCTACAATATTAATTAATATTACAAAATCTAATTATGAAATTTAAAACATACAGTCAAATAATATTATGTAAGAGCCACTGATTTCAGTATTTAAAAAATACACCTTAATGCTGGGTACCTGCAACTGATTTATTCTGAAAGGAAACCTTTGAATGCTTTATGATTTTTGAAGTCTAAAAGACTATATCTCAAATATTTATTTTTATTGCAGTATTTCATTATTTTAGTCTCGGCAAGTCTGAATCTCACTATAAAATCAAGTTGTTCACTAATTAGACAGATTAGCCAGCTCTCCCTCCCAAGTGCTGTGAGTAATGTTTCATCCCATTTATTTGATTCAATAAGCATGATACCAACAAATAACAAAACTATGTGGTGTTAGTCTATGTCTTGTTTAAAAAGCACAGCTATTGGATGGATCACAGGGCCCCCAATGGAGGAGCTAGAGAAAGTATCCAAGGAGCTATAGAGATTTGCAACCCTGTAGGTGCATCAACATTATGAACTAACCAGTACCCCGGAGCTCTTGATTCTAGCTGCATATGTATCAAAAGATAGCCTAGTCGGCCATCACTGGAAAGAGAGACCCATTGGACTTGCAAACTTTATATGCTCCAGTACAGGGGGACGCCAGGGCCAAAAAGTGGGAATGGGTGGGGAGGGGAGTGCAGGGGAGGGCATGGGGGATTTTTGGGATAGCATTGGAAATGTAATTGAGGAAAATACATAATAAAAAAAAAGCAGAGTCAAATATTTCTTTCCAAGAACAACCTTAGTTAAAGAGAAAACTGAGATTTGCTGCAGGTGTGAATTCTGGAATCTAATGACCACATTGCAAAGTGAGTCTCTGTCTGAGTATTAATATTTGAATCTCTTTCATTTCTAAAACAAACAAAACAAACAAACAAACAAACAAAAAACCCAGAAACATCTCTAAGTAGCATTGCCAGTCAATTTAGAAATTCTCAAAAATCTGCATACCGCCCTTTTTCTAGCAATAGCTATCTGAAGAAATAACTACAGAGCATTTCCATCACTATCATTAATGAGCATCCCATATGCTTACTTCAGATGATTTATTGGTTGATGGTTAAGTGGTACCATCTCTGAAAATATTACAATCCAACCAGTGTAATTACAGTTTCTACTTTCTGGTAGAACCTGATAATTTTCAGTCATAGCCAGGTGTACTGGCTAGTTTTGTATCAACTTGACACAAGCTGAAGTTATTACAGAGAAAAGAGCTTCAGTTGGGGAAATGCCTCCATGAAATCCAGCTGTAAGGCATTTTCTCAATTAGTGATCAAGGGGGAAAGGCCCCTTGTAGGTGGGACCATCTCTGGGCTGGTAGTCTTGGTTCTATAAGAAAGCAAGCTGAGCAAACTAGTGAAAGCAAGCCAGTAAGTAACACCCCTCCATGGCGTCTGCATCAGCTCCTGCTTCCTGACCTGCTTGAGTTCCAGTCCTGACTTCCTTTGGTGATCAACATCAATGTGAAAAGTGTAAGCTGAATAAACACTTTCTCCCCCAACTTGCTTCTTGGTCATAATGTTTGTGCAGGAATAGAAACCCTGACTACGACACCAGGTTTCTTTCAAATTTAAATTTCTAGGGTTTTTTTGGTAAAGGAAGAATGGAACACTATTTTGTGATTTTCTTATCATTGTATCAGCACATACACTTTCTTCTCGTGCTTGTTAAAATATATTTAATCATTGAATGTAATTTCTATCTTAAAAACTTCAGTTTTCATTGCTAAGACTTACTGTAATAATAATTTGGTCATTAGCTCAAAGAATAATTTACAACTCTTTTTAAAGTAACAGTGATGGCAGTCTGAGAGAGTTTTTTCAAATGATGACCTTTTTAATGCCAGCTTTGTGTTTTGATTTCATTGATCTTTGTAGACCCCACAACTTAAATCCAAGCAACTCTTCAACCTTCTTGAGGTTTCCATTTACTTCTCTTTTAGAAGACTATGAATTTTCTTTGTGTGCACACTTACTATCTCTCAAATAGTGTTTCATCATTCCTTTCTTACGGTTTACTTTAGCAATCAGGGAATAAGTAGCAATAAGACTTGATTGACAAATTAATATATAAGAAACGATTTTAAGCAAGTTTAACACCAGTATCTATCACTGGATGGATAAGCGTCGAACAATTTTCCAAAACTCAGCATAGCTCCTCACCATATTATCTCAAGCTCTTGTCAATTAGTATATTATGATGTTTGTATATTATGATGATTGTGTTTTGATTTCATTGATCTTTGTAGACCCCACAACTTAAATCCAAGCAACTCTTCAACCTTCTTGAGGTTTCCATTTACTTCTCTTTTAGAAGACTATGAATTTTCTTTGTGTGCACACTTACTATCTCTCAAATAGTGTTTCATCATTCCTTTGCAGAGGGAGATATATTGGAATACGTACTCAACTTCCTCAGTACTCATTTTTATTAGGTATTTATTTCATTTACATTTCCAATGCTATCCCAAAAGTCCCCCACCCGCTCCCCCACATACTCCCCCACCCACCCACTCCCAATTCTTGGCCCTGGTGTTCCCCTGTACTGAGGCAGATACAGTTTGCATGACCAATGGGCTTCTCTTTCCACTGATGGCTGACTAGGTCATCTTCCGATACATGTGCAGCTGGAGACAGGAGCTCTGGGGGGTACTGGGTAGTTCATATTGTTGTCCCACCTATAGGGTTGCAGATCCCTTTAGCTCCTTGGTTAATTTCTCTAGCTCCTCCAATGGGGGCCCTGTGATCCATCCAATAGCTAACTGTGAACATCCACTTCTGTGTTTGCTAGGCCCCAACATAGTCTCACAAGAGACAGCTATATCTGGGTCCTTTCAGCAAAATCTTGTCAGTGTATGCAGTGGTGTCAGTGTTTGGAAGCTGATTATGGGATGGATCCCTGGATATGGCAGTCTCTAGATGGTCCATCCTTTAGTCTCAGCTCTAAACTTTGTCTCTGTAACTCCTATTGTAACTTGGATATTCTAAGTTTCTGAACTAATATCCACTTATTAGCAAGTACATATCATGTCAGTTCTTTTGTGATTGGGTTACCTCACTGAGGATGATGCCCTCCGGGTCCATCCATTTGCCTAGGAATTTCATAAATTCATTCTTTTTAATAGCAGAGTAGTACTCCATTGTGTAAATGTACCACATTTTCTGTATCCATTCCTCTGTTGAGGGGCATCTGGGTTCTTTCCAGCTTCTGGCCATTATAAATAAGGCTGCTATGAACATAGCATGTGAACATGGATCATGTGTCCTTCTTACCGGTTGGGACATCTTCTGGATATTTGCCCAGGAGAGTTATTGCGGGATCCTCCAGTAGTACTATGTCCAATTTTCTGAGGAGCAGCCAGACTGATTTCCAGAGTGGTTGTACAAGCTTGCAATCCCACCAACAATGGAGGAGTGTTCCTCTTTCTCCACATTTCTCCCTTCCACTCCTCCTAGATCCTCCTCTTACATCCCCTTAATTTATCACCCCCTCTTCCCCTTCTCCTAAGAAGAGATGTGGCCTTGCATAGAGATGAACCTTGGCATAGCAAGTTACAGTAAGACTAGGCTTACTATTCTTCTATTGAGGTTAGATAAGGCAGCCCATTTTGGAGAAAGGGATGCAAAGGGAGGCATATAGTCCCTCCTCTGTTTTTTTAGGAGTCCTGTAGAAAGATCCAGATGCACAATTGTTACATATTTGCCGAAAGCCTAGGTCCATTCCATGCATGTTTTCTGTCAGGAGTTCAGTCTCCATGAACACCTATAGACCCAAGTTAGTTATTTCTATAGTCTTTCTCTTGGTGTCCTTAAGCTCTCTGACTCTTTCAATCCTTACTCATCTTCCATAGGATTTCCCAAGCTCCATTTAATGTTTGGCTGTGGGTCTTTGCGTCCATTTCCATCAGTTACTGGGAGAACCCTAGTGACAGTTATGCTAGGGTCCTGTCTGCAGGTATAGCAGAACAACTTTAATAGTATCAGGGGTAGGTTCCCTCTCGTGTCAGTGGTCCAGTCATTGGTTGGCCACTCTCTCAATTTCTGTTTTATAGTTAACCTTCCACATCATGTAGGCAGAACAAATAGTGAGTCTCAGGTTTGGTACCTGGGTTGATGTCTCAATTTCTCCATTAGAAGTGTTCGCTGGTTACGGGAGAGTTCTGGTTCAGACTCCATATCTATAGCTAGGAAGTCTTATCTAGTGTATTCCTTATAGATTCTTGGTAGTTTATAGATTCCTAGATCATAGATTCCTAGCTTAACTTAGCGATGTTCCAAATCCATATCGAGTTGTTTCTCCCAGTATGCCCTCTCTCTGCACTTCCCTCATCTCAGCCTTCCCATTCCTATCTCCACCCACTCTCCTAGCAGTCCTCTCCCTTGACACCCACCTCCATGTCGAATCTATTTTCCATTCACTGTGAGATTCGAGTGTCCTTCGCTTGGACCCTCCTTGTTACTTAATTTCTTTGGTTTTGTGGTTAGTAGTATGGCTATATTGTACTATAGGACTAATATCCACTGTTAAGCGAGTATACAGTATGTTTGTCTTTCTGGGTTTGTGGTACAGACTAAGGATGATCTTTTCTAGTTACAGCAAATTATTTTTGCTGGCTGAGTAAAATTACAATATATAAATGCATCACATATTTTTTTATCCTTTCTTTGACTAAAGGACATCTAAGTGGTTTCCAGTTTCTGGCTTTTATGAACAAGGTCACTATGACCATAATTATGCAGGTGTTCTTGTGGTATGCTGGAGCATTTTGGGCATATGCACAGAAGTGTTGTAGCTGGCTCATGAGGTAAACCTCTTTCCAGTTTTCTAAGATACTGCCAAATTGATTTCCAAAGTAGTTGTATAAGTTTGCATTCCCACAAACAATGGAGGAATGTTTCCTATGCTCCACATTTTTGGCAGTTTGAGCTGTTGTTTATTTGTTTTTTATAAGATGTAATCTCAGAGTTGTTTTGATTTACATTTCTTTGACGACTAAGAATGTGAGCATTTCTTTAAGTATTTCTCAGCCATTAGATATTCTGCTATCAAGAATTCTCTCTTTTGCTTTGTATCTAATTTTTAATTTTGTTACATATTTTGTTGATATTAGTTTCTTTGTTATATATATATATTTGGATGTCAGCCCTGTTATATGGTTAAAATTTTTAAAATAAAAATTTTAAGATAAAATGTTAGTTGGCGAAAAAATTTTCCCATTCTGTGTAGGCTGCTATTTTGTCATTTTGGCAGTGTTCTTTGCCTTACACAACATTTTCAGTTTCATGAGCTCCCATCTATTACTTGTTGATCTTCGTGCCTGAGCTGCTGATGTTGTGTTCAGAAAGGTCTCTTCTGTGCCAATGCATTCAGGGCTATTCTCAACTTTCTGTTCTATCAGATTTAGTATATCTGGTTTTATATTGAGGTCTTTGATCCACTTGGACTTGGGTTTTGTGCAGAGTGATAGACATAGATATATTTGCATTCTTCTACAACAAACATCCAATTATACCAGCAATATTTTTTAAAGATTCCTTCTTTTTTTCCATTGTATAACTTTGGCTCTTTTGCCAAAAATTAAGTATCCATACATATGTGGATTTATGGCTGGTCTGTGATTTGATTCCATTCATCAACCTGCCTTTTTTATGCCACTACCTTGTGGTTTTTAAGATGATTGTTCTGTATAGATTGAAATTATGAATAGTGATACCTCCAGTAATTCTTTGTACTTGATTTTATTAAGATGGTCATTTTTAATGTGTTAATCTTACCAATCCATGAGGATGGGAGTTTTTTCCCCAATTTTCTGATATCTTCTTTAATTTCACTTTTTAAATATTTTATATTCTTCTCATACAGGTCTTTTACTTGCTTGGCTAGAGTAAAACCAAGATATTTCATATTATTTGTGGCCATCATAAAGAACAATGCTTCCCTAATTTCTTTCTTTCTTTCTTTCTTTCTTTCTTTCTTTCTTTCTTTCTTTCTTTCTTTTCTTTCTTTTTTATTTTAAAGACAGGGTTTCTTTGTGTGGCCCTGGCTATCCTGGAACTCACTTTGTAGACCAGGCTGGCCTCGAACTCAGAAATCCACCTGCCTCTGCCTCCCGAGTGCTGAGATTAAAGGTGTGCACCACCACTCCTGGTTCCCTAATTTCTTTCTTACCCATTTATCTTTTGTATATAGATGTCCTACTGATATTTTGAATTAATATTATATCCAGATACCTTTGAAAATTTTGTCAGTTGTAGGGGTTCTCTCACCTAATTTTTGGTCACTTAAGTATACTATCATATCATCTGTGAAAAGTGATACTTTGACTTCTTTCTTTCTAATTTGTATCCCCTTGATTTCCTTTAGTGGTCTTATTGCTCTAGCTAAAATTTATTGAATAGATATGGAGGTAATAGACAAGTACTCACATTTCTTTCCATTTAATTTGGTTGTGGATATTGGCTTGTTGTATATTTTCTTGATTGTGTGTGTGTGTGTGTGTGTGTGTATATATATATATATATATATATATATATATATATATGTATATGTCTTGAATTCATGATCTCTCCCAGACTTTTAGATTTTCTCAAAGGCCTTTTTAGCATCTACTGAGATGATCTTGTGGTTTCTTTGTCTGTTTATATGTTGGATTCAATTGACAGATTTTTATCTGTTGAACCATTCTTTCATCTGTAGGATGAATCCAATTTAATCAAGATGGATGTTGTTTTTGATGTATTCTTGGATTCTGTTTGTGAGTACGGTATTGAGTATTTTTGCTTAATTATGTAATTATTTACTTACACTCCAAACTTTATTTCCCTCCCTGTCTACCCTCTGACTGCTCCACATCCCATACCTCCTCCCCACCCTCCTGCCTCTATAAGGATATCTCCACCCCCACCCCACCTGACCTCTAAAATCCCTATTAACATGTGGGTTTTAGAATGTTGTTTAAGTTTTATTAATGTTTCTTTTACAAATGCTGTGTCCTTGAATTTGTGGAATAGTTATTCACAATTGAGATATCATCTTGGTAGATTTTTTTTCTTTACTTTGTTTATACTGTTCTTCTCTATCTCTTTTGATTAATTGTAGTTGGAAGACTATTTTATTAGATATCTTTTTCTAGTCTTTTACTCTGAGGTAATGTCTATCTTTGATGTTGGGGTGTATTTCCTGTATTCAGCAGAATGATGTATCCTGTTTCACATCTACTCTGTTAGCTTTTCGCTGTTTTGTATTTAAATTGGGGATTTACTCCATTGATATTGAGAAATACTAAAGACCAATGATTACTAATTTCTCCTATATTGACATTGATGGTGGTAGAGTGTGTGTGTGTGTGTGTGTGTGTGTGTGTGTGTGTGTGTGTGTGCCAGCTTCCGTTCTTTTGATATTGCTGGTGTGGAATTATTTACTTTGTGCATTTTGAGTGTTGTTAACCTCTTACGGTTGGAATTTTCCCTCTTTTATCTTCTTCAGGGGTAGATTTGTGTATAGATAGTGTTTAAATTTGGTTTTGTCATGGAAACCAAAGACTGTGATTTGTGGAGACTGTAAGATATCTGCCCAGGCTCTTTTGGGTTTTAAAGAGAACTCTTTCTTATGCTATGAAAATTTTCTTTCAAAATTTTATTGAAAATATTTTCTGGGCCTTTGATCTGGGAATCTTCTCCCTCTTCTATTGCTATTATTCTTAGATTAGATTTTTTTCACACTGTTGCAAATTTTCTGGATGCTTCAGAAACTTTTTAGATTTAATATTTCCTTTGACAAATATATCAATGCCATCATATATAGAGACAGATGGATAGATGATAGATAGATAGATAGATAGATAGATAGATAGATAGATAGATATAGATATAGATAGATATATAATCTCCTATGCCTTCTAGTCAACCATTGTTAGTCTGTTGGTTAATCTTTCATCTTTAATTTCTGTTATTTACCTAACGTTTTCATCTCTAGGGAATCTCTCAATTTTTTTTTCTAATGCTTCTATTTGTGTTTTCATGTCTTTAACAGTTTTATTTATTTTCTTTTCCTATTTTATTGTATTTTCTACTATTGTTCTTAGGCATATATTAATTTCCTCTTTAGAGTCCTCCATCATCTTATAACATTAGACATTATTTCATTTCCTTGTGCTTCAGCTAAGGTATCCATGGTTACCTGTCGTAGGATAACTGGGCTCTGGTGGTACCACATATAGCCCTAGACCTCGTTAATTGTGTTCTTATGTTTGCCTTTAGCCATCTGTTTATCCTTGGTGCCAGAAGACCTCAGTGAATACAGCTGTGATGTGGGTCAGAAAATGGAGCACAGGGGATAGGTTGAAGTTTCCCACTGTGGATCTGTTTTAAGGAGACTTGGCATGTAAGGCCTTGGAGCAGAGTTCTTACCTGGTTGTTTCCTGGTACATCCTATATGGTTGTTCCTGGTGCAGGCAGGCCTCTGGAGAAGCAGGCAAGGTTTGGACAAGAAAACAGAGTGCAGTGTAGGTCCAGGGTTCTTTTAATAATCTTGAACATATATCTGATGCTCAGATTTCTTTGCACTAATATGACATCAGTACTTCCTTGTTAGTCATTGGTGGGATTAAATCCTCTCTATCTCTTACTTTTGTAGCCACATCCACCTCATTCTACAGCTATAATGATTAATTTTTTTCTTGAGTTTCTAGCTACGTACCCCTTTTCCCATATTTTTGCACTTTATCTCTGTGTTAATGGAACTCTTAATAATAGCACACTTATAACAAATCAAAGGCTTTTCATAGTCTACCTAACAACAGTTAAGAGAAATTATTTGTGAGGTAATCAAAATACCATTTTAGCATCTTGCATTTGGACGACTTTTTGAAACTACTCTTAGTTGATGTCCTCATAAAAGAGTCTCAGAGGCAGACATATTTGTATGGGGACATATTAGAGCACTGTTTTCAGGACTAGCAGCTGTAGTGCATTAGGAAGCAGGATTGGGCAGAGGAAAATATGCATTGCTGATGATGCAGTCATACAAGAAAAATGATTGCTGATTGAGGGATACAAAAGCTTCAGCATTTTACTCGGGCAACTTGGAGCTGATGCAGTCATTCTAGATTGCTTCAAATGAAGAGAAATAAGCCAAGTACCTTTAAACTGTAATGCACAGCCACTGAATGTATGTTGCTGGCAGGGGAGATAGAGATTTCAATTATGGGGACATCTTCTTTTACCTAAGGTCAAGATTCAGAGGGAAAATCAGTTATGACAAGGCCATGCTGGACACTTGCAGAAGCTAGGGGGAGAAATATTTCATGCCTGAGGCAGACAACTGAGAAATATTGAAGCAAAATAGGTGCTCATTTCAAAGCCTCAAGGCAATGCTTTCTCTGTACAAAATCCCTCCTTTGTAATGTCTCCTTAAAATAGTACTTAATTTGTCTTTATTTTTAAATCATATGCTACCTCTGTCGATCATATTCTTCTGTCTACCATAGAGTATAATCTCCATAAGAGCAAACCCATTCTCATGTATTCATTTGCCACTCCTAGCATTTAGAAAGTACTTCCTTCACAGTATATAATAGATATTTGTACTGGTGCTGACAGGGAACCTTTTATACGAGAGTACAATAAGCACTTTGATAAAGTTATTCTAAAGAAGTAATAGAGGCTAAGAAAAGCATTACACAGACTCTACAGATATCTACCTCTGTTTTTGATTAAGAAAAAAAATGTTTCTCCAGGAATAGAGGGAATATTACAGTTTTAATCTGAAGTGTCCCTGTGAGCTTGTGTTTAAATGGGTTTTCCTAACTGCTTTTTCCATTTCCTGAGTGTGAAAATATCATATGGTGAGGTATAGTGAAGAAAAGTAGGTCACTAGGCAAGCCTTATACAAACTATCTTCATCACATAGTGATGCTACTATTACCAGTCTACCACCATGCCTTGAAGTGCTCTGGAACTGTGAATGAAAGTTACAAATAAAACTGACATGGGGTTTAAACAAAAGAGATACATTACCAGAAATCTTGATAAAGTGAGAGTCCAGGATCAAGACATTAGGTAATTAATTCTGGAGAAGTCAGACATCATGGACATCTTTCACCTTAATTTTTCTTATTTATAGATCTTTTAAAGGAGAGTAAATCATGAGTTATTTTGGCATGTTAACTAATTTTATAGCATAACTCCTACGACTACCCCTGCTGTGCATTGCAAACTACCAAACAGAAATTATTGACTTTGAATTTACAAAAGAGACACACAATAATGTAGCATAACATGTCATTTTCAGCATATATATTCAGGGATAAAATTATCTGAAAGTAGAATTAAAAGTAAAAATTAACAGAAAAGGGTAGTAAAGAGTGTTACCCTTTTAGCATATTTTTTTTCTCTATGTAGCCCAGGGTGGCCTCAACTCACAGCCCTTCTGTATCTCCCTTTAGAGAACCCAAATTAATAGACTCATATCCAAGCACGGTGATAGACGCTCAGTGTTCTAGTACTATTTGTTTGTAATGGACTAAGTAAAGTTTTAGGATATTTAAAATTTATATTTTAAGGTTGCTAAAAACTTACCATTTTGCTTTCATGGATGGCCATGATCTGTTGCCTCTACAGCACTGTATTTAAATACAGTTGTCTGAATAGACAAAGAGTATAGCACTAAATGAATAAAAAGAATTCATTTGGGGAGCTAGATCATACATGCCTAAAATGTTGAGGTTTATATTTCTTTTCTGATTGTAATAAACATGACATCTTTGGTTTGTTTAAAGCAGTTCTCTGTGTGATAAGTGCTGTGATTTTTTTTGAAAGAATGTAAATTATAGAAAGCATTCCTTTCATTAACAAACCTGGACATAATCACTATGATACATTACTCATTTTACAGGATATATCAGAGGGATACCACTTTGTAGTGTGGTATAAAATAGTTCACATAATCACCAAGTCTTAAAAAAAAACAGAAATTAATTTTTAATCATTTTACAAGTAGGGACTTTGGCTCCTAGCAGGTTCTCTTATTTCATGCTGTAGCTCATTAAATTTGCTGTTGGAGATCCAGCATTCACTATGATGAATGAGGTTCTCGAGACGATCCTGAACTTTCTTGTAAAAAGGGACGGGTTTCACTAACTACATAATTAAATTGCCAAAGCCAATCTTGTGGAGGGCCATTTTTGACAGGACCAGGTAGCAAAGCAAGATCCCAAACTACATACAGCAAATGCTCATGGAATCTTGGAGAATGTTATCATGGATTTACGGTTATTTAAACATTTAAGCTAAACAATTTGTTTATTGAATAGTATATTTGACCAAATTATCTAATCTGTGAAAACTCCATTGTGATTAATAGTGTAAAATGTGAGTGAGGTGTCACTAAGAAATCTCTGGGTGTACGATTGACACACCCAGAAGTAATCTTGAAGAAATGACATTCATAAAACTAGAAAGGAGAAGAAAGAGAAATACACAAAGACTGGACATCTATTTTTATTTACCACTAGAATATATCTATATGAACCTGGTTTGGTTTCCTGTTTTAGGGAAATTGGATTGTGTTGTTATGTCAGAATGCAGATTTCCATTCAGCTAGCCCCATATGTGCTATCAGGATACCCTTTCTAATTCAGTTAGACTAACATATTTTCATTTATCTAATGTAATAAATCTAAGATAAGCAATCTTGTTTTGGAAAATGATTTTCACACATTGCCTAGAATCAATCCCTGGGTGAGAAAAGCTGCGTCTCTTCTCATATGATTGACTCTGTTCCTTTGACCTTTCCTGAAGGACACATCAGAGGTTCTTTCTACAGTCTTCAGAGAACCAAATGGCTTTACTTTTCTTTAGCCCTTGGAGGTTGATCAAACAGCCTATTCTAGCAGACTCATTTATAACTCTGGTTGTATCTAAGTGTTGGGAAACCACAGAAGATCACAGATACGAGTAGCAGAGAAGTATAAATTAGATAAGGTTTTAAACTCAGGCAAATAGCTTCTGTGTTTCCAGGATCAAGAGCAGTAAGTACAACTCCTTTAGCTTGAAACTATAAAAGCTTCTCTGTCTGACTCAGCGTCCCCAGTACACAGTCTGCACTACCTACACAACCCCACAGGATACATCATATCCATTGTGTGAAACCCAGGAGCAGCTCTATTTCTGAACTATACTCTACAATGACAGCTACATGTTTGTACAGTGGCCTTTAAATGTTAACAGAGATGATGTATTTGAAAACGTTTCATAAATGTTGCGAAATGTGTTAAGTATTATTTTCTGTAGATGATAACTATAACTATGGGTTCTTTCGATTGTAAGTCAAGAACTGTTCTTACACGAATCAAACCATTAATTTCTGATGGCGCTTAATTATTATTGAACATATTTTTCTTCATGGGAGCTGTCAGTTAAGTGTGCTTGCCAACTAGCTTGTTTATCAAAACATCCCAGGCCCTTTCCAATTCTCATTTATATGGCATCGTGTTTACCACTCCCATAAATTTGTATTATCAGCACATTTAACTCCTGGGCTATTTTGGAGATTGTGAGCAGATGAGTTGATTCATCATGTGGAGAATTTCTCACATCTGTCATATCCATTTTGCGCCATTTGTTCCTTCCAGCCTCTCCTTTCTCCATGTTTGAATAATTGCCACGGCTTTCCTACTATTCCTGCCACAGAACATTTTCCCTCTAGGATATACTATGCAGTTATTCCCCCATTATCATACCACAAGGTGGTACTTTTTCTTTCAACCTTCTTAAAATAGTTTCTCAATTATGATTTTTCTGCTCTTTTGAATTTTCTTATTAGATCTACACATTTTCAATTTCCCTGCTTACAAATTCATCCATTTTTCAAAATCTGACTAAAATCTCACGTGCTGGAAATATTTACCTCACAGGCACATAAAAGAAATCTTTTGAAATATGGATAGTTTGTAGCAAATATTAGACACATATTTCACCTCATCTCTGAAATTACTTTATAGTAAATTACTAATTATGAAATTCTTTACATATTTCAAGAACAAAATAGCATCTTTTTAGATAGTAAATATTGATTGAAAAGCCTATTTTAAGCCCATTTGTTTTTCTAAGAAGTGTTAAGAAAAAAACTTTAATTAATAATGCAGATACCTGATTATTCATTAGATGCTAGGAGAACATTAGATCTGCATTCTTATTGACTTTGCCCCATCAAGCTGGTTTGTGTCTCCAGGCATTCTTTCTGCTAGGTGAACAGCTGGATACTGTGTACAGGGTTGGCCAGATCTGTGAGTGAAAAAATTAGTCACCAAACAGAAACAGCCCAAAGTAATGAGTCACAGTGATAATAATATCACTCTGGGAAAAATAAAAAACTATAAAGTAGAAAAATTTAAATACTTTTCTATATGTATCATGCAGATAAAAAGTTCAATTCTAAACACTGGATAAAATCAAATGTTAATAACAACAACAAAATAATAATAATGATAATAATAATTTCACTATAGATATTTCACTTGTTGATCATTATGGCATGATTCACTTATAAAATTATTTTACAAGCATTACATACTATAAATGTTAGGGGATATTTTATACCACCAATGAAACTGTTCAAAATATACTAAGTGCACAAAAAATTGAACATTTTGTTTATATCCATATTGTATTTGTACTTTTATCCTAACTACATGTTTCATAATCTACACATATGAAATTGTAAATACTGATAAACAATTAATAAACAATTCATTTTCTTTCTAGCAAATTCAAGATGCAAACAACAGCTTGAAGACTGTCCATATGAGCACTGCATATATGCATGCAAATAAAGCAAATACAGTAAACAACATGGCAGAGTGAATGGACAATGCTGTCAATATAAACGTGTCTGGGCAAAATACAGTCCTGACTCAATGTTTCTGTATTGTTTCTCTGGAGCTTTACTACATACATATTTAATGGGAAACGGAACATTAATTCTAAAAAAAAAAAAATGTTGATTAAAAGCCTCCTTACCAACTCTTACCCACAGATTTAGTGGTCTTTCATACATAGCCTGACAAATCCAGATGAACTTTACAGGGCTTATTAGCAATAAGGGCTTAGAGAGTTATTTATTTCCATCAACCTTAATTTTTCTTTCATTACATATTAAGTTATATGTTTACCGTATTTTATGAAGTTATATGAAAATCTAGCTACTAGATGTTTTTAAATCAGCATCAGGTAATAATTATCACATAGGTTTTTTTTTCTTTAATTACATTTTGTTCACCTCATCTCTGTAAAGTCCTATTGAGCTAATTATGTAGAGAAGCCAGAAAAATGATAACTAGGTATATATGCCTTTGAGTTTGTGTAGTTATCTATCTTGAGCACTGAATAATATACAGACAACCAGTGTCATTCCATGCTTTATGCTTTTAGTTCTTGCTTAATATACAGCCTTGACTTTCACTGATGATAGATTGTGACTTTAAAATGTAAACTATCCTCCTTTTTCTTAAAGTAGCTTTGGGCCATGGTATTCACCACAACCACATATAGGAAATTAGAACACTAAGTCATGCCATGTATTCACTGACTCAATACAGCATGTGTCTAGATTTACACTACTCCTGATCTGTAAGTTTAATGAGAAACTTGAGTTATTTAGACTGGTACTAGAAACCCAGGCCTTTCTTGCCGGTACATGGTTTACAACTGCCCATCTTACTTCCTCCTAATCACTATTCTCTTAAGATTCCCTTACACCAGCATTGTACTAGTATTGGTGCTTATCACAGAAACGGAATTGGTTCTGAATTAGTGATGGCTTTATCTTTAGTGTTCAGTCCATTTCAGAATGCAGTTTCTTAGCATACAACTCATATATTTTACGTTATTTAACAGATTGCACGCTCTTTTTCTCTTTTCATTTATTGTAGCTAGATTAAGAAAATGTGTGCTACTCATGTAGTCCAGTTCCTAACTTATCAGTATCTATGCACATTTCTTTTTGTAACTGACATACGGTTTTTATCAGTTTCTGACACTTACACTCCAGAGAATGATTACAAAGCCTAAATTACCTTTTAATTAAATATTATTCAAACTAATAGCCTTATCTTCACCAAGAAACCCCTAGGCTTCTTGAAAGCTTTAAAGGAGAAATCCCACAAGACCAAAAGAAGCACTGCTGACCAATGGGGGCAAATTTAATAAAATGAAGTAATTAACTTAATGAAAGCAAGGGCTCTACCATCTTTCAGATGTTAACTATTTGTATTGTGTGCATTCCACCAACAAAGAGAGAGAGAGAGAGAGAGAGAGGTCTGAGAAAGCTATTTCTCAGCCTTGTAGAATGTTTTCATTTGTCTTGATAAGCTAGGTAGTTTGCTTCGTCCCTTAACATGATGAAATTCTTCCTCTCTAAAGGTCCTACTTTCTGAAAAATACAAACTTTCCCAACAATATGGTCATGTGGAGTCCATGTCCAAAAACACATTAATCTAGGGATAATATGTCATATTTGAATTATAACAACAGTATTCAAGATTGTTCTTTTGATTATCAAACATCTTAATAAGTATTTAAAATTTTATCAATATTGTTTTAAATTTTATTCTGCTGATTATAGGTAAGGATAAAAGGACCATCAAATATTGAGGGATAACAAATTATATTTTGTAGGCTATCAGAAATCTTTGTTCAGGATAGTTGCACATACCTGTAAACCCAGAATTCAAATAAAGAAGTAGAAACAGCAAATTGTGAGTTTGAGCCCAGGCTTGTCTACATAGTGAGTTCAAGGTCTGAAAGGGATACAGGTAACATATTCTCAAAAAGTAATTATTGAGGAATGCTTTTCGTTGTTGTTGTTTTACGTTTTTTGAAGCACTCTCTCTAATAGCATTATATTTTCTTATTCATTATTTACATTTACAAGGTCGATGATTATTGAGTATTTTGCTGTTAATATTCTCTGTTTACTAGCTTATCATATCTAGAACTTTGATATCCAATAAAGTATTTCAATAAAATCAGGAAGAAGCAGAAATATTTCAATAGCCATTGAAATTTAACTCAGAATGTAAAACCTGATCAGAAAGGCTTACTGCTATAAATACAGAACTACAAAACTTCAGAACAGAAATATTAATTAACAGATATGAAGCACATGGTTTTCTTTCTATTTAATATATTTGAAAATATTTTAGGCTCAGTTTGTGGTATTATATTTTGTCTTTAAAATGCAAATTCTTGGTGCCTGAATAATCTACCCACATATTCAATTTGTTATGCAATTTTGAAATTTCAGTTTTATAAATGAATGACATCTTCCAATTCTTTGTCTTACCAACCCTGCATATAAGTATAATATCTAGTTTACACAATCATTCACTACCAATTTATTAGGTATGTAAGAGTAGCTGTCCTAAAGTGTCAAGAGAATTATCATCTTAAACAGTTATGTAATTCATAAATTAACTTATGCAATTAAAATGAAGGTTCGAAATTAAATACATTTTAGATATAATATTGTAATAACTATAGTGAATGTATGAAGTGATTCTTCAGTATGTTGAAACCTAAATTGCAGATGTACTAGACAAAGGCATTAAATAGTTTAATTTAATTTTAAAGAGATTATATACTTGAAACATTATATTACTCAACTCTTGGGTGAATTTGCTTCCTTTTGTTCTAGAGCTTTTAGGTGTGTTGTCAAGCTGCTAATGTGTGCTCTCTCTAGTTTCTTTTTGGAGGCACTCAGAGCTATGAATTTTCCTCTTAGAAATGCTTTCATTGTGTCCCATAAGTTTGGGTATGTTGTGGCTTCATTTTCATTAAACTCCAAAAAGTCCTTAATTTCTTTCTTTATTCCTTCCTTGACCAAGGTATCATTGAGAAGAGTGTTGTTTAGTTTCCACGTGTGTATTGGCTTTCTATTATTTATTTTGTTTTGAAGATCAACCTTAGTCTATGGTGATCTCATAGGATGCATGGGACAATTTCAATATTTTTGTATATGTTGAGGCTTGTTTTGTGACCAATTATGTGGTCAATTTTGGAGAAGGTACCATGAGGTGCTGAGAAAAAGGTATATCCTTTTGTTTTAGGATAAAATGTTCTGTAGATATCTGTCAGATCCATTTGTTTCATAACCTCTGTTAGTTTCACTGTGTCCCTGTTTAGTTTCTGCTTCCATGATCTGTCCATTGGTGAAAGTGGTGTGTTGAAGTCTCTCACTATTATTGTGTGAGGTACAATGTGTGCTTTGAGCTTTACTAAAGTATCTTTAATGGATGTGGCTGCCCTTGCATTTGGGGCATAGATATTCAGAATTGATAGTTCCTCTTGGAGGATTTTACCTTTGATGAGTATGAACTGCCTTTCCTTGTCTTTTTTGATGACTTTAGGTTGGAAGTCGATTTTATTAGATATTAGGATGGCTACTCCAGCTTGTTTCTTCCTACCATTGGCTTGGGAAATTGTTTTCTAGCCTTTCATTCTGAGGTAGTGTCTATCTTTTTCTCTGAGATGAGTTTCCTGTAAGCAGCAAAATGTTGGGTCCTGTTTGTGTAGCCAGTCTGTTAGTCTATGTCTTTTTATTGATGAGTTGAGTCCATTGATATTAAGAGATATTAAGGAAAAATAAATTGTTGCTTCCTTTTATTTTTGTTGTTAGAGTTGGCATTCTGTTCTTGTGGCTGTCTTCTTTTAGGTTTGTTGAGGGATTACCTTCTTGCTTTTTCTAGGATGTGGTTTCTGTCCTTGTACTGGCTTTTTTTTTCTGTTATTATCCTATGGAGGGCTGGATTCGTGGAAATGTAATGTGTGAATTTGGTTTTGTCGTGGAATACTTTGGTTTCTCCATCTATGGTAATTGAGAGCTTGGCTGGGTATAGTAGCCTGGGCTGGAATTTGTGTTCTCTTAGTTTCTGTATAACAACTGTCCAGGCCCTTCTGGCTTTCATAGTCTCTGGTGAAAAATCTGGTGTAACTCAAATACTGCTGTATAATTACAATGTCGTATGCCAAAAAGCATTTTCAACTTTTAATCATATTTTTATACATTTTTAACATTTTATTTGTTTTTATATTTGTGGTAGTGTTTATAAAGTAAACTTATAGTTTAATTTCATTATTACAACAATATTTAATAAAAATTACTTAGTTTAGGTAAATTCTAACACTTTATAAACATATGATTGTTCATGTGTGTACAGTTATTAGGCAGCATATGCACTTAAATAAACATACGTAAAATGTATGATTATATTTGCAGATGTCTTTAGTCTTTAAATCTCAGAAAATTAGACCCACATTTTCACTTTCTACTACTATAACAAAATATCTGGAATATTCAGTTATAAAGATAATATTCATTTTGACTCACTGACTTTTCTGTTTGTGATGTGTTGACAAAATTGCTCTAAGATTCTTCATAATTTTTTAAATTTTTATTGGTTATTTTATCCATTTACATTTCAAATGTTGTTCCCTTCATGGTTTCACCTTCACAAACTTCCAAACCCACCCTTTCTCCCATTTGCCTCTATGAGGGTTCTTCCCCACCCACCCACCCTCCCATTCCTGCCTCTCCACTCTAGCAGCATCTTGTGCTGGGACATCAAGCCTCCACAGGAACAAGGGCCTCTTTCAAAATCAGGTACAAGACTCTTTCTGTAGTTATTCAACATAGTACGCGAATTTCTAACCTGAGTAATTAGACAACAAAGAAGTGCAAAAGGATAAAAATTGGAAACAAAGATGTCACAATATCACTATTTGTGGATGATATGATAGTATACATAATTGATCACAAAAATTCGACCAGAGAACTACAGGTGGTAAACAACTTCAACATAGTTGCTGTATATAAAATTAACTCAAACAAATCAGTAGCTTTCCTCTACACAAAGTATAAACTGACTTGGAAAGAAATTAGGGAAATGACATACTTCGCAATAGTCACAAACAAAATAAAATATCTTGTTTTGACTCTATCCAAGCAAGTGAAAGATCTACATGACAAGAACTTCAAGTCTCTGAAGAAAGAAATTGAAAAAGATCTCAGAAGATGGAAAATATCTCCCAGGCTCATGGATTTACAGTATTAGCATAGAAAAAAAATGCATCTTACAAAAATCAACCTATAGATTCAATGCTATCCCAATCAAAACTCCAACTCAATTTTTCACAGAGATAGAAAGAGCAAGTCTCAAATTCATATGGAATAACAACAACAACAACAACAACAACAACAACAAAACCCAGGATAGTGGAAACTGTTTTGAACAAGAAAAGAACTTCTTGGAAAAATCAAACTGTACCGCACGCAGAGCAATAGTGATAAAAACCATAATAGGAATAATCGGATTTTTTTTGAAAATTTTACTGGAAGTTAGATTACTATATTTAAAGTAATATGCTCTAATGCAAGATCAAACTATAAAAGGTAAGTTTAAAATGATCACAGTGATATGAAGTTTATACAAGTTTACATAAATATGTGATTCATATATTCAGGAAGAGACAAAAAATTGAGTTCAGAAATTATCAACAATGACACATAAGGTATAAATTTAGAAAATATCAGATGATCTATTTACTTTTAAAAGTCTATGTATATCTAGGAATATAGTTGAATTTTGGATCCTTTGTCTACAATATAAATGATATTGAGTTAAACATCTACTCTACAGACCAAAAGACACACACACACACACACACACACACACACACAAGCACACACACACTCACACTTTCTCTCTCTCTCTCTCACACACACACACTCACACTCACACACACACAAGCACATATGCACATTCATCAAGCCCATGCCCAGAGGCATACTTCCTCACACACAAACAGACACAGAATTTAATTAGCTAAATTTAACAAACTTAAATAATTAAAATTTAAAACACAGCCAGATGGCCAGGTGTTCATTATTTAATTTCATCACTAAAGAGGCAAAGGTAGGTGGATCAATGTCAATTTGAGTGCAGCTTGATCTACAAGGTAGCCTGAGCTGCATAGCAGAGAGCTTCTTTCTCCAAATCTAACCAACCGACCAACCAACCAACCCAGCAAAACACAAAACAGAAAAATAACACTATCTTCAACTGTAGTTTATAAATCCACAAATTTCATGCACCAGTCATATGTGTGTAAGTAGATTTAATTAAGATAGATTTAAATGCACTGGTATCATCTAAAGTAAAATTTTATGAGTATTCCTATTTCTTATGGAAAATTACATGAAATCACTCATCTTTGATGTACTTTACTTGATTAAATTTATAACTGCATTATAAAAGAAGCCTTTTGATATCTGCAATTTAACGATAGCTTTTCAAAAGGAAAAGCCTTGACATTGTCAAGTTTTCAAGTCTTCATTTGTCTCTTCTTGAAAGGGTCTCACTCAATAACAGAAATGATCTCATCCCTTTTACTGATTTTACAGCTACTATAATTCCTTAAGGATACAATAAAGGTTAACATTTTTTATAATCCATATGAAATATGTTACTTTTCCTTTATCATTAACATAAGAAATAGCTCTTTAAGTCAGGAAAGATAATAATTTTTCACTAATCTCTGCAGGGGTACCTACTAAGATCAACAAAGAACACTATGTTTCATTTCACACTGGAGACCCTTGAAAGGTACTAAATGTTCATCTTTTCCAAGTAAATCATCCAGTGCTGGTGAGGACGAGTCCAAGGTTCTCAAAGAAGATTTACTTCTAAAGCTTCTGCCCTTGGTAAAAAGTTAAAGCAATTACACAGTGTACATTTAAAGCTACAGCTGTACAAATTCCTAAAGTATTGATGGATGCTTCTAAAATAAACCTTACATTATTTAATCATATATTATGGTAGTTTTGTTTTACAAAAGAAGGTTCATAATAAAAAAAATTATATTTAGAGAAGTTGTGCTTTTACTGAATCACCAATGTTTCTTTTACATAGGTATAACTGATAGTGTTATTAAAATTAATATTTCATTATTAGAGAACAACTTATATTTACATTGTACAAAATGTGTTATCAATGTACTTAATTTCAGAATTCAAAGATATCCAGTGTTTTCCCAGTTTTAGGTTTCATATTTCCCTTTGATTATCTTAGTTGAGTTCACAGATTGTATAACATAGTTTTTCATTTGTTTTCCCATAGATGTATAGTTTTCCAAATACCGTTTTGAGGCCCTAGGTCCTGTGAAGGATCAATGTCCCAGTGTAGGGGAATTTGAAGGCAAGGAGGCAGGAGTTGGAGGGTGCCTGGGTAGTGAACACCATCATAGAAGTAGGGGGAGGGGGACTGCTATAGTGAGTTTATGGGGAGGGAAACCCGGAAAGGGGATAACATTTGAAATGTAAATAAAGAAAATATCCAATAAGAAAGAAAGAAAGAAAGAAAAGAAAGAAAGGAAGGAAGGAAGGAAGGAAGGAAGGAAGGAAGGAAGGAAGGAAGGAAGGAAGAAAGATAGGAAGGAAGGAAGGAAGGAAGGAAGGAAGGGAGGGAGGGAGGGAGGGAGGGAGGGAGGGAGAGAGAGAGAGAGAGAGAGAGAGAGAGAGAGAGAGAGAGAAAGGAAGGAAAGAAAGAAGGAAGGAAGGAAGGAAGGAAGGAAGGAAGGAAGGAAGGAAGGAAGGAAAGAAGGAAGGAAGGAAGGAAGGAAGGAAGGAAGGAAGGAAGGAAGGAAGGGAAGGAGGAAGGAAGGAAGGAAGGAAGGAAGGAAGGAAGGAAGGAAGGAAGGAAGGAAGGAAGGAAGGAAGAGAGAAAGAGAAGGAAAAAGAAACTGCCCATTCACCCTCAGGTATTCTTGGATATTTGGATGAAGTCATTTGATTATATAATTGTGCATATACTTTTTGGTTTTCTATTCTTTTGATCATTGTCACAAAAGGAGAGAGTTAAGCTGTTGACAAGCCAGGAGTGGCAGGGATTATATGCAGGATCAAGTGGTAAACAAACATACTAATAAAGTATGTATAGAAGTAACAAATTTAAGAAATCTTTTTGAACAGCATGGGCAGTATAGTCATGGTTGTTGAAAGTTTTCGAATGTCTCTAGTTCTTAACAAACAGACATTATTAAAATAAATATAAATCTAGAAGAAGAAAAGAAAATCCTGTTTCATTTGGTTTTCTGCAGTTGCCTTGAAAAGCCATCTGAATTGCCATATATTGGAGTATATCAGCAGCATGCATTCGACATGATAGGCTTAAACAAAACAGAAAGAAAAAATAAGACAAAGTTAGTGGTTAAGGAAGAGGTGATACTGGGAGCAATTAGGATGAGGGAATATAAGTATTATATTATACATGATAAGTAATTCTCAAAGAATTAGTTATAAAATAAACACAACAGGCATTTTTATTTTCTATTTTTTCCATTTTATTTGGATATTTCACTTACTTTTTATTAAGGCATTTTTATTAGATATTTTCTTCATTTACATTTCAAATGCTATCCCCAAAGCCCTCTATACCCTCCACACACCCTGCTCCCCAACCCACCCACTCCTGCTTCCTGGCCCTGGCGTTCCACTGTACTAGGGCATATGATCTTTGCAATACCAAGGGCCTCTCCTCCCATTGATGGCTGACTGGGCTGACTCTGCTACATATGCAACTAGAGACACAGTTCTTGGGGATACTGGTTAGTTCATATTGTTCTTCATTTACATTTTAACATTTAAGTATTTTTTCCTTTTTTAGTAATCATTTTATTTGTTTGCCTTTTAAATGATATTCCCCCCTTCCCAGTTACCCCTCCACAACACCCCATCCTGTGCTCTTATCCCCCTTCCCCTTTGCCTCTATGAGGACATTTTAGAATCCTCTTCTCTTCTCTTCTCTTCTCTTCTCTTCTCTTCTCTTCTCTTCTCTTCTCTTCTCTTCTCTTCTCTTCTTTTCTTTTCCATTTGTCATAATTTGGAGTCCAAAGCATTGAGTCATATCAAATCTTAGTTATATACTCATGTTTTCTTCCAAGAGTTCTCAAGACAGATCATACTAGAATCCTGTATTCACTGCTCTGTTACAGTGCCTGGAGCAATGTTGACTGTGTTCACTTTAAGCCAAACTTGGAGGTTTTATGTAACAAGTTATTTAACATCTGTTCACTAATATAGCCTTTTGATTTTGTATCATCAGTTAAGCTGATTTCCAGCTTCATGTTTTCCCTAATATATTGGAATAGAAACTCACTAGTTACAATGTGATCACATTTCGAAATAGACCCTTAAAAGAGAATTCTCCCAAACAATGTCATGAGGGTAAGCTCTGTGATGAAACTTGGATTTGGGACTCTGGAAAGATTAGTGTAACTTTAGAGAAAACTGATAAATCAATGCAAGTAAAGTCTTCATAAGAGACATTAAGGGGTAGAAGAGATGCCTCAGTTGATAAAGCTATTTTTTTGATTATTTTCCCTTATGTTTTCTTTTTACTTTTATTAGATTTTTTCTTTATTTATATTTCAAATACTATCCCCTTTCCTAGTTTCCTCTCTGAAAATCTCCTATCCTCTCCCACCTCACCCTGCTTGCTCCCCAACCTACCCACTCCTGCTTCTTGGCCCTGGCATTCCACTATACTGGGGCATAGAATCTGCACAATACCAAGGGCCTTTCCTCCCATTGATCACCCACTAGGACATCCTCTGCTACATATGTAGCTAGAGACATGAGTCCCACCATGTGTTTTCCTTGACTGGTGGTTTAGTCCCAGGGAGCTCTGGGGGGTACTGGTTAGTTCATATTGTTGTTCCTTCCACAGGGCTGCAGACTCATTGAGTTCCTTCTATACTTTCTCTAGCTCCTTCATTTGTGACCCTGTGCTCCATCCAGTGGATGACTGTGAGCTTCCAGTCCACTTTTGTATCTGCCAGGCACTGGCAGAGCCTCACAGGAGACAGCTATATCAGGCTCCTGTCAACAAAATCTTGTTGGCATCTGCAGTAGTGTCTGGGTTTCGTGGTTGTTTATGGGATGAATCCCCAGGTTGGGCAGTCTCTGGATGGTCATTCCTTCAGTTTCTGCTCCTAACTTTGTCTCTGTAACTTCTGTCATGGGTACTTTGTTCCCCCTTCTAAGAAAGATGGAAGTATCCAAACTTTGATCTTCCTTCTTCTTGAGTTTCACGTGTTTTGAAAATTGTATTTTGGGTATTCTGAGTTTCTGGGTTAATATGTACTTATCAATGAGTGCAGATAATGTGTGTTCTTTTGTGATTGCTTTACCTCACTCACCCAGAAGATGCCCCAATGTATAATAAGGACACATGCTCCACTATGTTCATTGCAGCCTTATTTATAATAGCCAGAGGCTGGAAATAACCCAGATGTCCCCAACAGAATAATGGTTACAGAAAATGTGGTACATTTACACAATAGAGTACTACTCAGCTATTAAAAACGATGAATTTATGAAAATTTTAGGCAAATGGATGGATCTGGAGGATATCATCCTGAGTTGATAAAGTTCTTACTATACAACTGTAAGAATGAGCAGGCAGATGCCCAGTAAGGAAGTAAAGGCTGAGTATATGTGGCAGACCTGTGTAAATCCTTTGATAGGAAGACTAAAATAGGTGATCATTAGAGCAACCTGCAATAAAAACATTTTGACATGCTCAACGGAGAGACTCTACTTCAATAAATAAAATGGATATTTGTCATGAAAGACTTTCTATATAATTCTTGGCTTACACATGCTTAGCAATCCAATTGTATCTGTACATGTATGACGGTATTACCTCCAAACACACAGTCCAAACCTATAAGCAGCATGTGGAGGTCAGAGGAAAACTTTTGAGAGAAGAGTTTTCCCTTCTACCTTGATGAGTCTGTATCTCTTTTGTTCTTGCTGTTACACAGTGTCCTCCAGGCTGGCTGGCCCAAGTGCTCCCATGCTGTTTCCCATCACTACAACCCATATTCCCTAGTAGTGCTGACATTAATGATGCACACCACCTCATCTGTCCTTTTATCATGGTGTAATGGCTAGTTTTGTGTCAACTTGGCACAGATGGAGTGATCACAGAGAAAGGAACTTCAGTTGAGGAAATGCCTCTATGAGATCCAACTATAAGGCATTTTCTCAATTAGTGATCAAGGGGGAAAGGTCCCTTGTGAGTGGGACCATCTCTGGGCTGGTAGTCTTGGTTCTGTAAGACAACAGGCTGAGCAAGCCAGGAGAAGTAAGCCAATAAGGAACATCCCTCCATGGCCTCTGCATCAACTCCTGCTCCCTGCCCTGCTTGAGTTCCAGTCCTGAATTCCCTGATGATGAACAGCAGTATGGAAGTATAAGCTAAATAAACCCTTCCCTCCCCAAACTGCTTCTTGTTCATGATGTTTGTGCAGGAATAGAAATCCTGATTAAGACAAATTGGTACCAGCATAGTGAGGTATTCCTGTGACAACCTGACCATGTTTTGGGGAGGATTGTAGAAGGACTTTGGAACTTTGGGCTAGAAGATCCATTCAGTGTTAAGAGCTCTGTCAGACATTGTGTAGAAGCTTGGAAGATAATGTTGAGAACAGTGCAGAAGATGAAGGCCTGGCTTGTGAAATTTCAGAGGGAAAATTAAAGACTCTTTTCAGGGCCATTGCTATTTTGGAGTTTGATTATTTCTGTGGTTCTGGTTAGCTGGGGATGAAGAATCAGCTGTGATTAACAAGATACAGGAACTACTAAATCAAAACCTTTGCATTACTGGGACTATTGATGGAGTTAGCTGGAGCTAAGAAATTAGCAGTGATTAAGAAGAGACCAGCATTGATGAGGTGACATCTTCTGGGAAGTGTTTTCTGAAAGCACAAAGAGGCTGTGTTCCAGAGATAGCCAAGGTTGTACTCCTGCTGCAGAGGGACTTGGTAATGTGTAAGGGTCACCCAGGTGGTACTAGTTTTGAAGGCATGAAGGGGTCATGCAGAGCAGCTGAGGCTCGGCACTGTGAGAGGCCATAGAAGGCCATTGTTGATGGTGCAGCCTCAGTTGCAATTGACACCGCAGGACTGAAGGGGTCATGCAGTGTTTTGGAAATGCCAATACCATGAGATGACCACCAAGAGCTGCAGCAGTGGAGTACAGGTATCTGGAGCCTAGAGGACAATGCATGTGCTACAAAGAGAATGGCTAGAGCAGTGACCCAGCCCTTGGAGGAGCCCAGAAGATCATGAATTGGATCCCAGACATTGGATGGTCAGAGATTAATTTTGCTTTTGATTGTGACTGTGCCCTGATATTTTCCCTCTTGAAGGAAGAAACCATTTTAGTGGAGCCCACAGTTAAGAGACTTTTAATTGTAAAAAGACTTTGGATTTTAAAAGAGATGGATATTTTAAAGAGATTGAAATTTTAAGAATATGTAAAGACTGTGGAACGTTTAAAATTATTTAGACCTTGGGGATGAAAAAGAATGTAAGGGTTGAGGCTTACTAGTGATGTGTTTGTGTGTCAAGTTGACAAGGCATCAATTGTACTGGCTAGTTTTGTGTCAACTTGGCACAGATGGAGTGATCACAGAGAAAGGAACTTCAGTTGAGGAAATGCCTCTATGAGATCCAACTATAAGGCATTTTCTCAATTAGTGATCAAGGGGGAAAGGTCCCTTGTGAGTGGGACCATCTCTGGGCTGGTAGTCTTGGTTCTGTAAGACAACAGGCTGAGCAAGCCAGGAGAAGTAAGCCAATAAGGAACATCCCTCCATGGCCTCTGCATCAGCTCCTGCTCCCTGCCCTGCTTGAGTTCCAGTCCTGACTTCCCTGGTGATGGACAGCAATATGGAAGTGTAAGCCAAATAAACCCTTTCCTCCCCAAACTGCTTCTTGTTCATGATGTTTGTGCAGGAATAGAAACCCTGACTAAGACACGTGGGCTTGGGGGAATCATTCATGGATAGGAGGCTTGCCAATCTAGTTACTTCTTAGGACCATTCTAGAAAATAATTCTAGCATACATATTTTATCTGTGTGCACACAACAAACACACACACACATGCACACACAAATAAAAATACACGTACAGTACCCATATTAACACACTCAGATATATATGCTTATATAGAGACTATATATAGAGAGAGAAAGCATATGTATGTATATATAAATACATAATATATACTATATATACATATATATGCATTCTTACAAAATTAGTAGAATGTGATAATTACTAGTTAAACTAGTTTTTGTGATTGATCTAAAAAGGAGGATCATTAGAACTGTTTCTCATATGTATAAACAGTACATACAATATTTGCCAATCAGTTTCATCATTAAGAGGGTACATCTACCAACCCCTTCAGAAACACTTTGAATTTTTTTTGGGGGGGAGGGTTTTGGTTTTTCTAGACAGGGTTTCTCTGTATAGCCCTGGCTGTCCTGGAACTCACTTTGGATACCAGGCTGGTCTGAAACTCAGAAATCTGCCTACCTCTGCCTCTGGTGTGCTGGGATTAAAGGCATGTGCCACCATGCCTGGCTCTTTGAATTCTTTAGTATGAATTCACTACAGCTATTTCTCAAAGTGCTATATGTACTACAATGTACATAATAAATCTCATATTTTAATGGAAATTTGTCTAGTCAGCCTGGAAACAGATGTAATTCCTTTATTTGTTTGCTTCCTTCTTGTAAATTTATTTTTCTTCAACAAACACATTTGTAATATATTGATACTTTCAGACTGTGAACACATATTTTCACAAGAAATTAAAGTTTCTAACTCAAGGAAAGAAAAAAGAAAATGGAAAAATATCTATCTATTGCCTTAAGAGATCAACCAACACAGTAGTGAATATAAACCTTGACATAATACAAAAATAAAATGTAATATGTAGAAGCCAGAAATGCTTTCATTTATAATGATATTTTAATAATCTATTTCAATAAATATTTTCAAGCCAAAGGGAATTGGCAGTGCTTTCCTATACAAACGTCCACTGATTTATTGCTATTGTCGAGGTGAACTGACAGGCAATTAACTGGACCTTCCTAAGAAGTCTCCCTCTAGGGACTACTCTAACAGAAGTGAGAGATTTTGGGGGATTTGGTGAGTTCATAAAATACTGGGATTGGTTCACAGACTAAGGGAAATAATTTATTGTTAATTTCACTTTTTCTATGCTCCCATATATTTTCTACTTTTCTACAAATATTTGATAGTACTTGTCTGCCTCTATAACATTTGTCTCAGCTAAGGACCTTTTTATTTTAAAAAAAAAAAAAGAATGCAAGTAGGAAAATGTTTTAAGCCGTTTGTGGGAATACTGTGGCTTGAGTCCAATACTAAAGCATCATGTGTCTTTTTATAAAGTCATCGACGACTTCCCCAGCAAATGAACTTTGTCTCTATCTCTATTTTTTCTCTTTCCCATGTCATTGCCCAGAGATGCTTTTATGCTATCCCTTTTGACTCTCAATTTCACTTGACATTATTTTTGGATTTTCTAAACTTTTTTTTCTGCTTAAAATATAGGTTATCTCAGATGATTTTCATGCTATTTGATCTATAAAGTATCTAACTTTCTTGACAAATCACATTCTAGGAGTTTGGGGTCCATATGTCTATTGGATCATTTCTATTTCCCTGCTATTCCTATCTTTCAGAATGTCTCTTCTTCCTTTTTTGCTGTCCACTGTTCAAAGGCACACTTAGAAAGTATATGAGAAACACAAAGCTTTCAAATACCTCAGCTTCTAAGAGGAGATGACACATAACAAAGGCATAAAACTTTCTTCTATGGCAGAATTGATTCAAAAGGCATTAGCAGAGCTAATGAGAGGTCTTATTTAGCCTATATTCTCCATTTCCTTCTCTTGATTAGATATGATATGTGCACCGGTTGCACTGTCAATCATTATTAATATTTGTGTCTCTATATTTATGTTATTTATAGCAGCTCATTCTCCTTCTCTAGTCATATTCTCCATTTTTCTAAATACCCATATTTTCTATTTCTGTAACTTGAGCATGAGTGCTCCTATGCAGGAACTGTCACTCCTGATCACACATATTGTAATTTACATTCTAATCCTTATCGGATTTTTTTTCTAATTAATGGAAGAACAAAGTGTCTTTAATTTATATTAAAGATAACACTTTCTATAACACCAATCACTAATGATGACACTATTAATAGTTACCTTAAGGACTGGAATGCAAACCTCATTCAGTGTTCGATTAGTTGGCTGAACCCATTAAAATGAAGTTTTTAGAAAGGCATGATTATCAGAGGTGCCTCCATTTTTATCAACTCAGTTCCTAGTTAGTATTATTTTAAATATGTTCAGAGAACTTTGTAAAGTTTCATCTCACAGTATGCTTGGCTTTGAATAATCCCTATATTAATTATTTAAACATTTTCTACATACAGTACCCTAGTTGTTGTCTGAGTTTCCTTACAACTCAAAGACTAGAGCTTGTTACCAGTTCTTTTAAGTAATAGCTCTGGTAGTTAGTCCCAGCCTCCCCCCATCTCTCTGTCTGTTTTATACCTACTAATCTTTCATATTCTATATTCTGTAACCCATATTGTTGTATTAATTTAGAAAGTTTTAGCATTACATGATTGATGACAAAAACAAAACAAAACAAAAACAACAACAACAACAACAACAAACCACTACCTTTTTCTCTGCTTCAGATACCATCTAAAATTTGTAGAAAGTTCCATGGACTGTTCCAAATAAAGAGTACTGCTGGATTATAAGAGAAAATGTTGTGTAGATATGTATTATGCCCATTTGTTTTATGATGTTTTTTTTTTAAACTCTGTTAGTTTCTCTGTTATTTTTAGTCTGGATGTCCTCTTCTATAGGTGAGAGTATAATACTGAAGTAACTATAACTTTTTTAGAATCAATATTTGATTTTAGATACAGTAGTATATGTTTGATTAAACATGGTGCCCTTGCTTTTGGGGAATACAGCTAAAAGTTTCACTTCTACTGATTAGCATTCATAGCAATGGAAGATGTTATGTGTCACCTGAGGAGAAACTTAATAAATCTCACCATCTCTGGACATTTTGAGCTATCATTTTGACCTACCTCAAAGATATAGTCACTGGTACAATCATGACATAAGTGATTTATGAGTAAACAACCAGATTGGGTTGGATTTAGGGTCCTGACCATGAAGCAGAATAAATACCCTACACTGTCAATGATATCAAATAGACAACTTGCCAGAATGAAGTCTCTGCTTCCCCTTTTGTGGGTCTCAGGGATAGTATACAGGTATTCAGACTTAGGGAAAAACATCTTTGATAATGGAACCATGCCATTTTTATTTCCTCTGTAAGAGAGTCTTTTCATATTTTCCCAACTTGTTGAGCTTTTATTTTACTAGTTTTGTATAATTATTAAACATTTATATGTAACTTTTTATCGTGAATTATACAGTAATTTTCTCTTAGGTAGCTGCTTTTTTTTTTTTTTTCACAGAAGTTCCTTTTTTTCCCAAGGAAAATATGATTTTATTTACAGAATTCTTACTTCAAGTCATGGTATACCTGAGAACCTAAAAGGGAACTTTATAGCAATCTTTAATATTTTCTTACATAATTTATTCTGGCATTTTGCAGGTATGGATTTCAGTTCTATTATTATTATTATTATTATTATTATTATTATTATTATTGTTGTTGTTGTTGTTTTTATTGCTTATTCACTTTACATTCTGCTCACTCCCAGTCACCTTCTCCTAAAATCCTTTTCCTTCTTCCACTACCTTCTCCTGAATGGGTGAGGGCCCCTCTGGGTATACTCCTAACCAGTGACATTAAGACTTTAGAAGGCTATGCACATCCTCTTGCATTAAGGCAGACAAGACAGCCCAGCTAGAAGAATATATCCCACAATACAGGCAACAGAAAATCACAGACTATTTTATATATTAGATTTTTTTCCTTAAAGTTGATATAGATATTGCCTTTAGTATTAGGGCAGACTAATTAAGGAAATTTGAACTCTTGTTTTTCATCACGATTTTTTGCTTGATTTTTTTTTTAAAGAATGATACAAACCATCTTTCATTAATTCATGTGCAGATTAGATTTCCCTTCAATGTATCTTGTGAAGACTGGCTTTCCACTAGAGCCATGATCATAACACTTTGTTTACAGAAGTTTTCTCAAGCTATGTGACCTCCTTCAACTTTTTCTACTTGGCTCCATTTTCTCTATGAGTTCATTTTTATATCAATAAGCTGCTCCTTTTCTATTTCAGAGACTGAGGAATAAGGTATGTGCATATTTGAGCATAGCCTGCTCTATGTAGTGAATTCCTACCAGCCAGGTTCCTAACCAATCAGGGGCGCTGAGGATGATACTTTTCTACTAAAAAGCACATGAGACAGGAAGACAGTGAACTTCTACATCTTACTAGACATACATTGCATATATTCATAAAAAGAAAAGTCTCTAAATGTGTTTTAACATTAGATGAATTAGGAAGTGTTTATTGCAATGTGTATAGTATCAATAGGAAATATAACCTCATGCGACAGCAGAACATGTAAATAGTTATGTGATTGTACAATCAGCCTGTGCATATATTGATGTATTACCCTAGAAATAAATATTATATATCAAATGAAACTGACTGGATTCCAGCAAAGAGCTTTAAATGGGTTGGGCTTGATGCTTTTTAAACAACCTGCATAAAATCCTTCACTTAGTAGGGTTCCATATAATAGGTTTCAAGGCAGTACTTCGTATTACTGATCTTTTTGTGTTTTGAATTTCCAATACTTTAAAGGGACACAAAGTCTAATGGAGGACATGGTTCATTTAGATAACTCATCATAAGTAGCTTTTGCTGTATATGCAGTATTTGAAAGAACACATGAAATGCATTAACTTATATCTTACAGGAGAACAGAAGTACAGTGATAAAAGAAAGACGACTTCATAAAACACTGTTAAGCTTTAGAATAAAATTCAAACAGGAGTGCACTATGAAGTTGTGAAGTGTGAGGTCAAAGGTGCAATATTTGGCTGTATTATTATTATTTTTTAAATGTATAGTTACTAAAGGTAAAATTATGGATGAAAATATGCCCCAAAATCTTAAGAGGCACATTCTTCTAGCAATAACTCTAATTGATCTATTTTATACAATTTACCAGTTACCTTTTTCTGTTTAATATTTTTAGTAGGAGTATTTCATTTGTACAGAGGCCCAATGATGATTAAGTCTCACTAAAGATGAAAGCCAGAATATGAGATGCAGAACACAGGCTGCTCACAACTGTGTAAGCTTAATGTTACCATCGGTGACATTTTCAACAGAAATGCTATAGAATGAAACGGATTGTGAGCTAAACTCATAGCATCAAAAGAATTCCTGTCTATTTTTGTGCTGAAATATTCACCCACATATATAACAATTACTGTGTGTATCCATAAATAGTTTAGTTTGACTTTATTTTGTTCCTATGTGTATGCTTATATATTTGTGAACAAACATGTACTTATATATAGATTCATGTGAAGATCAGAAGGCAACCTTAAATGTCTTTCCTTAGAAGCTAGCCACATACTTATACTTCTTTTCTTTTCTGCTATTACAATTATATAATTTCTCCTTTGCCTTCCCTCCCTTCAAACTCTTCTTCTATCTTTCCAAGTTACATCCTTGTTTTTCATTGTCATATGCCCATATGTAAGCATTTGTATGCATATGTTTATTTATCATATTCATAACTCTGAATTGAATCAAACTTGTTAGAAAGCCTAGGGGAGCAAGTCTGTGAGCCATGGTGATCATTCTGGTTCCACCGTGGCAAAGCTGGAATTAGTCTAACTTTCATATGAGGATATTGGCCTAGTCTTATTTTATTTTGTTACAGCGAGTTCAGTCGATATATCTGTGAGACCTACCCTATATGTAGGGAAACAGAGAAGCAGTATATCAGCTGGAGACAATAGATGTGTGGAGGGGAGGGGAGCAGGGATGGACAGTAAAGAAGGGGAGGGTACAGGTGAGATGTACTATATGAGAGAAGAATAGATAAATAAAATATATTTACAAATGTCAAATTTTAAAGAAAATTTGAAAGAAGGAAGGAGAGGAGAGGAGAGGAGAGGAGAGGAGAGGAGAGGAGAGGAGAGGAGAGGAGAGGAGAGGAGAGGAGAGGAGAGGAGAGGAGAGGAGAGGAGAGGAGAGGAGAGGAGAGGAGAGGAGAGGAGAGGAGAGGAGAGGAGAGGAGAGAGAACATGCAACATGCTGTTGCTTAACATGGTTTGTTGGAATGAAACGTGCAATATTATAAAGTCAAAACTGGAGTTTACCACATGATCTATTTATTAAAAGCAGTCTTCAAAATGCTTACAATAATTTATACTTTTGCTATATATTTGTCCTTGCTGAAATTTATCTTTGAAGAGAATATTGTTGCTAGAATTTCAAAATACTATTTTGTTTCTACATTATTAGCATTAGACAAAATATATAACAAAGGGGAGATAAAACCTGTAGGGACTAGATCCAGTGAATAGACAAGTCCCCTGGTTGAGGGATAGGTCACCCACCTATCTCAAAAATATTAATCTAAAATTCCTCATGTCAAAAGAAAATGCAGGGACAAAAAGTGGAACAGAGACTGAAAGAAAGTCTGTCCAGAGGCTGCACCACCTTGGGATCCATCCCATATACAGTCACCAAACCCAGACATTATTGTGGATGCCAAAATGTACTTGCTGACAGGAGTCTTATATAGCTTTCTCCTGAGAGGTTCTACCAGAGCCTGACAAATATAGATACGGGTGTACACAGCCCAACATCGGCACAAGGACCCCAATGGTGTAGTTGGGACAAGGACTGAAGGAGCTGAAGGGGTTTGCAACCCCATAGAAAGAACTACAATATCAACCAACCAGACACCCCAGATCTCCTAGGGATTAAACCATCAACCAAAGAGTACACATGGGGTTACCCATGACTTCAGCTGTAGCAAAGGATGGCCTTATCTCGCATCACTGGGAGGGGAGCCCCTTGGTCCTGTGTAGGTTTGATGACCCAGGGTAAAGGAACACTGGGGCTGGGGTGGGTTAGCTCGTGGGGGAAGGGAGAAGGGATGTGGGTTTGTACAGAGAAAACTGGGAAAGGGGATAACATTTGAAATGAAAATAGAGAAAGAAACCAATAAAAAATAGAATTCTTAAAACTTTCTTGCATTTGAATAATTATCAATATATTGTGAGTGAAAAGAAATCACAAAAATATTTGCATAGATTGTAAACTGGAGCTAATGTCCTTGCTTACATATTGACCACTGTGTATTCAATATATGTATTTTTAAATAGTCTCTGTATACCATGGACTATTTTTCATTTATTTATTGGTTATTTTATTTATTTACATTGCAAATGTTATCCCCCTTCCCAGTTTCCTCTGCGCAAGGCCCCTATCCCCTCCTCCCTCCCCATTGCCTCTATGAGGGTGCTCCTGCACCTACCCACCCACTCCTGCCTCAGCAGCTTAGTGTTCCTCATACCTGGGTCATCAGGACTCCACAGGAACAATGGGCTTCCCTCCCAGTGATGCCAGATAAGGCAATCTCTGCTATATATCCAGCTGGAGCCATGAGTGCCCCCTTTGTACTCCTTGGTTGATGGTTTTAACGTTGTTTTTTGTGAAAATTCTGCATAAATTCTCTATAATATTATTTGGTTAATAGTATTATTTAAAATATTTTTCTTTGGCTTATGACATATATTAATGCTCCCTGACATTATTTTTTAAGATTAATGAAAATATTTCAAATAAAATCAACATTTCAATATCATTTGATGTCCTTTTATATTTTGCTCAAATTCTCCTTTACTAATTGCAATTCATAAATTTTAGCTGAATATCCTTAACATTCTGTGGGGTTTTTCTTGTTGTTGTGGTGGTGGTAGTGGTGGTTGTAGTTGTTGTTGCTGCTGTTTACAAAATGAGCCTGAAGGACCTACAGAGAGCAAAGGGAGATGATAACTTATCTAATTTCAGTTTTATTAAAAACGTTATAAAAAATACATACAGTAAAAACAATGGGAAGTAGCACCCCATTGTCCTCATTCTTCACCATAGCAGTCTTCTTTTCCTTTTTTCAGTTCTTGTTATCAAACCCAGAGGACTGTGTGTGTGCCATATGTGTTACTGTGGTGCTGTCCCGTCTTCCTATAAGGCTTCTTATCCTTGACAGTATTTTTTAGGTTTAGTTGACTTTGTTATTTTGATGTATCTTCTGATTCACATTCTTGTCATTGTAACTGAACTGTGGGAGCAAGTGAGGTTACTCAGCTTTAAGTTCAATTGCATTTCCAAATTTGAAACTTTAATGATTACAACTGTCTGGGTTTGCATTAACATAAGCATGCTGATGACATTTTGTGACATGAGCTTCATTATGGTATCATTTTATGATTAGTTCATCTGGGATGAATTCAGTGCTCTAGTGCACTATTGATGCATGTGCGGGAAAACACTTCTGAGGAATTTCAGATGACTGATATTTGTCCTTGTGAAATCATATCAAGTATCAGCTGTATACAGAAATAAATAGAGCAATTATTTAGATGCATGATACAAACTTAAAAATCTGGCTTATAAAACCACCAAATATTCATAGATATAAGAATGTAAACAAATGAACATTTTAAAGTTTATTTGCTTTTGAAAATTACTATTAATTTTCTCTCAAGGAGCTAGCCATATTCATGACTATTTCTATGTATCACTTTTCTATGTGCAAAAATACAAATAAACATATGTACATATTGTTATATATCTGTATATATACATACATATATCTTATTACTAAATATAAGTAAAAATATAACGTTAATATTCAAAAGTAATTATTGTGTAGATTAATACATAGAAGAATATTTTTACTATTAGAAAATATTCATTGCTGGGCAGTGGTGGTGCACGCCTTTAATCCTAGCACTTGGGAGGCAGAGGCAGGTAGATTTCTGATATTGAGGCCAGCCTGTTCTACAGAGTGAGTTCCAGGACAGCCAGGGCTTCACAGAGAAACTCTGTCTCAAAAATCAAAAAACAAAACAAAAAATATATATAAGTATATATAATAATATATAATATAATATATAATATATTTATATTATAATATAATACAAATATATACATAAAATATATAAATATATAACATAAATATAATATATAAGTATATATAATATATGAGTATATGTGTATATATATAAATATATACACTCACATTTGGCAGTTTCCTTTTGAAATCGAATAATTTTAATGTATATTTAAGGATTTAAAATATATTTTCTTTTATACATTTCCATTTAAAAGAATTACACAGTTTTTAAAAGCATCTGAGCACCTATATAAAAGTTATTCTTCATTTCTTCATGCTGACATATTTTGGTTTATATAAATATCTACATATCTCTCATGTTATAAACAAATCTAATGAGGATAATGTATTAAGCATCGCAAAATTCACTTGTATTAAACTGTATACATATTGTTTATTCAATCTCCCTTGCTATTTAACCACATTTTTCTTTTATAATAGTAAGTACATTCTCTTGGCTTTGCTTTACTTTCCTCTGTTACTTACTGTAAAGATGAGCCACTGATTAATAGCTGTAGAGGAGTTTTAATCCAGCAACATAGCTGCTCTGATCACATCCAAAGACCTGTTAGTCTGAGAGATGCAAAAGGAATGCAGACACACCTTTAGTACACACTTAATCTATATGGCTAGAACCCTTTAGTACAAAGCTTTAGTCACAAACAATGACATCTGACTGAGGGACAGAGAAAATGAATAATGAGAAAAAGATTTGACAGAATGAGCCAAAGGTGGGATATATCCCCTTCTCAGGAGAAACGCTATTTAAGAGCAGCGTGGGGAAGAGTCAGACAGGAGTCAGGGCAGTGTGTGCAGTGCAGGGAAGGTGAATTGTTCATGAGTTCCTGCAGTTCAGTGCAGGTCAGCAGAGGGTGTTGAAGCCAGAGAATAAGAAGGAGCCAGAAGATTAGAACAAATTTCCAGAGTTAGTTTTCAGCCAAACAGAGCAATCCAGTGTGAATTTAAGAGAAGCCAGAATTAACCAGCTTGTAAAGACATTTGAGCCACAACAGCTGAGCCAGTGAGACTGAGTTGAGAAATAAGTAGAAAGGGTGAGTTTATTCAACATAATCCTCAGAGATGATAATTCAGAAGAAAAAAGTTACATATACACTGATCTTCCAGGAGACCTGAATTTGGTTCCCATCATCCATATCACGTGGCTCACAACCATATCTAACACATTAGAGCCTCTTGAAGCCCATGTTCTTAAATTTTGAGGATAACATACACACACACACACACACACACACACACACACACGTTACATATATTACACAGACACATAACATACACCTTAATTAAAATAGCAAAATTACTTCTTTTTAAAGTTCATCGTATGTGTTTTTGAACACCTAAATAAGTTGATTGTGATGCACAGACACAGAATACCCAATGACCTTGTTCATCATCTGATTACAAGCTTTCTGTGAACATTTAACATATTCATTGAACTACCAGAGTGACCTTCCATCCTAACCAAAATAATTCAAGTATTCAGAAAATACTTATACCTAAATCAAAGAATAAATTGCAACAATCTAAACATATTGCATTATAATAACCTGAAATGCACTTCTTATTGTATTTTCCAAGTTATTATACAAATATTAGTATAAAATTTATGATATGATTTCCTCATTTTCAATAGCTGAATAATATTCTGTTGCATAAATGTACCATATTTTCTGTATCCATTATTCTGTTGAAGGACATCTGGGTTGTTTCCAGATTCTGGCTGTTATAAATAAGTCTTCAATGAACTTAGTGGAGCATTTGTCCTTGTGATATGGTAGAGCATCATTTGGGTATCTGCCCAGGACTGATATAGCTGGGTTTTCAGGTAGAACTATTACTAATTTTCTAAAGCATTTCCAGATTTATTTCCAAAGTGTTTGTATCCACTTACAATGTTACTATTGATAAAAATATAAATTTTACATATATCCATGACATGATAAATTGATATTTATCTTGGGTAAATATACACAAGCACCACTTCATACTATGTAGTTTACATGCACGTAGCATTTTATTTAAAAAAATGATTACCAGAGTGATTTACCAGCTAGCAATACCACCAGCAATGGAGGAGTGTTCCTACTTCTTCACAACCTCTCCTGCATCTGTCACCTGAGTTTCTGATCTTAGCCATTCTGACTGGTGTAAGGCAGAATCTCTGGAATATTTTGATGTACATTTCCATGATGATTAAGGATGTTGAACATTTCTTTTTTTTTTAATTTTTTTTTTTTAGGAAGACCATTTATTTAACACAGCATATTTGAAGGCATATTTGAACATTTCTTTAAGTGCTTCTCAGACACTCTGTATTCCTCAATTGAGAATTCTTTGTTTAGCTTTGTACCCCATTTTTAATAGGGTTATTTGGTTCACTGGAGTCTAACTTTTTTTTTTTTGCCTTTTTTGTTTTGTTTTGTTTGTTTTTGGTTTTTTTGTTGTTGTTTTTGTATTTTTTTTTTGTTTGTTTGTTTCATTTTGTTTTGTTTTCCGAGTGGAGTCTAACTTCTTGAGTTCATTGTATGACCCAGAAATACCACTCCTGGGCATATACCCAGAAGATGATATAACATGGGCACATGTTAATAGAAACCTGGAAAGAATAGGAAGCTGGAAAGAACCCAGATGTCCCTCAACAGAGGAATGGATACAGAAAATATACTCCATTTACACAATGGAGTACTACTCAGCTATTAAAAACAATGAATTTTTGAAATTCTTAGGTAAAGAGATGGGTCTGGAGGATATCATCCTTAGTCAGGTAACCCAATCCCAAAGAACACAGGTAATATGCACTCAATGATGAGTGGATATTTGCCCAGAAGTTTGGAATACCCAAGATACAATTCACAATCCACATAAAACTCAAGAAGAAGGAAGACCAAAGTGTGGATACTTTGATCCTTCTTCAAAGGGGGAACAAAATACCCATGGAAGGAGTTACAGAGAAGAGGTGTGGAGCAGAGACAGAAAGAAAGGCTATCTAGAGACTGCCCCATCTGGGGATCCATCCCATATACAATCACCAAACCCAGACACTATTTTGGATGCCAACAAGTGTTTGCTGACAGGAGTCTGATACAGCTGTTTCCTGAGAGGTTCTGCCAGTGCCCGACAAACAGAAAAGTGGATGCTCACAGCTATCCATTGGATGGAGTACAAGGTCCCCAATGAAGGAGCTAGAGAAAGTACCCAAGGAGCTGAAGGGGTTTGAATTCCCACAAGAGGAACAAAAATATGAACCAACTAGTACCCCCAGAGCTCCAGGGACTAAACCACCAACCAGAGTACACATGGTAGGACTCATGACTCCAACTGCATATGCAGAGGATGGCCTAGTTGGTCATCAATGAGAGGAGAGCCAGAAACCAGGAGTGGGTGGGTTGGTGTGAGCAGGAGGAGGGGGGAGGGGATAGGGAATTTTCAGAGGGGAAATAAATAAACATAAATAAAAAAAATATCTCATATTTTTAAATGGGGAAAATAAATGACTAAATAAAATAGTTTATTGATAAGCAAATCTAGTTAACCTATTAATGTTGTCATTTTCTCATTGAAGAAATAATTTTAAAAAATGGAACCAAAACTTATATAACTTTTAACAATGATGATATTTACATAGGATAAGGAATGAACCAAATGTTTATGGCTTCTAAGAAGCTTGTAATTTAAAGCATGTGGGAAAGATATTAAGTGGAATGGTTATCATGAACCTAGAGCCTTCAAGATTGGAATTAGAAACTGGATAAATCCCCTTCACCCCAGTGAGCCCCCTTCTTACTCATAACAGGGAAGAACTCAGCTAAATATCTCCTATGGAAAAGGGTGTTAGGCACTTGATATGAGCTTGACCTGAAATCTTGGCCTCAGTACATTAAGGGAGAGATGCTTATATTTTGATGTAATTATGCTACTTGGGCTGAATTAATTACCATCTGACAGGTCCATTAGTAAGTTGCCTGAATCATCTTTGTTTCTATATTGTCATGAAGTATTCCAGGTGATGAAATACAATTTCTTTAAAATATGGTGTCTTTTTTGTTGTTGTTTAATTATTCTGTACATGAGATCTGCCCTGCAGTGTTGTTGATAAAATCATTGACATGGGAGAAAACTAATTTTTCCTTTGCTACATAGTATGAATTACAAAGAGTTCTTTGGTGAGGAGTGGAACTTGGTATCCAATGTCTTATTTTAATTTATGTACATCAGGTGGTACCAAAAGTTCATAATGAAAGATCTGAATTGTTATATGCTTTACAAAACACTGCATGCAGAAATACTTAAAAATGCATAGCTGGGTCTCTGTGGCACAATCGATTAGTGCGTTCATCTGTTAACCGAAAGGTTGGTGGTTCGAACCCACCCAGGGACGACAGCATTCCAAACATTTTAGCCAGGCGTGTTGGCTTACATCTTTAATCCCAGCACTTGGGAGGCAGATTCAGATGGATTTCTGAGTTCGAGGCGAGCCTGGTCTACAAAGTGAGTTCCAGGACAGCTAGAGCTATACAGAGAAACCCTGTCTCCTTGTCATCCTCCTCCTTCTTCCTCCTTGTCCTCTTCCTCCTTCTCTTCATCCTTTTCTATACATGTTCCCTTACTTCCTGTTCCTCCTCTACTCCTCTTCATCATCACACTTATTAAGTTGTTGTTTGATAATTGTATATGGGTCACACATGCCTGGGTCCAGAAGATTGTGATGGACCTTTTGGAAATACATTTACAGGAATTTATGAATCATGAACAGCCAGAAATGGATACTGTGAACAAAACCCTTGTTATCTGAAAGGACAGTTAGTGCTCGCAATAATTTCACCATCCTCTAGCCCCAAAGCCAGGCTTCTTGATTTTACATTAAGGACTGAATCCAAACGAACTAGGATGAATCATCTTTTAACATATTTGAATGCAAAGATTAATAGAAAAATGGATGACCAAGGAAAGAAAGAGAAACACCTAAATGTGGTATTTTCTGTGAATGTTGTACAGTTGTGTCTGAACAGTATGCAAACATCCATATTCTTGGTGGCTCTCAAGATGCATATCAAAATATTAGTATGAAATGCTTTTACTCTTCCAACCTTTTCAGTAAATTATGATTGAAATATAATGAGACAAAAACATTGGTCACAAGATTTGGGCAAAGTCTTGGAGTTAAGACATATCCATTGTGAATTTCTTATTTTCAGATACATAATCAACTAATACCCTCTCCTAAAAACTGCATCTCCTGGATCCCATAAAGTGATGAAAAACTGACATTTTGATGACATTGTTCCAAATAATAATATTAACTGAAACTTGGTGTCTGGGCTAGCGACAAAGAAGTCGAGAACTTCCCTACTGACCCTGGATGTTCAACTCAGCTGGGCTCCTCACTCTTCACATAAAGAGCACATTTGCTCTTCCACCCATACATATATGGAATTAGGCTTGTTTCTTGTTCTGACACCCTGAATCAGTTTTTAACCTTCTAGCTTTTCTCTGGAGAATTTTCTCAGACTCTGACTCTGGTGTAGCAACTCCCTCTCGATTAGTGGTCTTGTCTATGACCTTATGGATAAAGACTTATCAGACTACTTCTGAAACATCTTGAATACTACTATAGCCTCTTATATCATTCTGTAATCTCTCTCTCTCTCTCTTTCTCTCTCTCTCTCTCTCTCTCTCTCTCTCTCTCTCTCTCTCTGTGTTTGAGAATGAGAGAGAGAGATAGAGAGAGATGAGAGAAAGAGAGAAGAAGAGAGACAGACAGAGACAGAGACAGATAAAGACAGAGAGTGCAAAAGAGAGTCTGCGTGTGGAGAAAGTAGTAAGAGAAATTTATTATATACTATGTGTCATGTGGTATGAAAGATAATATTAATTGTTTATATTAGAATAGAAAATCTGCACTCATCTAAGCTAGATTAATAGGATAGGTAATATTATCTAACAGATTGCTGTGTGGAATCCAGAAATTTGTAAGTTTACTACTTTTCAATAAATTTTCACACTGTAGAAGGAAATATATGCGTCCATCCCTATTACTAGTATAGTTTACACACGACACTCCCATGAAACAAAGGCCATGTACAGTTAATGCAGAATTGGGTACAATGGCTGGCAGAAGCATCTGGAACTTCTGATTAGGATACACTGAGTCTCCTTGCATCCCTCCATGTTTGAGGAAATGTCAGAGTTCACAGAGCTGCTCCTGATGCCCATTTGCAAGCAAAAACAGATGATCTGTTGAAATCAAAGATGCTCTTGTTCATACCATTCTATAATGGAGTGTTGAGCAACAGCCTAATAAAGGAACATGAAAAAAATGAAGAATTCTGAAAATAGCAGATTCTCTAGAAAAGTATAAAGAGAAGGTAATAGAAATACATTATATGTAATATGGAAGCATAACTTGAGACCTGGGTGGGGCTATAGAGGAGGCAGAGGAACAAAGCAGTGTATTTATCTAAGTATCACAAGAAATGCTTATCCTTACTACATTTCTTATGGCAAGTAAAAATCAAAGACCAAGATTTATTATTATTTTACCATTAGTCATCAGAATATATTAGTATTTATAAAAATAAAGTACCTTAAAATCTATGAAATTATACTATTTACATATTATTATTGAATTAGTACAGTTACATTAAAAATAACACTGACACATAGCCCATAATTAACCTTGGACAAAATTCCTATTTTATAAATTTTATATAAACATAAATATAATCTTTTACACATATTGAAATAATAGCTGTGTTTGTATGTTTGACTTGTTTATAACAAATCTTTATAAAAATTAATAAAAGCTGTTTTTTATCTTATTAGGATATATTCTACTGTGTTAAAGTGCACATTTATTAGAATATACTGTATAAAGTGTTTCTTTGCAAAACTTAATAATATTTTTCTCAAGTTAAACTATAAAATATGAAATGTCTTCTGTATGGGTTTAAACCTTTTCCGTTTCTTCTTTAGACACTGCTGAACTGTACTTCATTGAGAACTTTGGCTGTATTTCATTACTGTAGTACTTACAGACTACTTTTGAGGGGCTCTTAATCTCATTAATAAAATAAGAAAAAAAGAGGGATTCAAAAGAATATTTTGGTACAAGTGTCTTATCATTTAAGAAGAAAACAACAAAGCAAAGAAAACTCTATACCACAGTAGGTTCCAGGAAAAGAAAAAATGAAGAAGAGAGAAAATACAACATATGTAGTGAAGGTTGACGCACAGCTGCATTGTAAAGAAAGAGATAGGCTAGCTTTAGAGAAACTGTAAAAACTGAGACTACCATGGAAAATATGGTTACTCTTTGGCCAGTACCTAAAACGTGGTTACAGAAAAGAAAAAGGAAAAGGTCCTATTCCCAAGGATCCAGAGTGATGTAGGTGGAAGCAGCAATGTGATTCTGAACTAAGAGATTCTGATGAGGAAAAAGTATCTCACTTCCTTAAGAGATAAATCTTCCTTCCTGGAACGTTTAAGGGTAGATTGCAATGTCTCCACCATGGGCTAGTACTAAACAGAAAAACCCAGGTACCATTGCCACTTTGTATGGCAAAGAAATGGAGAAGCTGATATTAACATTTCTATTTTTTCACAGGGATGGGAAGGGTCCAATACTTCAAATAAATGCATGCATGCATACATACATACATACATATGTGCATACAAACATTTAAATTTAGAAGAATGAATATGGTGTAGTATCTTCTAAGTATGTCTTGTTTTGATGAAGGTAATTATGAATTGTGTACTTTTTTTTTCCTGCAGAGATCATAATTTCACTTTTCTTGTTTATCCCGAGCTTTTGTCCCCACCGGCAAGAACACACTCAGGACAACCGGAATCTTCTGCAGCAAAGCTTTATTGCTTACTTCTCAGGAAGATCCAGACCCCAGAAAATGGAGTCCCTTATATAGCACTCAGCCATGACATTTCAGCACCTGATGTGGCATGACAGCTCCTGATTCGTTGCTCACCCATCACCCCACTATTATACCCCGAGAATGGGCAGTGACTAGGAGTGAGTTCACTCTTGCACTTGCGCACAAGGCTTGTTTACTAGTTAGTCACAGCGGAGGCCAGCACCATCTTATAATGGTGATTGCTCATGGCACACACACGGCTCTCCACAGCGATTGCTTATGGCATGGCTCTCCACATCTCCCCCTTTTTATTTTATTAAATTGAGGCTGGACTAGTTCTGTGTAATTATGCCCATCCGCTGTGGCTCCTGTCTTAGGTCATTCCTCCAATGTCACAGCCTTTCCTGTCATAGGGTAACCCTATCGCCACTGGGCCCCATGTCTTAGGTTGATCTGTGCATGAGGAAAGTTGCCTGTCCCTGGATACCACAGTGCTATGTGACAGTAACTACTAAATGACCTAGGGCTAACTCTACAAAAGAGGCCAGCCACCAATGTCAATTAATTTTTGAGCATAGATAGCCAGATTTCTGGGGAGGCCCCTTGCTCAATGGCAGCAAGTGCTTGAGCTATCACAACCTTGTCACGTGTTTGTTGGGTTCTGAGCTTGTAAACCAACCAGAGCATGAACACAAGTCCACAGCAGGTGGCAACACCAAATATACCCACCCCCACCCATTCCTTAAAATAAGAAAATGCAGATGAAATCCAGGAGGAGAGGCCCTCTGTCAATGACAGGTCCACTCGCGTTGAGTTGATCTTTAAAACTGCCACCCTCAGGGCCTCAAGAGTCTCATCGAATCCCTCAGACCAATTTCCTGCAAGATACAAGGAAAGCTGTCTAGACAGATTAGCTGCATAATTAAAATTTTCATATTGGACACTGGTAATACACAGAGCTTCCAGTTTTCTTTCACAACCCAACTGGGCCACATGGTATAGATCTCCTATCTGTTCCTCCGCCAGGTCAAGGCGTTGATTCAAAATCATCAGCCCTCCCATTAACTTGGTACTAGCAGAATTTTGGACAGTGATGGCATCAGCCAGATCTGCTGAAAGCTGATTGAATTTTGTGCCTGATTGAACCATACTAGCCATAGCGTACCCTGCAGCTGTAGCAGCAGCTGCACTGGCTGAAATTGCTATGATCACGGCAGCAGTAATGCCAAAATCTCTTTTTTGTCGAAACAGGGATAAGGTGGAGGGTGTTTCCACCGGAACAGGGATCCAACGTGGGATCCGTACCACCATGGCATGGGTGTTCTTTGTTACATCCCAACATTGAGAAATCCAACAAGAATCATTGGAACAGACTTCAAATGAATCATTTGAAAGAATAAACAAGAAAGGGGGGTAAACACAGACTGGGGTAGATGGATAATTAATCTGGTTTACCAAAGTTTTATTGAACCCAGTGATCTCTACACTGGTATTAGTATATCCATAAGAGTCCTGGGAGGCAGAATGTATTCCCCAATACTGAGCAAATCTTGAGATGCCAGTAAAAGAAGCCTTTCCAACTGCACCTCCCTGGATAAAGATCAAAGGATTGAGTTTGTATAACTGCCATTGACTCCACAAAGCACACACTTGTGAAAGGGATGCATTCTAAAGTCCTGTATGAAAAGTCCCCTTTTCATAACAAATTCCTTCTCTGGGTCATCTATCATGTTGGGAGAAAAGGAAAAGGTTTTACTCTGATCTGCCCAACTAGTGATGGAGGATTGACAATCAGACCAAGGCAGGATCAGCCCTTCATCTTCCAAGCTACAATGAGTGGCTATTTTTGGTTGGTGGGGACGTTCTTTGTCTGAAAAGTTAGGTGGTGGAAATATACCATTAACCCAAATTGCCTCCTGCCAAAAGGTCCGATTTGTAAAGATTATATCTTCATTGGAAGTATCTTGGGTTGTGCTTACCCAATCTCCCCAGTGCTCATTAAACTTCCCCAAAGCTCGGGCTGTGTGGTTGATACATTTTCCTGGTCCATTAATTTGAAAACATAAAGAACCCTGTTCTAATAAAGAGCACCATTTCCCCTAATGGTGCTCGGGTGGGATCATAGGGTAGATATGGTAAATCTAATGTTTTATTAGTAGTAAAGAATTTTGGAAAAACTATAGCATCATGGCGAACTGGCATTGGTTTGGGGAATGTCGAGAGAATAGCCCATCTCTGTTTGCCCCTCATACTAGGAACCTGAGACAAGTTCATCATTGTCAGGATTAGGAGCAGTCCTCGGGAGGTCAGCATCTTCTGTACCATCCTTGATGAATATCTTGCAGTTGAGTCGTTCCAGCAGCCAAAATGGGTTGTCTTCACTCTGTGAAAAAACACAAACAGCTCCCCTGGATCTTATCAAAATAGGATCCAGGCCTTTCCACAGACCAGTTAAGACATCCTTCCATTTGACCATTTCTTTTGGTCTATCAGGGTCTGAGCTATGTCGATCAGCTGCAGAGCGACCTTGCTCGTCAAGATTCATGAAATTAAGTGTAAAGACTGCCATAGATAAAGCTACTCTTTCCACTGAGGGCAGAGTCTCATCAACTCCCCCTTTTTGTTTTATAAGATAAGACTTGAGTGTGCGGTGGGCATGTTCCACAATGCCTTGTCCTTGAGGATTATAAGGAAGGCCAGTCAAGTGAGTGACATCCATTTGATGACAAAATTGCTGAAATTTAGTAGAGGTATATGCTGGCCCATTATCAGTTTTAAGAATTGTGGGCTTGCCCCAAGCACTCCACGCTTCTAAACAGTGCTGTATAACATGAGAGGCTTTCTCACCTGTTAAAGGTGTAGCAAACATAACACCAGAACAGGTGTCAATGGAAACATGTAAATATTGATTTCTTCCAAAGGAGGAAATATGAATGACATCCATTTTCCAGACCTGTAATGGTCTGATGCCTCGGGGATTTACCCCTACATGAGGAGTAGGTAGAAATTGACAACAGTTTTGACATTGGGTGACAATGTCTCGAGCTTCTTTCCTGGTTAAAGTGAAACGGAGGCGTAATGTTTCAGCCGTCACGTGGAAGCGTTTATGAAACTCCCTTGCAACCTCTGCCTGCGAGAACAGAGCAGCAGCCACGATTCTAGTGGCTTTGTCTGCCAAATCATTTCCATGAGACATGGGGCCAGGAAGGCCAGAATGAGCCCTAACATGAGTAATATACACAAGATGTCTTCTATGTAACAGGGCTGACTGGTTTGCTGAAAAATGTGAGCAAGCTTGCTAGAGGGTCTAATTAAGCCAGCAACTTCAAGCATATTAACCGCATTGACCACATATAAGGAATCAGATACAATATTGAGTGGTCCCGGAAAAGTTTCAAGGACTTCTAGAACTACCAAACACTCTACAACCTGGGGTGATGTCTCATTATATTGTTTAGATGTTACTTGGCCATTTACTACATATGCACCTATGCCAGATTTGGATCCATCTGTATACACTACTACCCCATCCAGAAGTGAGTGTTTGGCTGTTATTACTGGAAACACTATGGCTTGGCTTAAGGCGAACTGTAAAATTGGATGTTTTGGATAATGATTATCAATTTGTCCTGAATAAGAGGCAACCAAGACTGCCCAATCGTTAGTTGTTGCTGCCAGAGTTTGAACTTGAGCAGAAGTATAAGGCACGATTAGCATATGAGGTTCTCTCCCAAAATGAGTAATGGCTGCTTTTATCCCCCTAAGTGCAAGTTGAGCAACTGCATTAGGATACCACTCAATGATTTTTGCAGGGGAAGCATTAGGATGGACCCACAATAAGGGTCCTTTTTGCCATAAGACTGCTGTTGGTAACTGTGCAGTTTTTAATATGCACAATTCAAATGACTTTGACTCCTCAATGCGTTGTAATTGAGCATCTTGTAAGGCCTTTTCTATCGTTTGTAAAGCTTGATATGCAGCTGGGGTAAGTGCTCTGTGGGAGGAGATGTGGGTATCTCCCTCTAATATGTCAAATAAGGGCTTTAATTCTGCTGATGGAATTTTCAAAAATGGTCTTAGCCAATTAATATCTCCTAGCAATTTTTGGAAATCATTCAAGGTATGTAGTTGATCTTTGCAAATCTCTAATTTTTGAGGAACAACTTTGTAAGGATAAATGAGTGACCCTAGGAAGGCTCCCATTGGAGCAATTTGCACCTTTTCAGTGGCCACCTGCAATCCCCATTGCCCTAACGTTTTTATTAATATAGGGTATGCATCTTGCAATAATTGTGAATTTTTATAGCAAATCAAAATGTCATCCATATAAATTATCACCTGTAATGATGGAAAATGCTCTCTAACTGACGTAAGTGCCAATTGCACATACAGTTGACACATGGTGGGACTATTCGCCATTCCCTGAGGTAGGACCTTCCATTAGTATCTTTGATCCGGCTCTAAATGATTAATGGCTGGGATTGTAAATGCAAATCTTTGCCTATATTGAGGGCATAAAGGTACAGAGAAAAAGCAATCTTTAATATCTATAATTATAATTTCCCAATTTTTGGGTAAGGCAGAAAGCAATGGTAGCCCTCGCTGAACTGGTCCAAATAGACACATTTGTGCATTAATAGCTCTAAGATCATGTAATAAGCACCATTTGCCAGATTTTTTCTTAATTACGAAAATAGGTGTATTCCAGGGTGAGGTAGAGGGCTCTAAATGACCCAAGCGTAGCTGTTCAGAAATTAGTTTTGTAGCTGCTTCTAACTTTTCAGAGGAGAGAGGCCATTGAGGAACCCATACAACTTCCTCTGTAAGCCATGGTATGGGCATGGAGCCCTCAACGGCCCCTAGAAAAAACCCAAACCTTGTCTCCCATTATTACCTTTTTGAGGGATAGGTTCAAGTCTACCCTGCTCTCCTTTCCCTAATCCTCTTCCTTCTTTATAGTCCATTTTCTTCATCATTTGAACAGTTTGTGGCGAGTATTCATTAGTCAAGGTCAGTCCTAGTGCCTGTAAGGTGTCTCTCCCCCAGAGATTTACTGGGAGTGGTAAAACATAGGGAGTGAATCGTCCTCTTTGACCTTCAGGAGCTGTCCAGCTCAAAGAACGGGAACTAATAGTGGGACAGGACTGATAACCCAAACCTTGCAAAGAACGTGATGACTGAGAAACGGGCCAAGTTTTTGGCCACCATTGGGAAGAAAGGATACTTTTATCTGCTCCTGTTTCTAAAATCCCTTTAAATTGTTTTCCTTCTGTAACTAATTCTAAGAATGGCCTGGAGTCAAGAGGCATCACTAAGTAAGCAGAATCATTTCCAGTAGAACCAATCCCTCTGGTAGCTCGAGGGACACCAGAGGAAGGAAAACAGCCATGTAGGCTTGGCAAAATTATTAACTGAGCTATTCTATCCCCTTGTGAAATAGAAAAGACATCCTGAGGACAGGAACAGAGAACTTGAAGTTCCCCTTCATAGTCTTGATCTACGATTCCAGGGTGAACAATAAGACCTTGTAAAGTAAGGGAGGCCTGGCCCAATAGTAGGCCGACACTCCCAGATGGCAGAGGTCCTTTATAGTCAGTAGGAATAGGCTGCACCCCCATTTGAGGCATCAGCTTGAATTGGGTGGTGGTACGGAGGTCCAACCCAGCTGATCCTTCTGTTGCTCTGCGGACTGTGGGGTCCACTTTTTGCCTGTCGTGGTCCCATATGTTTTCGGGCCCTGAGACCTGGGGGCCCTGTACTGGTTTTTTGGAATGGTCTCATTATCTACTGCTTGAGGGAATCCTGGCTGCAGGGGCCTGCCTCGAATGTCCCTGACTGAACGACAATCTCTAGCCCAATGATATCCTTTCCCACACTTAGTACACAGTCCTGGTGCTCTCCTTTTGACAAGGGCTCTACAGTCCTTTTTTAAGTGTCCTGTTTTGCCACAATTATAGCAGAGTTTGAACTCAGCCATGTCAGGGCGTTTTTGCTCTTGTAGAATGGCAGCTGCTAAACCGGCATTAGTGAGTGGCCCTCCAAGCTCACGGCAAACCTTCAACCAGTCCTGCAGTCCCTTGCTCTTTCTAGGTGTAATAGCCGCCCTGCATTCCTGGGTAGCTTGTTCATAGATCAACTGTTCAATTAAAGGCATAGCTGTTTCTGGGTCCCAAAAATTCTCCCTGCCACTTCTGTCATTCTAGCCACAAAATCTGAGAATGACTTCTGGGCACCCTGGGTGATCTTGGTGAAATGCCCACTTGCCTCCCCCTTCTTAGAGAGTGCCTTCCATGCCTTAACTGCAGCAGCTGAGATCTGAGCGTAAGCTCCCCAATGGTAATTTGTCTGGTTATTAGCATGTTGTCCATGACCTGTAAGCAACTCAAAAGTCCATGTTCCTTGGTCCCCTTCAACATTGGCATTGGCCCTTGCCTGTGCTTGGCAGGAGTCTTGCCATAAAGCTTTCCATTCTAAATACATTCCCATGTTAGGAGATGTGGCTTTTACTATGGTCATCCAATTGCCAGGGGTCATTGCCAGAGTCGCTATCCTTTCGACTTGGGCTACAGTAAAGTTGGCATTGACTCCACAGTTACGGTCTGACTCCGCAAGTTCTTTAATCTGTATATACTCCACAGGGGCGTGAACGTGTCCACCCTTTGTGCCTTCAAAGACTGGGAACACTTGCTGCACTTTTCTCTGTTCCTCTTTTGAAATGAATGAGTCTGATTGATACCTCTGCACATAGGGCAGAGGTGTACTAGGACTCAGAGGTTGCAGATCTGAAGATCACATAGTGATTTCACATTTGTCTCTAGCTACTTTTGCTTTCTTTATGTTATTCTGTGACTGATTAGCTCGTCTTTCATCTGGCTGGTATCTTTCTTCCTCTAAGTCTGTCTCCTCAGAGGAGCTAAGTTCCTTATCCAATTCTGAGCTACTGACAGCTAGTGCCTTGAACTCATCTAATGGCGGGTAGAGGCTCCTTTCCTTATGTGCCTCTCCGGTTCTTTCTCTCTTCTTCTCTCCCTTTCCATCCCTTTTTCTAATCTCTCCCAAGGCATTCTTTCCCTTATATCTCTTTTCCTTGGGCTCAAGGCCCGTGGAAAGTCCTATATTCTTTGGTGCACCTTGTTTCGTTCCAACTTTCAATCTCTCTCCCCACTCTGCCTCTGATAGGCTGTCTTGAATTTCGTCCAAAATCTTCTACCCTGCTTCTACCATTTGCTGACAATCCTCATCTGTTAAGCACGATCTCACCAATTTCCATAATGGCATGATCCCTGCTTTAAGTTTGCCGTTCTGCTGTTCCCTAACTAGATCTCCTTTCAGTTTGTCCCAAGAAGCGACACTTAACGAACCTGAGCAAGCATACCATGGTGCCACACGGTCTACCTCCCTGACAAATGCCTCTATACTCTTAGTGGCGATTTTTAGGCCACACTGCTTCAGGACCAACCTTAACGCCACTACTACAGAGTGAGAAATTCCCATACTGCCGCTGTCCAGTCCTGACCGCGACTGAAACTGGTCGCTGTCCAGGCACTGTCCAGGCGCTGTCTGAGACTGAAATTGGTCACTGTCCAGGCGCTGTCCAGGCCTGACTGCGACTGGGAACCATTCAGCAGTTCCAGTGGTGGAAGCAAAACGAAACCGAAAGGGAAAGTGCAGTTGCCGTGCAAACAATCAAAAGGGCGTCTAACTCTGGAGAAATTTCAAGACTATACTTACCTTGCAGAGCTGTAATGTCCCGCAGTTCTGGTTCTGCCCTGTGAAGGAGGGATCTCCCTTGTGCAGGTGTGATGGTAGTCCCCTGGTCTTTGGCACCACGTATCCCGAGCTTTTGTCCCCGCCGGCAAGAACACATTCAGGACAACCGGAATCTTCTGCAGCAAAGCTTTATTGCTTACTTCTCAGGAAGATCCTGACCCCAGATAATGGAGTCCCTTATATAGCGCTCAGCCATGACGTTTCAGCACCTGATGTGGCATGACAGCTCCTGATTCGTTGCTCACCCATCACCCCACTATTACACCCCAAGAATGGGCAGTGACTAGGAGTGAGTTCACTCTTGCACTTGCGCACAAGGCTTGTTTACTAGTTAGTCACAGCGGAGGCCAGCACCATCTTATAATGGCGATTGCTCGTGGCACACACATGGCTCTCCACAGTGATTGCTCGCAGCACGGCTCTCCACACTTGTTGAATGCTTTAATGGTCCATTATATGTGTATCATAAATAAGTTCCAGGTAGCAGAGAAAGAGAACCCCCAATGCAATGTGTGACTTTAAAAGGAAGAAATTTCCCTTTGGTCAAAGAATTGAAGTACTAGCAAAAGCCATAGAGGAACCACTCGAGATTGAGTTTCACATGGTTTTCACAGGAGGGAGGAAAGATGACGACTGTATCTTTTTCCCTATTGGATGGGATTTGACCTCACAATCTTTTGCAATTATCTAATTTTTAAAACTTAGCACAAAGAAAGTGAAGGGAGGCGTTAGGTTTAACTCACTACAGAAGTCACCCAGTATTCAAATAAATTCTAAGAATTCATCAGGACCTTTGTGTAAGCAAATTTTCTAAGTTGAAGTGATTACCCATATGCATAAACCTTCATGTTTACCATTAGAGCTTGAAAAGAACCCACAAAGTAATTTTAATTCATATTTCTTTGACAAACAATGATATTTTCTCATTTCTAAATATCTAGGGGTAAATTTGAACTTTTTTGTGAGAATAGTCTTTGCAATACATTAGCCATTTTAATGACTCAATGTTTTGTTGTTTAAATTTTAAAAATTGTTCATATAATATCAGTATACACTAGATACTTTGTAATACACAATTGGTAGGGAATTATTCTCATCTTGTCTATTCTCCTCATTGGTATTGTTTCTATTTCTATTAATATTTTTAATTTCACTTAATTCTATTTGTCTATTCTTTGGGCTATTCTGGTATTACTGGAGGATTATTCTGAAAGTGCTTGCCTGTGCATATTCCTGACTATTCTCCCTAAGAGTTAAAGTATTGGATCTCATAGCATGATCTATATCTTTGTTAGTGTTAGAGATATGAATATAATTTCATTTTTTATATGTGAATATCTTTCAAAGCAAAATGTGCTGATGAGGGCTTCATGTTTTTATTGTTCCTTATGTATTTTCTTATTCTTTGATGAAAAATTAATAACTATATGTGTTAATTTTACCATCCTCTATTCTATTCAGTTTGTTACTTGTCTTTCTTAATACCCTTATCATGGTATTCATACATACTACTCTTCTGTGGTGTAATGATGAGTCATAAATTGGGCTGTCTTTCACAGTATTCTTTCTGTTTATATCTGAAAATGCAGTCAGCTTTGATCAATGTCTCTCATATCAGTAAAATTATGAAACAAATTTTAGCTTACTGAAAATGTGGCTCAGTTGTTAAGTATGTGACTAATAAATGTGATTCCTAAAATGCAATCCCCACTACAAAAAAAGAAGAAAAGAAGAAGTAGAAGAAGACGAAGACGAAGACGAAGACGAAGACGAAGACGAAGACGAAGACGAAGAAGAAGAAGAAGAAGAAGAAGAAGAAGAAGAAGAAGAAGAAGAAGAAGACGAAGACGAAGACGAAGAAGAAGAAGAAGAAGAAGAAGAAGAAGAAGAAGAAGAAGAAGAAGAAGAAGAAGAAGAAGAAGAAGAAGAAAAGGAAAACCATGGTTCTTTGTAGACTATGTGCAATGGATTTACTAATTAACTAAAAATAACATTTAACAAAAAGTTCTTTAATAGTGTTTATATTATACACATTTTCAAGGAGCTTTGTGAAATCACATACAATGAAATAAACACATACATTTTATAAATGTTAAAATTCTCCAAAAAACATTCAGTATCTCACAACCTAAAAATTCTAAAAAGAAATAATTAATAAAGAGAATGGATAGAAAAGACAAATAGCATTAATACCCTTGTAGTTATTGAGTTTTGAGCCTATATATTAAACAAATCTAAAATCATAGAGTTAGTAGAGGATATATGGTTGCAGCACTCAGCAGACAGATCTCTTTTAGGTCAAGGCTAGCATGGTTAACACTGTGAGTTCTAGGACAGTAAAGAGTGCAGAATGAGAACTTGTCTCAAAAACAAATCAATGAGCAAAATCACTGTATAGTTTATACTTGCAAACTGCTTTCACCATTAGAAATCAACTTCATGTATATGTATTATTAATTTTATCTTGCTAAGCCAAATGATATTCTTCATGTCAGGTACTTGATCAATCTGATTCAGGAATTTTAAGAGAAGTAGCTCTCCTGCAATGTATCACACTGGAATCTTTAAATGAAGCATTCATTTCTTACATGATTTACATTCCACTCAAACTTGTCAGGTTTCTATTAATGTAAAACAATTTAAGAACACTGCTAACAACTCTTATTTCATTTTAACTCATCAACTAGACATGAACTGTTCTAAATAGTATCATCCATTCTCTCAGGCATCACATGGTTTCACTGCATCAGAAATAAATGACTCTAATGACTTGCCATGATTTATCATCCAGAGGATGAATAAATCTATACTTTCTATTATTAATCTCATTACTTTTATACATGACTTGACATTATAAATTATCTTGAAAAGAAAAATGTTTTGCTCATTTTTCTTTGGTGTAATGTGTTAAGATGTAATCCCCATGCTTGACAAAAAAATTATTTGCATCTAACATTATCATTGAATGATTTTTCTTGAAGTTACTTTCATTTTGTGTGTAAGCTATACATTAAACAGTAGTATACATCAAGAGTCTAAATGGGATTGTGTTTTAGGTGCTATCAGTGTTTAATATACAACTTTAACAAAAACATTAAAACTTTGTAAGAGGTAGGAACCATTTGCTCACGGAACAATTGAAAGTGATAGTATAAATACTATGAACTTACATTATATAAATTTATATAAACTTTATAATGAGCAATTTCTATAATTAATGAAAACAAGAAATTAATAAATTACATAATAGATTATTGAATTGTCTAATTATATATGATCTATTTTACAAAACAGAAATAATAAAACTCCTAAAATATGTTTCTTACATTAATTGAAGTTTTGATCTTGTGCCCCCCCAAAAATCTTATAAAAATATCACTTAAACATTTTTTTTCTATTTTCATTACTAAGAGTCTCTTTATAGCTCATCTGGCCTCCTCAGTTTCTCTGTTTCCCAAGTGTTAAGATGTAAAGTTTGAAGCACAATCCTCTAATATAATTAATAAATCCCTAGTTTTTAATACTACATTAACACTAAAGATTACAATAGAAAATGTACATCACTTGTATCTATTAATACTTGTTTATTTATTTCCAGTAAGGCACAATTATGCTCAAATACATTACTCTGAGTAGTTACTAGCAAGTGAATAATTATGTGCTTAAATGACTCACAATTAAGCTTACAACTTTGCGCGAGCTTTTCTATTAATCTTTTATGAAAATTCCTAAGATTATACTGAGAATTAACCAACAGATTCTTAACTAACTGTTGATTTGTTGTATATTCTTAGCTAACTGTTGGCTTGATGTAGATTGTTTTTATATATAATATTATATATTATGTTTAGGTATGCGCTGAATTTCTGATCTTTCCAAAACTTTTGACATGAAGTGGTGTTGTATTTTGTCAAATGCTTTTCCAGCTTCTAATGAGATAATATTGTGATTATTTTACTTTGAGTTAGTTTAAATAGTGGATTATGTTAATGTATTTTCTACATGAACTATGCATTTGTTATTGGAATGAAACTATTTGATCATGTTGAATGGTGATTTTGATGTGTTTTTGAATTCAATTTGCTAAGATTTTATTGAGTATTTTTCCATCGCTATTCATAAGTTAAGTTGGTCTGAAGTCCTCTTTCTTTGTTGGGTCTTTGTGTGGCTTAGCTATCTGAGAAACTGAGTAACTGTGGATGCATTGAATGAATTAGACTGTGTTTCTACGGTTTCTATTGAATGGAATAATTTGAGGCATGTTGATATTAGCTCTTCTTTGAAGGGCAAGTAGAATTCTACCTGAAAACCATCTAGCTCTGGACATTTCTTGTTTGGGAGTTTTTAAATGAATTATCTGTCTAGAAATTCATCCATTTCACCTATTTGACTTATTTATGTATGTATGTATGTATGTATGTATGTATGTATGTATGTATTTATTTATAGTAAATGCTTTTGTAGTGAGGTCTTTTGTTTTGGCATTTTTTGTGTTGTTTTGTTTTGTTCTTTGAACTTCTTCAGTTTCTGTTGTTATGTCTCTATATTCATTTCTGATTTTGATAATTAATATACTGTCTTTGTGTCCTTTAGTTAGTTTGGCTAAGGGTTTACATGACTTATTAATTTTCTCAAAGAGCCAGCATGTGGTTTTGTTGATATTTTGTATTATTCTCTTTATTTCTAATTGGTTGATTTCTGCTCAGAATTTGATTATTTTCTGCCCTATACTCCTCTTGAGTGTGTGTGCTTCTTCTTGTTCTAGAACTTTCAGGTGTACTGTTAAGTTGCTACTGTAGGCTCACTCCAATTTATATATATATAATGATATGTTACATTATGTTATGTTATGTTATGTTATTTATTACTGAGACTTTCTCTTGGTGGATTTTTCCTTTGATGACTATGAAGTGTCCTTCCCCATTTTGCTTGATATCTTTTGGTTAAAAGTCTATTTTATTAGATATTAGAATTGCAGCTCCAGCTTGCTTCTTGGTACCATTTGCTGAGAAGACTTTTTTCCAGGCTTTTACTCTAATGTGGTGTCTATCTTTGTCACTGAGGTGTGTTTCCTGTATGCAGCAAAATGCTGGTCCTACTTGCGTATCCAGTCAGTTATCTTATGCCTTGTTAATGGGGAATTGAGTCCGTTGATACTGAGAAATATTGAAGACAGATAATTGTTAGTTCTCTGCATGTGGTTCTCTCCTTTTGGTTTTGTTGAAATGATTAATTTCTTGTTTTTTTCTTTGGTGTAGGTGCCCTCCTTGTGTTGGAGTTTTCCATCTAGAATCCTCTGTAGGGCTGGATTGATAGATACTATTTAAATTTGTTTTCGTTCTGGAATCTTTTAGTTTCTCCATCTGTGATGATTGCGAGTTTTGCATGGTATACTAGCCTGGACAGGCATTTGTGTTCTCAGAGTCTGCAAAACATCTGGCAGCCTCTTCCATCTTTTAAGGTCTCTGTTGAGAATTCTTGAGTACTTCTAATAGGTCTGCCTTTATATGTCAATTGGCCATTTTCCTTACTGTTTTTAATATTTACTTTGTGTGTGTGTGTGTGCTTTTAGTGTTCTGATTATTACGTTATGAAGATTTTCTTTCCTTGTCCAATCTATTTGTTGTTCTACAGGCTTCTACATTTATGGCTACTTATTTTTTTAGGTTGGGGAATTTTTTTCTATGATTTTATTGAAGACATTTTCTGGGAGCTGGGAATTTTTGCTCTCTTCTATTCCTATTATTCGTAGGTTTGTTCTTTCCATTGTGTCCTGAGTTCTGAATCTCCTGGATGTTTTGGCTTAGGCTTTTTGTTGTTATTGTTTTGTTTTGTTTATATTTTCTTTGACTGTTGCTTCAATGTCTTATAAGGTATCTTCTACTCCTGAGACTTTCTCTTAAATCTCTTATAGTTTGTTGTTGATGTTTGCATCATAGCTCCTGACCTCTTTCCTAGGTTTTCCATTTACAAGGTTGCCTCCATCTGTAATTTCTTTACTAGATCTACCTGTTTTTTGGTCTTGTACTGCTTTCTTCAAGTCCTTTAACTGTTTGATAGTGTTTTCTTGTATTTCTTGAGGTAATTTATTTGTTTCTTCTATAAGGGCTTCTACCTATTTAATTGTTTTCCTATATTTCTACCTATGAGCTATTTACATCCTCCTATTATCTTCATGAGATTGGAATTTAAGTCAGCATTATGATTTCCAGGGTTTGCTGTGGTGAGAGAACTGGGATTGGTTATGCCTAAGTATATTGGCTTCTCTTGCTTATGGCCTTGAGCTTGATTTTGGCCATCTTGTTTTCTCTGGTGTTAAGTGGCCTAGGTTTCTCTATCTAGAACCAGCACCCTGTGTTCCTGGTTGCAGCAGATCTCCTGGGAGACCTGTGGCCTTGGCTGTAGCAGATCTCCTGGGAGACCTGCACACTACTGAGTGTTAAGAAGGGCAGACACGCTGATCTGCCATAGGGAACCTGAAGAGAGATGAGGTCCTGTGGATAATAGTGATCCAGCATCTTCTGGGTTCCTTGCAGATCCTGGCTGCTGTGGTTATTTGGGCTGTTGTCTTACCTGTTGCCCTGACTGCATTAGATCTCCTGAAAGTCCTGAAGACTGTGGGATGTTGAGAGGGGCAGACATGTCAAACTGCCCTGGCACAGATGTAGACCAGAATAGCATGTGTTTCTTCTTTTGAGAAGTTTCTGCAAAGCCCTGCACATAAATTTTTACTGGGAGTAATGTATTCTTGATATTCAGTGTTACATATTTTATATACAGACTGTCTGTCAGATCCATAATTGGCAAAGCCATTCCCCATTCTCTAGGCTGCCAGTTTTCTTGAATGATGGTGTTCTTTGCCAAAAAGAATCCTTTCATCTTTGTGAGGTCCCATTTATTAATTGTGGTTTCAGTATCCTGTTCAGAAAGGGATTTCTTGTGTCATTGAATTCAAAATCATTTTTCATTTTGTCTTCTATTTGATTCAGGGTTTCTGATATTATGTAGAGTGTTTTAATTGATATATTAAGTTTTTGCAGGATGATATATATGGATGTATTTACTTCTACACGCAGCCATTCAGTTTGACCACCATTATTGCGTGGATATGCCATCTTTTCTCAAGAGAGGTTTTTGGCTTGTTTGTCAAAAATAATGTATGCAAAATTGTGGCTGTGTGCTCAATTAAATTCTATTGATCAGCCTGTCATTTCTTGTGCTGTTTTATAAAGCTGTTATAGCTTTGTATTACAAATTGAAAAATGTGTCGTTATCATTATATCTCTAGAAATTATTTTATATTATAGGAATGTTTTAGCTGTTCTGATTTTGTTGGTTGGTCTGTTTGTTGGTTGGTGTGTTTGTTTTATTGTGTGTGTATTTGTTTTCAAATAACATTGAAGTTTTTTTTCAATTACTGCATATAGTCATTCTTCTAGACTTTCAAAGAATATCTAACACCAGTACCTCTCAATATTTTCTGTCAAATATAAACTGAAATAGTCCTTCCATATTATTTTTTATTAGGCTACAACTATATAGACAAAACCAAACATAAAAGAAAATTATATGCAAATGTTTATTATGGACAAAAATAGAAAATTTATCAATAAAACATTTTCAGATTGAATTTTAGTACACGTGAAAAAGATAATTCACAATGATCAGTTCATTTAACCCTAGTATGCAGGATAATCCACCACATAAACAGACTGAAAGAACAACCCATTGATCACTGTCATCTCATTATAAGAAAAAAGGTTTTGATGAAACCCAACTCAATATAAAAAAAGCAATACATAGGTTTACCAAAATCAATTTCAAACTAAACTCAAAGCATATTCACAAAAAGCATGAACAATGAGAGGATTTCCATAACTGAAGACTTATTTAGTGCAATAAAAAAACTGAAGAATATCAAGGAATACCAGTATAAATTAAAGAAGTCCAAGTACCTTCATTTTCAAAAGATACAATTTTATATATTAAAAACTATATAGAATTTACCAAGTAGGGATAGAGAGAGATGTCTCAGTAGTTAAAGAGCACTGGCTGCTCTTCCAGAGGTCCTAATTTCAATTCTCAGCAACCACATGGTAGCTCACAACCATCTGGAATGGAATCTGATTCCGTTTTCTGGTGTGCCTGAAGAGAAAACTGGTGTCCTCATATAAATAAATAAATAAATAAATAAATAAATAAATAAATAAATAAATAAATATTTTAAAAAAAAAGATTCACCAGAAAATGTCTATTCTGTAGTTATAATTTCTGCTATCAAATTAACACACAAAAAATCAATACCCTTACTGATATATATCAGACATACATACTTGTATTATAAAACCTTTAAGACATTGATAACAAAAAAGTAATGAAGACACCAGAAGATGGCAAGAAACTCATTCTATTTTTTGCATCCTCATATGGCTGATACTTTCAAATGCAATGTTTAAACGTTCAAATATTGGGTAAGCATAGACAGATATGTAGAACTTTGGAGAATTTAAAATACTGGCATGTGTCCAATTCAAATTCCTTTACATTGTTCTCTGTATTCAATCATGTTCAAGGCTCAACAGAAATGTATTTGTAGTTCACAGAAATGTGACACAGCAATATTATCTTTTAAAAATTCACCTGTATTCTGTTTCATTAATCTGTAGGAAAGAATTATCAACAAATGGTGTTTCTAAATCTGCCCTGAATTTTCAGCAGGCTGTCAGAACGCCATAAAATCCAGGTAGACAATGGAGAGACATGATTCTATAGTTGATGATGTCTTAAATATTCTTTGCTAAGTATTGCTGATGATTTTTTTATATTATTCTTTGGATATATCAATCACATGTGTGCATATATATCTATGTGTGTGTGTGTGTGTGTGTGTGTGTATTTACATCTGTATATATGTGGCCATTGAAATTATTTACTTTTATTTTACTGCAGTAAATAATTTTGATACATTTCCCCATATAATACATAAAGATATATACCTAAAGAAAAAGAACTGTTGCATGTTCATAATGACATATCAAGTATGCAATGTGTTCGATAGGTTAAAACACCAATATACCTACTAACCATTTAAAAATTATATGTCAAAAAATGACAGTAAACAAGACTATCTATACTTTCTCAGCCTGTTTATTACATTACAGAAATAATGTATTATAGGGGGAGTATTAGGAGGTCAGATAGAACAGGGAGAATTTTTTCTTTCAGGTTAAGCTATACTGCTCTCCGTGATTACTAATTTATAAGCTGTACAGTTCCTCTTTTACAAAGAAGGAAACCCATATAGATGATACCTTTTAACATTTAGATCTTTCCTCAAGTTTCTCTAAAAGGAAATGAATTACTTATAAGATACTCAAACCACTTCTATGTCTTGTGCATTACAAAACTCCAGATAATGTATAGGGTTGGGAAAAGAAAATAAAAGATTTATGCTAATTCACTCATAAAATTGCTATTCGGTAGCTACTAATTCCAACACTGTATTTGGAATTCATGATTTAAGGCCTAGCTGCACAACAATCTAAATACATATTGAGAGAAGATTGACTTGCCCGAGACTGAGCCATTGGAAAAATTGTTTCAAGCTCTACTTATGCTTGCTGAGCACAGTATAGCTGTTCATTCATGAATGAAAACCTTGTGTCAGACTCACCTCCTTGACTTTTATGCTAAAAAAGTAAACATCTTTTAGCTCCTTATGGGCAATTTTAAACAAGTAGTTCTTCTCTAAATATTGTCTTCAGTATCTTTATCAGTAAGACAAAGAAAATAATATATTATGTAATTTCAGATAACTTACTTAATTATATTATAAATATATAATGTAAAACTTAGAAAAAAATTAAATTTCAGTCAGATTGTTTTGTGCATATACAGAACAATATTTATATGGTTTAGCTTGTCAGAGGAAATTTTGCTCTTCATATAGCTTCTATAAATTTTATAGATGTTATAAAATTTACGTGGATTCATAGTAAAATCTTCTTTTTGCATTTACTTTGTTAAAACTAGAATCTAAAATTTAGTACTTGTTAAGATCAGTTAAGTTTTTATAAAAGTAACAATTCTGTTCAAAATTCATTATAAACCCGCACATGTATGCAAATCAGTCCACTTTACATAGAAAAAAATACAAAAAAATCCAATCACTACATATTATTAACTTTCTATATTATTCACATATGGAATATTCAATGAAGAAAAACAAGTGAAGAATTAATGGAATAAATCGGGCAGTGGTGGCACACGCCTTTAATCCCAGCACTTGGGAGGCAGAGGCAGGCGAATTTTTGAGATAGAGGACAGTCTGGTCTGCAGAGTAAGTTCCAGGACAGCAAAGGCTACACAGAGAAAAACTGTCTCAAAAAACAAAACAACAAAAAAGTAATAATAATAATAATAATAATAATAATAATAATAATAATGGAATATTGAATTTAAAATACTTCTACATTCTAGTCAGCACCTACACTTGCAATTATAGATCATCATCATTCACCCAACTACACCACAATTCTCAGGAGAGCTGCACTAACTGGAGACACACAGGTGAGATCCCTTACCCCAATCCCCATGCCTGCTGGGATACTAGCAGACCCAGTTGTTGATTCTGCCATGACCTGTCTGAGCTCAATCTTCTTTCTGGTTTGCATCTATAACTGCAATCAAAATCTGAGCACTACACCCCACCACACAGATCTGCCTACCTCTCAGGAGCCCTGCTCCAACTGATGACACCCAGGTTTACCAACAGCAGAGACAGCCAGATAGCAAAAGGCAAGCTCAAACAAGTAATCAACAGAATCCCATGGAATATTACATCACCAAAACCCAGCACTCCTACTTCAGCAAATCTCGGCTATTCTAACACAACTGAAGACTAAGACTGTAATTTTAAACACCATCTGGTTAAGATCATAGAGGCCTTTAAAGAGGATATTAATAATTGTCTTAAAGAAATATAGTGAAACATAGTAAAACATGTAGAACACTTAAAGAGGAAACAAAGAATCCCTTAAAGAAATACTGGAAAATACAATTATGCAGGCAAAGCAAATGAATAAATTGGTCCAAGATCATAGAAAACCTAGGAAAGAGAACAGGAACTGCAGACCCAGTCATCACCAAGAAAATACAAGAGATGGAAGAGAGAAACTCGGGCATAGAAAATACCATAAAAGATAATGGTACATCAGTCAAAGAATATATCTATTGCCAAAAGTTCCTAATTATAAACATACAAGAAGTTTGGGACATTATGAAAAGAGAAAACTTCTGAATAATAGGAATAGAAGAGGGTGAATATCCCAGTATAAAGGTCCAGTAAAAGACTTTTCAACAAAAACATAGAGGAAAACTTCCCTAACCTTTAGAATGAGACGGCTATAAATGTACAAAATACGAACAGAACAGCAAATATATTTGACTAGAATAGATAATTCTCCCTCCAAATTATAATCAAAACACTAAATGTGCAGAACAAAGAAAGAATATTAAAAGCTGGAAAGGAGAAAAGCCAAGTAACATACAAATGTGTGTTTTCTAAATTCCTATTAGAATTACACCAGACTTCTCATTAGAAACTCAAACCCAGCATATCCTGGGCAGATGTCTTGTATACCTTAAGAGATCACAGGTATTTTAGAAAGCATTTTCAACATCTACCATAGCCAAAAAAAACCCAAAAAACAAAAACAAAAACAAAAAAACACTAACTCACCATAGTATCACTACTAGTAGATGATATGATACTTTACATAAGCTATTCCTAAAATTCTATCAGAGAACATCTACAGCTGATAAGCAACTTCAGCAGAGTGGCTCAATATAAATTAACTCAAGGGTATCAGTAGCTCTTCTTTATACAAAGAAGAAACAGCATGAGAAAGAAATTAGGGAAACAACACCCTTTACAATAGACATGAGTAATACAAAATATCTTGGTGTAACTCTAACAAAGCAAATGAAAAATCTGTATGACAAGAACTTCAAGGTAACAAGGGGAAAAAAAGGTATCATAACATGCTTATGGATAGCTAGGATTAACATGGTGAAAATGGCCATTGTACTGAAAGCAATCTACAGATTCGACGAAATCAGCGAGATGCCTAACAGTGGGAATGTAGAACCTGAAGATGTAACCTCCTGTAGTCCGGCAAGAACACCAATGAAGGGATAAGGACACCAACCCACTCACGAAACTTTAGACCCAAACTTTGTTCTGTCTAATAGAAATGCAGGGAGAAAGATGAAGCAGAGATTGAAGGAATAGCCAATCAACATCTGTCCCAACTTGAAACCCATCCCATGCCAGTCTCTGACATTATTAGTGATACTCTGTTGTGCTTGTAGATAGGAGCCTGTCCCCTGAGAGGCTCTATAAAGTAGCTGACTAGAACGGATGTTGACACATGGCAAACAATGGACTGAGATCATGAATTCCTATGGAAAAAAGATTGAAGGCCCTGAGGGGGATGGAAACCCCACAGGAGGACCAATAGAGTCAACTAACCTGTATCTTTAGAATCTCTCAGAGACTGAGCCATCAACAAAGGAACACACAGGTGCTTGAACGAAGCCCCAGGCATATAGCACATATGTAGCAGGCATGCAGCTTAGTCTCCATGTTGGTTCCCCAACAGCTGGAGCAGAGACTCTCCCTAATGTCTGACTGCAGTATCATTCCCAAACTAGGCGGCCTTGTCTGGCATCAGTGAGAGGGTATGCACCTACCCCGACAAAGACTTTATGTGCCAGGATTGGAGAGAGGGGTAATACAAAGGGCTGACCCCACTCTCTCAGAGGAAAAGGCAATAGGTGATGGGAGGATGTTTTCAAGGATGAGACCTGAAGAAGGACAGCGTTTGATGTAAATAAATAATTACATTAAAAATACATCTATTTTTTTCCAGCAGTGCACACCTATATTACTAGACAAGACTTAATTATATTATACAGCTCCTTATGTTAGACTAAAATAGGATCATGTGTACTAAAGTATTGAGCATGGAATTGATATCCATGACTCTTTGAGATTACTTTTCTCATTGGATATCATATGATAGGATTCTGTTGCTTTATAAATGAGGAAGATAACCTATTTGGCAAGATAAGTTGCTATAAGTTTTGATTATAAAATGTACTCTACAGTATATAATATAAACATATGGGAAAACAATATCGTGAGCAACAGAATTAAAAACTAAAATTAAGGTATTAAAAGTCTTTTCTATAATAGTGTATATCAGAATACCCAATGACTGAGGACTCTTGATCTTTTTTCCTTGTGTTCACATTTTAGTGCCATCTTGTCAAGAATAATGTGGGACCAGTGATTTTTGTCTCCATAGAAACGGAAAAGATGATGAAATTTTAACCCTCTAGTTATGTTCACTGAGACCATGATAGATTTACATTACATTCTAGCTCTCTATAGCCTTCTTGTTCTCCTTAATTTTTAACTTACAGGATAGTGCACTTTATATGGTGAAAGCCCTTTGTGAGGAGCTGTGAGTCTTTCAAAAGCCTCACCTTACTTTTAACATAATGCCTTCAATAATGCTACATATTTCAATATTATAAGTGCAAATAAATATCTTATACCATTTTGGCAGTGAAAATGAAGTATTCCACATCAGAACATAGGAATAATACCCAACATTCAAATACTACTTATACTTTCCCTTTCAGATTAGCTAAATTCAAAATAATTTTGAATGTCTACAAATGTTTTCTATTACCCAATGCAATACAAATCATCATAGTTCCCCGCTTCAATCATTGCATTTGTTTTTCCAATTAGTATGCAAAATAGGCACTTTATACTCTACTCTTTCCCCATTTGTTACAAAATTAGATTAGTCAAACTCTTCACCCTAATGGATATAATATTTTCTCCTTAAAATCATTTGAGAGACAAAAGGAAGTATATTAATTTTACCACATAAACCTATTTAATGTATCTGCTAATATCAGATGTAATATGAAATCTCTGTGAAGAAAATGTAACAATAAATATGTATCTAGACATAAACTGAAAAATAAACTGCTAATGGTCTTGAATGCTTTCACCTTAATCATTCACAGTGACAGTAGAAAGTTAGCTAGTAGATAACGTATATTATCTGCAAGTGTTCAATTCCACTGTTTTTTTTTCTATGAGCATGTAGTCATGGCAACATCTCTGTGGATGTACCAACCCATTATTTCATTAAAATGGTGGCCCAGAAAAGTTTTGAAATAGGTTTACTCTTGACAGCTCATTAAACTGGTAACTTTTAGGTGGAGAGTGTATTGGGATGTCTGAGGAAATATTACTCTCAACCAGTGGAAAATGCCCAGAGCTTAGTTAAAGAAAAATAAAAGTCTTCCAAACTATTCACATCCCAGATGATACCAATTGTAGAAAAGTTGCTATTAATCCCTTGTATAAATTTTCTGAATTGTTTATTGAGCCTACAGATTGAAAAGACAGGAAAGTTTGTTCTTGAGGTTAATGGTGGCATCGATTTTATCCCACAGGTGTTAACATTCAAATTGTATTTCTGTAACGCCTGAAAATTTAACTTTACAATGTGAAATAGAGAGAAATGTATGATCCTGTAGAAAGAAGAAAGGATATTTAATATACTTAGAATGAGATCACATCTTTTGCTGATTGAATGTTCTTTCTATTTGGATCTTAGGTTACTCATTTAGTTCATCTCATTGATTGATTCAAAATTCAAACTAGTTCTATCCGTGCTCTGCTTAATTTCATATAACACAATTGGCCTCATCTGTGAGACATGCATTCTGAGAAGTTCAATGGGTACTTGAGATCAGAGCAGTACTTAACAATATTTTGTTTTTCCTATCTATGCATACCTTGTGCAGGTGGACGCACATGTTCCATCTTGGGTATGTGGAGTATGCAGATAAAACTCTCTTTGTGTGTTACTCACAGGGAAAAATTTAAGACTCATTCTATAGGTCATTTAGTGTCATTGTTTTAGCTAGATCTTCATTGTTGTGAAGAGACATCATGACCAAGGCAACTCTTATAAAGGAAAATATTTAATTGGTCCTAGCTTGTGGTTTCATAGGCTTAGTGTATCATAGTGGGAAGCATGGCACTCTGCAGGCACCCTTGTTGCTAGAAAAGGAGCTGAACATTCTATATTTTGATCTTCAGGAAGTCAGGAGGAGATTTGATTGTTATACTGGATGGAGCTTGAGAATAGGCAAATTCAAACCCTGATCTCTCATTGAAACACTTCATCCAAGAAGGCAATATCTACTACAAAGAAGGTCATAGCTCCTAATAGTGCCACTCTCTGTGGGCTAATCCTTCAAACATATTCCTCTCCCTGGTCCCATAGGTCTATAGCCACAACATAAAGCAAAATTCATTTACTCCCACTTCAAAGTCTCTTCTAAGATTCATGCAATTGAATTAACTGTCATCCCCTATAAAATCAAAATGAAAAAAAGTGCAGATCACATACTTCAAGCGAACCATGGCAGAGGATCTACATTACAGTTTCAAAATGTAGGGTTAAGGACAGTGTGAAGAGATATGGGAACAAAGTAAAGCTAAGGTAAGCAATCTCCGAATTCTGCATCTCTATGTCTGATGTCAAAATGTTCTTCAGATCTGCATCTCTTTTCTGCTCTTTTGACTGCAACACACTTCTTTCTCTTGGGGGTGTTCTAGTCCTTTTTAGCAGCTTTCCTTGGCAGATTCGACAGCTCTGGTAGCTCTAACCAAGGCAATCGAGGCCTCGCCTTCATAGCGTCATGCAATGGTCAGTCTAAGCCTCTAGGCAGGGACAGTTCTGCTACATACCTAGCCTCAGCAGTTTCCTTAGTTGAAGAAAGAAATACCATCTTTTTATTCTAAAGTGAGAACCAAATGGCCCAAGTTGCCCAGTTCTGCTGCTTGCTGGGGCTGGCCCAGGGGCCTCTCATTCAATTACATCTCTACATGTTTCCATTTCATGGTTTCTTTCACTGCCCAAGCTTGGATGTCCTAGAACATGATCTGTAGACTCACCTTGAACTCAGAAATTTGCTTGGCTCTAACTGCTGCTTGTTGGGATTAAAAGTATGTAAAACCTTGCCTGGACCAAAGCTTTTCTTTAATTCATTTCACAAGATGGACGAGTAGCTAGGTGAGATCTAACCTGGGAGTCACCACTTTTTAAATTTGATTTAGTATCTTTAATAAACAGATGATGTACAATTAAATTTATGGATTGCTGAACTCCCAAATTTTGCTTAAAATTCTCAACCCACTGTTGATTTTTAAGATATAAACTGAGGACTGTGCAGCCATGGATACTGAGTAAATAATTGACATTATAGAAAGTCCCATTTTGTGCTCCAAACTCTTTATAAATACTTGAAAATTTAGTTTAAGAAAGTGATTTCTAAGTTTGTCCTCACTAAAAATATTTCAGATTTCTAAGCAACAAAATACTGAAATATCCAGAGTATTTTAAAGTGGTAAAGAGAAACTATTAAGTATATCATATTAACTGAAGACATATATTAAAATGACAAAAATACCTACCTTACATTTGATATTTATGTGTGTGTGTGTGTGTGTGTGTGTGTGTGTGTGTGTGTATACAAAATGCAAGCACAAAATGTGTATAACTAAAATTAAATTATGTGGGTGTTATCCATGTCATTATCATCTCAGTAAATAGAAATCTGCAGAGACAACAGAAGATACAATTTATTTTTTCATCTTTTAGAATAAAATAGAATCTTGATGGTTGTGCTGCTGAGGTTCCTTGGCCATTTGCATTCACACACTCAGCTCAGGGTTTCCTTTTAAATCATAGATGAATGATAAGAGTTTAATAGGACAAGTGCTAATTTAACATTTCAGTAGTGCTCTAATGGGGAGCTTATTGACAAGAGACATTATTTCTGTCATTTGATCTTTATCCTTGTGACACTTGGCTTTGGGAAAGAAAACAAAATATTCGTCATTAATCTGGGGCATCTGTCATAGAAAGGATGGCATTTTCCAAGTCTACATAAGCACTTTCATCATTGAGAAGACAAAAAAACATGTTCAAGATTATTCAGCATCCCTTCATACTACTCAGGTCAGCTTGTTTTGAGACACAGTTAAATCAATTTTCTCACCATAAACACAATAGCAACTTCATGTTCTGTAATCTAAGTCCCCAGTCAGAGACATTGACAGTAAAACCTGCATATTCTTTGCTGGGAAATGGACAAGTTTGAATGAGTAAAGATGCTACCCCTTTTGCTGATGAATGTTTTCCAGTGTAATTGATGCTTTGGGATGTGGCTGTAATCACTTGGAATTGTTGGATTAATATTGTCTTATTGGATATGTTTATTGAAGTTTGGGAAGTACAATCATATAACAAGAAAAAGTAAACTATTTAGAATCCTGGAGGAACAGGTGAGCAGTCTGTCCCAGAAATTCAATGAAGACATTTAGATATACTGAATGGCATAATATAAACATGCTACATTCTTTCACTACATTCCCGAAAGACTCTTACTCCAGGACACATTATAAATGGATAGAAAGGTGGCACAGTACAGTTGGTTGAGGCTAGATCTATTGCTATGTATAGCAATACTAAATTCTGTACTCAAAGGTCTAGGTCTACCAGGTGACTTCTCTTGTTTATAAGCTTTTGAAGTGCAAATGTTGTTCCTTGATTTAAAACTATTGGTTAAATAAAATTGCTAAAGCCAATTACTAGAGGGATTAGAGGTGGATGGGTTAGGGATGACCTGGTTGGAGGAGGAGAGACAAGGAGGAAAGAGAAAAAAGAAGGAGGAGGAGGCTGCCGTGAGGGGAAAGTAATCATGAACTCATGACCAGGAGACACGGCAAACATATAATGTACACTTCTGGAGAGGTAGCCAAGCCTGTAGTTCAAACAAACAAACAAACAAACAAACAAACAAACCCCAGTAGATTAGGGTAACTCCCAGTAATTGTCAAAGCCAAATAAAATAACTATAGTCTGTGTCTCATTTATTTGTAAACTAGTTAGGGATAACTTAAATTGTTCTTACTATAACAGGTTTTTGACTAAGTTGCATTACATGGAAATAATATACTCTGCAGAAATGACTGGACAAATAGTGACTGACAGATAATATTTTTTTTCAATTAGGAGATATAGCATTTCATAGAATATCTTCACATACCATAAGATTTCTGGGGAGGGGGAGTGAGATGCTACTCACCTCAAATGTCATTTGCAACCTTCTTATCTCCAGGTTTCACATACTTGGTTGTTTCCAATAATGTGCAAAAGTCCTTGCAATTTCTATTTAACTCTAAAACTGAGGATAATAATCCATCTTATTGATTGCATTTCCAATTAACTGCCATTCTTGGTCACAAGAGAATGCTTGAAAGAAACAGATTTTTTTGAACTATATTCTTCTTTAAATCATTTTAAATGCTGGGGGATAAAATTCAATTTCTTGTTCTTATTTTATTTCTCTGAACAAAGTTTTAGTGAAAGTTACACTGAAATATTTCCAGACAAGAAGATTTACTTCATCACATAGATAGATTTACCTTATATATTATTATATATAATAATATATATTAAAGAAATGGCTGTTAGCCCATTAGAGTGTTTGCACACAGTAGGCTGATATTATAATAATAGCTTAATATATTGTGGTAATCTCTGAAGAGAACGTGTTTTTCAGTTAGGTATGGACATTTAGAGGCTAATATTTATAATGATAGTAAAATGATTCATAACATGGAAAAGTAATAATAAAATAATCTATTTAAAATAATTTATTTAAATTTATTTATTTATTGATAGAAATGTCAGGTTTTTTTAAAAGGTGAGTTAAAAGAATAGTTAGGTGCAAGTTCCTTTATAGAATAATACAGTCACATAGCACTAGCATTTTAAAACCAAAATAATGTTATTGTAAAACTCCTGCCTACAACAGGTCCACTCGTCCTTTTATATTTTGAATAAATATGAAACCATCATATTCATTGAATACCCATGGATCAGCTTTGACTTGGTAAGCCTTACTCTGAAGCACTGGAAAAGACAATAAAGATATTTGCAACTATACAGTGGCTTTCAAGGCTCTTCTATAGTAGAGTGAACATCTCATAGTATTATGAAAACAGCAACTATTTCCATTGACTCTCTTATAAACTAAGTTTTAAGACTGTTTTTGTAGAATACTTTATTACCTAATGTTTTCAAATCTGTTAAAACTTTGATATATTACTGAAATTATTATTAGCAAGGATCCTCTAATGAATTTATCGTTAAAGTTTCTATCTCTCAAACATTACTTTATAACAGAGCAGTGGGTTTTTTGTTTTGTTTTGTTTTTATGAGTTTTTTTGTTTGTTTGTTTGTTTTCACTGTTCTTATTCCTTAACTTTCCCCCCTTGTGGTTGTAAAAATATTGGATTTCTCATACCAGGGCAAAACTTAAATTGAGCTTTGTACGGTCTCTGGTTCAGGAATAAGCAGAGTACCTGACTGCTGAACATGAGCTCTAAGTACCAAAATTAACAAGCTGCATGGACTTAGCTTTTGTATGGATCAAATTCCTAGTACAGTTGGAAATGATTCACAATGGGGGTCTTTTTATGTAAGTTAATATCAAAAATAGAAGCAAGAAGAGACTAACATAGAGTTAGAACTCACAGATAAAGAACAGAATATCAAGTATAGAACAAACATGCTCTTTAAATTTAGAATCAATCACTCACAAGTATTTTTGTGAGAAAAATAGCTAATACATGTTACTCAAGAAGATAAGGAAAATACTCCAGTCTTTCAAAGAACTTAAAATCAAACTTTATAAGATTAAATTAATTTAGGTACAAGGTTTAAATAACTGACAAAATATGTATGCCAATTCTATGTTATTTCTGGATATTTCTTACACATAGAGTAGAATTTGTACAAACCTGATTTAAAAAAATTAGGAAGTTTTGCTTTCAGAATCATTTGCATTTCAAAACTTTGTTTTTAAAATACTCTAATCTATACACTCCTTGCTTCCAGCTTTACTTTGGAATAGTAAAAGTAAACATAGAAACAAATTAAATAATGATATTGCATGAACTAACTGCATACCACATATCAGCTCATTAACCATATGGTTATTTTTTATTGAATTCACTCTTGTTTAGTTGTTTTTTCAGTTTTAGGAATAATTAAAGAAATTTTATAATTATTTCCTAATACATATTTATTTCAATTTATTATTGTGGCTGGAAATAAATACTATAATAAGGGTATATTGAAAAAGTGTCATATACAAATATTTCAAGCCAAAATATCAATAAGCCCCGATTAAGATAAATAACTATGAAATATTCTTTTTTCACCTTTTGAAGTAGATATAAGGAAAAGAAATTTTGTTAAAATATATCCCTAGATTTACTTTGCTTATCTGAAATATATACATGAAATGAGCACACACATTATTTATATATATATATATATATATATATATATATATATATATATATATACTGGGATTGTGTCCAGAACACAATCTCATGAATGTCTCATTGTAGAAATCTGAAGACCAGTACATGTATAACTCTGGCCATTAAACTAAATTTACTAACACTGTCATTTCCATACTTCTTAACAAAGTAGAAGGCATTGTATTAAAAATTAACAGCCTCAGGTTTACATAATTTGGCCTCTCTCACATATCTTCCAACTATAAGTATGCAAACCAAAGAGACATTTTCAAAGGAGTTCAGACTACATGAAAATATTAGAAAATACATTTTCCTGTTAATTCTCCCAAATGAGTAATTCTCAAAAGAGTGCATTTATTTGTCTTTTATGTTTGAATACTAATAATTGTAATGTTTATTTGTGCACATTTATTTTATTATATTTTCTTATTTTGGAGAATTGTATAATGGGTATATTGCATTTTGATTTTAATCACAAGATCTGAATCCTTCCCTTAATTCATTCCTTAATGTTCTCTCTATATATTTTTTATAGTGCAAAGATTCTAATTTATCTCTTCACATACTCATTGATGTGTGGCCATTGACTGAAATGTAGTCAAGTTGTCAAGTCTATAGCTTTGAAGAAAACTGACATCACTGTTCACATAGTCAATAGACTCTTAGTATTTTCTCAACTAAGGGATGAGTTTTATGATTTTTTTTTTATTTATTTGATTAAGAAAATATTTGTTTTTGAAACATAATTATTTAAAATAATGCTGTCTGACTTTTATATTTGCGATTTTACAGACAAGTAAAGTATTTATCTACATTAAAAAAATATGGTTACTAAAGAATCATTAATATGTGAGCATAGAGTCAGCCACACAAACAAAAATCTGCAATTCCCAGCCCAGAAATATGTCTAACTGGAAGGCAGTGTTGTACTTTTCTCTTATTTGTATATGCAGAACTTTACAATAAGAACACCTGTGCTTTGACAATTTTAAAAAGTAAGTAAATGGTTTATCTGTGGTTTGTGTTCTAAGATATTTTTCATTTATTCATTAATTAGTTCTGTATGTTTTCCCGAACAGATGGCAGAACTCATGTATTCTGTTTCTCCATAAATTGTAGTAAAAAGTATAAGATGCATTGTTTTTTTTTTTTTTATATTGTCATTGTACACTGATTAGTAATGCTTTTGCAGTTTTTCTTCCAGGGGAAGGAACTTGGCAGCATTCTACCTTTGTTTTCAATGATGAAGCAAGGCAGTAAAAAAGAAAAGATTGTAATGGGAACATTGTATTTTGCTAATGTAAATTGTTGTAATGAAAACATTGTAATACACATATGTAAATGATAGTTTTAAGTTTCTCCACTACTGTCTTTCAATCAAGTGCTTTGATCATAAGTATAAAGGAAGTCTTAATAAGATAAATGTATATCTTATAAAACTAGTTAGAATTCATTGCTTACACTTTCTTGATCACTCTCAAAGAAAATAGAATGCACTCATGGCTTCTCCTCTTTAAAAAGGTAAAGCTGAACCTTATGCTTTCTCAAACTTTCAAATAATGTAATACATTTACTGATAAGGTCTAAGGACTAAATTTTGATATGGAACAAATGTCTATAATTTACACAAGATTATTTTAAACTAAAACATTTTTACAAACTAGAAGTGTTGGGAAATGGGCCAGGTAATGAGTTTCTGAATGTATAGTGTTCTCTAGGCGAATTGAAATGACTAAATGACTAAACATTAAAGGGCATCTTCTGACATTGGTGGACAGGATAAGGTATGAGCAAACCAGGAATAGATGCCTTCACACTTGAGTGTCTGAGAACCTTAAGCAGCTCAGTCAACAAGGATGTGTGTCTCAGCTTTCTCATTAGCTCACTGGATTCACTGAAGACAATGGATTCACTGAAGATGTCACTTGTCTTTAGACTAAGTTAGAAAGCTGAAGAAGCTGGATTCTCATGTCACCCATGAATGATAGGAGACTTACATTGGAGGAAATTGGGTAGATGAACTTGCCATCCTGGTGAGAAAGTCAAGAGAATCAGAGAGGCAACAAGCAAAGTCTTTCTTCTTTGGACAGACTTTTATCCAGCTAATACAAGAGGACACTGCTTTTATTTAAGGTAGATATTCCCATTCCACATGACTTACTCTAAAGAATCTCTTCAGGTAATCCCAAAATTACACCTCCATATTGATCTAAATTGGTCAATTTGCTAAGAAAGATTATCTGCCACCTTCATATAAGAATTAAAACAGATTTTATTTTCAGGACTGACACCATTGACTTTCCTAGAAGAGATGAGGATGAGGGCTGTCTGAGGCAAACAAGCTAACTAGAGCACGGAAAATAAAATGCAGAACCACCCATCAATACATACATACATATATATATATATACACACATATACACACACCTGGCTTCAACATTCAGTTTCATACGTATCCATATTCACATACACATATATGTACCCTCATATGTGCAAACACATATACCCATGCAGTCACATATCCACAGGCTAATAAAGAATATAATTAAATGTTAATTGTATAAATGACTACTTCCAGAGAGAACAATCATGGAGAATATGCTAACCAGCTTTGGAAACCACCACCCCTCTAGCCAGGTGATAGAGGCATGCCAGCCTTTAATTCTAGCACTCAGGAGGCAGAGGCTGGAAGATCTCTGGATTTGAGGAGAGCCTGTTTGACTGAGTGAGTTCCACGATAGTCTGGGTTACACAGAGAAAACCTATCTCAAAACAGCAACAAAACAAGAGCCCACAACCACCACCACCACCACCACCACCACCACCACCACCACCACCACCACCATCCGGCACTACTACTACTACAAGAACAGAAAAATAAAACAACCTCCACAAACAAGGTGCTGTAACCTTTTCATGTGAATCAGGAAGTGAAAACATTCTAAAATCTTTATTGAATCTTATAGAAGCCAAACAATAGATATGCAGACTATGAGAGGGTTAACGTTTCCTGCAGTAACAGAAACCTCATAGAGTACAGACACCCGGAGCTAAATCGTTGTTTTAACATGACTCTAAATAAACGACAACAAACAGAATACGAAACTGTTTTGTACAATTTTCTGTGATGTAAGAATCCACTCTCTATTGTTAACAAGGGCCAATGTACTTTGGGATATGTGGACCTTGGAACCCCGAATGTTTGTCATTTTCCTATTCCCACAAACCTATCCTTCACCCCTGATTTTTCTTACCCTGTTTCACATGAATTATGTCTTAATAGTTTCTAGTTCAATACAGTCAACTGCTTTTTCTTGTCTGACAGAGATCTAAAAGTGCCTAAATAGTCTGATGGCAACCTGCCCAGAATCAGCTGCAGGTAAAAAACAAAAATAAAGGGAATCGAAAAGTAAAGAAAGTTTGACCTCCAGACAGAGGCTCCAAGTGAGATAATAGAGACAGCAGGCTTGTCTGTTGCTTTCTCCTCAGGGAGAGCAGGTTGGACTGTTTCCTGTTGATTGATTCTCTAAATCTCCCTTTTTCATGTCCAATCTTTCCACAGCCTTTTCAGTTTTTCTAGTATATTTTCAAGCAGGTTGTTGGATTCCCAGCAGTGTTAATATTGGCCTCTCCCCAGACAAGAAGTTATGAAAACCTTAAAACGAATGAAGTGGAATTTTTATCCCATCCATTCATATGACAAGTTTATTGCTATGCGTGGGAAAAATGGTTTGCTGGGTTCTGTTATAGTCATCTTGTAGGTTAGACAATGAAAGCATTAGCTTAGCATTGCCATTTATTTTGCAATACAAGAGGCATATTCAGAAATTTTATATGAACTCTCAAATTTATGCCACAGGGCAGAAAGCAGCTTAAGAAATTCACGAATGTCTGGCTTTACCTTCCTGATGCTGTTTCTACCTTCTCCAGTGGATAAAAACACAAAACAAAAAACAAAAACAAAAACAGTAGAAAAACATGGAACTTGGAGCCGAAAGAGTGATTTGCCTGAGAGCTGTAGGCTGACTTCTGACACATGAGTTCATGTCATCTATGTTCTTTATCATGCTTCTTCCAGCTCCCTAGAGAACCACTTCCCCAGACTTTTCTAACTCTCCTATTAATTAAAAAAAAAAATGAACTACAGTTGCTGTTTTACAATGGGGCTGGTAGTTACTTGGTCCCATGACAGGTAAAAGTAGATGGAAGTTGTCTTAACTCTCTTCAAGCATCTTCAATGTTTTTTTGTCTTACACTGGAAATACTGGCTTTGTTTGTCACTTTTCACAGAGTTGGGGGAAAGATACTGCAGCAGTTGCTCGTGTGTTTTTTATAAGCAATGGATGGGCCTTCAAGTTAGCAAGCCAGGGAGTAATCCAGGCTTACTACAAGCCTTTCATTGGCAATGTTTATAGTTTGCCTTCTCACTTATGAAAGAAAATTTTGATATGCAATAAGAAAATTAATTATATAATTAATTGTATCGCTTACAAACACAACAGATCTAGCAAAATCCATAGATAATGTCAGCACAAATAATATTATTTGAAAATGGGAAGAAAAAAACCTGTCTTGCTTTTATCTAGATTATTAGACTATGGGCATTAGGGCTAAATAAATGTATCTTACAGTTCTTCCTATAGAAATCTAACTTTTACTAATGAGTGTTAAATTCCTATAACCACTGTCACCTGTCTATGAAGAACAGCACTACATTTATCAGGAAATAGAAGCAAGGATTTTTCAGTGGATTGTGAAGTACGGTCTACGGTGGCATTTCTTCAGGGTGTCCTTTACTACTCTGTCAACCCAACTCACTACAACCAGGAACAAAAGCACTACACACCATTATTGTAAAGTCAGCCCCCATTCCTGCAGATAAATGACTTTGCAGGGAGACAACAGTTTTAAATTTGTTCAAAGTGGATCTAAAATAAATAAATAAATAAATAAAATAAACTATTTACCAGTGTAGAGAACAGGATCTATCTAGTTTACTGTTTGGGAATAAATAGTAAAAATATCCATAATGTTACTTTCTATCTAATATGAAAACAATCTGTCAAAGAATTTTGAAATGTGGATGGAAACTGAAAATTTTGCAGTATTTAAATGAATCATAAGGTGATTAATATATAAATATATGTTGAGAGAAATTTCTCTCTATGTACATTTGACTATGTTTATATAGATAGCATGTGTATGTAAAATATATATGTATATGTAATCATTGTGTACAAATATACACTGTAGCCGTGTAAGTATGTATACATTTTATGTGCATTTGATTGATTTTGGAAAATGTAATTTTATAATACACATTTTTATCTAATATTATATATGTATTGCTCAGAAATCTGTGTGCATCAGGTAAAAATCAAGGTTTCAGTCAGACTCCTTTCTGGATACACTAGGGCAAAATTAATCCATATTCTTGATAATATGTCAGCTTGGAAAATTTATGTTTATTTAGTGGTACTGCTCAGTTTCTGTTGTATTGAAAGTAATGAGCTGTAGGAAACTTCTGACGATCATAGGCTGTCCCTGTCTTCTTACATCATCCCTTCACCTAATATCCACCAGAAGGCTTTGCAGTTATTTTGTCCCCTAATCATCACATTTCTCTTTGTTTGTGGTGCAAAGGTTCTCATATAATTAATATGCATATGTTTCTGAACTGTAAGGTAATTTTCTCATGTGGAAGGATATAACCTCATTCCTGTCCACAAGTTCCATTTTGCTCCTTGATGCAGGTTCTGAGTACTTGGAAATAGGCACTTAAGGGACAAATTATTTTGTCTACAATATCTATCATTCTGTATTTCTCTTTCATACATCTGGGAAATATATGAAGTAAGATGATATCTAATACTAACACTCAGGCTCCAACAATTTCAAGACTCTTGCTGTATTAAATTAACAACTCAGTGTAATTTGTGAATTTTAGATGGGAGATAAACATTTAACATTCAATTTAAGGTTTTCTGGTATCTGGAACTGACAAGCAAACTATGAAATATGCCCTAAAGAATGTCAAGATACATAAAAGTTTATTTGAGCTACAATATTTGAAATGTAATGCTAGGGGAAAATAATTTGTAATTATATATTGACAACCATGTTGTATATATTTATCATTATTTGCAAATTGTAGTATTTGCATGTTATACTAGCGGTATCATAATCAATTGGAATTTCAAGGAGATACATATTTATTTGTAGCAGGTTTGTTGTTTGCATCTGCTGGGGTTATAGAGAAAAAAGAAATTCTATAAGTTTTTCCTATGAATCTGTATATAATGACATAATTTTCGGAAATACATAAAAATAGTTTCATCATGTAGAAACCAGTCATGAATACTTGAGAAGTGCATGTGTTGCTGCTCAAAGTGGTAGTCTCGGGTTTTAATGTGCTTCTTTCTCCTATATTCCCCCTTTACATGATTCACATTGATGACGAAAAGTAAAACTTAAATCATTGGAAATTCTTAGTATCTTCTAAATGTGCTCTCAGAATAGACTGATAAATTATTATGCTGCTTCTTCTCTTTCTTCCATGTTCCTACTAGTATGGCCCATAAAGTCCCAGTTAAAAAATCCTGACGCTTTTCTAATCCAGATTCCCAAAGTCCACATTCCTTCAAACAAAAGCACTATCCTGCCTTTTACATCAATATCCCAGTCCCTAGTATCAACTTCTGTCTAGTTAGGGTTTAGTTGTTGCCAAGAGACAGAATAATATTAGAAACTCTTATTAAGGAAAACATTAAATTGAAGCTAGTTTACAGTTTCAGAGTTTTCGTCCATTATAATCATGATGGAAAACATGGCAGCATGTAAGCAGAAATTTTCTCAAACAATATATCCTGATTATGGTCCCCTCACCTCGGTCTCAGTTCCTCCCCATCCAACCCACAAATCTGGATCCATTCCCTTTCTGACTGTCATTATAAACTAACAGGCTCCTAACCAAAAACAACTAAACCAGACAAAATAAAATATAATAATATAAAGCAAACATAATCATATGCAAATAGGACAAGAGAACCTACCAAAAGGAACAGGGTTCCAAGATCAAGTACAAAAGTCACAGACACATTCATTCTCAAATTCAGGTATTCGCTAAAAATAGTAACTGAAAGGGTATACTATGTGCACAGAGGACCTTTTCTATGTGAGTTCTCTGTGCCTTGCTTAGTTGATTCAGTGGGCCTTGTTCTCCTGGTATCCTCTATGCCCTCTGGTAATTAGCACTCTTTCTACCTCCTCTTCTGTGGGATTACCTATTCTCTGAGGGGTGAGATGTGACAGAGACATCTCAATCCCATTTAGACTATCTCTTCTTATAATGTCTGAATGTGGCTCTAGCTCTTGGTCACCTACCCAATATCAAGTATCGGTTTCAACACATGAGTGGGCTTTAAGTCAAATTAGACATTGGCTGGCTACTCCCATAAGTTCTATACCACCACCATCCTAGCATATTTTGTAAGCAGGACAGATTGTGGGTCAAAAGTTTCCTGGTCTGTGTTGTTTCATACATTTTACTTTTGGTTGATTGTGGAATGCCTTCTGGCAACAAAAGCATTAGCATGTAGTGCCAAGAACTCCACTTGCTCAACTTCTCTATGTTTAAGGAGTTGTGCAGTATTATCCTGAGCAATGTGATACCATTGTCATCTTGTGGAGAGAAAGCCACTGTCTTAGTAACATCCTGGCTTGTTTGGAGATTTTTATGTGTCCCTATGGGACAAAACATAGTTGAATGCATCCCGGGCCTGCCCCTTGTTCCAGCTCAAGAGATGGCCATTTATAATAATAGCAATTATTTGGAGATCCCACATGAGAATCAACTTCATATATGTTAGGGAGTTTCCACTGTATTACTTTTCTAAATCAACCTTCAAATGACCATCAATTCCACCTGCTTTTCCCTGCATTCTCCTCCTCTTCGCTGTCTCTCATCTATCACCTCACCTGACCTGCCAGTTCCTTTCCTCATTGGCCTCCAATCTAACTGTAAGATCAATTTTTTGCAAGAAATATTCTACACCTTCCTTCTGCTAATTTCATGTGTTGGGCACTAGACTTTTCATCTATACTTAAACACTCTGGACCTACATGTTGTAGATTTGTTACCATTTACTTTACAGCTAATATCTAATGTAAGTAGAAATATACCATATTTATCTTTTAGGGTGAGAGTTACCTAATTGAAAGTTATTTTTTTCTGGTTGCAACCACATTCCTTGAATGTCATGATATCCTTTTTAACAGACAACTAATATTCCACTGTGTAAATTTACGGCATTCTATAAAATTTCGGTTAACATTGCATACACTAGCAAGATTTTACTGAAAGGACCCTGATATAGCTGTCTCTTGTGAGACTATGCTGGGGCCTAGCAAACACAGAAGTGGATGCTCACAGTCAGCTATTGGATGGATCACAGGGCCTCCAATGGAGGAACTAGAGAATGTACCCAAGGAGCTAAAGGGATCTACAACCCTATAGGTGGAACAACAATATCAACTATCCAGTACCCCGGAGCTCTTGTCTCTAGCTGCATATGTATCAAAAGATGGGTTAGTCGGCCATCAGTGGAAAGAGAGGCCCATTGGTCAGGCAAACTTTATATGTCTCAGTACAGGGGAACGCCAGGGCCGAAAAGTGGGAGTGGGTGGGTAGGGGAGTCAGGGGGGGTTATGGGGGACTTTTGGGATAGCATTGGAAATGTAAATGAGGAAAATACCTAATAAAAATATAAAAAAAAGAAAACAAGCAAGAGTCAAAATTTAAAATGAAAACAAAATTTATGTTGTTTCCATTTTCTGAATATTATGAATAAATTAGCAATAAATATGATTGAACAAGGGTCCTTGTGATGGGGCAAACTATCCTTTGATTATATGCTCAAGAAGGTCTTGAGGTTGATTGATTTCAAACTTTCAGAGGAGCTGCCACATTGTTTCCATAGAAGCTATACAAGTTTTACTTTATTTATTATTAAGAGGGGAGAAATAGGAATAATAAAATAGTAATAATAAATTTACTATATATATATGTATATATATATAATTAAGAGGGAGAAAAAGAAAAGTAAAAGAAATAGCTGTGATTAATTTTGTGGTTTTGATTTGAATAAATGGTAGCTTGTAACTGGCTGACGTTCAAATCTTATAACATGCTGAGTCTCAAAGTGTTTGATGATAAGGGTAAATTCTTATAAGAGAGTTTCACTTTTAAGTTGAAATATACTTGCATACTAAGGTGCTCTTCATGTAATTCTTTTAGAGACAGAATTTTACAGAATGACAAATATTTTCAGGTATTAAAACATATACAGATCAAACTTGGTCTAACCCATAACAAGTACAGGCATGGTATAATTGTTGTGATTGTATTGAAGGAAAGAGTTGATGATGAGTCTTACCAGGGAAAATTCCATGGATTGGTAGCTATTTTATGATTATAAAATGCACTATTGACTTTTCTATTGTTATGTTTCCAGAAAAGATTGACAAATGAGACAGTATCTGAGGTAGGGAATTTCTCTGAATATTGATATCATTATCCAATGGTATAGAGGTCTAGGTAGAACAAGTTTAAAGAAGATAAATGCCGTCTCACAAATTATTGATCCTTTACCTACATATTGTCTATCATTGATGGCATTGTGTGAAGAAATAAGTATCATCCTTTTTAAGACATTTAATAATAACTTAATGTCAATTACTGTCCATGGACTTTCTAAACCATCAGGGTTAAACTGAAACACCAGTGAACTCTAAGTTTTTGCATTCAGTGTGGAAACATTAATTGTTGAATTACTTAAACTCTTTTTTTCTCTCTCTTTCTCTCTGACTCTGACTCTGTCTCTGTCTCTGTCTCTGTCTCTCTCTCTCTCTCTCTATATATATATATATATATATATATAGAGAGAGAGAGAGAGAGAGAGAGAGAAAGAGTGTTCTGATATATATATATATCAGAACACTTACCAATACAATATAGCTTAATAGTGTACAGATACTGGTGAAGACAGAAGCAGAAATGCTGAATAGCTTATTATGACTAGTTGGAACTGCCATGTGATGGTTAACCTTGGTTTCTAATTATGATGATTAGTATGTTTCCAGAGAACTGTCAAGTAAGATCCCACCAGAATGTAAAGAGCATGGTGCCACAGGCGGCAGATCTTGATAGAACTAAACAGGTCAAAGAAGAAAACGTTCAAGGGCATGCATTCTTTCTCTTTGCTTTCTAAACACCATCATTTATGCTGATTTCCACTCTTTCTGACTTAGGCATTAAGTACAATGACACAAAGTCTGAAAAATATATACTGATTTCCCCATGCAATACCCGAAAATGTGGATAATCATGATAATATATCTTAAGTTAATGATTATTAGCAAAACTGGGAGTAAGAAAAGGCTTAGGAAATGGTCCTATATAATGAAATACTAAAAACTCTAGGAATGATGACATTTATAATAATTAAGAATTAGAAGCCAGACAAGCATTAAGGGTGGGAAAGCCCTTAGTCCTGTGAAGGTTTGATGCCCCCGCATAGGGGAATGTTAGGAGGGTGGGGTGGGATGGGCATGTGGGTGGAGGAGCACCCTTGGGGTGGTAGGGGGAGGGGAGTAGAATGGGGGGGTTATCAGAGAGGAAACAGGGAAGGGGATGATGTTGGAAATGTAAATAGACAAAATAACCAATAAAACAATTAGAAAACAAGAAGTAAAAACGCAAATTACTGACGTTGTTATCCTTTGATGATTTGCCCTGGTTCTCTAAGGCGTACAACAGACTTCCGCATTGTCTCTGTGCTGTACAGGAAAGCAGCTGTGTCTGTTAAATCAATAACTTCTTTTCTGGCTCCTTTCACTCACTTTATTTCACTTTCTGTATGTACATGAATTCCTAGTTGTCCACTTCTAAGAGACTCTATAACAAAGTTCAGCCATACACGTGATAGGTAACTCTTAGATGACTTAGCCTGAGGATTATACAACCAGTGGTAAATTGGATGTGTTCCTGTGAACCTGAAAATGAAGAATTGTTGACTTCAAGCTGTTCTAGCTGAGAAACTGCTGAGCAACTGATTGAGACAAAAATGAAGTTTGAAAATGGTTTATAGAATTTATCACATGGAACTTTCAAAATTAGAAATTATGGTCATCTACGAGGCAGTAAGCTAGTGTGTAGATAGAAATACAATGAATAAATAGGATACTTCAAAAATATAAAGGTGGGGAAAGTATACGATTAGACATTCAGGAAACAATGCCAACCATCAATTATAACAGTGTAAACCTAGTTCATGAGGTAAGGTCAAAGAAGGCATGCAAAGTAAGACCTTCATGTTGAAGGCAAGTGATCTCCAAGATTCCACATAAGAAGAAAATTCCAGAAATGTAGTCAGAAAGTAAAATTTTGAAACCTAGGAAGAATTCTGAAGATAAAGTATAGTGTTCTGATACAATATATGAAACATTGGTTCAGATGATTTGATATATTATCAAATATGTGTGTTTCCATGTGTCTGTGAGATTGTGAGCGTTTGTGCATGTATGTGTTTGTCTCTGTGTGTGTCTTTGTGTGTATGCATCTCCGTTCTAAAAATGACATTTTTTCAACTAGATGCCATGAGAAACATTAAAATGCTAAAAACAGAGAATAAATTAGGACTGTAGTTAACAAATGCATTGGCTATGATACTTTGATTAACAACAATATATGTTTTGAGAGGAAAAGAACACAATAAATAACAATCTACCAGTTTTGTGAACACATTGTATAAGAGATAGGATGGTACATTTCACTGTTTTATCTGAACAGATCAGTGCAATAAACCTGAATGATAGGTACCATTATTCAATTTCTAAAGACGGGAAACAGAGTTTAAAAGGGGTTAAGTAATTTGTCTGAGGTCACAGAGTCAGCAATTGGTTTAAAACTAAAGATTGCTTCATATCCACTAAAACTCTCCCTGCTTCTTAAAGGGTGTGCAATACAAATGACTTCATTCTATTTGTTATGTTTGTTTCAAGCAAAATAGTGAGAAGGATTTGCTAAGGGACACTGATATTAATGGAAATGTAGGGGGCAAATGGAATCATGTTTTTCAAAGAAGAAAAAAGATGTTTTAGAATCTAAGAAGTTGATATGAAGAAACTGAAAAAAATGATGTGATTGCCAAACATTTTTTTTAAAGAAATTTACAAAAATTGAAACTTTTTGATAACATAACCACAAAAGTCCTTTCCAGGCTCTCAACAGTAATAAAGATGCCTTGTACCTTGACATTTAGGAAGTTAATGCCTGAACAGGATGTTTGCTTCCTTATAATCCTCAAGAAGGATTCTTGGGCTAAGTTCTCAAGGTTTTTACAGAAGTACTAAGAAATCAGAACCATAAGTCATTCCTATTCTAAAACTGAATTCCTCACTTATATTGTTGAAAACTTTCTGAAAGTTTGTACCTAATAGTGGCTCAGATAGAATTTTGTTTCCCAATTATCATAGTAATTTAAATAAATTCTGATGTGTTGGCTGTTTTGAGGAAGCTAGTACAGCTATGGGTGATACACTCAACACTAATATGTGCATCATAGTAATTCAATAGTAATTCAGCAGCCGCTGTCCCCTGATGAACGAATGTCACATCAGTGCAGTTAGAGCAACTGACTGAAATTGCAAATCCTTGGTGCTTGCATGAAATGTCAAGGCATAGAGCTTTCAGGCTGGCTAAGCTGAGGACATTTTTGTGTGCTGTGCTGAGTTAGCTGTGGCCTGACATTAGATTTCATATATATTTTCACATTTTATTGAAATAAAATATCAAGTTTAGGTTTTCCATAATTTACAGTAGAGAATCATCTCAAAACTTTCATCTTTCTTAAAGAGGATGTGGCATTGTCTGTAATGTCAGTTCAGGATATTTTACATACTTTTGTTTGGATCTGGTATCTTCTTGTACATATGTCTGAGCATCTTGACCAGAAACATCATCCTGGTGGCATAAGGATTGTGTTTCTCCCTTCCTCCACTCCTTCTGCCAAAGGCCCTCAGAGCAGCATCCTTCCTCTAAGCAGATGAAATGTGTGATCTTCTTGGAATTTGATTTTAATACCATTTCATCCCTTTGTAGGAATGAGATTAGAATTTTAAATGTTCAAAATCCAACAGCATTTAATGAAAAATGATAGGAATTATCACATACCTGGAGTTTAGAAAGGACGGAATTATATTTGCACATTATTAAAGACTTGAATAATTTAGGTTATTTTTAGATTTGAATTGCTTAGAGGATTTTTAGATGAGCTCAATTTAAACATCTCCAAAAAGGCATTTCCTCATCCTGACTTCTGCAAATGCATATCATTTAATTATTTCTATCAAATGGTATTGTTGTTTTAGCAGTCCTACATCTCAGAGCTCAGGGTCAATGAAGGAGAAATACTGAGTTTTAAATAAGTTCATATAAATTATATTTTATAGATCATGTCTGTTTAAATACTCTCTTGATGAATAGCTTATGTTTCCTTTACTCTTCTAAAATCTTACTTAGGTATAAAGTATAAACTGATAAAATGTGTAAAAGTTATACAATAATATATATGATTATATGTATTCATTTGTGTACAATAATTTTATATTACTGAACATTAGTGGAAAAATTACTCACTGTATTCAGACTATTTTAATATTTCCTACAATCGACTATTATTTCAAGTTTTGTTTAAGTGTGAAAATAAACTACATATGGTGGCATATAACTTTAATCCCTTTACTCTTGAGACAGTTACGGAGATTGCAGTGAGTTTGAGGTCTGTGAGTCTACATAGTGAGTTTCAGAACAGCTACACAGAGAAACCCTGTCTCAATATTTTAAAACATGAAAATAAAATGTCTGTTGTATTAAGTGGAAACAATGTGGTATGTAAGTGCACTACGAACATTTATTGTTGATATATGTAACATAGGCATGGCACAGAAAGGAAGATAGAGTTTGGAGTTGTATTAATTGATTTACATGAACAATAATTAGGAACAAAGAAAAATTCATATGGTCAAGGAACAGATTTCATTTGGTTTTCAAATCATCAAAAAAACTAGAAAATATTTAAACATGTCATTTTCATATAAAAAATAGAAGAAATTAATGAATTTGGAAAATAAAATAATGGATACATTATCACTCACAAGTTTTGATAATGAGTTTGATAAACAGCAGTGAATCTATAAATGAACTTATTGCCATTCTTATCTATTGAAATAATTCTGTAATGAGCATAGAATATAGGAATGGGAATAATATCCTTTACTAACATTTATTGTGGCATATTTGAAGACCCATAGGATCATTTCTTTACTCTTTTCAGTTTTAAGTCTCTTAATCTCTATGTGATCAGGAGAGCCTGAAGATTACTGAACTTGGGGCTGAAATTGCAGACATTGATTACAACCTAACTTTAATTTAAATATGTCATCCTAGAGGCATTTGAATCATCCAGGATAATATCATCTATCCAGAAAATAACTTTTTACAACATGATTGAAAATACCTGCTCTAAAGAAACAGACTTATTTTTAGTAGTTATTTTTTTAAAGTATTATGACCTAAAGACACTCCTGTTTTTCCATTTTGTAAGTTTTGAATGTTACTATCATTTCATGTTTATGCAGGTGCATGTCTTCACATGCAAGTGGAAATCAAAAGGCAACTTCTGGTAGTCTTTTAACACCTTCCAATGTATGAAAGCATTGTATCTCTTTGTTTGTATGGTGCTAAATACAGGCTTGAGGGCACTAGTAGGTACTTTTCTGTTAAAGGATAAAACATAATGAGAAAAATGACTTATGGGTGTACATTTATTTTGGGTATAACTCAACAGGGATAGGAGTTCATTATGGCAGGAAGACAAGCTGCAGGTATGATAGGAAGAGTAGGTGCCTGAGAGATCACATAATTTATTTATTTGTTTACTATTAGATTTATTTAATTTGGAGTATGGGTGTTTATGTTTTGTCCTGCATGTATGTTTGTGGAGTTCACTCATCCATTGTCTCCTGAGGCAAATGTGCGTCAGATCACCTGGAATTGTAGTTACAGATAGTTGTGAGCCACCAAGTTGGCACTAAGGAAATAAATACATTGTAGGAATAACTAAGGGCATCTCTTCAGCCCTGAGATGACATTGTTAACCGTACCTTGTCCCAGTGAGATACTTCTTCCAGCAAGGCCATGTCTGTTAAAACTCCAGAAACAACAAAACCAACTAGAGACTAAATGTTCAAATACCTGGGCTTATGGGAAAATGTTTTTTTGTTTTGTTTTGTTTTTGTTTTTCGAGACAGGGTTTCTCTGTGTAGTCCTGGCTGTCCTGGAACTCACTCTGTAGACCAGGCTGGCCTCAAACTCAGAAATCCACCTGCCTCTACCTCCTGAGTGCTGGGATTAAAGGCGTGTGCCACCAATGCCCAGCGGGAAAATGTTTTAATTACTTAAAGCACCACACAGGCCCACAGTCTTCCAAGTATCTGTCCTGTTTTATTTTCTGAACTTGCTGCAAGATTGTAGTATCACAGATACATAGCACTCTGTTTAGGGGTTTGGGGAAGTTAACACATGTTGCCAGGCTTAAAATGCTTTACATTTATTAACATTAGTAGTACTGGTGCTAGTTTAGTCTTTTGTATCAATTTAGGTGTATCCAGATGTGTGTGCGTATATGAGTGAGCATCACATGCATGAAGCGGCATGTGTAAGCAGAAGGGGAATGCCAGATTCCAGGAAAGTACAGTTGCAGTCATCATAGACGGTCTGATGTCCAAGGACTCTACAAAAATTTTAAGTGCAGTTAACTTCTAAGATATCTCAACAACATTTTCAACATCAGTGCCATCTTACTTAACCCACATTATATAGTTTATCATGGGTACATTTTCATGTAATCACCGTAATTTGTTTTTAGAACATGTCATTACAACATAAATAGAATTTGCAGCTCTTGCACAGTTACCCTTTGCCCCATGTATAAACTTATAAATTATTCTGAAATATTCATTTTTTCTTCACTAATATAATAAAGGTGGGATTATACAACACACAGCTCTATGAAATCAGATTTGCTAACTATGAATAATGTATTAGAGTTTCATTAAATTACTGCACTTATTAAAATTGTGTATACTTTGGTTACAAACCCTGACTTTAGTCTATTTTCTCTATAACTGTATTTATGAATTAGTTCCTTGGACGACATTAGGTTCTTGGTCATTTGGCCAATATCATTAAGCTACAAGTTATTGTGCAAAGTAATTTCTACTGACCTGTTTACACTTACAGTACAGCCTTACAAAACTTTGGTAACATATTCCAGTGTGTTTATACAATTTTATAGCTTTGCCTTCGATACTCAAGAGTCTAAATTGTTTTACACTCTCCCCGGCACGTCAGTGTCAAAATTGATATTTTCTGTCCACAACTTAAAAAAATCAACTCACAACTAGCAAGAGATATTATTTATGGTGTTCCTACATGATGTTGGATTACTTTGAATGCTGACATATCAAGCATTTATCTTATCTCACGAAATGTTAACCCATGATTGCTCAAGCATATGATTATCTTGTAAGTTTGCTTCTATGATGTATTACATATGTGTTCTTGAAACATAGCTGTATCAAATATACTATTTGAAAGTATCTCTTTCATATTGTAGCTCACCCTTTTCGCAGACAGAAGTGTCTTTTCTACAATAAATAATTTTAATTTTTGCTGAAAGAACTGTTATACCCCAAATATTGGCTTTTGCTTTGCTTAGCATATTTAACATGATTTTAAAAAGCAGATCAAAGAAGGTAAGCATACTATTAAGCTCTTTCTGGACAAATATTCAAGGAAACAGGAAAAAGTTTAGAGGATAATTATTTATTTTCCCAAAACATTTAATACATTCCATATCCTACCTATTTCCAGAAGTGACAATAAAGGAGATTTGTGAGTGTATGAGAACTCAACTCAACAAATGATCCAATAGCCTTAAACAAAGCCAGAAACAAAGATGTACATTTGTCTGGACTATGCCTTTTAGTGATAGATTTTTCTTGTGTGGCTCATCTTGGCGAAAAACCGAATAACCTCAGGCTGTAGAATGCTAGTCTTCCTGGTACATGGGATTATTCCCGTCTTCTTTGTCTGTTTAACATAATTTCATCCCCTGCCCCATTTTAAAGATGTTTTTATTTAAAAAAATGTTCATTTTTTTCAAAGACATAGTTATGCTCTTCAGAAATGTTCATATTTAGGAGTACAAGCTGGTTATTCACATGCATACAAATTATGAATTTTTCTCTTTTTCTGTCTCTATTCATCCTTTTGCCCCATACTCATTTCCAGTTCTATGATTTTACTTCTGTTGCATCAACATATTTTCCCTAAATTTATTTTGACTCAAGAATTCTCTATTTTCAATATAGTGGACTATAGAGCTAACAATCTTTCCACACGTTGTTGCTCTCTCAGAAGCAGCTGTGCCTGGTTTAGTTGTTCCACTAAGATTCAGTTGTATGATTATACCACATGAACGGTATATCATTTAGCTCACATAAGCCACGTTTATCTACTAAACGTTCCACGTTTATCTACTAAATACATAATAGTTCTTCTATGAATACTCTCTATAACCTATATGTAAGTTGTTATTGTTGACTTAATAAGTACTCTCAGAGTTTTAAATTTGAAAATGCCACCAATTTAGCTGCAGGTTGTTCCTAACTCTTTTGCCTGCTCTTGGAACGCTTCTCTCCTATTGGGTTGTCTAGTCCAGTTTTGATATGAGGGTTCATGCCTTACCATATTATATCTTCTTATGCTGATTTCAGCTGGTAACCCTGGGAGGCCTGGTCTCTTCTGAAGTGAATCAGAGGAGCAGTGGATCGAGCAGTGTTGGAGGACAGGGATGGAGGAACGGAGGGAAGGTTGAGATCAGGATGCATTGTATGAAATAAAGAAGAAAATTCAGAAAAACATTTCAGAAGTGACACAACTGTAGGATTGATTACAGTCATAAATGTGAACTTATTGACTGAATAAAGGTTTTGTTTTATACTTGAAGATGTCATAAATATGTTATCATATAAATAAAGATTCTTTACTCCCTCACTTGACAGCTTTCTGAACATGTCATTATTATAGGCTTATCATATGATATTTCTTTTTTAAGAAAATCTTTATTGAAAATAGTTTTTCATACATTTTCTGACTATGGTCTCCCCTCCCCCAACTTCTTTGAGTAAATGCTATCAGATTTTCAGACATTCAAAAAGAATGAAATATTTTATGATTTTAGTTAAATGGATAATGTATACATAAAATTGGCTACATTATTGACAAATTTAGAATTGTTTTTGTAATTGATATTTTTTATAAATAGTATATATTCTTAAGTTATAAAACTCTACAAAAAAATGAAGCTACTAAGACCCATTTAAACAGTGTTACTTCACTGGCAATTTCAGCTATTTAATATTATTTTAGATTTTAGATTTATTCAAAAATTAAAGTATAGTAAATTTCTTTCAGCAGTATAGTAAAATCAGCAATTTAATACATATTTTATATATATTAAAATATTAAAATATAGTAATTTTCTTTCTATCTCCTTCAACTTTCTGCAAAATTGAATTGTTTTTAGTACATAATAAAATATTTTTAAAGAATGGCTAGGTAGACAAGAATAAATATTTCTAGTTGACAATGAATTTGGCATAAAAGCACAAATCTGTATTTACTTATAAGACTGTCTTTTCATGTTATATAGGAGAGATAGGAAAGCTGCTATGCCTAAAATTTTGGATATCAGCTAAGTGACATGTTTTTCTTTAGTTGGTGCTTTACAGATAATTCATAAAAACATATTATGATATAAATTTCTGAATAATACATAAAAATGATAAAGGAGATATGCTTAGAAATGGAATATGTTCTTATAGGAAGACCAATAAAATTATCCCCAAATCATAAGCTTTCTAGTCCCAGAAAATTTTAGCATCTGCCAGAGCTATAACTTAGTTTTGTAATTTCTATTGTTAATATTTTTGAGACAAACTCACATTGGCCTTGTACTCATTATAGAGTCAAGGATAATCCCAGACTGCAGGTTCTTCTGTCTGTAGGTCCTGAGTACTAAGATGACAGGCAGCTATTTTCAGTCCTGATGTATAAAATATCTTTTGAAAAGACAAAATATTGTCCAAGTTGTATTTCAATTATTTTTCATTATTTTCAAAAACTTTTAAAAAATACTCCTAAATCTTTTAAAAATACATTCTTTTGTTGACATTTTTAGACCAGTAAAGTTCGTCTCTATGTTCCCATATATGACATATTAAGAAGAATTTGAAAAGATGAAATAATGTTTCTCATAGATATTCTAAGTCCAAGGAAGGTAACTTTTTGTTATTCTTCAAGTATCCTAGGATTATAACCAAATATGCATCCTTCAGCAGATATAATCCAGCCTACAAACAATACCTAATCATTATTTATAACTTCAACTTATTTTCTATTTTGTTTGTATTTAGTTATTACAATTGCTAAATAAATCAACTTCTCAAAGTTGTTTTTTTCCTTTGCAATACAAGTATAAATTAAATAAATATAAGTAAAATGGACAAAAATTTTCTAGTATATTATTACAAATTATTATTACTAGTCCACTATTACTAGCCATTAACACAAATTTAATATATATTAAAAATGTATATCTAGAAGAGGAAAACTCAGCATTCAATATGATGCTAATGGTCTAGTGATTTATTATCTTGTTTGCTTCAGATTAATGGAAACTGCTTCTGATGACATTTATATTAAACACACACATACACATACACACACACACATACACACAAAAGGAGAGAGGGAGAGAGAGAAAGAGAGGGAATCTTAAGTTTAGAAATGCCAATTCATATAATTACCACAAAAAGTAATTTAGTGAGCAGATCAATTTTAATACAATGTTTTACACTTTTACCCACAAGGAAAATGTCAACTTAAGGTATTTGAAAATTGAAAATTTTTCATGACATTTTAATATCTAGATGCAATAAAGCCACTCCAATTTCTATAACTGGATTAGAACTAAGTCATGTCCTTTTAGAACTCATTTGATAGGTGTTTCATTAGACAGCTAATTCAATAGGATATGCTATAAAGTTTATAAACCATTGAATTGCATGAAAATGTCTATTTCAAGAAATTAGTATTTAAAACATGTAGAATCTGCAGAAATCAAATGTATCATTTATTTCTAATTATTACATAAGACTTAAAGCCAAAGTAGCTGACTTATTTACTGAAATATATAGTTAAATATTATGATTTTATTCCCTTATCCTGACTTCTGCAAACACATACCATTCCATTAATTCCTTCAATTGGATTGGTTGATGTAATAGGCACACATCTTGGACCTAAGGTCAATGAAAATGTGTTTCTCTTGATGAGTAGATTATATTTCTTTTACCTTACTTTTTTAACATTTGTAATTATAGCAATATGAAATATATGATTTTAAGTAAGCATACATTGTAACTACTATGAAATAACCAAATTTTTACTAGAAATTTTGTTACTGTTTCCTTTCCATCATTCTGCACATTTTACATTCTCAAGATTGATTGGATTTACTGTTTATGTCTTATGGCATTTTTACTTACTTTATAGTACAAACTAACAAAATAATGGATGACTAATAGAAAGCAAAGGAAATGGAAAGTGACACAGTCACATAAAATTCACAAAAAGATATAGACACATTCGGTATCTAGGCCATAATGGCTGAAGGGAGCATGCCAACCTGTGGAGAAGTTCTGAGAGTGCTATGGTGTATGTTATTGGCAGAAATTAAAATCTGATATTTGGTGTCTGTAAGTCATCTCAGGACAGAGTTTTCAATACCATTTACTGGAAGACTATTTGCCAGTATGAGTATTGAAGGAAAAATCTATCAGGAAGGACTTTTAGAAACAGTGTTGGTCTATGTGGACACTAAACAACAATCATTTAACATGAAACAAAACATATCACTGTAGAAAATTTCTACCAGATGTATCCTCTCTGTCCAGAGAGAAGCACTCTGAAGAACAGATAGAGCACAGAACCACATGTTTCAGAGCATCCACTGATGGGCAGACAGGGAGGAATCTGCTTCCCTTGCAGCTTGGTCATATAGTCATTATTGCTACATGCTGCTTTGGGGCTTAAGGAGTCTCCATCGCAAATAGAAAAGGTCATGCGGCTACAAAGTTTTAAAGATTTATGTCTGCCCGAGATTCATCAGTCAAAACCTACAGTACATTCCTCCAGCAGGAATAAGAGTGAGGCTTTGGAGCAATAAGAGGACCTAGCTGGACTTTCCATCCCTCCGGTAATACAAAGACAGCATGAAGATTCTCAGACATCTTAGTAGCAGGCATCTTAGCTTTGAAATTCAGCCTCTGGTACTATAAACAATGAGTTTCTGTTAGGTATAAATTTTCTATTCAAGCCATTTGTCCTAGAGAAAGAAATCTAGAATAGAGAAGAAAAGATTAGTCAAATAATATTAAAGAAATTGAATATCCATGTCCATAAAATGTTTTGATTTATGGTAGAAATATTTTAATTAAGATTTACACTTACTCATTGGCCATTTCCATGTTATAGTAGATGCACAGTCTGACAGACAGACAGAAACATACACAAAGACACACATATGAAAATTAATTAATTAATTAATTAATTAATTATGGTTATTCTCTTGGAGTTACTGTTGTCTAAAGATTATATTTGAGTAATACCAATGAATTAACATTCCTGGCGAATGATCTTTTCTGCTACCTTCTGAGAGAATTAGTCTTTTACCTTAATTTTAGAGAAGAATCCTATCAGTATAAAAATAGAAGTAATCAGCCCAGAATTCCATAAAGACATGTTTGAATCATTTCCTTAAATGCAGCATGCCATTAAATAGCTTACAATGATAAAAGTTCTAACTTCCTGAAAGAATATCTGAATTTTCATCACAAAGAAATGAATAAATCATTGTCTTTTCTGCAATCATGTACACCAAAAACACTGCTGTTTAAAATGATTATTAATTATTGAGTAATGTCTCTGATTTATTTGTATACCATGAATATTTTAAATTAATTGGTTTAATAATAATTTATTTTACTTTTAATAAAGTTAGTACTAATGAAGATCATTTAATGTAACATTTCTGTGGGAATTTTTATAATGCAAATTATAATTGGTATAACATATTAATTATTAATATGCATCATTTAAAATTATGTGATCAAATTAAATTTCTTCCCAGAACTCTATATTTATGCTCCTCAATTACAGTACTGACTTAATATATCACTTTGAATATTAGACTGAGTAGTGTATAAATCTTGCATTATTTAATTGCAGTGATGTTGCTAATGTTCTTGGAACTATTCAATCATTCATTGAATGTGATCCTAATATGTCCAAGGTAAAAGCTTGCTTCTTTCTTTCTCGTTAAAATTGATAACAACTAAAGGGAAGCAAGAATAATAAAAGTGAAATGGACACCACATAATGAAGCCAGTATAAAACATTCATTAAAGCTAATGTTTGCTGAAGATAAGTCAATGGAAATTCAGAGAAATGACTTGCCACTTCAGCCAGTGGAGTGTTTGACTCAGGGATGGCTGTGTTCTTCCTCTAGCCACAATGATGCACCTGAACTTATGTAAGTAATTTATGTTTCAGTAGTATGTCTACAGTTTTCCACATGTAAACCCTTCTCACCTGTGCCTAGCTGATACGTAATTCGCTAAAATATTATTTGATTTTATTTTCTTCCACATTTTATTGAAAATATTCTTTTCTAATGTACCTTGGTTATATTTTCGTCTTTTTCTACTCCTCCCTGTTCCTCCCATCTCCTCTCCAAATTAAAAGAAAAAAAAGAAAGAAAGAAACAAACAAACAAAAAGCAGGCTTCCATGCGTTAAAAAAACAAACATGATAACATAAAATATAATAAGCTGAAACAAAAAGCGAACAAACAAAAAACCCTAACATATCAAAGTTTGACAAGGCAACTCAACAGAGGGAGTGAGTTGAAAGAGTAGGCACAAGAATCGAGAAACACTCATTCTGTCTCTGTAACCATGTTTGTGTCTCTGTGTCTCTCTTTTGTATTGTTTCTCCTGTTCTCTCTCGTGTTCTCTCTCGTGCTCTCTCTCTCTCTCCTGTTCTCTCTCTCCCTCGTGTTCTCTCCCTCTCTCATGTTCTCTCTCTCTCTCTCTCTCTCTCTCTCTCTCTCTCTCTCTCTCTCTCTCTCTCTCTCTCTCTCTCTCTCCCTCTCTCTCTCTCCCTCTCTCTCTCTCCCTCTCTCTCTCTCCCTCCCTTCCTCCCTCTCGTGTTCTCTCTCTCTTTCTCTCAGCGGCGCCATAAAAATTATAAGCTAAAAACTTTAATAGAAAGGCAGTTAGCATTTTGATTGCTAGTTCTGTCTCTGTGAGCTCATATAAACCTTGCTTAATTCATTAAGAGGATTTTTCCACCTTTGACTTTGGCACTCTTTCTATCTCTTCTTTGCGGGGTCCCTGAGCTCTGAGGAGAGGGATTTTACAAAGACCTCACTCCCAATTAGACCCTCCTGATAATGTCTGAATGTCATTCCTTGCATCTGTTCCTCTTCTCTGTAAGTGGATGCTTCTCTACTGATGACTGAAAAGGGCACTGATCTATATGTATAGCAGAATATCATTTAAAGTCACATATTGATACTTATTTTAATCTACAGTGTTTGGTTTCATCCTATATCTCTGGACCATCTAGTATCTGGTTCTTGATTGCCAAAGCAAAGTCAGTCCTGAGTTGCTTCTCACAGAGTGGGCCTTAAGTCAAATCAGACATTGGTTGGCAGAGCCTCCCAATTCTGTGCTTTCATTGCCCTAATATGTTTTTCAGTCAGAACAGATTGTACACTAAAGGGTTTGTGGGTGGTTTGGCACTTATTTCTCTCTTTGGGAAGCCTACAAGGTACCTGTCCATACCAAAGAGATGATTTCATTTTTTCAAATTCTCTAGAAATATTGACAGGAATATTAATTTTTCTGGTTTACTCCTGAATGTATCCCAAACATACTCTTCAAGTCATAGAGCCTGGGTATATCTCTGTCAAGTATTTAGACTAGAAGTTTTTAGTCTTAAATATGAAAGTGAAACCCTGAGAAAGTATTAAAATATGGAATGTTGGCCTTAATTTGGTTATTATAATGCCTCCAATACAGCAAACTGCAAAATATACTTTATATTATGCTCTTTAAGAACAACTAACTTGCTTGATGATTATCATGAAAAAATATAACATTTCTATGTTGCCCATATTGTACGTTCTTTTCTCATTGTTCTCCAATTCATTGCTCACCATAATGCTAAGATCAAAAGTTCCTCTTTGTATAATGATATAAAATTCATTTATGTACTTTAATATCTATACAATTGTAAATATAAAATATGAATAATATTCAAATGTCCAATGTACTAATAAAAACTGAAAAGATAGAATACACTCTTGAGTTATCATTAAATATTTTGTCAAAATGTTTGTCTGTAAAGTAAAAATGGACGTCTGAAAGAAAATTTGTGTTAAATTAAAAATAACTTATTCTAATACTTTGTAATTGTAGTGATGTATCTTACAAAGGGTAGCATATAGAATCGTGATATTGGAATACTAGATCACCCTTGATCCTTGATAACAAATAGGAAATTTTAAAGTACAATTATAATAAAACTGTAGCAACTATAATGTAAAAGGAAAATTAAATTAATAATGTAATCTGATTAATCAAAAGGAATTATATGTATTGACTTCACAAGTGTTTTATGGCACTTAACAAACAGTTTAACTTAAGAAAACTATGTGTTCTTTACTATTCTGAAATTTTTAGAATATAGTATAACTGTTATATATAATATGCATTTGGGTTTATAAGTAAATTATCACAAGTATTACTATAATTTCCTTAAATTCTAACCTGGAAGTGTTTATTGTCATCATAGAGACATCCTATGTATACATACATATCTATAATATCTGTGTATATGTTCATATTATATATTACATATATACCTTCTGGATTATACTTAACAATTCCTCTGAACATATATAAAAATAGATTGTTCTGAATTTATGCAGCTATAGGACTTAAATTTTCGCCCCACATTTACCATAGACATAATTTAAAATGACTGTTTTCCTAGTGTTTTGTTTTTCATGGTCATGTGGTAGCAATTGCTGAAACTAAATTACATAAATAAAGAACTTTGAATGTGTTAAGAAACAATTTTATGTTTATGCTAGGGAAATATAGTATGGTGGTTGGTACTACCTATGGATTTACAGAGTCTTATTCACGGGAAGTTTAAAGGTAAGTTTTGTTGTGGTTTGAATGCAAATACCCTATTCCCAGGCTCTATACTTTGAGCTCTTAGACCTGATCTGGTAGTGAGGATTGTGGAACCTTTAAGAGGGAAGCGTCTCACTTGAGAAGGCATGTCATTTGGCATGCTGACCCTCTGCTAACTGAATGTGGATATATGAACAGCCAACTTCCTCTTTCTTTCACAATACCTTTCATGTCTGCTTTAGCCATGACTTCCCCTTTTCTGTGGACTGTATTCCTCTGTGATGGTAAGCCAAAAGAATGCTTATTGACAGGAGCCTGGTATGGCTGTTCCCTGAGAATTTCTACCAGCCTCTTTATCTGTATCTAAATTTTTGAGTTAGTCTTTAAATGAACAAAATTATTTAAAAATAAAGCAATCCTAGTGCTGTATAAAAGCCTTAAACAACCCAGGAAATGGGGACGTCTGGTGAGGGAGAGTAGAGACATCCTATTGGAGATGGGGGTGGGGGAATGGGATGAGGAACTGTAAGAGGATGTACCAAGAGGGTAATAATGACTGGACTGTAAAAAAAAAGAAGACATATTCACAGCCAACCATTGGACTGATACTGTGGATCCCAGTAGAAGAGCTAGGGGAAGGTCTGAAGGAGCTGAAGGAGATTGCAACCCCATAGGAAGAACAACAATATCAACTAACTGGAGCCCCCCTCCCAACCACAGAGCTCCCAGGGACTAAACCACCAAACAAAGAACACACATGGAGGGATTCATGGTTCCAGCTACACATGTAGCAGAGGATGGCCCTATCTGGTATCAATGGAAGGGGAGGCCCTTGGTCCTGTGGAGGTTTAATGACTCAGTATAGGGGAAGGTTAGAGAGGTGAGGCAGGAGTGCGTGAGTGCATGGAGGAGCTCCCTCATAGAGGCAAAGGGGATGGGAAGAGGGAGGTTGGGTTGCGGGATTTGTGGAAGGGTAACCTGGAAAGGGGACATCAGTTTAAAATGTAAATGAAAAATATATTAATAAAAAATGGTTACTTTCCTAAGTTTTTTCAAACTTGAAAAGAAAAAGTTATTTCAGGTTCCTCAACCCCCTAAGGAATACTAGCACCTCTTCTCTAAAATTGTTAAAATGTATTTACCCCCCTTCTTCTGATTCATAGGGAAAGAATTTAAACTCTCAATATTTTCATATGAATTGAAATAAATTCTTTGGGAGTTTTACCATATTCTTCCATTACAACCCGTTTTTTTTTTACTACTGTGCATTTGTGTGCTGTTCAATCTAATAATAATTATAACCAATCTACATTTGCTAAGACTGGTATCAGTTTAGGTAAGTTAAACATTTGCCTCTTCATTACTATTATATGTACATATACTATTGCAATGGTTAAATTGTCAATATTTTGTGGCTTAAGAGTCTATGGTTGACTTGGAAGTTTGTCAACATTACCTGCTTTTTTCCAAGAAATTCAATTATAGTTTTCTGTAATTAGGTGGAATTTAAACTTGGTTAAATATTTAAGTATAAATTGAATAGAATTGTATAGGGACAAATGCACTAAAATCTTAAATGATTTAAGTTCTTTATGAAAAGTATAAATAAAAATTTTCATATACAAATACAGTCAAAGATAGACCACAGGAAAACATTAGAAAGTAATTTTTAGAGTTCTCTTATCAATAATTAACATTTTATATGACCCAGTTTTTCCTTTTTATAACTATTTTTTCATAAAACAAGAAGTTTCTGAGTACCCTTTTTATCTATATCTAAATTGTTGAGATAGTCTTTTAATGAACAAATTATTTGAGATGAAGCAATCCTAGTGCTGTATAAAAACTGAAAATAACCCAGGGAGTGGGGAGGTCTACTGGGACGGTAGGGACATCCTCTTGTAGATGGGTAAACCCAGGGAGTGGGGAGGAATACTGGGACGGTAGGGACATCCTCTTGTAGATGGGCAAAATAAAGATAAATGTAGGCAAGATAGATAATAAAGATAAAATATATGTAATAAAGATAGACATAGGCAAAATAAAATGTGAGCAATTCATCATTTTCATTATTATTTAAATATATTTACTAAAATAATAAAAAATGTTCAAATATTTTGTTAAATTAGTGATTTAATCAAATGGCCCAAACCAATTTGTCATCTATTTTTCTGGTACTTACCTTAATGAAATGTTGAACAGTTGAATAAAGTATGGTATAAGTGTAAAGTGATTGAGTAGCATAATCTATGGCCCCAAGGGACACTTCCTGGCACCAAAAGATTATTATCATCACCAACTTTGTAGTAATTAATAGAATTACAATAAATTCAGATATTCTTCCAATTAATGTGACTTGACTTCATATATTCTTACTACCTGTGTTGACCCAGTCTAAAATCATATATCCTGAAAATAAATGAATGAAATTAAACTTCCAGGATCTATTTGACATGAAAAATAATTTAACTATTGTCAAATTAAGTCTATCATTGTAGCAGTTGAAAATAGGCACTTAGCAATGTAATTGCTTACCATAAGAGAATAAATAGTGAGGACATTTTCTTTGCATATCATTTAGAATATACAGTATAAAATTAATTTACATACAATTACTTAAGATGAAAATGACAGCGATTAAGTTGTATTTTTTGTTTTGTTATGGTGTATGTGTGTGTGTGTGCGTGTGTGTATGATTTTACACACATGATCGTATGATTAGATTCTAATTTATTTTGTCCTTCGTTGTCCCTTAACACTAGTGATTTCTCATTTATACGTGATTTTACTAAGTACAACTAATTCTCAATTCAAAGGATTTTGTTGTCTGGCAAAAAAATCAAAAGAATCAAAGAAATTGGCAACATATTTTTTGACTTTGCTCATGAGCATGAAGTGAATTCCACTTAACAAGAAGCTGCATAGAGTATTACCCTAAGACATGATTTTATCCTGACATCTGCAGGTCTGTTGTATGTATTACAGATATAGTTACTATTAGCTCGGATACCATAACACATATGTATGTGATCCTGTTACTCTATTTCTCAATTGTCCTTCTACAAACACAATTTAGTGAGAATTGACTTTAGAACAGTGGTCATATTGTACATATTGAATTAACATTACGATGTAGATTTCTTTAAAGAATTACTTTTGAATGGATCTTGCCCTTCTCAGTAAGAATTCAAGATTCATGAGACATATAATATTTATGCTTTTATCAAATTTATCAAAATACAGTTAATTTATAGTAATTCTTTACTGTCTACTATAACTTACTACTTAAATAAAAAAATATTGAAAACTAGTTCTGAATGCCCAAAAGCCCCTCAGTATTATATATAAACATGATTTTAATCCTAATTAAAGGGCTCTAAAATATTTTATCTTCCTTCTTCATATAGAAAAGACCCTTGAGTAAATGCCTTTTTGTGATGAGCTGCGGTCTACACTTTTAAAAAATGTGCAGGTCTTCCTCATCTTTGTCTTCCTCATATCAAGCAATAAAAGCAAACTTGTCAGGAGATAGAACCTGATGAGACCACCTCCAGTAGATAGGCACAGCCCCTGGTCAAGGGATGGGGCCACCCATCCATCTCATAGTTTTTAACTCAGAAATGTTCCTGTCCAAATGAAGAACAAGGATAAAAAATGGAACTGAGACTGAAGGAGGGACTAATCAGGGGATGGTCCCACCTGGGGGATACATCATGAATACAGATACCAAACCCAACACTGTTGCTGTGGTCAAGAGACACTTGCTAACAGTATTTGATGTGGTGGTTCCTTCGGAGGGCCAGTCAGCAACTGACCAGTGCAGAGGCAGATGCTTGGAGCCAACCATCAGACTGAGCCCATTCAACTTATTGGGAGAGCTGGAGGAGCAGAGGGAGTTTGCAACCCCATAGGAAGAGCAACATAGGCTGGCTTGACCACCCAGTGCTCCCAGGGTCTAGACCACCAACCAGTGAGTATATAGGAAGGGGTCCATGGCTCCAGGTGCATATGTAGCATAGGATGACCTTGGTCCGTTTGGAGGTTTGATGCCCGAGCATAGGGGGATGATTGAGCAGTAGAGTGGTAGAATGTGGGTGAATGGGAAGGCACTCTCATACAGGCATTCAGGATGTGGGATGGGGGGGGGGGGTTTGTGGAGTGGTAACCAGGAAGTGGGATATCATTTGAGATGTAAAGAAATGGTGGAGTGGGTGGGTTGGTGAATAGTTTGAGGAGAGAGGGGAGGGGGTTGGAGCAGGAACCAGGAAAGGGGGTAGTCCTTAAGGTATAAGTGAAGAAAATTAATTTGAGAGAGAGAGAGAGAGAGAGAGAGAGAGAGAGAGAGAGAGAGAGAGAGAAGAGGAGAGGAGAGGAGAGGAGAGGAGAGGAGAGGAGAGGGGAGGGGAGGGGAGGGGAGGGGAGGGGAGGGGAGGGGAGAGGGGAGGGGAGGGGAGGGGAGGGGAGGGGAGGGGAGGGGAGGGGAGGGGAGGGGAGGGGAGGGGAGGGGAGGGGAGAGGAGAGGAGAGGAGAGGAGAGGAGAGGAGAGGAGAGGAGAGGAGAGGAGAGGAGAGGAGAGGAGAGGAGAGGAGAGGAGAGGAGAGGAGAGGAGAGGAGAGGAGAGAAGAGAAGAGAAGAGAAGAGAAGAGAAGAGAAGAGAAGAGAAGAGAAGAGAAGAGAAGAGAAGAGAAGAGAAGAGAAGAGAAGAGAGCAGGGCATGGAGAAATAAACATAGTTCAGTTGAGCACAGTTCAAGTCACTTTGATTTGATGCAGTTAGTTCAGTCAGCCCAGAGTCCTGAAGTGCAGTCAAGTCCAGTTACTTCATTCATGAGTTCTATTCAGCATTCATAAGTTCTCTTCAGTTTATGCATTTTGTGCGGTACATGTCATCAGAGGAAGCTGAAACAAGAGAATAAGAAGGAGCTGGAACATATAAAGTTTGCATGTCCAATGAACGCCAGGGCCAAAAAAATGGGAATGGGTGGGTAGGGAAGTAGGGGGGAGGGTATGGGGGACTTTTGGGATAGCATTGGAAATGTAATTGAGGAAAAGATGTAATACAAAAAAGAAATTAAAAAAAAAAGAAGGAGATGGAAAATTTAACAAATTGACAGTTTGTAGCCAAACAGCAATTCAGTGAGTAGCTCAAAGAAGCCAGTTTGAATCAGTCAGCTTGAAAAGAAGTTGGAACCAGAAGAGCTGAGTTCAGTAAGAACTAGAAAAGGTGAGCTTTTTCATAGTAAACCTCTGAAAGAACAATCTTATCTAGCAAGCAAATGTTCATTTTACATATTTTAAACACATTTTAAAGAAAACTTGTGAAAATGATATAAATGTATGTTATACAATATAGTGTTTAGTTGGTGAAAATGTAACATAAATATTCCATTCAAATGTTTTACCACCTTGTAGGGTTGATTGAAGTTTAATAAGATAGCAAAACATCTACTATCCCTCTTTCTCTTTTGGATATACTGGATTTACAATAGCTATCATTCAGTGTTGTTTAGTAGATTTCAATTCCAGTCTGAGCTAGAAAATTTTATCAGTTAGAAATTAACAAGTGAATTGATTTTCAGTTTATGTCAGTATAAACTATCAACATGTCTGTAGTAGGCATTCAAGAAACAAATCGTTTGAAAGAAACATTTTGTGGTTTAAAAGTAAATTTTTGTTAACTTTTATTTGAAGTGCAGAGTCACGCAGATACAGATTTTGAGCATTTCATCTTTCATTGTTTTAATTAGTTTCTTATCATAAAATCTTTACTTTATTGCCAAATATAAATCTATACATGTGTTATTTTAAAAGTGTGTCATATATACTTTAATATACAACTTTTTATTGCGCTTTATACTAAATGCAGCATGATATTCACGTCTTGGTGAATAGCCTGAAGTTAAAGGAGTGGTCTTGGATCAGTTTCAGAGTCTCCAGTTACTGGACTGGAATGCAGAACACTGAGTAGAAGTTTGTGGCAAATCAATATGGCACACCTTATAGCCAAAGCTCTTGCACACTGAAGACTAACAATCGCAAACTCCATTTTGCATTCAAACTCTATCTCATTATGTTAAGCTTGTCCTTAGTGTGAGTTCTGTTACCGGCAAAGTCACAACTTGTTTCAGGAACCAAGTCATCCCTAGTAACAGTCATACATTCTATAGCAAATGGCTACTTCACCCCTAGTAACAGCCAATTAGCTCTTAGGAGGAGAGTACTTAATGTTCCAGATGTCGCAAAATAGATTGCTTAAGCAAGCTACCATTGCTCACATCAAGCTGGAATCATAACTAATCAATAGAAATATTCCAAGCTATAACTGACAAATGTCAAGCAATCATGGAAGTGACAAGTTGGAAAGCCCCTCACCCTCCTGAAACTAATAGATAAGGCTCTACTGGCTTGGAGCCTTCCTCACCCATCCACTGCATTGGAGATGTTGGAGAGGTCTGAGCTCAAGCTTGAATGAAGGCTCTTTGCTTTTGCATAAGAGTTGGACTACTGGTGTTCTATGGTGGTCTGCAGGGACCCTGGAGTCTGGGCATAACACCTCCTTTAAAATTTTTTCAACTCAGACCCACATTGTACTTTTACTAAACCCAATCTTTTCCTCATATTCTGAATTGAATAAGTGCATAAACCATTTACTATATCAGAACCTTCAAGGTCAAACCAGATTCATCATTTGATAACCAAGTTTCTGAAACATGAACTAATATAGGGTTGGTTCAACATAGCATACATACAGTATGACTTATTTAATAACAACTATTAACAAGACCAATTAATGAATATTATTTATGAGTTTACTCTATATAAAAATATTAAAATAAGAAACTAAGATATTTAAATAGTTAAAACATTGAAATACATCTGAACATTCTATGAAGATTTTTTTCAAACTAATACATGATATGGGAATTAAAGGAGCTAATACAAATAAAATGTTAACTTATGGAGCAAGTTTACATATGTGTAAACAAGGAAAGTTTAAAAAATGAAAAGAAACATAATCTTTTCTTAAAAAAATTCACTATTTTACAAAATAGGCAATGATGGGCAAAAACTAAAACAAACATAGAAGAGAGGGTATTATGAGTTGAATTTTCCTGAGACTCCATGTTTTAATTGTTCTTGGAGTTGGTGCTAGCTATATCCACTCAGCCAGGGTGTTTTTATTTTTATTATTTATTTATGTATTCTTGCAATTCTAAATTTATTCATCTGTCATACAATACATTTCAACTACAGTTCTCCATCCCTCGACTTCTCCAGGTCTGCCTCCACCACCTGCTGAATTCAAAGGCCTACTTCTCCTCAATTTATCTTCACAATAGAGAGCCCTTCCAGAGATATCAACAGAATATATCATAACAAGTTACAATAAGACTATGAGCATTCCCTCATATTAGGGCTTGGTGAGATCCATGTGTCTCTGATTGTTCTTGCCATCTTTGTGAGCCCCTTTGAGGTCTGCTTGGTTAGTTCTGTGGTTTGTGTTATCCTGGTGTCCTAGATCTCTTAGGCTCCTCTGATTCTTTGTCTTCTTCTTCTTCTGTTGGATTCCCTGAAGTCCATGGGGAAAGACATGGGAGTGGGGTTGTCTCTGACTCTTATGTTTTCCTTAAGACCCTTTTCCTCATGTTGTATACTTTTAACATCTCTGTAGAGGCATCAATAGAAAAAGATGTACAACTTTCTTTATTCCATCATTTAGACTCACAGGAAAGCTCTCCACCCTTGAATTCCTGCCATAATCCAATTGGTACCACACTTAATTTGTTCCTTAAAATTTCCCTTACTTAATATAGGATTAAGGAGAAATTAAGTGTGAAAAAGTTTCTCACTGCTCCTTTTTGCATAGAACATTACTTACTGTGTTTTCCCTGTATTTTTTAGCTTAGACCTGCACTGACTTGTTTTTCCTGTCTTATTTTATGCTCTTTTTATGCCTCCCTCAGCTTCTTCCACCATGAACCCATGTTTCCTCAGCTTACGACATTTTTTCAGTCTCAGACTTGCACCTTACTCCCAACACTCAGCAGGCTTCTGTCAAAGAGAATTTTGCCAGATATATTGCATGCTTCTTTTTGAATTAAAAGAAATGATGACTCAGTTCTTCTAAGGCTTTCTCTCCCACAGCTTTCCTGTTAGCACTCAAGCTTTTTTGGGGCATGGGGAAAAAAGAAAAGAAAAAAATAAAGAAAAGAAAGAAAAGGAAAAAATAGAAAGAAAGATCCAGGTGTCTGTGGCTTCTGGGCTTTGCTTTCAGTGTGTTTGCCACTACCTAATCTCTGCAATGTCTGTTGGTATTTAATCATTAGACTTCTGAGCACCACATCTCTCAATGGAATACGTGTTAAAGATGTTAATTATAGATAAAAGAGTGGTGCCATACAGAGTAAAATGTCATTTTTGTTAATTTCAAAGAGTATCATTGTCATTTCTGAGAAGAGCTTACATTTGCCCCTGATTACCTGGAAATGGAGAAAACTTTTTTTTTTAAGATGAATACATGTTCCCCAGTAGTAAAATGTAGTCAGAAATTCTTAACTGTTTATGCACTTGCCCATGAAATATAGGCAAATACTGGAAGAAAGGATCCTCCTGAGCATAAATATCAATGATGCTCTGAAATTGCTGCTCCACGTTGAATTTATCAAATTGTTTTTAGAAGTTATGATATTCTCTTCAGAATTTATCCTGATACAGAGGTGATATAAGGAAAAAAATTGAATCTGTTCTGGGAAGTGGCCCTACGGCAAACATTTTTAGAAAATATCTGTGGGGACAAATTACCCAAGGCATGAGGTAAGTAAGACTTTCATTTCATCCCTGAGGCGATTTATAAAACATGCGATCTTTCAGGCAGGCATTTGAAGCAATAGATTTGGTTTTAGAAACTAAAAGCATTCATGCTCTGTAATAACAAAGTCCTATCACCCCACCCCCACCTATCACCCCACCCCCACCGCCAATGGAATACACAGATTCTCCTTTCCTCTCCTATCATCCTTCTTCCCATCCATGGTTTTATCTCAGCCCCTGCTCTAAAAGACTCCCTAGAAGTACACAGACCACTCTATCCAGGGAAAATGGTAGGCTAAATGTAGATATCCACATTTTCCTGATCTCTTGCAAACCCAATCACCAAGTCTCACATCGGGCTCCGAAGCAGACCCCCGTCCCAGCTTCCCCTTCCCACTGCTGCCATTTACTATATCATACCCATCTTCTCCTCCAGTCTTGCTTCCACCCACTCCTTGCATTATCCAAGTACTCCACACAAGGAGGCATTCACTGGGAAAGTGTAAGCCATACAAGCCAGGGAAGCAGGTAGGCTAACTGCTTATCTTCATCTGTCTCTCCATTTTCCAAATCCAGTTCCCCAGTACCATCCCCAGTTCTGTGGCATACCACCAGTTTCATTCTCTGTAGGTCTTCATTAGCAGGGGACTAAGCAGATGTTAATAGAACTCATTGTTTTTCTCCCTTTTGTAGACCAGTTCAGACTCATCCAGATTCTCAGCCATGCCCATCCTCAATACCTATAAACACAGATTAGCTGAAGAACCCAGTGGTGACACATACCAAGATCTCAGAATTTCCTACTAGACAACACATAGATACTACACTCACCAAAGAAACTGAGAGGAAGGCAAATGTGACCAAGAGTGCGGGGCAATCACCAAACAAAAACAAGAGCAGAATTATAATATCCTCAAATCCAGATGATTTGATGTTACCATACAAAAAATAAACAAAAACAAAACCAAACAAACAAATAGCAACAACCCGCAACAACAACAGCCAGGTTAATATGTCTCAACTAGAGCCCAGCAAATCTACCACAGCTGGTTCCGATCATTCCAATATGGCTGAAACACAATAAAAAGAACTTAAAATAGCCCTTGTTAAAATGATAGATGTACTTAAAGAGGAAATGAACATATTCTTTAAAGAAATATAAAAATCTCAAAGAGTAGAAAGAAATGAATAGAACATCTCCAGACCTGAAAGTAGAAATAAGGAAAGACCAAAGTAAGGGAAATATGAACATTAAAAATTTAGAAATTCTGGGTCCTTACAGCAAAATCTTGCTAGTGAATGAAATGGTATCAGCGTTTGGATGCTGATCATGGGATGGATCTCTGGATATGGCAGTCTCTAGATAGTCCATCCTTTCGTCACAGCTCCAAATTTTGTCTCTGTAACTCCTTCAATTGGTGTTCTGTTCCCAATTCTAAGGAGGGGCATAGTGTCCACACTTCAGTCTACTATGCCGGGGCCTGGCAAACACAGAAGTGGATGCTCACAGTCAGCTAGTGAATGGATCACAGGGCCCCTAATGGAGGAGCTGGAGAAAGTATCCAAGGAGCAAAAGGGATCTGCAACCCTATAGGTGGAACGACATTATGAAATAACCAGTGCCCCGGAGCTCTTGACTCTAGCTGCATATGTATCAAAAGATGGCCTAGTCGGCCATCACTGGAAAGAGAGGCCCATTGGACATGCAAACTTTATATGCCCCAGTACAGGGGAACGACAGGGCCAAAAAAATGGGAATGGGTAGGTAGGGAAGTAGGGGGAAGGGTATGGGGGACTTTTGGGATAGCATTGGAAAAGTAATTGAGGAAAATATGTAATAAAAAAAAAGAAAAAAAATTAGAAATTCTAACAGAAACCTCAGAGATAAGCCAGCAAAAGAATACCAGAAATGTATCACAAAAGTTCATGTACTAAAGACAGGATAGAAGAAATGGATACCTATATCAAAAAATATTTCAAATAGAAAAAAGAAAGATATTGGTACAAAAACATTCAGGAAGTATCAGAAATATTAGACCAAAGAATAATTTGGAAAAGGAGGAGAAAGAAGAGGAGGAGGAGGAGAAGGAAAAGGAAGAGGAGGAGAAGCAGGAGCAGGAGAAGGGAGAGGAGGAGGAGGAGGAGGGGGGAAGGTAGAGGAGGAGGAAGAATAAGAAGAGGAAGAATAAGAAGAGGAGCAAGCAGAAGAAGAAGAAGAAGAAGAAGAAGAAGAAGAAGAAGAAGAAGAAGAAGAAGAAGAAGAAGAAGAAGAAGAAGAAGAAGAAGAAGAAGAAGAAGAAGAAGAAGAAAAAAGAAACAACCCAGCTCAAAGGCAAAGAGGTGATACCAGCAGTTCATTCAAGCCATGATAGCTTTTGAAAAGCTTAGGTTTGGGCACTTTGAGTTTTTGAATTCTCATTTAAATGCTAAATGTTGGGGCAGGCAAGCAAGTAAAATTAATCATAAACATACATGGCAGTCTGAAGTTTGTTTAGATCAGTGATCTATAGTCAGCTGTTTCTCCAGGTCTTTCTCATTCAGGTAACAAATAATTGGTTTTGGCAATTAGGAAATAAAAGAGGTCCTGAGAGTAAATTACCAAGTAAATCGATAAATTAGTATTTAATTATTGTTCTTCTGAAATACAACTTTCCTTTTTTTTTTTTTGAGACTCAGTTTTGTCATGTGACATTTTTCTAGAAACTATATTATAGGAAGATGGTTTTGCTGAACCAGACAGGAGAGGATGTTTTCCTGAGAGCACATATGGTAGTGTTTTTGTTGTTGTTGTTGTTGTGTTGTTTTGTTTTTGTTTTGTTTTGTTTTGTATTTCTTGTTTGTTTCTGGAAGCAACCTGAGGATAAAGCATGGGATGTTTTGCTAGAGTGGACACTTTGAGAGAACATGAGATGTTTGGAAAGGGTATAAAATATAACACAACTGACAGTGGATGATATTGGATGGTATTGTTATGCCTTATTGTTCTTTGCTGGTCATCATTTGTGGTTAATTCATAGAAAGAAATGCACCAAAAAACTTCTGATGGTGTTCTGGTGGCTTCTTCCTACTTTGGCAGGCTTGTGCTGATGGGCAGACCCTTGTGGTTTCTTCCGGACCAACCTGCTATTGCTGATTTCTGAATGATGTTTGCAAATGCATGGAGCTACTGCTGCTGCTGCTGATTCATGTGAACTGAACTGCTGATATCCTGACAATGTAGATTGCATTTGCTCCAAAGAACGATTTCTAAAAAGGTCCACATCCTCCTGTGATCTATTTACCTTTCCTTTAGACTGCCCTTGGTGGATAGTGAAGGGAGGTTAAAGCAGGACAGCCAGGGCTATACAGAGAAACCCTGTCTGGAAAAACCAAAAAACCAAAAAACCAAAAATAAAAGTAGATTTTGAAACATCTCAGCCTACAGTTTTCTCTACTTCCAGATTATTGCATTTATATTCCTAAATTAGAAAATATAGGAAAACTATAAATATTGAATTAATGGAATTTTCTGTCTACATTTTGAATTCTATGACTGATATTTAACTTAGCATATATTTTAGTGTGTTTTTTCTACTATAACAATGTATTTGAAGATGGATAATATTTTCTATAGAGGAAAAAGTTTATTTAACTTCCTGTTCTGGAAGCATAAGGACGGGATTAATTGGTCCAAAATTTGTGATTCCAGATGAGAGTCGCATGGTACTACAATTCATGTATGGGTACAGAAGACAAGTAGGGATATAAAAACACATTTAGAAAGCAAAAGAAGATAAACTCAAAATAGAAAAAAGAATGAAAGAAAAAAGTAAAGAAGGAAGGAAGGAAGGAAGGAAGAAAGGATGGAAGGAAGGAAGAAAAAGATGAAAGACTCTGACTTTTGGGAGTAAATTGAATTTACCCCAAAATAATCAATCTCTTCCATAAGTATTAAACCCTCTTAACAGTCTGTCAGTTCTAAGTCTCAACACATTTCAACATTTGGGCGATTAAAAGTCAGCAATAGATATACAGAGATAGCCATATGCAAACCTTAATCTATTATCCCCTCTGTTAAAGTGATTCCTCAAAATTTGTCTGAAGTTTATGAATTAAAGAGCTTAAATAGGTCTCTTCATCAATATTATTAAAAGTAAATGTGTGTATTTCATATACAAATAAATACGTACACATATATACATGTAATATATACATTCACAACTGACTATCGATGAGGAAAGCAGTTAAAAAGCAAATTAAAAATATGAGAACACTGTTGTCTTTGATGAGAAATGTTCCTCAAAGGTTCATTTATTTAAACCCTTGGTCCACAGTCATTGGTTCTGATTAAGAGGCTATAAAATATTTGCCAGGTACAGCCTTGCTAAAGTAAGCACTTCATCCAGAGACGGAGGTGGGCATTAAGAGTTTCAAGCTTCACTCCTGTTCTCTCATTCTATTTCCTGTATCATGATAAAACTGGAATCATTGCAATATATAGGGTTCTGACACTGTACCATGTCTGGACTCTGCATCTAGATCCAAAAGACAAAATAAAATCTCTGCACCATAAATTGCTTTTAGACAGCGTGTTTTCTCATAGCAATAAAAGTAACTATTATCAACCAATATAAAATAGCCATCTTTGCTGGACCAATTTCAGTGTAAGATGATCAAAGTCTGAGTGGCCTTAAAACTTCTTCACAGGATGCTGTCATGCATACCTAATATATCTTTATTAGGTGTCATTAATGGTTCATCATTTGGTTGTACTTTACAGTCATGCAAATTATTGTATTGTATTTCAATAGGTGCATCATTTTGAATTGACATTTCTCATGATCATAATGGGTAGATTAGAAGTGACTCTGGGTATCTTTGCTTCTTTGAAATGTATTCCTTTCCTACTTAATGCTCTGTGTCCATTTTGCAAAGGCCACATGGCCATAGGGAAAAGTCAAGCAGAAGACTACAAAAAGGCAAACAAGGTAATGCAAACAGATCTGAGCTCTGAGCAAATGCCTCCATTAGCAGGTTGTGTGAGTTCCATCTTCCCGTCTTTTATCCTTTTTCTAGACTTAGAAACAAGATCCTTGAGAATATCTTCTATACTTGACATCTCTACTTCTAATGTCCCTTGAGAGGGCTCAACTGTCCTTAACAACCTCGATAAAGTGCACTTTCATCCAGCATCCTTCACATACCAAATATTGTAGCTAATCTGTCTTTGACTTGCTTTTATACTAGAAAAAAAAAAAGACAAAAATCTACATCTCCTCATCCTTGGGAAAACTGCTTTTTTTCCCCTTGTTTATTTTATTTGTATACTATGTATGTATGTACGTACGTATGTACGTATGTATGTATGTATGTATTGTGTATGTATGTGTTTAAATTTCTTAGTGCCACTCTTGTTTCTAGCCTTTTAATATAAATGTCATTCTTGATTTTTTTTTAAAAAACAGTTACTCTCTTTTGTTTCTCATCTTGTTTAAAGTCCCCCTCCACCCCCCTCTCTGTCTCTCTCTCCTTGTTTTCTTTCTGTTTCATACACAATAGCCTTTGTATCACATCTCAAAATATAACCTATTAGAATGCATATTACTGCCAGTTGTGGTGTTATATATTATTAGTAACAACACTCTATAGTTTGAGGTAAGAGGATATCTGTGAGATCATGGACAGCCTTCTCTAAATAGCAATCATGAGGCCAACCGGGGTTGCAAAGAAAGCCTATATCAAGAAAGATATTTTTTGGAATTTTTATCCCAAATCTTATCAGATATCTGCTCTTACGATGGCAACATCATGTTTCTTTTTCTTAGAAAAAAAATAACACTTGCTTATTCTTTTTTTCTTTGTCACATACGTACCCTGCCATGACTAAACTCATTCACAAAACAATAATACATGTTAACCTATGAAATTTTCTCACAATAAAATAAACTCGAATTCAATCTTACCAACAAATCTACTGATTTGTGTTGTGAAAGAAAACAATGTACTATGAAAGAAAGAAGATTTAAAATGTGAAAAAGGCACATGGAATGACATTGGTGGTATAATGATACAATGATATATTTTAATAAAAGTTGGAAAACAATCACTCACTTTCCATCACTATTTTCCCCTATATGTCTCTTAGATGCTTGGTGGCCTATCCTCTCTTAGGCTCAGAATGGAGGTAGAAATAGCCTGACTTTTATTGACAGTGGTTCAGGCATGGCTTGATATAAGATGCCCTCAGGGCCATACATATTTCCACAGTTACACTTCATTTCCAACTCCAGGACATCGTGGTATGGAGGGGTCAGAAGAACTCCTACATGACAGACAAAGACCAGGGCAAGAGGCATATCCTCACTCTGAAGTACCCAACTGAGTATGGAGTTGTCACAAACTGGAATAACATGGAGAATATATGGCTCCATCACTTCTACAGTGAATTGCTTATGGCCTCTGGGGAATACCTACTGCATCTGACTATGGCCCCCATAAGCCCCACGGCAAGCAAGGAATGATGACTCAGATACTGTTTGACACTTTCAATACTCCAGCCATGAAAGTGGCCAACCTGATGGCACTGTCCTTGTATTTATCTGTGACAAGACCAACATTATCATGGACTGCATTCATGTGGTCATACATACTGCACTCATCTATAATGACTATGTACTGCACCTAGACCACTTTTGTCTGGACCTGGCTGACCAGGACCTGACAGACTACATCAAGAAGACCCTGACTGAGAAAGGCTGCAGCTTTACTACCAGGGACTTGTGTGTCATATGAGGGGGAATCTGTGCTATGTTATCCTAGAATTTGAGCAATAGATGGCTAGATGGCTACTGCTGCATCCTCCTCCTAGGGCAATACCAGCAAGCTACCCCATAGACAGTTGATCATCATTATCAGTGAGAGATTTGGATATCCTGAAGTACTCTTCCAGCACTCCTTGCTAGGTATAAGGTCCTAATGCATGTTTGGGACTACCTTCAACTCCATTATTAAGTGTGATATGGGTATCTGCAAGGACTTGCATGTGAACTCAGTGTTGTCCAGTGGCATCACTGTGGCTCCAAGCTCTATGGACATGATGCAGTAGGTGATCCCAGCCCTAGTACTCAGTGCAATAAAAATTATGACCATGGTTTCCCCTGAGCACAAGTACTCAATCTGAAGTCCTGGGTTCATCCTAGCCTTACTGTCCAATGTTGATCAGTGACAATTAGACCCTTCATTGCCCACTGCAAATGTTTTTGATGGACAGAGCAGGTGCCAGCCAGCTGCTACATGATCTTATTCTGACAAATGTACACAACTCATGCTAGCCTCTTCAAACTGGAAAAGGGAAATTACCTTTAATCTTATATCCGTTATCAGCCCTGGATCATAGAACTTGTTGGTGATTTTTTTCACTACCTTGTATTCAAGTTAACTGTCCCCTTGGTATATATTTAATGCCCTATTCATATCTTGATTTAGTCCTTTTCTATATGTCTTGGTCAGTTGGTGGCTGAAGAGAGCAGATATGCAAGAGAATTCTCCAACCTGGTGGATCTATGTGAACACTGTTCAGTAATCAATGTAAGACAGAAACTGAGAGCTAACTATTTGAGAATATTTTGAGGCTGGCAAGGGTCCCAGAAACAGCTATTTGCTTCTTGATAGTTTAATAAGGAGGGAAAGTACTATCCTTGTAATTTTATTTCCATTATTGTCTCTTCTCTCCTGACCTCAGTGGGTTGTGATGTGTCTTGAATTAGAAATGTTTGCACTGGCATCTGTAGATGCATTCTTCCTTATAAGTCTTTAAGGTTTGTGTACTTGATTTGATCAGAAATAACAGATTTTGATTTTCTTCTCTCAGTGAGCACTAGAACCCAGTAATACATTATCATATTAAGAAAACTAAAAGTGGTACAGAAAAAAAATGAGAGAGAAGGTGATGGAGAATTCTCAACCTATAGTGATAATGAAACTCATGGACCTGGGAGATCATGATAAACACTAAAACATGTAATTTTGACTAATAAATTATTTATTATTATTATTATTATTTGATTTTTTCGAGACAGGGTTTCTCTGTAAAACCCTGGCTGTCCTGGAACTCACTTTGTAGACCAGCTGGCCTCGAACTCAGAAATCTGCCTGTATCTGCCTCCCAAGTGCCGGGATTAAAGGCGTGCACCACCATTCCCAGCTCGACTAATAAATTGTTAAGAGATATTACTTATAAATTAGAAATTTTCACATATATAAGATTAGATTAAGTCATCATTCATAATATTAAAATGAATATTTTTTATTGATTTATATTCTTGAGTATAATAAGCTAAACAATAGGGTGGAGACAGAAGATGAATCATATACAGTGAATTTCAGTCATAATGAGAGTGAGTAGGGCCCCATTTTGCATATGATTAGATTTAGTTCTGGTGCAATTCTTCAAATAAATTTATTCTGATTTTGTAGTTTTGAGGCACAATAACCTGGTTAAATAAATGTCTTAGCCCTTCCATATTCAAGTATCAAGGTTCAGGTCTTACTGGAATGTCTATTTCTAAGCCCAGTGACCAGGCATTCCTGATTTGCCTCTTCCCATAAAAGAGAGCAAACACATTCCTTCGTGAGTGTCTCCATAGATATAGCTGAAGCTTTTCTGGTATACTCACTCATCGGTTGCATCATGGTCTTCTTTTTCCTATACATACATTGTCTTTCTTTGTTGAAATGGGCTCAGTAAGAATTTAAAAAAAAAAAAGAGTTGTAATTAAAAACAAAAATATTCAAAAAAGTGCATGACACAGTTAGAAATGGAGAACAGAGCTGAAATTTACTGTGCAATTTACTTTATGAATTTGGTTATCCTGTTGGAATCGAAACATACTATATCTGGTAAAGATTCTATTCTTGCAAGAGTTCATTTATGTTATAATCTAAGAAATAAGTATTTAGACTATTTTTAACCTTAAATATGTCACATTATTTGCTTTATTTCTATTAGAGACTATACCAGTTTTCACATTTATATTACTATCCAGTGAAACAAAAGCTCCTAGTAGTATTTGCATTGGCTAACAGTTTAATATTCAGAATTAGGTTTTGTCTAGCAGGTAATTTTTTGACATAAAAAATTAATAGTCTTTGCTAAAATGAAAATGTATTATATTATGCCAAATTTTCCTATGTGTTTTACAGACTTTTTTTTTATAACCTAACTCTATGTCTATTAAACTTACAAAGGAACTGGAAGATGTGTTGTGAGAAAATTGTATTTAATCTTAAAGGGCAATAGATACTTCCATTTAGATTTATTTTTTGTGGCTAAATATGGAACTAATTGTTCATAGAATAGACTCTCCTTGAGATAATTAAGTTATAAGATGGAAGATAAATAGTCTTTTTAGTATTATTGTAATTTTGGATTGGTACTATGATGTAAATTGACTTTAAGGGATTATTTTTGTCCTGCGTTAGAAACCTGGAATTGACTGGCACAAATATATATTTTTAAACTGGGTAAGCTGTATAAAGAATAAACTGGAACATTTGGTGGATAATACCAATGCCCATGAATAATATTTTCATGAATACAAAGTATGGTTTTAAATAACAACCTTCCTATTTCACTTACATTATTACTGTGTAAGGCATTAAAAAGCCAATGGCCATAGATACTTAATTCAAAACACATTCAAGTTTTATATGAGATGAGTTTCATTCAGTTGCTTCTTTTAAAATGCATACAACACTCCTCTAAGCTCTCTAATCAATTATACAATCCAAAAACCTGGAAACATAAAAATAAACAGGGACCAAATGAATTCAACTGGCTCTATTAGAGCTAAATATTCTAACATATTAAGATAAGATGCAGTGTAAGTACTTATAGGATATAATTATAGAGTACTGTAATTTTTCTTCAATTTTAAAAAACATAACAGATTGTTATGGTAACATAATCACAATGACTAAAACAATGACTCTGATGGGTCTTTGTTAGCATTTTCAATGCTCCCTGCAAAATGCTCAGAATTCCTCTGTGTGAGTTGATAGAGCCTGCAGAGGAACTGCTTGCCACAGTTCAGACATCACCAAAGGAGCAAAGACCTTGTGGAAGGAGGTATTTCCAGTGTACAACATATATTGAAATATTAGAGATGAGTGTTTAGTGCAGTCATTTTCTTACTACCCTTATCCAAATGTTTACTGAATTAACACTTCACATTACTGCTTCTAAGTTCTCATCTCTGGCTCAGGTATTCTCCAAAATTGTGTGTCTAAACTACATAATCCAAAATAGAAAAATCCCCTAAAAATGTACAATAGCCTCTTGTTATGACACAGATATCTTGACAGCTCAGAATTTTTTTTCTGAAAATCATGCACTGTTAAAGAAATCTTTTTGAGGGGCATTTTAAAAATATTTTTATCTGTATGCCTTTTCACCACATGGCTTCCTTGCCACCTGCAGTTCCATTTCCAAATACCCACTTCAGACAATAACCATGCTCTCTGCACTAGGTCAAGATTGCAGCACAAGGTAGGTCTTAGGTGTTGAAATCCTCTACTAGCTTGTACAACTTGTTGAAAGGAATGTTTAAAAAAATGGAGCCTCTGAAAGGCTGTAGGTAAATGTGGAGCAGGGCTGGTTGTCAGAATGTGACGCTGCTTCCGGAAGGGGCTGAATGGACGCCAGTGTCTCAGCTGAGAGTTGATCTGGACTATTGTTTCCTACCATGGCAGTTTGTACACTCAGACCATGAACCAATATAAATGCTTCCTTCTTTCATTTTTTCCTAGTCAGGTATTTGGTAGCAGAAAATTAAAAGTAACTAATCCCAAAAACTTAATACATAAAGAGGTCGGTTTTTCATTACATAAAAATCTCAAAACCAACAAATAAATAGATAGTCCTATGGATAATTGATTAAAGGGAATTTGTACAAACTTAATGAAATCAGCATATTCTTAAAAGTATAAATTCATTTTCAATTTTATGAGGTTTTTTTTCAAAAAGCTATAATTGTATTGGATAATGGTCAATCATAAGCCATTAGTAAATGAAAAAACTGTCTCAAGTCTGCAAATACAGTATAGCTTAAGCCTTTAAGCATAAGAAAGTTTTAATAACTGTAAATAAATGATATGTATAACATTTAATTATAATGATTTAAATTATATTTTAATTTAAAATATTAACCAAAATATATGTACAAAGATATAGATGAAAGATTTGTATGGTTGAAATAAAAATTAAGGTACTTAAATAAAATACAAAGTTTAAGATTATTTAAGAAGCTAGCTTTTAATACTAAAATAAATAATGTAAGTTTTTATTGCTATCATAATTATTTCTGCACATTTAAAGTAGAAGTGAATTTTAGAAATAGGATCTTTTTTACTGTTTCTCAATTATAACAAAAATTAATGCGTTAACTTTAAAATGTGCTAACATCATGGATATCACTTATGGTTTCAAAATAAAAATGATAATTTAAAATTAGTGCTTCACAGGCCATTCTATTATCCTGAATCATGTAATTACATCCTTTGGGCTAGACGTGATCATCATTGTCATGGAAATGGGTGGCTGATAATGCACAGGAGACCTCAGGTCTATGGGCCCTATTAATATTTCCTCATCAACACCAGTTCAACATACAAGAATCACATTATTCATGAGGTTCACAAAATCCTCATGAAAAATTCTCTAAAGGCCCTCTGGTCATTGAATTGACTGGAATAACACTTCTTTGTGGTATGGATGTCCATAAATTGCCCAGAGTCCCAGATTTTGCCCACAGTACTGAATAAACTGTACATACTGCAGATCTATCCTCTCAACATGCCAGTGATAGAAGCAGGAATTTATGAAATTCAAGACCATCCTCAGCAACATAGATGTTTGAGACTAGCCTTAGTAAGATTGTATATCAAAAAAATGATAAGAAAAGAATTATCAGACCTTCAGTAAAGAAATCTGGAAGCACAGCCAGACCATGTCATTTACATTGCATTAAAAGTTCTGTCTTCTCCTCCATTACAACTTTTCATTCTCATTGTCTAGGGTTTGACCCTTTCCATGTAAAGATAGTTATTATTTGATATGTTGTATAAGAGATATAGCATTTTTCAAGGAGAGCATTTGAGCATTCCATCATTTGAGCATGTGAGAAGTTAAAATATCAATTACCAAATTTAAATCTACCACAACATTTAATTAGGAATCTCAAATATAAGGTAAAATGAATTTATCAAAAAGGAAATCATATTTACTTTTAAGACTGGAGACGATAATCTATATTTTTCAGCTAACAGGATTTATAGAAAACTGATGAAATGCTTTGGCAAAATGTGAGTAAATAAATAATATAGACTCATCATTTATTGTATAGAAAGTGAGACATTTTATTTTATGCTTAATAGTAGTGAGTATCATTGATATTGAGTTTTATTAACCTTTTATAAGTCCAGGGCCTAGATGAGTGAAGTCAAATAACTCCTTCAAAGGTGTTTACATCTGAGTTGGAAGAATTATATTTGAAACTCCACTGAATTTCAGCTACCATGTGACCATATTTCCATGATAGAATTTACTCGAGCAATAAAGAGTCAAAGTGCAATCTGATAGAAATAGAGAAGAACACTTTAGCCACCTGGTTTTTCATATTTTCCACAGTAAAACATAGTTTTATGATACAGATGTTCAATTAAAATGAGACTGACTATATGCAGTGCTTAAATTTGTTTATCATAGTTATAATGGTTCAAAATGTCATATAACTAAAAGAACAGCAGGCTATCAAATATCTTATATTGTAAGGCATTATGAAATGAATAGATATTTTATATTTCCTATTTATTACTGTATGCATTCTATTATCTTTTAGGGGGATCTCTAGGACCTTAAATTTTACATAGTGTGATATGTAAAACTTATTCCATGAAAATATTATGACTTTCTCAATGGGTTAAGAACTACCAAAACTGAGTTTGCTAAGAAGTCAGGACCCCTATGGTTAAATTAGGGGAAAGATTGAAGAAGCTGAAGTGGAGGGTGACTCTATAGGAAGACCAAGCATTCTCAATTAACACAGAAACAGGGAGCTCCCAGAGATTGGGCCACCAATCAGGAGCACACAAGGGCTGTCTGAGCCCTGTGACACATATAGCTCAGAGAATTTCCTGGTCTGGTCTCAGTGGGGGAAATGCTTACTCCTGGAGAGACTTAAGGTTCCAGAGAAGGGGGAGGCTTGTTGGTGGTGGGGCACATTCTCATAGACACAGAGGAGGAGAAATGGGATAATGAACAATGGGGGGACCAGAAATGGGGAAACAGCAACTGGAATATAAATAAAAAAATAATTTTAAAATGAGAAGTATTGATGTCTGAGTAAAATACACTTTCGGTATAAAATGTACTTCGGTCAGAAAAGTAAACCCAGATGATATCTAATTGAATCTTTTGGTGATTATATTGCTTGTAGGCTAATAGAATGTGTTCTCATAAATTATCTGATTCTTGAATAGTGTTCTGGGTATAGACAGATATATTAGCAGGTAAGAGCATTTGCTCTGGTAGAAGACCCAAGTTTCTTTCCTAGACCCCACATGGTGACCGAGAATCAGCTATAATTTCAGTTCCAGGGAACCTAATGCCGTATTCTGACTTTTGAAAATACAATCCACAGGTCCGGTACACATGAATACACACACAAATGCAAGAAATGAATAGAAAAATTATGTAAGATGGAGTGCTGAAATTAAAAGTTCAATATTAAATTTTGAAATATCAGTAGCTTTTTATAAAACATATGAATACTTGTCTCTGAATGACAAATTTAGAAAACCTTTAGTACAACTAGAATCTTGGGAATCTCCAAAATCTTACTAACTCTGTACTGCTGTGAAGCCACGTGCTTCCCTTGGAAAAGCTAGTCCTACCCTGTATTTCTCAACCTTGACTTTAAAAACTGAGTGGCCTGAAGTGTATACATAAGTGTACACATGCATGCTTTTGATGAAAAAATAAGTGATGTTGAAAGTAGCTGAAAGGTGATATTATATAAAGCTTTGTCTTATTCCTGACTGCTGAGTTAGCACTGGAGAAATTTATAGGCATTGAACTCTTTTGATTTCATTTTACCAGGAAGCCAAAATGAAAGTCAAAGTAGCCTAATTACACCCCCTGCCCCCACACCCTGTAGAAAATGTGCTTTGGATTTTTAAAAATAAAATTCTCATCACAAAAGCAGTGAAATCTACAGCATGAAGGGATTTACATAGATTTCAATCAGTGTTAGCTTCTTACTAAAGATATGGTATTGCCTACTTAATCCATATGTACAGTAAATTATTGATAATATATAAATATATTAATGAATGCTTACTAGCACTGAGTTCTATACATTGTCTACTGTGGAGAAGATTATGGGTTTTGATATATTTACTACAGAAGAAATGTCTAACAGTGTAGACTGCCTGTGCAGAAGTGAAGAAAGCCAGTTACTTTCATAAGCCAATGACTTACATAAGGATGTTTTAGTGGGCTGTACTTTTACATCTTGTTTTGTTTTCTTTGCAGGCAGTTTCGTGTACATATCTTCAAATTTATCATGTTCTTTGTCAGCTAGGAGAAAGATGTCAGTATCGCTGTGACAATGGAGATCAGTTATATACAAGGCCAAATTCTTGTGGTTTCTGTGATGGTTCCTAAAGACACCAAGGCAGGTTTTATAGAGTCCCACTAAATAGTTTCAAGAGGTGATTCAAGCAGAATTTGAGAGCCAGAGGCAGGTGGATATCTGAAATCAAAGCTATCATGATCTACAAAGTGAGTTCTTGGACAGCCAGGGTTACAAAAAGAAAAGCTGTTCCTAACAAAACAAGACAAAACAAACAAATCAACAACAAAAACCAAAACAAGCAAACAACAAAAACAAAAGAAAAGAAAAGAAAAGAAAAGAAAAGAAAAGAAAAGAAAAGAAAAGAAAAGAAAAGAAAACAAATCAAACAAAAAACCCAAACATCTGAACAGCTTGTATAGGGAACTTTTGGGATAGCATTTGAAATGTAAGTAAAGAAAATATCTAATAAAATAAAATAAAATAAAATAACCACAAAAAATAAAGAAGAGATTAGAACTTTCAGAAAAAAATAGATAGATTAAAAAATGTGTAGTGAAACAAGAATATTACTACTATCATTGCCTAGTAATGGCACAAGAGCATAATTTTGAAAACAGAAAGGTTTAGGAAAAATAGATTACTTACAAAGCAACCTCTCATGTCTAAAACTTCTATTAACACATTTAGAGTATACATAAAATTGGGGTATCTTGGTAATTGACTCTTCCATCTGCAAGTTGAAAGATGGCCTTCCTAAGCCTGTTCTCTTCTCCTCAGAGTCTCACATAGGAATTTCTCAAGGAAGTGGATAAGTGGATGGAATTTAATATGCAACTGTTTTCAAGTGTGTGGCCCTAAAGATAAGATTTCTAGATGCAAACAGGGTCGTATACACTCTACCAAATTGAAGACACACCAGCCATCTCAGCTCCTTCCCAAGAGTAGACCCTGTAGCTAGCATAGGAGTTGGATTATTCCATTCAGTTGTTGAAGCTCTAACACTGTTACCAAAACTTAGCTTGAAACTGTATTTACGTTAGATATCAAGATTCACCTTTTGTCAAGTTCAATCTATAAGCTCACATTGTAAATAGAATTACATAGAAGTAGGCATAGAATGCTTCCCATTTTCAAAGAATTTGTCTAATTAACTGCAGAACTGTTTACTAAATTATAATAATTTGTATCTTTAGTAGCAATATATGAATGCACTAAAAAGTATATGCAAGAACAATCTGGCTTTAGGACATTTCCATCACAAACAGGCACTTTCCATGCCATAGTAATTACGCTCAGCTTCCCCCAGCTACCTCTGGTAGCTACTAACTTTTCCTATACTCTGGAAGGGCCCTGTGTAGACATTTCACATAGATAACTTGTTTATTATTATTAATCCTTCTCTTCCTAATGCAAGTGATTGTTGAACAATAAATTCAATGAAACAAATTAAAATTACTGTGCAAAATAAAATTAGCACGTTTTGACATTCTACAATTATATACGTAAAGAATATTATTCTGTTTTTCTAATCAAGAAGTACAAGAAAAGTGTAATTACTACAAATGTAACAAACAGGAAAGGGTAGTATTTCAAATGAATTAGAGACCATTTCTCAGTGCTTACTAAACGTTTTCTAAAGTTCCCCAAGGAGCAGTTACTGTTTCATTCCTTTGATAATACTTCATGGCTTCATGCATCTCTAGCACATTAATTAAAAGCTAAACATTCTATGCCAACCCTTTTACTTAACACAGCAGGAATGAATTAACATATATTTCAATATTCTTCCACACTTAGGCCCAGTTTTCTCCAACTTAAGCCACTTTCACTAAATATCGCCTAATCCTGTGGTAATTTGATTTTAAGTTTTCATTTCAATTATATATATTAGTACCACTGAAATTAATCTCAGTACAGCATTTCAAAAATAATTAGAAAAGAAGTAGATTGAGAATATGTAACATAAAGCACATACCAAAATTATGTGGCTACCTAACAAATGACATAATTATAGTTTAAGAGGGTAATGAAAGCTTAATGTAGAGTCCATTTCAATAGGGCTCCATATGTTACAAAAATAGAAAAAGCTAAACTCCTGAATCAGCTTTATTTATTTAATATTTGAGATTAGTTGTGAAAAATCCATTTCCTTATATTCCATAATTTAGAGTCCCACTATAGTTTTTATATTCTTCGCTAATTATTCATTAATGAAAAAGTTCTGTTCTGCACAAGACAACCAGGTCCAGATACTGATTGTCTAGTCATAACTCTAGTAAAAATCAGCCAACTGATGGAATTTGATGCTGTTCACTCTTTCGCTTCTAATGTATGAGTTCTGTAACCATTTCAACATCGTTGTTCTTAAAATTATATGCAAAATAATGAAAAATATGAAATGATTTCTATGTTACTGTTCAAGCATCACTTCTACCACTGTGACAAACGACTTAGGGAAGAATTGAGCTTATTTCTCACTTCAGTTCCAGGTTTTAGCTTAGTCCTCTTAGAATTCAAGGTTATAGTCCATGACTACAAAAATAAATAATAAAGTCTCAGTATTATGATCATAAAAGATCTAGTTGCATTGCAGACACAGTCAAAAACAGTGAGAAATTAATTTGTTTATGTTTGCTTGCTTCTGGGTAGTTTTCTTCTCCGTTATACTATTCAGAGTCCCCTACCCTGGGAATGATACTGTCCACAAAGTCCTGGTTATTCCCACATTTACCAACTCTCAAGATACTACATATTGACATAATTAGTCTGTTAACTTGACAAAACTTCAACTTAACTTTGAAGAGCATATCTCCAATGAGTAATGGCCTCAATCAGACTGACATCTGTATAGGTTTATGTGTTATTTTTTTATCTAATAGATATAGAATGGCCTCACCCCACATACATGGTACTGTCTCTGGGCAGGCCGGTGGTCCTGAGGTATATAATAAAGATAGATGATCAAGTCAGGGCAAATGACCCAGTAAGAGACACTTCTCTACAGTATTTGCTTCAGTTTTTGCATCCTGGTTCTGGCCTTGTACTCTTGTGTTGACATTCCATGATGGTTGCATACAGATTTTAAGCTGAAACAAACTTATTGCTCCTCAAGTTCATTTTGGTCAGTGTTTATGACAGCAATAGAAATCAGACTTGGACTCTCACCCTAAAGCCCACATGGTTTCTGATCTATTTAATTCCTATTAAGACTTTTGGGATAGCATTGGAAATGTAACTGAGGAAAATATGTAATAAAAATATTAAAAATTAAAAAAAAAGACTTTGTCTTAGTCAGGGTTTCTATTCCTGCACAAACATCAGGACCAAGAAGCAAGTTGGGGAGGAAAGGGTTTATTTGGCTTAAACCTCCATGCTGCTGTTCATCACCAAAGAAGTCAGGATTGGAACTCAAGCAGGTCAGGAAGCAGGAGCTGATGCAGAGGCCATGGAGGGATGATCTTTATTGGCTTGCCTCTTTGTGCTCTCAGAAAACACTTCCCAGAAGATGTCACCTCAATGATGCTGGTCTCTTCTTAATCACCACTAATTTCTTAGCTCCAGCTAATCAGCATCAATAGTCCCAGTAATGCAGTCTTTGCTTTAGTAGTTCTGGTATCTTGTTAATCACAGCTGATTCTACAGCCCCAGCTAACCAGAACCACAGAATCTTCACAATCAAAACAGCAATGGCCCTGAAAAGAGTCTTTAATTTTCCCTCTGAAATTTCACAAACCAGACCTCCATCTTCTGCACTGTTCTCAACATTATCTTCCAAGCTCCTACACAACATCTATCAGAGCTCTTAACAACAAATGGATCTTCAAGCCCAAAGTTCCAAAGTCCTTCCACAGTCCTCCCCAAAACATGATCAGGTTGTCACAGGAATACCCAATTCCTGGTACCAATTTGTCTTAGTCAGGGTTTCTATTCCTGCACAAACATCATGACCAAGGAGCAAGTTGGGGAGGAAAGGGTTTATTCAGCTTACACTTTCCACATTGATATTCATCACCAAGGAAGTCAGCCAGTAAAGAACATCCCTCCATGGCTTCTGTATCAGCTCCTGCTTTCTGACCTGCTTGATTTCCAGTCCTGACTTCCTTGGTGATGAACATCAATGTGGAAAGTGTAAGCTGAATAAACCCTTTCCTCCCCAACTTGCTTCTTGGTCATGATGTTTGTGCAGGAACAGAAACCCTGTCTAAGACAGACGTCATACTAAATAGTTTTATATTGCTGTGATATAACAGAAAAACATGATTTGTGTAATAAGTGATTAAGAGTTAGAAATAGTTTAATTATATTTTGATTTATAATGAATATAGTATAATTAATACATAATTTTTTGTCTAAGGATTTTTTGAGTGAAATGAGTTGTTCATAATGATGAAAACACATGAAGAAAACTTGGTTAAATGGGCATATCCTATACTATCTTAGAAATATATTCATAGTATCACAAATAACTTGAGATTAATAAACAAAATTAATTATTCAAGAGGTACTATATGCTTTATATATGACAGTTACATGTATCAAAGTTATACTAATTATAGCTGTAGCTTATGGTCAAGAACAAAGCTCTGAATTGGATATTTTGCTGTACTTATACAGCCTATTTCTATATTTCTTAGAACTCTTCTTCATTGTAAATCTCAAATCAGTCTAGACAAAACCAAAACCACTTCAGTGGTTCTCCCACCAATATGAGCAACTGAAATTTAATTCCTATACTCTGAGGTAATATTCAGAACAACATCATTGAAGGATAAAGGTTTGTACCTCCTACAATTATATATGAAAAGTTTCATAGGCAGAGGAATCCATTGGATGTGGGATCTTTCGGGAATAATTCATGAGAATGAAATTTTCAAAACTGCTATTCGTGATATGTTAAAAGATTATGCTGATGATTTGCTCTTGTTTTTCTTCCAGGGGAAGTCACTATTCAACATGACTCTCTCTAGAACATGAAGCACCCACTCTCCAGTCCCAAATCTTACAATTTCTAGACTGTGAAACTGTGAGAAATAAATATTTGCTTTTAATATTACTCACTACTTGGTATTTTTGTTATAGTTCTATGAATGTGTTAAAACAATATTTATGGTTTAACTTATTCAAGTTTCAATAGCATTCATATACATATAATAAAATACATTCACATTGAAAATGAATACACATAATTAAAAATATATTTTATGCCAGTATACATGTGAAAATGAAAATGTAATATGAATCTATGTTGCATTATTATGATGATTTCAGTGTGAATGATTTTTTGTTTTTTGTTTTTTGTTTTTTTGAGACTGGGTTTCACTGTGTACCTTGACTGTCCTGGAACTCACTCTGTAGACCAGGCTGGCCTCCAACTCAGAAATCCACCTGCCTCTGCCTCCCAAGTGCTGGGATTAATGGCATGTGCCACCATGCCCGGCCTTATATTTATTGTTTTGTTGTTGTTATTGTTGTTGTTTTGTTTTGAGACAGGGTTTCTCTGTATGGTCCTGGCTGTCCTGGAACTCACTTTCTAGACCAGGCTGGCCTTGAACTCAGAAATCTCCCTGCCTCTGCCTCCAGAGTACTGGGATTAAAGGTATGTGCCACCACACCTGGCTTGATCTTTCGTTATTATTACTCACAAAGAGTTTTTGTTTACAATGTGATTAATTAGGGCCAGCAAGCTGCCACTGGCCACACAGTCTGAGAACATAAATTTTATCCTAGGAATCCATATGGTAGAAGTAGATGATTGTCTCAAACAGATTATCCTGTAAACACATCCTGACATACATCTATCTACACACATACTCCACTGAATAAATAAATGTAATAAAAATAAATACATATAAATATGGTATGAGGTGATATAATAAAATTGAATTTGAAAGGGTCTTTAAAGTTGTTGAGATACAGATAAGAAAATATTACCTGACTGAGCCCAATATAGCAATGTTCTCTACAAATAAGGTAGTACCTAAAGATAAACAATCAAAAATATATTACCTACTAATACATCAAAAAGCAAGTCATCCTCTCCCTGATAAAATGATTCTGATTCATGTACCTCTTTTCATTTTGAAATTTTAATTGAATTAGATATCAAAATAATAATTTGACAACACTTAGATATGTACTCAAGCACATCATTTTTCATTCCATTTTTATTTCGTATTATAAATGTCCTTTATGATCATCATTCTATCACGTCGACACTCCAAAGGTAACTGAAAGTTTTTCACACAGTTGCAGAGAATGGATCCACTTGAATCATCATTCTTGGGTGAATTAATTTTTGCATTCTCGGTTTAATAACATGTTGTCATCATATTTCCAAGGAAATGACACACACATAATCTGAGTGACAGGAACCATTAATGGATTTCAAAATGTTGAGATCAGTGGTAAAGCATAAGCCAGACACTTTCCATGCTGCGTATGTCAGTCATTAGAAGACATGGAGAGGCTAATTAAGAATGACTAGGGCAATTATGTATCCAGTGGCCTTAATAGAAACAGACAAACTAGAATGTGTCAAGATTAATTCAAAATAGATTTGTTATTTCCACTCATTAATTAAGAGTGAAATAGTTAATTCATCATTCTTGTTTATTTTACATACTTCCATGACAACTGCTCAGCTCCTGAATGTATGTAAGTTTATGGTTTATAATTATATATACCCATAATAATTTGGGGATTATAAACATACCCAATTGGAAAAAATAGAATATACAATTTTATGATAATATGATATTGAATATAACATTCATGTTAATATTAAATTTTGGTTATAATCTTAAAATATATACCTAATATTTGGTAAAAATAATGAACCATTGATATTTTGGTAACAGAGCAGAGAATTTTTCCACTTTTATTCTGAAAATGTTATAGCCAAATGTCTTACTGTAGAATGAAAGTTAGTGCCATACCTTGGGCTGAAGGCAGAACACGCTGCTTTCAAGGATTTACCCTACCTGGTAGCATTTGAATCTTTGTTTCTCCCAATCTAGCCATTACTAGCAAAATTTGGCATTTAATGGATTTTATCTGTGTCACTTCCATTGTACATGTACGGTATTTCTAAGTTGAATTTATCTTCTGGAGTTATTACTTGAAAATTATGATTCTCCATTAACCCAGCACCCAGGAAGTAGTAGAAGGAGGAGTTCTGTGAATTCAAGGGAAGTCTGGAAACCAAAGTGAGATGCTGTCTCAAAAACATAAACCAAATCAAACTAAAAACCTCTACCACTACCTACAACACAAATCCAAAAGATTGTATACTGTTGTGGATTTGGTTTAATGCTTGCATGATGAGTTCCCAAATTGCATGAGAATCTCACAGGTGAGACAGTGCGAGTCCCTGCCCCAACTGGTTCTAACTGGTAAATAAATGGCTGGTTAGGGAGGTAGAGTCAGGATTTTAGCATTTGTGGCCAAAGGGACTAAAGAAGAAGGATAGAAGTTTGCCATTGCCAGGAAAGGAATAAGATGCACGATTGAGAGCTGGAGAAGAGAGATCTACTACTAGATCTACAATCATGTCATAGTGACAGTAGAGCAGACCCAGCCTCGCCCCCCTCCCCGGCCCCATTTGATTCTGTAGTGACACAGATGGAATATAGATTTTAGTAAGTAATAATTCAGGAGTACTGGAGGGGAGGAGTTAGCAACGTGGAAGTTTGAGAGTGACCCAGCCACTGCACTGTTTAAGGCATATTAAAATAGAAGGTTGTGTGCTTGTGTGTGTGTGTTTCTTTCATTTGAGAATCACCAGCATTTGGGCAAGCACCGAGGAAACCATGCAGCTACCACTGAGGAGACCAGAGTGTAACCAACCACAGCTACAGTATACCTTAAAAATGAAAAAAAAAAAAAGTGTTTGCTGTTCAAATGAAGTAAAATGAATGCAATGAGTGACAACTCCAAAAATAACACGTGTGAACCTTAACTGTCCAGGGAACCCAAGTTGCAGGGGTGTTCTCCTATTCAAGGTAGAATACAAGGATCATTATATTCTAACATTTCTAGCCTTGATTCAAGACTGTTTTAAAAAGTAAAATCCCAAGGAAGTATGCTATACTACAACATGAAAAATGTTTAATTTTATAATAAATTCAGAAGAAAAACTTTAGAAAGTCACTTCCTTGTAAGTTCAGTAATGGCTCAGGCATGTGCCTTACTTCTGAGGCATGTATGATCTTCGCCATTTGTCTTTGTGTAAACATATTTTACAATATTTGTGAAACAAATCATCTGTAACTTGTTTCCTAGACTGTATCTCCGTGGCAGCACAGGGGTATATATGGATCTTCAGGCTGGCCATGTAAAATGATATACTGTTCGTACCAGGTCAAAAAAAAAAAAAAAAAGGAAAAGAAAAGAAAAGAAAGAAAAGAAAAAAATCAAAACCCTTTCTTAAAATTAGTACATGAGTAGCTGCAATAGCAATAGCTGACTTTCAAGCTGGTTTCTGAAATAGAATGGCTTCATTTTAGCCTAATTTATTGACAAAATATGCTCAATGATCTGCATCTGAATTTTTACTTTTACTTTACAAGTTGATATTGCACTGTACCTTCAAAAATAACCTTTCTTCAAGAACAAAGTAAACATCCAAACAGAAAGCAAATGCTAGTTTTGATAAAAACATATAAAGGAAGACCCTCTTTTCTTGAGTTCACAAAAGACATTTTGCTGTGAATTCATACACTCTCTCTAGCGTTTTAATAGTTTGATAATGTTATATTAGAAACAAGTTCATAAGATTATTAATTTAGATAAAAGATTAATCATCCATATATTCCTAATAGGCACGATTAAATAATTTACATGAAAGAGAGATCATTAAATATTTGTGGACAAGCCACTCTTGAGTGGATGTTCATGAACGACTGTGTGCAATACAAATGCTTCATTTTAGTCTACATTCAGAATACATTGTCTTAATTTTATGTGCAAAAAATAAGAAATGTGTATTATTTTTAAGTCAGTGATATCATCTAAAGGTAAGTTATGAATGAGTCATTTCTTATATCTTTATTTTATATTAATATCTTTCTGCAAGCAACAATGGTTCATCTAAATTGTCAGTATTTGCTAATGAATATAGTATAGGTATTATAAATAACATTTTTATAGACACTTTAAAAGCATAAATTTCTTTCTGTTGTAAACATCAACTATACTGTTCCTATTGTTTATTATTACATCCATATCCTCTCCTATCCTGTGTGTGTGCGTGTGTTTGTTTGTGTGTTTATATGTATCCAGAGGCCAAAGAACTGTCTTCCTCTCCTATCCTCTAACTATTCTTTTGAGGCAGTATTTTCCTACAAATAGGGATTTTCATCTTTTCAGCAGAGATGGAAGCCTGGAAATTCTAGTGATTTTCCTTTTACCACTCTCTGTAGTGTGGTTCTAGGTATACACAAGACACTCAGTTGGTTATATAAAGTCTGAGACCTCTTACTCACCTCTATCATCATTTGCTACAATTTGGAGCTCAGAAGCTGTCAGAGACATTCACTAAAACGAAAGCATTTTGAGTACAGCATTCTGAGAACAGTTCCTGAAATAGGAACACAGGGACCATAAGTGGCATACATAAGAACAAGCAAGTGACAAGAGTTTTGTTTTGTTTTCATTTTGTGATTATAATAAAATTATAATTTTTATTTCTTCCTTTTCCTTGATATAAACTTTTCCATATAGAATGCCTAGGTTTTTTTCAAATCCATGACCTCTGCTTTTATTCTTATTGCATGTGTGTTTGTGTGTTTTTACAATCATATTTTTAAATATGACCTACACATTGTCTATAATTTTACAAATATGTACAATTATAAAGATAAACTATTTTATGTTAAATAATCAATTGGTATGGCCTTTTATGGGTAAGAATATTTCTCCAACTCCCAAAATTTCTTAGCTGCCTAGAGCTCTTTGTATAGGGTTGAAAACTTGTTATCTCTCCCCTCTCCACTTTGCCATGTGTATCTACACCATCCTTCTTCAAGATATGTTTGAGTCATCATGTTGGCATGACTTCATGAGTATAGCCTCTGACAATACCAAAGAATACAATCTCACAGAAAATTACAGATCCTCTGTTTCTTACAATATTTCTTGAATCTTTCTGTACTGGCTTCCACAATTTTTCTGAGCCTTGAGTATGCTAGTATTTTTCAGATGTACTCATTGGGACTTGGCTCTATGACTCTTCATTTTGATTGGACATGGTTTGCTGTAGTGGTCTGTTGCAAAGGGAAATTTCATTGATGAGGGCTAAAGACCACATTTATCTGTTAATATAAGAAAAGATAATAAGATTGTGGTTAGGAGACGGCCTTTTTATCACCAAATGTAATAAATTCAGATGAGGTACCTAGATGTAAAGGTCTTAAACACTTGAGCCAGGAGATAAATCCCAGAGACTTAGTGCATATGCAATTTGTAATAAAGTATTTGATTAAAACTCTGTTATCTGAATTAAAAAAAAAATGCTAGTCTGTGTGGCAAGTGGACCATACCAACAGACAGAAGAACAAGTGATGTTGAGTGAGATCAAACGAAATGATTCTAAGAATTGAGAAAAGTAAGTGTGGAGCCACATGCTTCCTTCTTCGTCCTCTGGAACACATAGCCATGAACAACACTGAGAGTAAATGACAATCAGTTGCATAGGGAAAACACTTAGAGTCCTTCCCCATTCAGATAGAGCATCACTAACATCTCCAACTGAGACAATAGAAAATGTCTACCCTTAAATCTCACCCTATTCCTCAATGTTTATAAAATCCTTGTCTTCATATACAAGCTATTTGATCAGAGTCTTCTTAGAGTATTTGTTTTACTGAGATATTGCACATAGGTAGAGTTCTTTTTCCTGAAACTTTCTTCATAGGACCTTGGACTGTCAGGTTCATGCTGCCTCTGCCACCAACTGCTGTCTGCTCCCTATCCCCATCACCCCTGTGTCTGGCACTGGCGCTGCCCCAGGTGATTTGGAGAGCCCAACCTTAGCTACCTGCCTTGCACAAACTGTCCAAACATCCTCATTTCCTTTCTAAGGGCTGTGACACTTCTGTCTTTTCCAACTGACCACGAATCATGAAAACTATTCATCCTGATTCTGCACAGGAGAACACTAGTCATAATTTGTTAAGGTAGTTTGTTCAAATTTCAGATGTTCAAGAATGAAGAGCATGTCGAATGAAGATGAATTTCTTAAAGTTTTCATTGAGTTCTTCTCTTCCTTAAAGCACTGTTTATCTCCAATAAGTATGAGTGCTCTCTTTTTGTATAAGCTTGAAGAAAATTTGTTTATTTTGATATCAAATTTCAGGGCAGGAAAGATAATTCTAGGGGTTTCCCGCCCCCCGCCCCCAGTTAACAACTGTGGAAGTTCTAGGATTGCTGGAAGCTACTAAGTAGTTCTAGTGAGAAGTATCATTAACAAGATAATTCTCACTGGGCAGTGGTAGCGCACACCTTTAATCCCAGCATTTAGGAGGCAGAGGCAAGCAGATTTCTGAGTTCGAGGCCAGTCTGTTCTACAGAGTGAGTTCCAGGACAGCCAGTGCTACACAGAGAAACCCTGTCTCAAAAAACCAAAAAAAACAAAAAACAAAAAAAAAAAAAACAAAAACAAAAACAAAAACAAAAAAAAAACAAACAAAAGAAAACAAACAAAAAACAAAACAAAAAACAAAACAAAACAAAAGAAAGTAAAAAAAAATAAAGATAAGAATTCTCTATAGGTATCTGATCACCACATGCACAATATTTGCATACATATGCACATATGAAAATTATAAACTGATGTAAATTTTGAAGGCAAATAAAACATTAAATTATTAAAAACTGAATATAAGAACATAAAGCCTGGTAAAAGGCAGTCAGTCAGTCAGTAAGCTACTACATTCACTTCATTTCTCTGTAAAAGGAGCTCTAGTGGCAAGATGCACTTTATCACTCAACATCCTATCTAGAACATATATATGAAAAGTGATTACATTTAGACTAGTAAAAGAATTCTTACCATTGGCAGGTGGTAAACATATTTTTTACATACAATCTGATGGCTATAAAAAAACAATTTCTTATCTATATTATGTTACCATGTGGGTAATTTACACTGTCTGTCTGAAAGTGGAGAAGTGTTTTCTAAATGACGATTTCTATCTGAAAATTTGACTTGCCTAGAGTAGAGTAGGAATTATAGAAATGGACTTATTACATCCATTTACCTTTTAGCACATGCCCAAACACATTTTTGATTGGCAGTGACATTATATGAATATATATATATATATATATATATATATATATATTCTCTCTATATATACATTTATATAATATGTATCATATAAATATATATTTATAAAATATATATAATTCTCTTTCTTCTGCCCTGCTTATGACTGCTACTCATTAGGAGTTTGCACTTTATGCATTCACACTTGCATCTGTGTGGAGATAAGCAGACCTGTTTTCAATTGAAAGCAATTAGTTAGATTTTTGTTTGATTTTTCTAAGAGCATTTTACTGCTAAACTCTTTGCTAAATTTGGAACTCTGAAAGCTAGTCACCCTAACCTTCCAAGTAGAACTACTTATATGTCTAACTGAGCAGTAAATTTAGAGGAGCATTACACTAATTATGTTGACAAGTGCACTTGAAATCAATAGATTAATTCAATTCCCAGCCACTAGCATAATAAGTATGTCTTACAAGAAAGTAAAAGAACAAAGGAAAATATTAAGTGTACCAGGAATAGATAATTAGCTATTATTAATTTTTCTTTATTTTCAATTGTCATTTGTAACGACAGAGAGTATTCATTGGTTCTATGTCAACTATGTTATATTTAAAAGATATATTTATTTGCATTTTGATGTTTGTGTCTTCATATGTGTACCTGTATGAAAATATTTGTATCATATTAATATCCAATATAAGACATTATTGACTCAACTGGATGCACATGTTATTGAGAAATCTCACAGAAATTCTGGGAAGAAAATGTAATTAAAAGCATTAAAAATGCTCTTACAATCTTAGTCATCCTCAAGACACAAACCACATTACTATTCTCTATATATTTTCACAATGATTCAAAATCTTGAATTCCAAGTACTAGCTCTTGAAACTTCAAATGATATAGAAAATTTCTTTATGTACAAAGAGCCTGCTTTGTTATTTTTTTTCCTTTTCTCATTTAGACTCTTGGAATAATCTGAACCAGCCCTAATTACATATTGTACTAATGAATTAAGCATTATTAAGTGTCATCGAAAAGCCAGTGTGTTGTTTGAAAATAGGCCTTTGATCATGAGAGTATTTCAAAGTTAACCTAAGAACATGTGTGAATATTTTCTAAGCAGAAATATGTTCTTAACTATTTGTCATGGCTAAAGTTTGACTACATGTCTTCACAGATGAAGGTACAAAAATGATGGACATGTTTGAAAACAGTTTTGTGTTAGTTGTCTGCACCAGAAATTATTATGAACTTGACAAAATAGAAAAGCTCATTTCTTAATAAAAATTACAAGGGGCAGGAAGTGATAGTGGCTTCAAAGAATCAGCATACTCTTGGATCTGAAGATGGTCTCAGACTATGTGGGACAACAGACGGCCTAGTCTCCAGTTGAGCTGAGGTCTGAACTCTGGTAGGACCCGGTGGTGAGAATTCCCACCTACATGGGACGGTAATCATTCCCTCATGTCTCCTGGATTTAAGGCTCCTGTGCAAATTACTGCCCACACAGCCCCCACAGGAGAAGCTTGGGTTTTAGTCACATAGACAATGTCTCAAGCTTTGAACCTTCAGGCTAGACACCTCCCAGTTACCTAGCAACAGTAAGATAACAGCCCACCATAAGAGGGGCTGTTTGGCCCCTCCTCACACTCTTACTCCCCTTACTCTCCTCTCTCTCTCTCTCTCTCTTACTCTCGCTCCTCATCCTCTCCTCGCTCGCTCTCTCTCTCTCCTCTTATTCTCTCTTTCTTACTCTCTAGCCTTTCTTCTCTCCTTTTCCCCCTTTTCTCCTCTTGGCCATTGCTGGTCTCTCTCTATCTTTTACTTTTTCTCTTTCCCCCTGCCTTTCTACAAGAAAGCTCTAAAGCCATAGACTGTTTCTGTTCATCAAGGCCCACTGTGCTTGAACTATGGGATAGGCTTTCTTCTAATGAGCCATTTCTAATCTCCCAATGGAAAGCCTTCCTATGCTTCAGCCATGCACCGAACTTAGGACTCTCACCTGTGTGGGAACCTTTCTCCCTCTGCCCTCTCTTCTGTATCCCTGGGGCCAAGGGTGTTGCCTTGGGGCCCCGGGTATGGGGGCTGTCCCTTGTCCACCCACTGTTGAATGGGGTCCAGTGGCTTCACACAGCCAGATGCCAACCTGGGGCTGAGTGGAAAACATCCAGCAGCCCTCCCTCATCCACCTGCCCCCCTTCCCCCACACCCCCTCACCCCACAAGACTAAAGGACTGTAAATATGTAACTTTTTCATTTATGATAGGTAATGTATGGTCCTGAAACTGAATGAACTTGTAACCAAATTGATTTCTTGAAAAAACTGCATTTCTCATTAATACTGGAAAGAATCTTAGCAGAATGCCTAAGAAATCTCTCGCCAGCAAATTGGATATCCAACTTAAAAGAAAATCATCAGTTCAATGTTATTCTAAGCAACTATGTTTTAGTTACCAAAAAGTTCCTGAAGCTATAAAAAATATCTACAAAATAAAGTTGATAACAATTATAATATACCCTTATATTATAAAGTCCTTTGATATATTGCCAAATTCATGATTCATGTACTGAAACCTTTTCACCAAAATCCTCATATCTTAGTCCAATAATGCTAATTTCACAAAATAGCATAACCTTTATATTTATAACACAAATTATTTTTTCACACATTTTTTGTAACATCTGAGAACATGTGTTAGGTGCATAGAGGTGTGTTGCAGACTTATTTCCTATCCCGTATAAAGTCAGCAATTGTTAGTGGATAGAAATAAGAGAGCTCTAAGATTTCCTTGGTAAGGATACTAAAATTGTTTGAGGGAAATCTAACTTTAAAATCTGATACAAGAAGCATTCATAATACCAAATTAATGGGAACAAAAATGAAAACCCCATTTTCACATAATAATCAAACACTAAGTGCACAGAACAAAGAAATAATATTAAAAGCTGCAAGGGAAAAGGGCTGCATAATATATAAAGGTAGACCTGTCAGAATTACATCAGACTTTTCAACAGAAAATATGAATGCAAGAAGAATCTGGACAGAGGCATTCAGACCCTAAGAGAACAAAAATGCCAGACCAGGCTACTATACCTAGCAAAAATGTTCAATCAACATAGATGGAGAAACCAAAATATTCCAAGAAAAAACCAAATGCAAACAGTATCTATCTACCAATCCAGTCCTATAGAGGATACTAGTAGGAAAACTCCAACACATGGAGATTACTTACACAAAAGAAAAGATAAGATATTTAGCATCTCAAAACAAAGCCAAAGCAGAGAACCACAAGCATATAAAACCACCCACAAAACAAACATGTCAGGAAGCAACAGTCACCTGTCTTTAATATCTCTCAATATTAAGGTACTCAACTCACCCATAAAGAGACTTAAGCAAACAGACTGGAAAGGCAAACAAGATTCAGAATTTTGCTGCATACAAGAAACACACCTCAATAACAAAGACTGTAAATATCTAAGAGTAAATGGATGGAAAAAGGTCATCCAATTAAATGGTCTCAGGAAACAAGCTGGAGTTGGCATCCTAATATCTAATAAAATAGATTTTCAACCAAAAGTTATCAAGTGTGATAACGATGGACACCTTTTTCATAAAAGGGAAAATCCACTAAAAGAAAGTCTCAGTTCTGAACATCTCTACTCCAAAAGAAAGGGCATCCACATTTATAAAAGAAACTTATTAAAACTCAAAACATACATTGAAACCCAAGCAATAGTAGTGGGAGATTTCAACACCCTACTCTCACCAATGGACATTGAAACAGAAATTAAACAGAGAGACAGTGAAACTAAGAGAGTTTATGAACCAAATGAATTTAACAGATATCTACAGAACATTTCACCCTAAAATAAACAATAAATACACCTTCTTCTCAGTACTTCATGGTACCTTCTCTAAAATTGACCATATAATTGGTCACAAAACAACCGTCAAGTGATACATGAATATTAAAATAATGCTATGCATCCTATCAAATCACCATGGCCTAAGGCTTGTCTTCAACAACAGCAAAAATAACAAAATGCCCACATACACATGGAAACTGAACAACTCTCTACTCAATAACTTAGGGAAGAAACAGAGAACAAAATTAAAGACTTCCTGGAATTTAATGAAAATGCTAACATATCATACCCAAACTTACAGAACACAAAGAAAGCATTGCTAAGGGAAAATTAGTAGCAATAGGTACCCAGGTAAAGAAACTGGAGAGATCTTACACAAACAACTTAGCCCACCAGAGAGCTCTATATCTAAAAGAGCCAAACTCACTCAAGAGCAGTAGAAAGAAGTAAATAGTCAAACTCAGCGCTGAAATCAACTAAATAAAATCAAAGACAACAATACAAAGAATCAACAAAACTAAAAGCTGTATTTTTGAGAGAAACAACAAGATAGATAAACCTCTAGCCAAACTAATTAAAGGCTCAGAGGCACTATCCAATTAACAAAATCAGAAATGAAAAGGGAGACATAACAACAGAAAAGGAGGAAATTAAAAGAAAATCATTAGATCCTACTATAAAAGTCTATGCTCAACAAAACAGGAAAATCTAGGTGAAAAAGATGGTTTTCTAGACAGATACCACATACCAAAGTTAAATCAAGAGCAGATAACTATCTAAAGAGTCCCATATTGCACAAGAAAATAAAAAAAAGTCATTAAAAAACTCTCAACCAAAAAAAAAAATCCAAAATAACCAAAAAGCAAAGAAAAACAAACAAGACAAACAAACAAACAAAAGCACAGAGCCAGACAGATTTAGTGCAGAATTCTACCAGACCTTCAAATAACACATGATACAAATATTCCTCAAACTATTTCATAAAATAGAAACAGAAGGAACACTACCTAACTCATTTTTTGAAGTCACAATTCCTCTGAAACCTAAACCACACAGGGATCCAAACAAAAAGGAGAACTTCATACAAAACTTGCTTATGAATATTGATGGAAAAATACTCAATAAAATTCTTAAAAACTAAATTCAAGAACACATCAAAACCATTATTCACCACGATTAATTAGGCTTTTTCTAAGGTATGAAAGGTTGGTTCAATATATGAAAATTCATTAACATAATCAGCTATATAAACAAACTCAAAGGAAAAAAAATCCCATGATCATCAAATTAGATACATAAAAAGCATTTGACAAAATAAAACACCCTTTAATTTTAAAAGTATTGGAGACATCAGGAATTCAAAGCCCACACCTAAACATAATAAAAGCAATTTACTCTAAACCAACAGCTGTCTTAGTCGGGGTTTCTATTCCTGCACAAACATCATGACCAAGAAGCAAGTTGGGGAGGAAAGGGTTTATTCGGCTTACATTTCCACATTTCTGTTCATCACTGAAAGAAGTCAGGACTGGAACTCAAGCAGGTCAGAAAGCAGGAGCTGATGCAGAAGCCATGGAGGGATTGATGTTCTTTACTGGCTTGCCTCCCCTGCCTTGCTCAGCCTGTTCTCTTATAGAAACAAGACTACCAGTCCAGAGATGGTCCCACCCACAAGGGGCCTTTTCCTCTTGATCACTAATTGAGAAAATGCCTTACAGTTGTATCTCATGGAGGCATTTCCTCAAGTGAATCTCCTTTTTCTGTGATAACTCCAGCTGTGTCAAGTTGACACAAAACTAGCCAGTACAATTGATGCCTTGTCAACTTGACAGCCAAACACATCACTAGTAAGCCTCAACCCTTAGATTCTTAATCATCCCCAAGGTCTAAATTACTTTAAATATCCCACAGTCTTTACATATTCTTAAAATTTCAATCTCTTTAAAATATCCATCTCTTTTAAAATCCAAAATCCTTTTACAGTTAAAAGTTTCTTAATTGTAGGCTCCAATAAAATAGTTTCTTCCTTCAAGAGGGAAAATATCAGGGCACAGTCACAATCAAAAGCAAAAATCAATCTCTAACCATCCAATGTCTGGGATCCAACTCACGATCTTCTGGGCTCCTCCAAGGGCTTGGGTCACTTCTCCAGCCATGCCCTTTGTAGCACACGCACCGTCCTCTAGGCCCCAGATGCCGGTATTCCACTGCTGCTGCTGCTCTTGGTGGTCATCTCATGGTACTGGCATTTCAAAAACACTGCATGACCCCTTCAGTCCTAGGCCTTCAATTGCAACTGGGGCTGCACCTTCACCAATGGCATTCCTTGGCCTCTCACAGTGCTGAGCCTCAGCTGCTCTGTGTGACCCCTTCATGCCTTCAAAACCAGTACCACCTGGGTGACCCTTACAGGAGTACAAACTTGGCTATCTCTGGAACACAGCTGTGGCCTCCCTTCCCCCCAGCCTGGAACCTGCCTGCTCAAGGGTGGAGCTACCGGCTCATTCGTCCTGCCACGCCTACCTACTGCTGGAACCTGCCCTTGCTGCCTGGAGTCACACACGTGTTCGTCCTGCTACTGGACCCTGAGTTACTTGGCGGGAAATTGGGTTCCCTCCCCCTTTCCTTTATAAACTGGGTGTCTGGAAATATTAAATTGAGTCTTGATCAGAGTCTTGTCTTGACTTCATTCTTTTCTTCCGCCCTGTCTAGTTTCCTCTCTTTCAGCCTGAACTGCCTTTCTCAGTGAACCGTTCGTGTTGTGGACACAGCCTCTTTGTTCTTTCAGAAAACACTTCCCAGAAGATGTCACCTCAACGATGCTGGTTTCTTCTTAATCACTGCTAATTTCTTAGCTCCAGCTAACCAGCATCAATAGTCCCAGTAATGCAAAGCTTTTGCTTTAGTAGTTCTGGTATCTTGTTAATCACAGCTGATTCTTCAGCCCCAGCTAACCAGAACTACAGAATCTTCACAATCAAAACAGCGATGGCCCTGAAAAGAGTCTTTAATTTTCCCTCTGAAATTTCACAAACCAGACCTCCATCTTCTGCACTGCTCTCAACATTATCTTCCAAGCTCCTACACAACATCTGTCAGAGCTCTTAACAACAAATGGATCTTCAAGCCCAAAGTTCCAAAGTCCTTCCACAGTCCTCCCCAAAACATGATCAGGTTGTCACAGGAATACCCCACTCTGCTGGTACCAATTTGTCTTAGTCAGGGTTTCTATTCCTGCACAAACATCATGACCAAGAAGCAAGTTGGGGAGGAAAGGGTTTATTCGGCTTATACTTCCATACTGCTGTTCATCACCAAAGGAAGTCAGGACTGAAACTCAAGCAGGTCAGAAATCAGGAGCTGATGCAGAGGCCATGGAGGGATGTTCTTTACTGGCTTGCCTCCCTGGCTTGCTCAGCCTGCTCTCTTAAAGAACCAAGACTACCAGCCCAGAGATAGTCCCACCCACAAGGGGCCTTTTCCCCTTGATCACTAATTGAGAAAATGCCTTAAAGTTGTATCTCCTGGAGGCATTTCCTCAAGTGAATCTCCTTTCTCTGATAACTCCAGCTGTGTTAAGTTGACACAAAACTAGCCAGTACAACAGCCAATATAAAATTAAATGGAGATATGTTTGAAGCAATCCCATTAAAACAGGGCACAAGACAAGGATGCTCACTCTCCATATATCTATTCCATATAGTGCTCAAAGTGTTAGCTAAGATGATAAGAGAAGAAAAAAAGATCAAGGGGACACAAACTGTCAAAGAAGAATTAAGGTATCACTATCTGCAGATGATATTATAGTATAGATAAGTGACCCAAAAATTCTACTAGAGAACTAATCCAGCAGATAAACAACTTTAGCACACTTTTGATATAAAATTAACTCAAATAAAGTCTTTCAAGAAAGAATCACAGGACAAGTCCCTTCCGGTCCACTGCAGCAACGGAGTTCCCGGCCAGGGGATTTTCCGGAAACACGAAAGGACCTACACAGAACCCCCTACAGGATCCTAAGACCTTGGTTAGTGTAACACAGCATCTGCTCTCTGGTGAGTGGAACACAGCATCAGCTCCAATCCAATCGCTCGGGACCTGCATTAATTAAGGAAGCAGATAACCTGGCATGATCAGGGGCACAAGTCCCTTCCTGTCCACTGCAGAACCGAGGTTCCTGGTCCGGGGAGTCTCTGGACACCCGAAAGGCCCCACACAGAATCCCCCACAGGATCCTAAGACCTCTGGTGAGTGGAACACAACTTCTGCCAGGAGGCAGGTTCAAACACCAGATATCTGGGCACCTTTCCTGCAAGAGGAGAGCTTGCCTGCAGAGAGAACTCTGACCACTGAAATTAAGGAGAGAGCTAGTCCCCCAGGTCTGCTGATAGAGGCTAACATAATTACCTGAGGAACAAGCTCTTACTAGAGACAACTATAACAACTAGATCCAGAGATTACCAGATGGTGAACGTAAAAATCCTACTAACAGAAATCAAGACCACTCCCCATCATAAGCACTCCCACCCCACCTAGGCCTGGGCACCCCAACACAACCGAAAAGCTAGACCTGGATTTAAAAGCATATCTCATGATGATGGTAGAGGACATCAAGAAGGACTTTAATAACTCACTTAAAGAAATACAGGAGAACACTGCTAAAGAGTTACAAGTCCTTAAAGAAAAACAGGAAAACACAACCAAACAGGTGATGGAAATGAACATAACCATACTAGACCTAAAAAGGGAAGTAGACACAATAAAGAAAACTCAAAGTGAGGCAGCACTGGAGATAGAAACCCTAGAAAACAAATCTGGAACCATAGATGCGAGCAACAGCAACAGAATACAAGAGATGGAAGAGAGAATCTCAGGTGAAGAAGATTCCATAGAGAACATCAGCACAAGAATCAAAGAAAATGCAAAATGCAAAAAGTTCCTAACTCAAAACATCCAGGAAATCCAGGACACAATGAGAAGACCAAACCTATGGATAATAGGAGTTGATGAGAATGAAGATTTTCAACTTAAAGGGCCAGCAAATATCTTCAACAAAATTATAGAAGAAAACTTCCCAAACCTAAAGAAAGAGATGCCCATGAACATACAAGAAGCCTACAGAACTCCAAATAGACTGGACCAGAAAAGAAATTCTTCCCGACACATAATAATCAGAACATCAAATGCACTAAATAAAGATAGAATATTAAAAGCAGTATGGGAGAAAGGTCAAGTAACATATAAAGGCAGGCCTATCAGAATTACACCAGACTTTTCACCAGAGACTATGAAAGCCAGAAGAGCCTGGACAGATGTTATACAGACACTAAGAGAACACAAATGCCAACCCAGGCTACTATACCCGGCCAAATTCTCAATTACCATAGATGGAGAAACCAAAGTATTCCACAACAAAACCAAATTCACATATTATCTTTCCACAAATCCAGCCATTCAAAGGATAATAACAGAAAAAAAATACAAGTACAGAATCATGCCCTAGAAAAAGCAAGAAAGTAATCCCTCAACAAACCAAAATGAAGACAGTCACAAGAACAGAATGTCAACTCTAACAACAAAAATAAAAGGAAGCAACAATTGCTTTTCCTTAATATCTCTTATATCAATGGACTCATTCCCCAATAAAAAGACATAGACTAACAGACTGGCTACACAAACAGGACCCAACATTCTGCTGCTTACAGGAAACCCATCTCAGGGAAAAAGACAGACACTACCTCAGAGTGAAAGGCTGGAAAACAATTTTCCAAGCAAATGGTCTGAAGAAATAAGCTGGAGTAGCCATTCTAATATCGAAAAAAATCGACTTCCAACCCAAAGTTATCAAAAAAGACAAGGAGGGACACTTCATACTCATCAAAGGTAAAATCCTCCAAGAGGAACTCTCAATTCTGAATATCTATGCTCCAAACGCAAGGGCAGCCACATTCATTAAAGACACTTTAGTAAAGCTCAAAGCACACATTGCACCTCACACAATAATAGTGGGAGATTCAACACACCACTTTGATCAATGGACAGATCATGGAAATAGAAATTAAACAGGGACACAGTGAAACTAAGAGAAGTTATGAAACAAATGGACTTAACAGATATCTGTAGAACATTTTATCCTAAAACAAAAGGATATCCCTTCTTCTCAGAACCTCACAGGACCTTCTCCAAAATTGACCATATAATTGGTCACAAAACAGGCCTCAACAGATGCAAAAATATTGAAATTGTGCCATGCTTCCTATCAGACCACAATGGACTAAGGCTGATCTTCAATAACAACATAAATAATGGAAAGCCAACATTCACGTGGAAACTGAACAACACTCTTCTCAATGATACATTGGTCAAGGAAGGAATAAAGAAAGAAATTTTAGACTTTTTAGAGTTTAATGAAAATGAAGCCAGAAAATATCCAAACCTATGGGACACAATGAAAGCATTTCTAAGAGGGAAACTCATACCTGTGAGTGCCTCCAAAAAGAAACTAAAGAGAACACACGCTAGCAGCTTGACAACACACCTAAAAGCTCTAGAAAAAATGGAAGAAAATTCACCCAAGAGGAGTAGAAGGCAGGAAATAATCAAACTCAGGGGTGAAATCAACCAAGTGGAAGCAAAAAGAACTATTCAAAGAATTAACCAAACGAGGAGTTGGCTCTTTGAGAAAATCAACAAGATAGATAAACCCTTTGCTAGACTCACTAGAGGGCACAGGGACAACATCCTAATTAACAAAATCAGAAACGAAAAGGGAGACATAAAACAGATCCTGAAGAAATCCAAAACACTATCAGATCCTTCTACAAAAGGCTATACTCAACAAAACTGGAAAACCAGGATGAAATGGAAAAATCTCTAGACAGATAATAAGTACCAAAGTTAAATCAGGATCAAGTTAACGATCTAAACAGTCCCAAATCCCCTAAAGAAATAGAAGCAGTCATTAATAGTCTCCCAGACAAAAAAAGCCCAGGACCAGATGGGTTTAGTGCAGAGTTCTAGCAGACCTTCAAAGAAGATCTAATTCCAGTTCTGCACAAACTATTCCACAAAATAGAAGTAGAAGGAACTCTACCCAACTCATTCTATGAATCTACAATTACTCTGATACCTAAACCACAGAAAGATCCAACAAAGATAGAGAACTTCAGACCAATTTCCCTTATGAATATCGATGCAAAAATCCTCAATAAAATTCTCGCCAACCGAATCCAAGAACACATTAAAGCAATCATCCATCCTGACCAAGTAGATTTTATTCCAGGGATGCAGGCATGGTTTAATACACGGAAATCCATCAATGTAATCCATTATATAAACAAACTCAAAGACAAAAACCACAAGATCATCTCATTAAATGCGGAAAAAGCATTCAACAAGATCTAACACCCATTCATGACAAAAGTCTTGGAAAGATCAGGAATTCAAGGCCCAAACCTAAATATGATAAAATCAATCTACAGCAAACCAGTAGCCAACATCAAACTAAATGGTGAGAATCTTGAAGCAATCACACTAAAATCAGGGACTAGACAAGATTTGTACTTGAAGTCCTAGCCAGAGCAATTCGACAACAAAAGGAAATCAAGGGGATACAAATTGGAAAAGATGAAGTTAATATATCACTTTTTGCAGATGATATGATAGTATATATAAGTGACTCTAAAAATTCTACCAGAGAACCCCTAAACCTGATAAACAGCTTTGGTGAAGTAGCTGGATATAAAATTTACTCAAACAAGTCAATGGCCTTTCTCTACACAAAGAATAAACAGGCTGAGAAAGAGAAACAACACCCATATCAATAGTCAGAAATAATATAAAATATCTTGGCATGACTCTAACTAAGGAAGTGAAAGATCTGTATGATAAAAACTTCAAGTATCTGAAGAAAGAAATTAAAGAAGATCTCAGAATATGGAAAGATCTCCCATGCTCATGGATTGGCAGGATCAACATTGTAAAAATGGCTATCTTGCCAAAAGCAATCTACAAATTCAATGCAATCCCCATAAAAATTCCAACTCAATTCTTCAACGAATTAGAAAGAGCAATCTGCAAATTCATCTGGAATAAAAAAAAAAAAAAAAAAAAAAACCTAGGATAGCTAAAACTCTTCTCAAGGATAAAAGAACCTCTGGTGGAATCACCATGCCTGACCTAAAGCTGTACTACAGAACAATTGTGATAAAATCTGCATGGTACTGGTATAGTGACAGACAAGTAGACCAATGGAATAGAATTGAAGACCCAGAAAAGAACCCACACACCTATGGTCACCTGATCTTCGACAAGGGGGCTAAAACCATCCAGTGGAAGAAAGACAGCATTTTCAACAAATGGTGCTGGCACAACAGGTTGTTATCATATAGAAGAATGTGAATCGATCCATTCCTATCTCCTTGTACTAAGGTCAAATCTAAGTGGATCAAGGAACTTCACATAAAACCAGAGACATTGAAACTTATAGATTAGAAAGTGGGGAAAAGCCTTGAAGATATGGGCACAGGGGAAAAATTCCTGAATAGAACAGCAATGGCTTGTGCTGTAAGATCGAGAATTGACAAATGGGACCTCATGAAACTGCAAAGCTTCTGCAAGGCAAAAGACACCGTCAATAAGACAAAAAGACCACCAACAGATTGGGAAAGGATCTTTACCTATCCTAAATCAGATATGGGTCTAATATCCAATATATATAAAAAACTCAAGGAGGTGGACTCCAGAATATCAAATAACTCATTAAAAAATGGGGCTCAGAACTGAACAAAGAATTCTCACCTGAGGAATACTGAATGGCAGAGAAGGACCTGAAAAAAATGTTCAACATCCTTAATCATCTGGGAAATGCAAATGAAAACAACCCGGATATTCCACCTCACTCCATTCAGAATGGCTAAGATCAAAAATTCAGGTGACAGCAGATGCTGGTGAGGATGTGGAGAAAGAGGAACACTCCTCCATTTTTGCTGGGATTGCAAGCTTGTACAACCACTCTGGAAATCATTCTGGCAGTTCCTTAGAAAATTGGACATAGTACTACCGGAGGATCCAGCAATACCTCTCGTGGGCATATATCCAGAAGATGTCCCAACCGGTAAGAAGGACACATGCTCCACTATGTTCATAGCAGCCTTATTTATAATAGCCAGAAGCTGGAAAGAACCCCTCAACAGAGGAATGTATACAGAAAACCTGGTACATTTACACAATGGAGTACTACTCAGCTATTAAAAAGAATGTTTTTATGAAATTCCTAGGCAAATGGATGGACCTGGAGGGCATCGTTCTGAGTGAGGTAACACAATCACAAAGGAACTCACACAATATGTACTCACTGGTAAGTGGATATTAGCCCAGAAATTTAGGATACCCAAGATATAAGATACAATTTGCTAAACACATGAAACTCAAGAAGAATGAAGACCAAAGTGTGGACACTGTGCCCCTTCTTAGAATTGGGAACAAAACACCCATGGAAGGAGTTACAGAGAAAAAGTTTGGAGCTGTGACGAAAGGATGGATCATCTAGAGACTGCCATATCCAGAGATCCATCCCATAATCAGCTTTCAAAAGCTGACACCATTGCATACACTAGCAAGATTTTGCTGAAAGGACTCAGATATAGCTGTCTCTTGTGAGACTATGCTGGGGCCTAGAAAACACAGAATTTGATGTTCACAGTCAGCTATTGGATGGATCACAGGGCTCCCAATGAAGGAGCTAGAGAAAGTACCCAAGAAGCTAAAGGGATCTGCAACCCTATAGGTGGAACAACATTATTAACTAACCAGTACCCCGGAGCTCTTGACTCTAGTTGCATATGTATCAAAAGATGGTGTAGTCGGCCATCACTGGAAAGAGAGGCCCATTGGACATGCACACTTTATATGTCCCAGTACAGGGGAACACCAGGGCCAAAAAAAATAGAAATGGGTGAGTGGGGAATTATGGGGGAGGGTATGGGGGACTTTTGGGATAGCATTGGAAATGTAATTGAGGAAAATAAGTAATAAAAAAAATCCTCTTCCAGCAAAGAAAAGAAAGAAAGAAAGAATCACAGATGTTCTCAGAAAATTTAGTGATTTCTCATGCTCATGAATTGGTAGAATGAACATAGTAAAAATGCTCATCCTATCAAAGGCAATCTACAGATTCAATGTAATCCCCATCAAAATCCCAACATAATTATTCTTCAAAGACATAGAAAGGGCCATTCACATATTCATATGGAAAGGCAAAAACAAACAAACAAACAAACAAACAAACAACAAAAAACAAAACAATACAAAAATGAAAACAGAAGAGTGAAAACAATTCTTAACAATGAAAGACTGGCTGGGGGAATCACCATCCCTGACTTCAAGCTTTACTTTAAGCAATGGTGATAGAAACTCTATGGTATTAGTACAGAGACAGACATGTTGATCATTGGAATAGAACTGAAGACCCAGAAATAAAACCAAACACTTATGGACATTTGACCTTTAAGAAAGATGCCAAACATATACAATGGAAAAGAGAAAATCTCCTTCAATAAATGGTGCTGGTCTAGCTGGCTATCAATATGTGGAAAAATGGAAATATACCCATATTTGTCATCTTGCACAAAGCTCAAGTTCATGTGATCAAGGACCTCAACATAAAACCAGATACACTGAATCCAATAGAAGAGAAAGTAGGAAAGAAACTTGAACTCATTGGCACAGGGGAAATTTTCCTAAACAGATCTCCAGTGATTTATGCTCTAAGGTCAAGAATTAATATATGAGACCTCATGAAACTGAAAAGCTACTGTAAGACAAAGCACATAGTCAATAAGACATATCAGCAACCTACAATTTGGGAAATAGACTTCATTAATCTCACATGGGATAGAGGGCTAATATCCAAAATATATAAAGAACTCAAGAAGCTAACCATGAAAAAACCAAACAACCCAATAAAAAAATAGGGTATAGAACTAAACCAAGAATCCACATCAGAGGAATCTCAAATGGCTGAGACGCACCTAAAGAAATTTTCAAAGTCATTAGTGATTAGAGCAATGCAAATCAAAATGACCCTAAGTGTCTACCTTACACAAATCAGAATGGCTAAGTTCAAAGCCTCAGGTGACAACACATGTTGGAGAGGATGTAGAGAAAGAGGAACACTCCTTCATTTCTAGTGGGATTGCAAATTAGTACAACCACTCTGGAAATCAATCTGGAGATTCCCCAGAAAATTGGTCTTGTGAAGGCTCTATGCCCCCAGTGTAGGGCAATGCCAGGACAGAGAAGTAGGAGTGAGGGCGTTAGTGAGCAGGAGGTGGGGGAAGGGATAGGGGCGTTTCAGAGGGAAAATGAACAAAGGGGGAAAATTTGAAATGTAAATAAAGACAATATCTAAAACAAAAATTTAAAAAATGAATATTGGAAATGGATCTACTTTAAGACCCAGCAATACCACTTCTGTGAATATAACCAAAAGATGTTCTACTATGCCACAGGGGTACCTGTTCCACTATGTTCATAGCAGCCCTCTTTGTGATAGCCAGGAACTGCAAACAACCCAGGTGTCCCAGGACAGAAAAATGAATACAGAAAATGTGGTACATTAACACAATGGAATACTACTCAATTATTAATTATGAGAACATCCTGAGTTTGCAGGGAAATGAATGGAACTAGAAAAAAAGTATCATCCTGAGTGAGGTAACTCAGACCTGAAAGGAATTATATGTTGTGTACTCACTAATAAAAGGATAGTAGCAAAAAGAAGAAGAAAAAAAAGGTACAGAATACCCAAGATACAGTCCACAGAACTCAAAAAGTTCAACAAGTCGAAGGGCTCAAGTGAAGGTGACTCAGTCCCACTTGGGAGGGAGAAGAAATCAATCACAAGTGGGGAGGGAGGAAGGGACCTGAGAGGGAAAGTGTATGTGAGGCATTAGGTGGGGAGAGGGGAACTTGATCTATTATTAAGTGACAGAAAAGGACTGAATCCCTGAAGGCCAGCAGAAAGGATGAAAACAGGCAACCTCCTTAGGCAGGAGGTTGGGGAGAGGGTCCCCCCAGAATGCACCAGAGACTTGGGAGGTGAGAGATTCTAAGAACCCAAAGATGAAATGCTGGACAGTAAGGTGAGGGAATTAATAGAGCCCACCTCCATCAGGAAGACATCAAGTGAAGGAGGGGGTTGCCATCCCACAGTCAAAACTCTGACCCATAATTGTTTCTGTCTGAAAGAGCTACAGGGATTGAAATTGGGAGGAGCCTGAGGAAAAGAAGGTCCAAAGGCTACAAGCCCAAAGTGGAATCCAGCTCAAGGAGAGGTCCCAAGTCCTGAAAATATTACTGAGGCTATGGAGAGCTCACAAAAAGGTACCTTTCATGACAGCACTCTGGAAAACTCAAGAAACAGTTGAAAGAGTCAGATGCAGATATTTGTACCCAACCAATGGACAGAAGCTGCTGACCCCTGTGGTTGAATTAGACTGGAAGAAGCTAAGGAGAAGGATGACCTTGTAGTAGGAACAGCATTCTCAATTAATCTGGACCCCTGAGATCTCTCAAACCCTGGACCATCAACCAGGCAGCATACACCAGCTGATATGAGATCCCCAACACATATAGAGCAGAGGACTTCTGGGTCTAGGTTCACTGAAAGAAGAGGCACCTAACCCCCAAGAGACTGGAGGCCCCAGGGAGTTTAGAGCTCTCCTTAGGTGAGGGGAGGGCGATGGGGACATCCTTGTGGAGATAGGTGTGGGGAGGAGGTATGGGATGTGAAACAGTAGGCAGGAGAGATAAAATCTGGAGTGTAAGATAGATAGATAGATAGATAGATAGATAGATAGATAGATAGATAGATAGATAGATAGATAAGAGTCAAAAATAATCACTTTTACAAAAGACTTTTTTTTTTCTTACATCGCATAGGGGATTGAATTACTACAATGAGTTTTAATAATTGCACACCGGGCTTACTTGTCATGGAAGGAGACCTTTTAAAGAAGGCTTCTGTCCTTAATCAGAGTCCTACTTTTGAGGACATAGAAGCCTTTAGTTATGAAACATAAAGTGGGTTTTCACTGCTTATTAAGTATTCAAATGATTTAATCTTGAATTTCCTAGCAGGAAGCATGTTAATGAATTGGATGTCTGAAAGTCTCAGACTTGTGTATTTGTTATGACATCCTAAATATGAGAATTATACATTCAAATTTACTATTTATTTAGCTAAAATGTATAGTATACATCTGAATATGTCAATATGCCATGCCAAAATCAATATAGTTTTTTAGCACATTAAAAATGTCAAAACTTTTTCTATGTAAGTTCTAAAACATATATGGAAACAAATTGAAATGAAATGTACAAAAGATATCAGACAGATCTACTTATTTATATATTTATATGTCTGCAATAGTTTTCTTATTGGAAAGTAATATCACAAAATAAATTTGAAATGATGTTGATTTGTTTTAGGTATAATACCTATTACCTGAACATGTCAAAAATACTTATTTCATAATTATTTCTATATAAAGGGTCATCCACTTAATGAAGTTAAAAAAATGTCCTTACTATATAAATTAACTATTGGGACAAGTGAGAAGTAAATTCAGGAAGAGTATTTAGGAATCCGTTGGGTGAACAATTCAGACTTTGTCTTCATCTATAACCCCTTTCAACTGAACTTAAACTTCTTATATAGGCCATGGGATTTAGTTGAAATGCACTCAGAAACTTCAACCTTGATACAACAGAGTCAATCTTCAAACTTTAACTATGTTCGGGTGAGTGAGAATAAGCTCATATTTCATAACTTAAATAGAAAACTGTTAGGCTCCTTAAAGTTATAAAAAATAAGAAAGAGAGAGAGTGAGAAAACAACATATATAAAAGATGTATATTTTTCTAAAACAGAAGACTATATTGATTTTGGTATGACATATTGAAATACTTAGGTATATTTTATAGATTTTACTCTAGTGAGGATCAATAAATTTTGAATGTATTCATTTCAGAAACAGATTGTACAATAAACATGGATTGCCTATCAAAGAGCATATGTTTTATGTCAAAATGGGTTTCTTTATGAAGAAGTATCTAGTAAAATTTATGGCTTTTACTCATTCTCCAAATATTCTAGAATGGAATGTACAATTTCAGATAGCAAATATGTAGGGTCTGACAAAACAGTTCAAAGATTTTAATATAACTGGGGCAGTTAATTACCTAAATAATACAGTTAAGAATTTTGATTTTAACTTTATATATATATATATATATATATATATATATATATATATATATATATATATATAGAGAGAGAGAGAGAGAGAGAGAGAGAGAGAGAGAGAGAGAAGCCTGAGGAAAAGTAGGTCTAGTGGCAGGCCCAAATTGGGATCCAGGTCAAGGGGATGCCCCAAGGACTGATGTTATTACTGATGCTATGGTGTGCTTACAGAGAGAAACCTATCATTACTGCCCTCTGAAAGACCCAACAAGCAGCTGAAAGAATCAGATACAGATATTTACACCTAACCAATGGACAGAAGCAGCTGACCACTATGGTTGAATTAGGGAAAAGTTGGAAGAGGCTGAGGAGGAGGGTGACCCTGTAAGAGGACCAGCAATCTCAACTAGCCTGGACCCCCAAGATCTCTCAGACACTATATCACCAACCAGGTAGCATATGCCGGCTGATATGAAGCACCCAACACATATACCGCAGAGGTCTACTGGGTCTGTGTTCATTCAGAGATGATGCACCTAACCCTCAAGAGACTGGAGGCCCCAGGGATTGGGGAATGGAAAGGAAGGAAGGAAGGAAGGAAGGAAGGAAGGAAGGAAGGAAGGAAGGAAGGAAGGAAGGAAGGAAGAGAGGGAGGGAGGAAGGAAGGAAGGAAGGAAGGAAGGAAGGAAGGAAGGAAGGAAGGAAGGAAGGAAGGAAGGAAGGAAGGAAGAAATTAAATTATATCATTTTTAAGGAGGTCAAAAAATATTATTTAGAGCTGAACCTTTATGCTTTTTTGTCAGGAATATCTTCTGAATTTTCTGTTTTCAGCAAGAAATGTGTATGATTCTCTAGCACTTCTCTACTTGAGTTAGCTTACTCAGCTTTATTGTCACAGTCCTATACAGTGGAGACTCGTCTAGACCTCTGATTTCGATACACTGATCAAATGTTTTTGATAATGCTCATGTATTTGGCTAATTCATACAATATCTTCTCTTATGGCTATTTTTCTCAGTAAATAATTAAATTTGTTGATGAATTTAAATTTACTTTAATTGAAAATGTTAGAAAAATGTCTTTGAATTCTAAAATAGCCCTACATATTGGTCGAGTAATTAATAATTATGCAAATAAAATACATTAACATCTATTGTTAAATCTAATATAAAAATTAAATAAGTTGGAACTAAAACCACATACTGTAGTTGATTAGCAATTTGTTTATTATAGTTTATACTTTTTATTGGATATTTTCTTTATTTACATTTCAAATGTTTTCCTCTTTCCCAGTTTCTCCTGTCCCAGAAACTCCTATTCCATCCTCCCTCCCTCTGCTTCTATGAGGGTGTTCCCCCACCCACCTACTCATTTCTGACTCCCTGTCCTCACATTACACTACACTGAGGCATTGATCCTTCACAGGACCAAGGGCCTCTCCTTGCACTGATGCCTGACAAGGCTATCCTCTGCTATATGTGGCTAGAACCATGGGTCCCTCCGTGTGTACTCCTTGGTTGGTACTTATTAACTGAGAGTTCTGGGGGATCTGGTTGGTGGATATTGTTGTTCTTCCTATGGGGTTGTAAACCCCTTCAGCTCCTTCAGTCCTTTCTCTAACTCCTCTATTAGGGACCCCATGATCAGCTGTGAGCATCAGCCTCTGTATTTGTCAGGCTCTGGCAGAGTCTCTCAGGAGACAGGTATATGAGGCTCCTGTCAACATGCACTTCTTGGCATCCACAATAGTAACTGCCTTTGGTGACTTTATAGGGGATGGATCACCATCTCACAAAACAAATAAATTGTTGACTTATTCCACTGCTCATTCCTAAATTTAAGTGGTTAAAGGTAAGAACTAAAAGAACGTTGTGAGTTGAGTTCTTTAGTGGGTGATTATGGCAGGAGGGATAACCTCTTCGGCTACTAAACCCTTCTAAGAATAGTTTCATGCAGTAAACATTTGGCCCAGTTTTCATAGGAAGATGTAATACCCACTCGTGAAGATCCAGAAATACTGCCTTTCATTAAAAGCAGGAAGTAGTCCTTACTTGAGAGCAGACCCTGTCAGTGTCTTGATCGTTGACCTCTTAGTCTCTAAAGCAATGTGGAAAGTGTCTGTTATTAATAAATTGTCCAACCTGTAACAATTTTTTTATTCAGCTTAAGCAAAGGAACATGCAAATAGGAAGCAGTCTTTTGTAATTTGCTAGCAAAATAAACTAAAACTCCACAAGTATTAAAGTTGTAATATAGTATCATAATACTAGTTATTTAGATGTCAGAGTTCTCAAATGATCATCTTAATGTTCTTATGGGAATATTCAGAAAAAACACAAGATAAAGAAATGCAAATAATATTGTTTTCCAAGTTATATATTTCATGAATATCCATAAGGCATTAGCTTCAATTCAGAGTACCTAGAAATATACTTTAAATAGTTTTATATATTAATCTGTGGTCTCAAGAAATCTTGTAAAATTGGGTCCAGTTAACTATAAAATGTATGGATTCATATAATTTTTACAAAGCCATAGAAAACATAATCATTTGACCTACCAGAAAGAACTTCAACAACTATTAGGTTGCTTGCATGTCATCTACAAATGTATATATTATTCTGAAATAATAAACAATTTAAAGAATTACTTCACTTACTTGCATTATTTTTTGTAAATTCCAAGAAACTTTAAGAGGTTAAAGATTGTCTTCTATTTTAAATTTTGGAACATTTATATTATGCAAACCAAAAGATGAATAACAAAATTTGTGTAAATATAAAACTCACTGGTTACTTTTCTTATCATTGGGAGAGCATTCAGACATGACCACAAAGGAGTAAGGGTATACAGTTTTAAAAATAATGGCTAATAATAACAAGAACAGTTAGAAAAAGGAAGCATAAGTCAAAATGGGCCAAAAGGCAGAAAGAAAGTGAACATAGAGACCAAAGCAAGACATTGTCCAAAAGACACAACTTCCAATGAAAGCCTTCTTCATCTAAATTTCTAGAGTTTTTACTAATAATACTGTTAAGCAATTAGTCAATTTAAAAACTAAAATTTGGTTAAGCCAGAACTATTATGAAGGTGAAAAGAGAGAATCAATCCCAGAATTAGAACAACAGAAAGTCAGAGAGACATACAGACAGACAAAGAGAAAGAAACACACACACACAAACACACACAAGAGAAAGAAAGAGAGAGAGATAGAGAGACAGAGACAGAATCATGAATTATGGCACAAAACCTAGTCATGACATACACAAACAATAATAATATATATTTAAATAAATAATTTACCCGACCAGAGAGCCAAGAATCTCAATGATACTTGAATGACACCCAGAATCAAAAAGTGACTTTTAAAAGTTTAGAAATGCAACCAAAGGACTATATGTATATGTAACTGGAATGTGTCTTTTTAATATTCTGGTTAGTATTAACTGCTAACTTCACAAAATGTTGACTCTAGAAGCTCAGTAGACAATGGCCTCAGCACAGGTCAGAAGAGGATTTTATGCAGACATCAATTGAGGTGGAAATACTTCCCATAATGTTGATATCATTTCCAAATTTTAATATATGAGGAGTATGTATAAAGAGAAAACAAAATCGAGATAAGTGTAGTCAGCACCTTTCACTCTGCTTAGTTTGTGAATGAATGTCACCCAATAACACAAATTCCTGTTTCCTTGGCTTCCTTGTCCTGAACGACCACTCTCTGAAACTGTGATCTGAAACCAGTACCTGCTTTCTTGCATGCCTTTGTCAGAGTATTATATCAGAGTTAAAGCAAAACAACTGAGACGTTTAACATGTCTGAGACCTTGGGCTCAACCTGCAGTTCTGTAAAGTTGGAAGTTTCATGACTACGCTGTGCTGCATATACAATAGTACCCAACAATTCTGTTAGAATGCATTATGTCCAGTAGGCCTTAGGTATGCCTATGAGAACATCTTATCATACTTGTACATATGTTATATTTTCAACATTTGCTCAGTTTGTTCAATTATGTATGACCTGTTCTTGATATGTGTTTAGGAGCCTTGTAGTGTTGCATTATAATTGTTTACTTCTCTTGCGTTAAGGTAATAAAATATTATGAAATAGATGTATAGTGAATATAGCACAATTTTACCATATAAAATGGTTAAAAGTTACTTATATTGCTATTGTTTAATATGGTATTAGAATACAAGTATACATCGTTTGTTTTCTTTTTGTGTTGATAAACTATCACATTTCAAAAATCTAAGCAAGCACATATTTTTTGTCATTTGTTTATAGAATAAAATGCAGAAATAGGAATTATTTTGGTATGAAAATTATTTTTACATGTCAGATGACTAAAGATAAAATTAAAGATGTTCATATCTAATGTTATACTTTGCTAATATCCCTTTAGCTGTTACCGCTAAACCTGACTTAAGACCTGTGCAGACTAAGCAAAATGCTGAGTAAACTGTTTTAAATATGTAATTTACACATCTTCTCCAGCTATATTTTCATGGACACTTGACCATCCATAAAAGAAAGTGAATGAATAGATAATAAATAGATAATAGATATGGACAAAAATGCACAATATATAAAATAGACATTTGCCTCGATAATAAACATAAAAATTAAATTGTAACTCAATTATTTCAATAAAGTTAATAAGGATTATTGTGACTTAATAAAATATATACATCATAGAATTATATACACTATGGTATATCTGTAGTAAGGTTTCAGCTAGAGAAAAATTAACTCTGTTAACTGAATTTAATAAATCAGTAAATAAATGCTTAGAAAATTTATGTAATAAGGAAATGATTTTAATATGTACTATACAGCTAGAAAGTATTTATACTGCATACATAGATGACCCAAATTTTTTTCCAAGAAGCTGAGTATTTCTACCAGGAATTTTACAGAAAGTTTATGTATCTAAATCCAAAAATGGTAGCTTAGATAAGCAGAATGTTTTCTAATTTCAGAGGAACAATAAATCCCAAGACATAGATATTTTTGCAAATTATTTTATGGACATCTCTCAATCCATCTTGAAAATCACAAGTTGTTGAACTCTAACAAACTTTTCATTACCTAGTAGGAATCAGTCAATTTTTTCCCTTGCTTAGATGTGTTCAACTGATTCAGAGACCAGAGTCCTTTCCAATGAGACCCATTACTGTTACCATTTATGATAATTCCTATCATAAATTTGTTTTCATCCAAAATTTTCTGCAATAATTTGTATTGGCATATTTCAAAAACTCTTTCAGAATCACTTTAAAAAAAGAAGTTTGAAATTATAGAAAAACATTTTTTAAAGCATTGTGATAAAAACTATGAAATAATAACACTATAAATTCAAGTAGCTCAGTCCTCTATGCACCTCCCCTGCCAGAGGAGAGCTTGCCTCCAGGGAGTGCTATGACCCCAGAACTCACTTGAGATCACCATTTTCCTCCATGGTCTCTCTAAGATGGGTCCACTCAGAAGAGCATAGGCCTCAGAAGCAACAAAGTTCTGGTACAGGGTCCTAAGGGCCTACATCTGCAGCCAGGAGGTGGAGCTGATCCTCAGTCCTCTGTGCACCTTCCCTGCCAGAGGACAGCTTGCCTCCAGGGAGTGCTCTCACCCTGAGACTCAATTGAGATTGCTATTTTCTCTCTGGTGTTTTTCCAAGGCAGGTCCACTCAGGAGTGCACAGGCTGCAGAAGCAGCTGGGACAGAGTCCTAAGGGCCTACATCTGCAGCCAGGATGTGGGGCTGTTCTGCAACCCTCTGTGCACTGGTCTTGCCAGGAGAGAGCTGGTCTCCCAGGAATGCTGGCATAGGCTTTCAAACTCACAGGAGGAAAAAGGAGGAAACACAAAATCCCTTAAAGAATTACAGGATAGAGGATTTTTGGAGGGGAAACTAGGACAGGGGATAACATTTAAATTATAAATAAAGAAAATATCTAATAAAAATGAATAAATTCAAATAGATGGCGTGTTGTGAATTTTACTAAGGAGACCAAGGCATAGGGATAAAACTATTCAAAAATAAAAATAAAAAACAAGGTGGATGAAAACACAGTAGTCAGTGTTGGAGATCAATTCTAATGTTTTGTCATAATTGGGCATTTAGAATCACAGAAGGATCTGTGCATTCAGATGCTAAAAGAAGGCTGCTCCCCATTGGTTCTGATTGCGAAATAAAGTTACCAATGACCAATGGTTGGTCAAAATGAAAGAGCCAGGACTTTAAGATTGTTTGGGCAAGAAAGTGAAGAGGAGAGGCAGAATCTTGCAATGACTCACATGGAGAAGGATCACATATAAGAGCTACAGGAGAGAAAGCATCCTACAATTTAGGTGGAAAGGGAATGCAGCGCTGGGGGCAGGAGCGGCTGCTCAGAAGGAAACAGAACAGCAAAATTTAAATACAGATCTAGCTCTTAAGCCATGAATACTAGAGAGAGATGTATGTTAGCCGTGGGAAGGATTAGAAATGCCCAACTATTGAACTAGTTAAGGCATTTCAAAACTAACTTGCCTGTGTGCATCTTCCATTACCGAATCCAGAGAATATATGGGTGGGTGAGTGCTTGAGACTAGCCAAGAGCCAAAGAAGTTTAACTAACTTACCACTAAACTGCACACTCAAGAGGCAGTGGAGTCATTTTTTTTTTGACATGAAATTTAACTGGTTTCTTTTCTAAGTCTTTTATGTGGATTGTATTTTGATAAAGTTCAAAATTTCTATCCTGAGGTAATGAAGTCTGCCATATGATCTATTCTTGTCCAGGGCTAGACATTTGTAATGAAGCAATCACATGGTTAGGAGTTACACTTAAATTCTTTGTATTCAGAAGTCACGGAGTCAGGCTTTGAAAATTTCACGTCTGAGAATGTTTGGTGTTTTCTCTTTATTTAAATGAAAAAATTAAGTATTAAAAGCATTAAGTATTAATTAATTCATAAATGCCTAAAATATATAAGCAAAAAAATGAATCACAGAAAAGCAATTCAATTGTAGCAACTAGCAACTATAAGATCACACTTGACACCTATAAATCAAATTTAAAGTATTACATATTTTCCTAATTGTCATCTTATATTCCCTCAATATATATGTATTCATTCAGTACATATATTGATTTTAATATATTTATATTCATAATTATAAGATTATGGCAATAAAGTATCACTTTTTCCTTATTCCAATTAGGTAATGAATTCTGGGAACTTATTCAGAGAAGCTGTTAGAATATATATATATATATATATATATATATATATATATATATATATTATAATTGCTACATTCTGTTTGAATTTGACAACTTATTTTATCTCTCTCTCTGGTGTGTTTCTGAAGAAGACATTTTTGCATAGGAGATTTATTCTTTCCACTCCACTGCCCACCTTCTGCCAGTTAACCTTCAGAGAGGAACTTCCATTGCCTCCTCAGTGCTTAAGCAAAGTGCACTAAAGCACTTGCAATTTGGTTCCCAATGAGAAAAACAAAGAAAAGAAGTTGGGTTTTACTTACCAGTTTTCTTGTCAAACCTCTTGTTGACAGGAAACCATGCTTCCAAGGTTGAGGTAAATACCGAAATTTTAGGGTTCTTTCAATATGAAATATTTTTTCCATGACAAAATAGATTCATTACATTCTAATGATGTTTGAATGAAATTATTCCCTTTACTAAACAAAAATAATTGTATGGGAGGGAGTGGCTGTCCAGCTTTGTCATCTGGTGAGCTTTCTTGTATCCTGAAAGAGAACTGACATCTTTCAAAGTCAAATGGGTTTTTGTCTCTTCTTGCATCGTGACAGAGTATACTTGACTTACTGATTTATTGCTGGTTCTGACATTAGATATTGAAGTTGTTTGCTATGTCCGTTTCCATTTTTTTTCTTTCCCACAAGTTTGATGTTCTGGCTCTGAGAATATTCCTGTTATGATTAGAGGTATGTGTTATTGTTGAATTCAGACGTGTAAGTGTACAGTCATAAAGAATCACTAGCGACAGCAGTTTTACATGTACTACTTATCTTATCATTCTTTATATCAGTAGTCTGAGAAAGCTTTTGAGTTGGATTTTTGATTATTGGATCCAAGATCAAATATTTAGCCAACGTAAGCCCCTTTATCCAAAATAAACTGCTTAAAATTAATCCTGCTTGTTGAATTCACATTCTCGTATTTGTAAGACTGAAGAATCTGTTACCTGCTGGTAACATGCAGGAACTACTTTCAGTTCCTATGGGATACCCGCTTTTCAGTGAACACAAACCTCCATTCTTCACCTTTCTGATTTTCATTTCTCCTAGCTATGAAAAGCCCAACCTGTGCTTTTAAGATGATAGTGTGATTTCATCAAACACTATTTTATTAAACAGGAGACAGACCCTGTTTTAACATGAAGTGAATGATAACTTTAATTAGGAATGCAAGCTTCCTTTCATCACGATACACAGAATATTTCAGGACACGGTATCTCATATTTCCAGTAACCTGAAGTAGGATGGGAAAATCTTCAGGATAGAAGGCATTCTTGGAATCCTGCCTACCAACAAGAATGCTAACCAATCTTGTTGTATTCAGTCCTTATCCATTTTCTGTGGCTGCAGGTTGATTGCTGCCTTCATTGGAACCGGGTTCCTATGCTGTGCGCTTTCTCATGCAGGCTTATCAACAGAGAAGTAGGTGCTTGCTGTGCGGCTCAGCTTCATTGCCCCCAGTGCCTTTCTTTGTGGCTCACTCCAGAATGTTAAGGATAAGGACATTACCAATTTGCTGTCTGAGTACGTATTCCGTTTCTTCTTTTTTGTATTCACGAACTACAATGTACTTGGCTTTTAAATGCTATCAGAGATGAATACATCAATCAATGTCTGTGTTGTTTGCTCTGGGCTATATTGAATGCTGATTACAAACTAATGAGAAGTGCACACAGATTGTGAAGTAGTATACATAAAGCCAAATAACTGGGTCTCCTTTGAGCTCAGATTTTGCAAATGATTGTTTTAAAAAATAATCTCCATGAATCTACTAAGGGCCTTTAAATATTCAGACAGAAAAGAAAGTGTCTAGTGATTGTACTCATTCAGCATGATCAGATAATTCAAAAGGAGTGATTCAGATAAAAATGAACCTGAACAAGAATAAAAAAACATATAAAACTCAGTGTCCAAATGTATTTTATATTCCTGCATATGTCCTTATACCTTCACCTCATCTATATTCTCTCTCTCTCTCTCCCCAACAGCCAACTCTTTTGAACAATATGCCCCAACCATGATGTATTTAGATATACACATATTATCATTCCTCCTTTCTGTGATGTTTATTTAAATCAAATATTTCCTTTAAGAGTTCAAATGAAAATAAACGCATGTGTTTTAGGTTACCTATGATTATACTTGAGTTCATACATAAAGATTATAATGTATATATTTTGGAGTATTATATGGTATTTCTATGGATATTAGTTATTTAATTTTTAAATATTCATTTATTTATTTACTTATTTATTTATTATTTATTTATTTTAAACTCCATATTTAATACCCTCCTGGTACACCCTCCAACTGTGCAATATACCATACCTCCTCCCTGCCTCCCTTGTCTCCACGAGGATGTCCCCAACCCCTAACCCCCGCCACACTCCAGACCTCTAAACTCCCTGGGGTCTCCAGGATCTTGAGGGTTAGGTGCATATTCTGTAACTAAACCCAGTCCTGGCAATCCTCTACTATATGTATATTGGGGGCCTCATATCAGCTGGAGTATGCTGTTTGGTTGGTGGTCCAGTGTCTGAAAGGATCTTGGGCATTCAGGTTAATTGAGACTGCTGGTCATGAGAGAAGCCTGGGGAAAAGAAGATCCAAGCAACAAGCCCAAAGTAGAATCCAGCTCAAGGGGAGGCTCCAAGACCTGACACTATTACTGAGGCTATGGAACACTCACAAAAAGGGATCTATCATGACTGGCCTCTGAAAGACCCAACTAGAAGCTGAAAGTGTCAGATGCAGATATTTGCACCCAACTCTGTTATATAAGCTTTAAATCACAATATGTCAAGTTTTAATTCCTTATTCACTTGTACACTGAATGCTATAAGTGCTTTTGGTATATATGAGTTGCCGTCATTATTTATATTCATTGCCTTGATTTGGAATTTTGCAGATACCCCAAATGTCTGTCTGTTGATGTCAAAGACTCTGATGCAATGAGCCAGTGTTAGAATCAGTATTAGGTGGGGTTTCATGGGAAGGAGCTAAGCCTTTGGGAGGTCGGTATTTGAGTGCTGTATTGGGACCCTAAGCCCTTTCTATTTCAGTTTGCTTGTTAGTACATTGAAATGACCAGGTATTTTTAAAACAGACCATCTCAGTGACCTTTATTCTAGTTTTGACTTCCATAAGATCTGTTAATTTTTAGGAATCACATATGAGTAAACTAATGCAATCGTTTTCCTTCTGTGTCTGGCACTAAACAACTACCATTGTTCCACCTGTGATCTCACAGATGTGAGCCTTTCAAATTGTTTTTCTCTTTAATAGTATCATAGTATATATGTAGCATTTTATCCATTCATTAGTTCATTCATTCTAATCTAAATTTTTAATTTATTCTTTTGTTGATTCATGATTTAAATTATTTTTTACCAATTGACTATTATTAGTTCTCATGGAATAAGCTTGAGGTAGAAGATGTGTTACCAAAATAGTTATTATTGTTCATTATATCTCACCTAGTAAGGATGTTGAATGATATTTCAGTATAATTTATATTAATTATGAGTTCTAATGTAACTTGTCTATCATAGCATAGATTAGTGTATATTCAAACGCCATTGCTCAATAATTTTTCTTTTTTTTAATTTTATTTTACTTTAATTTATTTTTTACCCTCCATATTGCATTCCCACATCCACATCCCCCCATCCACTCTCTGTATGCTCCATATCCCACACCTCCTCCCCTCCCCAAGTCATCTCTACGTGGATTCCCCCACCTCTATCACACCCCACCTCACCTCTAAAATCCCTGGGGCATCCAGTCTCTTGAGGGTTAGGTGTATCATACTCATTGGCTGATGGGTTTTCTTCTCTGTTATATGCCATATCTGTCACCTTTGATTTATTTGATTACTTTTTATTACTTTATTTATTTTGATATTTCTCATACACTTGGGCTGTGTACAAAATGTTTAGAAATGTATTTCACTACGTTATATATTGATTTTTTTCAATTTATTCATTTCTCAAATTACGGTATAGAAGCAATTTAATTTTATGCCCAGTTATTTTTTTGCATTTTGCTCTTATTTCTTACATTGAATGTTGTATTTGAAAATACATTTATCAATAAAGGGGAAACCCCTTTATTAATATATTGCTGAATGTTTTCTAATCTCAGGTAAGACAATTAATTTATTTAACACTTAGAGTTTATTTTTCTTTATTTATATGAGGTAGAGGCCATTACCTTCATTCTTCTTTGTTGTATACAATTACAACTTCTTGAACTTCAAAAACAACTTCTTTTCTTCTTCTTCACCTTTTTCTCCTTCCCCTCAACTGTCTCCTTCTTCCCTTTTTTTGCTTTTGTAGTTGTCGTAGAAAGAGACTGACTTATGGTTTTTCTGTATTGTGTTAGTTGTTTGCTTGCAGATATGGTCTTACCTCACTGAGTGAATTTCTTCTTTATTAATTTACTCAGAAAGAGTGAAAATCTTATCAGGCTTAATATTTTTCCATTATCTACAGAAATGATAATATTATTGTCCTTCACTTAGTTATATCATTTTAGCTATTTATTTAAATATATTAAATCATGCTGATATACTATGAATAAACTGATTGATCATGATGAATAATCTTTTTATTTAGTGTTAAATTATGTTGTTTAGAATTTTGTTACATATGTGTATTCTAATGTTTATAAATATGGATATATGTGGGGGTTTTTGTTTTTTATTTTTCTTTGCAGGGGAAGTGAGTAATTGACAACATTAGATTTGTTTAAGTGTGGGGTCGCACTCTGGTATGAAACTGTCTTCTACCAGGCTTTTCTTATATAGGGGTTGTAAAATTACTGATTGAATTCCAATACTTGCTGTTGATTTGCACAGATGTCAAATTCAGTATTTCTATTCTTTTTTTTTTCTCTTCATCTAAATGTTGTGTTTTCCTTAAATTATTTGAGAATATGCCAAATTTTGTTATGCTTTTGAAGAGCCTGTTATTTAATTAATGGATTTCTTTAAATACATTTTTCTCTATTTCAATGTTTTCTGATAATCTATTTTTGATTTTAACTTAAATTTAAAGCTTGTAAACACAGTATGATTCTTTTATTTTTCAGTAAAATTTATCTCACTGTCCTAATAAATATTGTTTCTCTCTCCTCAAGTAGCCACTAGTTGCCAATAGCCTTCAGCTAGGGTGTGATTTCATTAGCTCCTCCCTAGATCCATGCAGCGATTAATATCTAGCTTCTTCTTGTGCAAGATATGTCAATGTTTTTACAGCTGTTGTTATTTTATGTGAGCAATGGTGCTGCAGTATCTGGAAAATAGTATTTCAGAGCAGTCATCTACCACTCTGATAAGAAGGTCAAATGTAGCTTTTTCATTAAGGTGTGAAAACTACAGTTTGTTATTCATTGCATAATGATCAATTGGAAATCTATGAATCAATTGGCATTCATTGCAAGAGAGCCTCTTTGATAGGACTATTAAGCTGTACTAACCAATGAGTATAAAGAAGACCATTATACACCTGCAAGACAATTTCAAATAATAGTAAATGTGATTTTAATAATTTTCAAACATTTGGTTTAATCTATATAATAAGTCTTCAATATTGAAAGAATTAATATAGAACAATGAGAGACATTGGAAATAAATATGACAGCTGAAACAATATAAGACATGTAGTATATGTAAGGTCTGGATATTTACATAGTAGTTCTGGTTATGAATATGAACGCAATGAAGGCAGACTCTCAGTGCTAGGAAAAGTTAGGACAAAGGTTTTGGCTGTTCTTGTTCCAGAGAATACATATTTCTCATGTTTTGTCCTTGGTCTTTTGAATATCTATTCCCCAAATTTCTCACTTGCAGAAACATATTTTAAAAACGTAACCGTATCTTAAATTTAAGAGAAAATAATGCATTATTTGGTCAACCTTCCCTTTGACCAGTAATTGATGCTGGTAAAAGTCTATTAGATCACTCTTTAACTGATAAGGGGCAAGGTATAGAGTTAGGAGTCTGAGTTCCATGGAGAAGTGTATGCATTGGTCAAGCATACTTACTCATTGGTCAAACATAATAACTTGAGTTTGATTCCCAGACCCACTAAAATGTTAGCCATGCCTATGATCTAAATGTTGTGGGAGGTGGAAACAAGAGGGTCAGCAGGACTGACAAACCATCAGACTAACTCCATGTTCAGTAAAAGACCCTCTCTCAGGGAACTAGGTAGAAGGTGATAAAAAGGGATGCCAAATATGTATCTCTGAACTTTGTGTGTATAATTCAGTGCTTGAACACACAGACAAAATTCTATATAAACCAAGCAACCATATACTACACAAACACACACACACACACAGACACAGACACACACACACACACACACACACAGGGTTGTGGGGGAGGGGGAGAAGAGGGAAAGGGACAGGGACAGGGACATGGAGAATTAAAATATGTTATAGAGATGAGAGTTATGAGAAACATATGAGAAAATTAAAAGATTATTTTTCCGAATTGATGAATTTTCCAAAACTTTAAAACTGCCAATATAACATAAAATGGTAAGGTATAGCATGAAATAAAAAACAAAACAAAACAAAACAAAACAACAACAACAAAAAAAAAAACCAAAAAAAAAAAAAAAAACCAAAAAAAAAACAAACAAAAAAAAAAAGCCGGGCGTGGTGGCGCACGCCTTTAATCCCAGCACTCGGGAGGCAGAGGCAGGCAGATTTCTGAGTTCGAGGCCAGCCTGGTCTACAAAGTGAGTGCCAGGACAGCCAGGGCTACACAGAGAAACCCTGTCTCGAAAAACCAAAAAAAAAAAAAAAAAAAAAAAAAACAAAAAAAAACCCAAAGAGAAACATTTGCCTTAGAAATAAGTCAATGGGTGGCTAATGCAACCATTCCCAATATTTCATCATTTTTTTGTTCATCAATTTATTGTACTTCAGAATGCTTTACCTTATAATATACCATATATTAGCATTATTTATACTTTAAAGCAAAACATCTTGTGTGATTTATTATCTTATTTACATATTATTTATTAAGTTCTGTACAACTCAATGTCTAAAACAGCAAATGACCTATAATTTAATGGTAAAATATAATCATATATATATTTATGTTCTCGAGAAATACTGAGTTGATGTACTGGTGAACTAAGTTGAGCATGCAAACTCAAAAATAAGAGCTTTAAATGTATTCAACTAGAGAGATCTGGAATTAGCCCTTTACAGCATAGAGATCACGGGGGTGAATTTACGAACTATACTTTACTGATTAACAGACTCTGTCTTTTAAGATTCCAGGTAATTTGTTCCTTTTCAAATTGGTTTAAAGTAAATCAAAGAAGGAAGAACTAACCCCACTAATTACTTATGCTTAGAAAGTAAGAGAGAAAATGAAAGAGCATTTAAATTCTCTTCTCCTAGTCACGATGTCCTTTGATCTCCATTTTATTGATGTGTTCCATGTTTCCTTTGACTACGACCAGGGCTGGGGCTGATTAGGTGTTCTACTTTCATGTAATCAAAATAAAGTGTGAGAGGAATCAAAACTATTTAGTTCAAAATGGGTAAGTTTTATTCCCCTCAGTTCAAGTTAAACAAATTTAATCTTATGATACTTCAACAGATAAATATTTCTGAATTTTAGTATCTGGTATCCATTAACCGAAACAGCAAATATTTATCAATATCCATTTTTATTCCAGACATCATTCTAACCATGCTAAAAGTACAAACACTGGCCAAAAACAAGGATTCCGAACTCTGTTGCACGGATAGAAGTAATTTTAAAAAATTAAAAAAAACTTTCGCGCTTCTAGCACCTGCTTTCCCATCACTGTCAGCCACGTCCCAGGTCTTGTTTCTCCACCACCCATGAGTGTGTCTCCAGAAGGGAGAGCTATATTCCTTTTCAGACTCTGTCCTAGGAATACTTCCAGGTGATCCTCTAGTTCTTTTACCTCGTCTGACTTAACATCTTCATCACTCAGCACAGTCCATCTATGCTAGCACTCCATGCCAAGGTAGAAGGCCACATCTTTGAGACCACATAGTCTAGCTCTCCAGGTGAGTCTTACTTAATTCCTTCCTCGCACCCCTCCCTCCCAGCATAGTACCAGGCCCAGAAAGGATTCAGAAAGATTTGCTGAGTCTGACGTACTCTGAGCCACCACTTCCCCTCTAACATAACCATCTACGCACAGAGCAAGGCAGGAGCTATATCTGAGCATAATCTCTTGCCTACTCTGACCCAGAACCCTCAATCTACACAATCTCTCCAGGATTGGGAAGGAGCCCATTCTGAGAATTCTCTTGGTCAGAGCCCATCCCAGAATTTTGTGCTGTTACAAAGAGTCTGCTCAGCCACCTGCTGCTTTTCCACACACAGAATCTGCTAGAAAGGCAACTGGGTCTTCACTCGAGTGTTCTACCATGACTCAAAGGTAGTGGTTCTCAACCCTCCTAATGCTATGAATTTGAAGTCAGTTCTTTAAAAAAATATTTTGGTGGCTACTTCATAACTGTAACTTTGTTGTTATGACTAATAATTTGCACTTTTTTCTTTTTTTTTTCCTTTCTTTCTTTTTTATTACGTATTTTCCTCAATTACATTTCCAATGCTCTCCCAAAAGTCCCCCATACCCTTCGCCCCCACTTCCCTACCCACCCATTCCCATTTTTGGACCTGGTGTTCCCCTGTAGTGAGGCATATAAAGTTTGTGTGTCGAATGGGCCTCTCTTTCCAGTGGTGGCCTACTAGGCCATCTTTTGATACATATGCAGCTATAGTTAAAAGCTCCGCAGTACTGGTCAGTTCAGAATGTTGTTCCACCTATAGGGTTGCAGATCCCTTTAGCTCCTTGGATACTTTCTCTAGCTCCTCCATTGGGAGCCCTGTGATCCATCCAATAGCTGACTGTGAGCATCCACTTCTGTGTTTGCTAGGCCCCGGCATAGTCTCACAAGAGACAACTATATCTGGGACCTGTCAGCAAAATCTTGCTAGTGTATGCAATGGTGTCAGCGTTTGGAAGCTGATTATGGGGTGGATCCCTGGATATGGCAGTCTCTAGATGGTCCATTCTTTTGTCACAGCTCCAAACTTTTGTTTTAAGAGAGAGGATTTCCAAAAGGGGAGGTAGGAGGCCTCAGACTGAAAATCACTGCCTTAGAGGCTAAGGTTCATGCAGTACACTGGCCACCACTGTGCTAAAGGCACGAAAGTTCTCCCTGGAAACAGTTGCAGGCCATGCAAGGAAAGGCCAGGTTGGTCAAACCTGGGTTTCTGTATAGAATTTTAAAAATAGGAGGTGTGGCAGATCTCTTTCTCTTGTTCCTGAGGGGACTGAGTTTATACATTTTTTTTTTTCTGAGAAAAGTTTTCTATGTATAACCCTGTAGTTCTGTATTTCAACGTGTCCTTCAACTTAGGGACTGGCTTGCTTCTGCCTCCTGCGTGTTTTTGTTTTTGTTTTTTGTTTTGCTTTTCTTTTGTTTTGTTTGTTTGATTTTAATTTTACTCTTGAAAATGTGGGCTTTTGAGGTTGCTACTTTAACTGTTGTGGTTTACATTTTTACCAGAAGAATTTGATGGGATTTTCAGAGACTAAAACATTATCACTGCAAGGGCTTACTAACTCCTGGTAGAGTCATTTTCAATCCCCTACACCTTTTAAGGTTCTTTTGTTTATGTTTGTGTTTTTTAGTCACATATTCATATACGTTTTTCTACATAACATTTTATAAATCTGTGACTATTATGTCAACAAACTTATGTTAAGGAATTTTTTAAATGAAACAAATGTAATTTTAAGCCAATTAAATGAAACCAAATAAAACCTGATATATGAGAACTAGTAGAAATGAACGGACCATCCAGAGACTGCCCCACCTGGGGATCCATCACATAAACAGCCACCAAACCCAGACACTATTGCATACACCAGCAAGTTTTTGCTGACAGGACCCTGATATAGCTCTCTCTTGTGAGGCAATGCTAGTGCCTGGCAAATACAGAAGTGGATGCTCACGGTCATCTATTGGATGGAACACAGAGCCCCCAATGAAGGAGCTAGAGAAAGTACCCAAGGAGCTAAAGAGGTCTGAAACTCTATAGGAGGAACAACAATATGAACTAACCAGAGTACCCCCCAGAGCTTGTATCTCTAGTTGCATATGTAGCAGAGGATGACCTAGTCGGCCATCAATGGAAGGAGAGTCCCTTAGTCTTGTGAAGATTACAAATTTATTTTTAAAAAATTAAAAATTTTCACAAAATAGAAAGCAGAAACAATCAAGACCAAACAGATAACTTCCAGAGAAGATCTAACGGTTTTTCAGTATTGTCTTACTTTGGCATGGCTGGTTAATGTTCAGAGACTACTTAACTATTAGATTGATATTGAAGAGACACATAGAGAAGTGATAGAGATGGCTGAAGAGTCCATTTGTTAGTTAATAGCTTGTATTGCTTTTGCAAACAATCTGAGTTCCTATCTCAGCGCCACCCATGTATGGCATTTCACAAGATCTCTGAAAGCTATAGGGCATCTAATCTATATCCTACCACCATATATATTATTAACAAATTCTTTGAAACAAAAGAGTTGAACTAAATCATGGGCATATTTGTTCATCACTTTTGTCCTTCATAGGTGAAGATCCAAAGGCTACAATAATGACATGGAAGTGTATTTTAAAATCCCAATAATGTCACTATTCCTATTGAAAAATGAGATATTCCCTGTCCTAAGTGTGCTAGAGATTATGTGGCATTACACAGAATTAACATCACTGTAACAGTATATTTGCATAGAGAGATGGGAATTCATTGTACAGCAAGTTCAAGGCCACTATATGGCACATGTAATTTAAAGCAGTGTGATTTTCTCAAGGATTCATCTGTGTATTATAAAATATTTAGCAGCCCCCACTTTCTATGTGATACCCAGTGAACAATTTTGAAAACAGAACATATATCAAGTTTTTTCGATGTATTAAATACTACTACTCCAAATAACTAAATAATCTCAAGAAAGAAAGAAAGAAAATTATTTTAGAAACTCAAAGTTTTGTGATGTCAGTTTCTGTATGTCTGTGCTGTATGATATTAAGCCAATATAATACATTCCAAAAAGAAAACCTCTCCAGCCATGAAGTGAATGCACAGCAAAGCTACATTGTAATCCCATCCCACCGTACGCTGAACGATTTCCATCAGGAAATCAAACACCAACAAATTCTGTTGTTTATGTGGGGTAAAAACAATCCTATGTGTATTGATGCTGGAAATATAACTTACTTTAGACAAATACTGAAACCAGTGGGGAAGTTCCAAAAACTACTAAATACAAATATTATATGATCCATTAGTATTATCCCTGGGTATGCAGCCAAAGAAATCTATATAAATGTATAGTAGAGATACATGCAAATTCTTTTAAATATGAACTAGAGCTCTATGTATCTTTGCCTAGTTATAGGATTGTATAAATTTCAGCATACTAAACAGCACAGCCACCATGGTGGTTATGTATGTGAAATCATGGTAGCTGCAGAAGTTTACTCAAGGCCTCAATATAACATGATGGAGGGAAAGAGGCTCTTAGGGCAAATTGTATTCAAAAGGAGAGTGAGGATAAGAGAGGATGGAGTTGGGATGGGATTTGCACCCATTGCAATCCTGCATGAAAGTGAAATTGTCTAGAAAATAATTTAAATATATTTTTGAGATCCTAATACAATTATGATAGTTTTTGCTTCTATCTCCCTCTAAACCCTCTAGTTTACTCCTTAGTCTGTTTTGAATTCATGGGCTGCTTTTCTTTAATTGTTGATGATGTTGTTATTGTGCATTTTTAAGCACATAAATTAGGCTTCTTACTTGGTATAATATCAATTATATGTACATGTTCTTAAGGATGACCATTTGGCACTGAATAAATGAACTCTCTGAAGGGTGCACTGGGATAGAAAGTCTGGCATTATAATACCAGCTTTCTGATTAATGGTTCTGGTAACATCTCTCCTGTGACTGGATGAAGAAAATTGTTATAGCCTTTGGGATCTATTGACTGGAGAGCTGAGATTGGTGTAGTGAGGAGAGATTAGTAACATCATTCCAGCTTACCAAAAATGATCCTTTGAAGATATTGTTCAACAATTTGTGGTCAGAGCTTAGGTATTAGTTGGTATATCACAATTATTGATATTTAACTGTCACTGTTATTAATGCAAGTGGTAAATTCACTTTTTCTGAACTATTCAAACATAAGTTAGAGCCTAGCCACTGTACATTTGATCTCTTACACAAATGTACTCAAAGGATGAAAAATGTTTATTACATGATATCAGGTGAAATCAATTGTTAGAAAAATTATAAAGTAAAAATGAGGTTTATATTTCATGAACTATTTACAATTATGAAATTTATTTTCATATTTGGATACCATTGTTTTTGCATGTTTGTTAAAGAGTCAACAGTGCTGTACATCTCAGAAAGCGTCAGTGGATTAAAAAGCCTGATTATTCATCAAGAGCTTTGCTTTATTTTTAGCTCTGCCATTAGCATAGGCAAAGTTAAGGAGTACCCAATACTTTATCTGCTATCATATTATAAATGATCTTGATGTCAATATACTAAGTCCAAGGGCAGCAAATTAAATTCTCCCAGAAAATTAAAAATCACTTTCCAATGGATATTCTTGACACAAAAGGAAGCATGATGAATAGCAGGCCCTCTCCATTCATTGTAAAGAACTATAGATAGTAATTGGACAATATTAATTCCAAAGAGAATCCCATGAAAGGCACAACATAAACTATGATTTTTGTCAGCAGTAGAAAATTTTAAGCTGCTGCACTAAAATCATCAGATTACTAATTCTATTTCTGTCTTTAGCTGCAGCTATTTTGTCAAATCACTGACAATAGTAGCAATGTCAGAAATAAGTGTGTTAGTGAAGATTTATTTACTTGCAGTTTCACAGGCAAACAGTGAGACAGATGCATTTTTCACTTTCCCAAACTTCAGACCAAGTCACACCACTTGAATTGCAATCATAGTATTCCAAACACTTACCAAAATTGATCCTTTCCAATTAGTGGAATAATTAAAGAATATAACAGTCAGACAAATGTGAAAAGTTTGTATTAATAGATAGAAAAGTTGAAAAGACATGAAAGAATCATTATCTCAAAACAGAATGGTCTTGACAAAATATGAACTTTTTAAAGATGAAATCCATTCTTTTCTTAGTTAAAGTTTCAAGATATATTTCTGACAATAAGATGGAAAAAAAGAATTCTTGTGAGGACAAAGTGTTACTCAGAAAAAAGTAATGCAGATTTTATTGATTTTGTATCTATGGATTTTTACATATATTTACTGAAATGAAATAGAAATTATAATACAAGTTAATTTTGTTTATACTTAATATGAGAATCCTATAAAAACTCTACATTGAATACATATTTTTCATATTTTTACAATAACTGAAGAGTCATAATTATATTTTAAATATAAACAAAGTAACAATAACATTGTAGAGAGAAGTGCACCTCTCAGTTTGGAATTATGTTATTAAATGAAGTACACATGCTGTTAAAATGTTCTTAAATGGTCAAATGTCCTTTATATCAAAGAAAGTGTTTCAGAAAACTTCTGTTATCTCAGAAGTGCTGTTCAGCATAGAGAGGTATACTGAGATTTATTCAAGGGAAATTTCTGGTAGGTATGAAATGTGCATGTATGCATGTGTGTGTGTGTGTGTGTGTGTGTGTGTGTGTGTGTGTGTGTGTACATGTGTGTGTTCAAACAGGAAATTTGCCAATTTGTGGCTATGAATTTAATATTTAAAACTATAGTATATTAAGGCAGAATCTAACAGTAAAATTAATATTGGTATCCCCATAATTACCTCTTCCTCATTTCTAAATATGTAGGATTTTCCCAGTCATTTGTATTTTGATGTTTTAAAATATATATAATGAACTCAAGAAGGTGGACTCCAGAAAATCAAATAACCCCATTAAAAATTGGGGCTCAGAGCTAAACAAAGAATTCTCACCTGAGGAATATCAAATGGCTGAGAAGCACATGAAAAAATGTTCAACATCCTTAATCATCAGGGAAATGCAAATCAAAACAACCCGGATATTCCACCTCACACCAGCCAGAATGGCTGAGATCAAAAATTCAGGTGACAGCAGATGCTGGCGAGGATGTGGAGAAAGAGGAACACTCCTCCATTGTTGGTGGGATTGCAAGCTTGTACAACCACTCTGGAAATCAGTCTGGTGGTTCCTCAGAAAATTAGACGTAGTACTACCTGAGGATCCCTCAATACCTCTCCTGGGCATATATCCAGAAGATGTCCCAACCGGTAAGAAGGACACATGCTCCACTATGTTCATAGCAGCCTTATTTATAATAGCCAGAAGCTGGAAAGAACCCAGATGCCCCTCAACAGAGGAATGGATACAGAAAATGTGGTACATTTACACAATGGAGTACTACTCAGCTATTAAAAAGAATGAATTTATGAAATTCCTAGTTAAATGGATGGAACTGGAGGGCATCATCCTGTGTAGGTAACCCAATCACAAAAGAACTCACATGATAGGGACTCATTGATAGGTGGATATTAGCCAAGAAACTTAGAATACCCAAGAAACAAGATACAATTTGCAAAACACATGAAACTCAAGAAGAGCGAAGACCAAAGTGTGGACACTTTGCTCCTTCTTAGAATTGGTAACAAAACACCCATGGAAGGAGTTACAGAGACAAAGATTGAAGCTTAGAAGAAAGAATGGACCATCTAGAGACTGCCATACCCGGGGATCCATCCCATATTCAGCCTCCAAACGCTGACACCATTGCATACACTAGCAAGATTTTGCTGAAAGGACCCTGATATAGCTGTCTCTTGTGAGACTATGCCGGGGCCTGGCAAACACAGAAGTGGATGCTCACAGTCAGCTATTGGATGGATCACAGGCCCCCCAATGGAGGAGCTAGAGAAAGTACCCAAGGAGCTAAAGGTGTCTGCAACCGTATAGGTGGAACAACAATATGAACTAACCAGTACTCCCTGGAGCTCGTGTCTCTAGCTGCATATGTATCAGAAGATGGCCTAGTCGGCCATCAGTGGAAAGAGAGGCCCATTGGTCTTGCAAACATTATATGCCTCAGTACAGGGGAATGCCAGGGCCAAGAAGTGGGAGGTGGAAGGGGAGGGGGGTGAGGGCTTTGGGGACTTTTGGGGTAGCATTGGAAATGTAAATGAGAAAATACCTAATTAAAGAAAGAATATAAATAAATAAATAAATAAATAAATAAATAAATAAATAAATAAGAAAACAAAAGAAAAAAAGAGTAAGTAAAGGAGCATAAAATTTCCAAGGGTAGGTAGCTGGACAGGAACTAGCAGACTTGACAACCACTGTGGACCAGCACTTAGCTCCTAAACATCTTTGGATACTACATCCTGCCTCACTGGTGGCCTTAAAAATAGAAGCATTAGCTTTTCTTTTCTTTAACATTTAAAACACCAAAAGAAAATATAGAGATATTAGATTCGTGTATTGGCTCATGAAGAGAACTATTTTTTTTCTTGTTAGTAGAATAGAATCTGAATTAATTGCTGTCCCCAAGTAGTAACCTGACACATAACATGGACTATTTTATATTACATTTCCTTTCCTCAAGTGTTAATTCCACAGTCCTGTCAATGACCTGTCTACAAACTTCCAGTCTTTGAATCTAATTTACTGAAGATATGTTAATCCAAAGAAAGGATTATCAATTGAATTCAGTAATATTAATTGAATTCAGTGGGTTATTAAACAACAACAAAAAGGGTACATGAATTTGAGAGAAACATGGAAGTTGAGCTAGAATGAGTTAGGAAATACTTTGGGTATAGATATGAACAAAAAGCTTTGTATGTATGAAATTTTTAAAGTGTAATAAAGTGTAAATAAAAATTTTATTTAAAGACAAAAGACTATATACAGATCAACAGGTCATGACAGAAATTTAGCAGTATATTTTAACAAAGGACATGCAAGCCAATCAATTGAAAACAAGTGAAAAAAAAAAAAGCAATGTTTCTGTACGTTATCTACAATGCAGTTCTTGAGTCAGTCACACATATTATTTAGCAGTTTTAGCCACCAAAATAGGCAGAGTATCTACTCAAGCCTAGTGGAGCTATTTTTTTCTTTATTCATATTTTAAGGAAATTTTCAGTTACCTAATTCCCACATTGAAATACATTTTACTTTAAAAGGATGTTTCTGTAACATCCTTTCTGTCTTTCAACTAGAGTGTTTCAGCCATGAGCTGAAATATCAAGTATTTATAGATGATTATCCTAATCAGGATCAAAAAACTATAAGAAGAAATATGATATGTCCCTGGTCAAATCCTGTGTGGCATTTCCCTTTTCTTCTCCAGAGTACCTTTGGTCCACTCTTTATGAAGGGTTGTAAGTTATGTGCTCACACCACCTGCAGAGTGAGCAGGGATCATTTCTGTCTGGAGGCTGAACTACTCAGCATATAAAGGAGCTATGAACTGTGTGTCCATAAGAACTCCGCATTTTAGTTTAGAGAGTTAGAAATCAGAAGCATAGTTTTCTTCCTAATTTTTAATTTATTTCTTAGAAGAAGCCTATTATGAATATGAAGAAATCAAGACATGAAATTTTAATTTTCTCAGAATTGCTAGAAACACAGCTCATGACTCAGTTTTGCTCTAAATTATACCATCCAACTCTTAATTTACATTATTTTTCCTTGATTGCATAATGAAAATTAAAATGGATAACAGATTATATGTGTATGTTTGAATACATATATTTATGTGCATATATCCTTATTGATAACATATAAAGGCACACTCAGATGTTTGCATCATTTTTTTATGATTTATTTTTTAATTGTTTTATTTCTTTACATTTCTAATTTTGCCCCATATCTCTGTCCCTCCTTCAAGAGTTCTTTACCATTTACACTCCCCTTTGCTTCTGAGAGGGTGTTCCCCCACCCACCCTCCAACTACCACCTTGCACATAGCCCACAACCCACCTAACCCCAATCACCAAACCCCCTCATACCTACCCACTCCCACTTCTCTGACCCAGCATCCTCTTTCCCTGGGGCATCAATTCTTTAAAGGATTAGGCACATCCTTTCTCATTAAGACCAGACAAGGCAATCCTCTGCTACACATGTGCTGAGAGTCACGGACCAGCCTATTTATGCTCTTTAATTGGTGGCTTATTTTCTGAGAGCACCAAGGTTTCCTGTTTGCTAATACTGTTGTTCTTCCTAAGGGATTGCAATCCTCTTCCACTCCTTCAGTTCTTACCCTAACCCTTCCATAGGGGTCCCTGATCTCAGTCCAATTGTTGGTTGTAAGCATCTGCATCTGTTTCTGTCAGCTGCTGGTAGAATCTCTCAGAGAAGTGCCATGCTAGTTTCATGTCTACAAGTACAACATGGCATCAGTAATAGTATCAGGGGTTGGTGCTCACTCATGGGATGAATCACAATTTGGACAGGTCACTGGATGGCCTTTCCTTCAATCTCATCTCCATTTTGTCCCTGCAATTCTCTTTCTTTTTATTTTTTAAAATTATTTTTATTGGATATTTTATTTCTTTACATTTCAAATTCTATTCTCTTTTCCAGTTTGCCCTCTGTGAACCTAGTATCCCTTCTCCCCTCACCTTGCTCATATGAAGATGCTATGCCACCTACCCACCTACTCCCAGCTTACCACGCTGGCATTCCCCTATGCTGGGGCATTGAGCCTTCATAGGACCAATGACCTCTCTTCCCATTGATACCCAACAAGCTATCCTTTGCTATGTATATAACTTGAGCCATGAGTCTCTCCATGTGTTCTTTTTGGTTGTTTAGTCCCTGAGAGCTCTTGGGGGGGGGGGTGGTGGTTGGTTGATATTGTTGTTTTTCCTATGGGATTGCAAACCCCTACAGCTCCTTCAGTCCTTTCTCTAACTCCTTCATTTGAGTCATCCATCGTGTTCAGTCCAATGGTTGACTGCAACCACCTCTGTATTTGTCAGGGTCTGGCAGAGCCTCTCAGGAGACAGCTACATCAGGCTCATGTCATCAAGCACTTCTTGGCATCTGCAATAGTGTCTGGGTTTAGTGTCTGTATATGAGGTGAATCTCCAGGTGGGGCAGTCTCTGGATTGCCTTTCCTTCAGTCTCTGCTCCACACGTTGTCCCTGTATTTCCTTTATACAGGAGCAATTCTTGGTTAAAAATTTAGAGATGAGTGGCTGGCCCTATCCCACAATTGTGGGCCTTACCTAATTTCTGGATATGGTCTCTACTGATTCTCCCTCCACTTTGGTGGACATTTCAGCTAATCTCATCCCTGTTAGGTCCTGAGACCCTCTTGCTTTCTTAATATCTAGGACTTCCTGAAGGCTACCCCCAGTTCCCCAACCCCCATTATCACACACCTGTGTTGAAATTTCTGGTCCTCTGTATATCATCCCTGTCCTGCATTTCTTTTAGCCAGGAGCAATTCTGGGTCAATTTTTTGTAGGTAGGTTGGGGACCCCATCTCTTCACAGAGGGCCCTGTCTATCAACTGGAGGTCTCTCCAGGTTCTATTTCCCTACTTTTGACTATTTCACCTAAGGTCCTGCCTACAGAGTTCTGGAAACCTCTCACATCCCAGGTCTCTTTACTTTCTAGAGGTTTCCCTGCCCCCCACCCCATGCAGCTGCATATTTTCATTCTCCTGGTAGGCTGGGCTTCTTTCCTGTCTCCCCCAATACTTGAACCTGTCCCCTTTTTCCTCCCCCTTCCCTCTCCCACCCAGTTCTTGCCCTCCCTCTACCTCCAATGATTATTTTGTTCTCCCTTCTTCACTTGAATTTTCCTTCTTGTTAAACTTCTTACTGTCTATGGGTTTTATCATGGGTATTCTGTACTTTTTGGCTAATACACTCTTATCAGCGAGTACATACCATGCATGTCCTTTAGGGTGTGGGTTACCGTGACTCAGAATGATATTTAGTACTTACATCAAAATGTCTGCAAAATTCATGATGTTCTCATTTTTTAATAGCTGAATAGTAATTTATTGTATAAATGAACCACATTTTTTGTATCCGTCCTTCAGTTGAGGAACATCTGTGTTGTTTACAGCTTCTGGCTATTATGAGTAAGGCTGCTATGAAGAGAGTGGAGTACATCGTTGGTAACAAGACGTGTTTGATTATTCTGAAGTGATTGTCCCTTTTTTTCTTAAAATGATACATGAAGACAATTTAAAATCTGATCATGTAGCATTTTTTTTCAAATATTAGCTTTTTCCTTTTTTATTTTCCTATACATGTTAGACCTCAAGCACTGGAAATGACTCTGGAAACAGATAGCTCCCTTTCCTACCCAAATAACCTGGTTTTGTTGTCAGCAGAAATTTCTTTGAATTTTGTTTCCTACATGACAAATCTTTTTGAAAGAAGTCCCATTCTCATTTGCAGATGACAAACTATTTTCACTCCTTGTCTATTATCACGTTTGGATTAAACAACTTTTGTTTTTGAATACACACATAAGCCACCTGGCTTGCTTTTCACCTTACAGGGTGAATGAAGTGAAGCTGCCAGCCCTTTGAAGCTACACTACAAATGTCTGTTCTGGCAGGTTTTGCCGCTTGGCAATAGTGAGGGACATTTTTGATACTGTATTCTATTGACTTAAACAAGGTTAAGGGAGGAAACTCTACTCCTCTTTAGGCTGCTTTTCATACTGTTTTCAGCTTTTCTTTCTTCCAAGGATCCAGATTCCTTGAAGCTTGGGTTGCCATTCACTTACTAAGGGAAATTTTAAAAATAGACTATTTCCTAAAGTTCTTCATTCTGAGCCCAAAATATTTTAGTTTTTAAAAGTTTTTAATTTTTCTAATACATTAGTAACAACAAGTAAATCTCATTAATAAGCAAATACATTTTGTTATGGTTTTATATTTTGCTATTGAAACACATTGGCCCATAGCACATCAGGCATCAATAAGACTCTAGAATGATTTTGAATTCAAGCACAATCTTCAGTGAATCATCTCACTACATTAAGCCTTGGAAAAGAAACAGAGAATCAATTATCCACACATTTCTCAAGTGTTTAGTATTTGGGTGTAGCATTTTTAATGTGTTGCCTGAAGATCTCTATTTTTGCTGTGTTCTTGAGACAGTTTGTTTATTTGTAGATGTCTGACTTTGTGACAAAAAATTATGTATTTAATATTGTGAAAAGGAAACCATTGAAAATAATACTTTGGAAAACAAAGGGTACAAAGAGAAAATGTAAATAAAACAGATCACATCAAGTCAGCACAAAATAAAAAGGACATGCTTTTGTCTTTTCTTGCCAAATGGACTACTAATGATGGTTATACGAGTACATTTTCAAGTACATTTCTAAGATAGTATAAAAAACACAGCAGAGTCAGTTAAATAATAACAATGATAACAAATCAAATGAGATTCTTAACATAAAGACAATTACAGTCCTACCTAGGCTAAACCCCAGCTACCATGGAGTTCAGGCAGTTCTTGTAGGGGGAGAAAAATGCTATCCTCATAATCTTTTCTATGCCTCTTAATACATGAAAAGCAAAACCTGTCAGATGTTCCTTGTTGCTATATTAACATTAGGCCATTAGGTATTGAAGCTTAACAATTGCTAAAAGAAAACAATATTTGCCATCATCTGCCAGTTGACTTACCAAAAAGCTATTGCTTCCAGCCCTGATTACCCCATGAGTATTAAGCTTATGTTATCAATATCTAGAAAATTCTGTTGATCTCTATTCCTTTATCATATTATTTAGTGTTTGCCTCAGTGTTGTTGTCTGAGAATAGTCATGAAGCCTCGAAACTTAATTATCCTCCTAGGACAAATCTGCAAATTTCTAAGAGCACAATTAATACTGTTTTTGTTTTTGTTTTTTGTTTTGTTTGTTTTCTTTTGTTTTTGTTGTTTTGATGTTTTTTTTTACCTGCAGAGTGTATAGCATGCCAGTTCTTTTAGGAGTGAAAATACAGTTATGCCTAAAAATTATGTCATATGACTATCTCAGAAGCATTGTGTTAAATATAATTTGAAATGCCTATTGAGACTGATTACCCACAGCACATTATTCTTTACTTTCACAAATATTTGGACTTATTCTTTAAATTGAATTGGTTATGCCAGTGTATGTACTCTAAATAAGAGTGAAACAAATTTAAACAAGATAACTAACATTAGATATAATAATATTTATCAATTTAGTATTCTCAAGATGGGCCTCATTTTAAAATAATATTAGAAGTTCTCTTTCCTGCTTTCTGAGATGTTAATGTAATAATGTTGAGGTATAATGCAGTTAAATAGGTATTTTAAAAAACAGATAATCATGATGACTTGAATAGGCTGAGATTAACAGTCTTAAACCAAGTCCTACTAGTTCATCAGTAAATTAACCTGGCTCTACCGAGAACACTAAAGGGACATAAACAGAAGATCAATTGACATATTTAGTCTTCAGATACATAGTCACTTATCATAGTATTCCATAATTATTTTATTTTCAAAATATTGATACAGAAAATGGTATAACTATGCAAACAGAGAAGTAAAATTTATAATTATACTGAGAATACATTGTTTTCCTGTGGAATAACCAAGATATGTGAGGTCTTCCAGTCGAAGTTAAAATAAATCATGAAAAAAATATACAGACAAGTTGTTACTTGAATGAGCTGACATAATCAAAGAGACTGGCAAGCATTAGATTTATATCTGAACATATAAGAAAGTCCCTGCTATGTATCTTAAAACTTTTCTACCACTATAAGCATTACGTTCCTACACAAAAGAAGTGGAAAGATTTTAGACTAGTAAAAGAAATAATTCAAGTAGAAATCAGTAAAATAGAAACAAACAAGAATAACAAGGCCTTTTAAATCAGTATATAAACTCAATAGCTACTTAGGAAACATGAAGAAGGTCTACATGTTTCTTTAAGAGATGGATTCTTAGAGGTGAAAGTAGAAGTGGGGACATGTCCCCCTCGTAACACAGAAGCTGTCATCAACTGATAAGTCCCCTTACTCTGCAAACATACCTTTCTTAAGGGGAAGTTACATGCCAAGCAATAGACAATCTACAAAACGTAAGATGAGTGGCATCTTTGAAGTGTCCTTTTCTTATATTCCTGTCTGTTATTTTACTTTATTTTTACATTGTTATTATTATTATTATTATTAATTATCATTATCAATGTTTCATGGTAGTAAATTACTATAATGTTACTTTCCTTATGATAAGACAAAAAAATCACATACTGAGATGAGTTATTTTGATAAGAAAATATGAAAACAAAGGATGTACCAATAATAACCTTCCTCAACATATTTGGTGATGAGCTAAATATATTTTTAAATTTGCGTTTTAATAGTAATCTATTTTCAAATATTTTGTGTATGATATATAACTAACAACTCTTAAATTATTTAAACAATGCACACATGAAATTAAAGAGCCTATATCAGCATGCTCAGGGCCTGCAAATGTCTAAGCCAGGGTATGTCCCAGGATAATGTGACAGGTGAACATAAGTCCCTGTCTATAATAAAGAAGTGATCTCCACTTCAGTCATATGCCCCAGTACAGGGGAATGTCAGGGCCAGGAAGCAGGAGTGGGTGGATTGGGGAGCAGGGCAGAAGGAGGGTAGAGGGGACTTTTGAGATAGCATTTGAAATGTAAATGAAGAAAATATCTAATAATAATAATAAAAAAGTGATCTCCAATTGCTAACCACTCACAAATGTATGTTGTATTTTTTTCAGTGGTGTTTACCTCTTAAGCACAGGCCCCATAAGGAAGAGGAGACAGATAAACAAAGCAAATTCAATGGCAGTTATTTTAAAATCTTTGTTTCATACTTTATTAGGATTTTGTTATGTAAACTTGTAATTTCTAATTGTATATATTACTAGGGTTATCAAAATTTGATTCAAGTACTATTAATCACTAAAATTAATTTTTCATTGCCAAAACAACAAAATTTCTTTACCTTTTTATCCATATTTATTTCATTTTACACACACACACACACACACAGAGACACAAACACACACACACATATATATACCTTGTACACATTTCATTATATTCTCTCTTTATAAGTACATGAAACTGTTGAAAAAATAGCACTATGGACATTTGGAAACTAAATTTGGAGTTCTGAATTTTTAAAATTTTCTTCTAGTTATTCAATTCCTCTGGTTCACAATTCTTTTTAGCACATTTTTTTATTTTTTTATTTTTATATTTATTTTTTAAACTCCATATTCCATTCCTCACCCCCATCTACCATCTGACTGTCCCACATCTCACATCTGCTCCCTTCTCTACCCTGTCTCCATGTGTTCTTGGATTCAGTTTGCAAGAATTTTATTATTTTTGCATTGATATTCATAAGTGAGATTGGTCTGAAGTTCTTTTTTTTGTTTGTTTGGGGCCTTGTGTAGTTTAGGTAGTAGAGTCATTGTGTCTTCCTAGAACGAGGTAATTAGTGTTCCTTCTGTTCTTAATTTATGGAATAGTTTGAGAAAAATTGGTATTATGTCTTCTTTGACGTTCTGGTAGAATTCTGCACTAAGTCCTTCTGACCCTGGGCTTTTTATGGTTGGGAGATTTTTTATGACTTCTATTTTCTTGTGTGATATGGGCCTTTTATATAGTTTACTTTCTCTTGATTTAACTTTGGTATATGGCATCTGTCTAGAAAACCATCCATTTTATCTAGATATTCCAGTTTTGTTGGGTATAGGCTTTTATGATATATATTTAATTTCTTCTATTTCTTTGTTATGTCTCCCTTTTCATTTCTGATTTTATTAACTTGGATACTGCCTCTTGGCCCTTTAGTTAGTTTGTATGGGGGATTACTTATCTTGTTGATTTTTTTCAAAGAACCATCTTTTGTTTTTGCTGGTTCTTTGTATTTTTTTCTTTGTTTCTCTTTGGTTGATTTCAGCACTGAGTTTGACTATTTCCTGTTTTCTACTCCTCTTGGGTGAGTTTGCTTCTTTTTGTTCTAGAGCTCTCATGTGTTCCAAGCACTATTCTTAAATGTAAGAATAATGTAAGAGGAATGTCTGAAATGTAAGTTCGAGGCCAGCCTGGTCTACAAAGTGAGCTCCAGGACAGCCAGGGCTATACAGAGAAACCCTGTCCCAAAAACCAAAAAAAAAAAAAAAAAAAGAATGTCTGAAATGTAAAAGAAGTGTGTGGTGATTTTATTCCTGAATATTCTACAGCTTCTTGTTTCCTAAAACCTGTCCAGATTGGGATCTCTGTGTTTATTGTGAATTACTGTAAATAGATGTTTCTCAGATAAAAGATGAGAAAGGCATTATGGGTGAAAGACTCCAAAACTCCCAAAGGGAGGCACTTACTCAAGCCTCGGGTCAGCCGCGCACCCAAGAAGACACTGAGACCGGTACTTAAGATGTATAGAGTAAGATTTAATACAGCAACGACAAGAAAGCAAACAAAACAAACAAAAAGCACATATACCAGATATCTGGGGTCGGACCTCATGCAGCCTGCAAGGTGCAGAGGAGATCCGGCCCCTAGCCCAAATTTTCACAGGCTTTTATAAGAGGAGGGCAAGGGGGGAGCAGGGCAGGGAAAATACAGTTTTTACGTCACTAAGTGATTCAACCAAGGGTTTTTCCAAAGTGCTTTTGCAACCGCGTCCCACACTTTGGCCATGTACTTGATTCATTAGAACTGAGGTTTTTACTCACACCCTTATCTCAAAAATGTCCCTGGCACAGTCCTTAGTTGGGAGGGGTAGGACTGGGTTCGTTCCAGGAAACCCTTATCTCAGAAATGTCCCCGGAACAGTTTTCATTTGAGAGGGGGTCTGACTCTGGTGTGAGAGTTCAGAATGTACTCTGGGGTGAGAGTTCTGGTGGTCAGTAATTTTCCTCTTTCATGGGTATAATGATAATCCATTAGAAGTTTGTTTAACATTATATCCATTCAGTAGAATCATAGTACTAGGATTTCTCCTATGACCTATGACTGTCCTTGCCATGTCTACTTGGAAAATCATGCAAAGAATAGATTTCAACTGTTTGAATTGTCTTTAAGTTTTACCAGAAAAGGGATCTTTACTCTCATGATGTAATTATTTCAATTGAAAGACACTTCATAGGGATCAAAAGCTAACACTCACAAATGAGAGAAATGTAAAAATTTTGTCTTGGTTACCTCACTCAGAGTGATTGTTCGCAGCTCTATGTGTTCGCCTACAAAATTTATTTTTCCCAATAGCTAAGACATAATTTATCATGGAAAAATGTCACCTTTCCATTCTTCACTCACCAGTTGGTGGGTGTTTCATTTTGCCTGCCTATTATGAATAGAAAGAAAAAATGAGCATTGATGTGAAGTTATGTGAAGTAAGATATGGGTCCTTTGGGTAGAAAGCAAATTGTGCTACAACTGGATCATGTTTTGGGGTTATTAACAGATTTTTGGGTGATTTCCACAGAGACAGTTTGCATTTTTAGCATCAAGGAATAAATGTTAAAATATGTGTTCACCACATCTCTACATCCACACTAATATTACTCTTCTCTTCTCTCTCTCTCTCTCTCTCTCTCTCTCTCTCTCTCTCTCTCTCTCTCTCTCTCTCTCTCTCTTTAAATCTTCACCATTGACTTAGATGAAATCAAGTTGCAAGCTATTTATGATTTCTAGTTCCCTGATAGCTAAGGGAAAATACCTTTTCAAGCTATATTTCTTCTTTTGAGGATTCTTTGCTTAGATTTATGAGGTAGAAATTTGTGGATATGTCAGGTGATGCAGCCTCACATGGGGTTTTGCTAAGAAAGACTCATGGCATTTTGGTAAGACAGATTCAAGTGGTGTTGTGCTGAGGCAAGACCCATGGGAGGACACAGGATATTCAGAGAGAGTATAAATTGACTCAGTGGGCAATGATCGTTCATTTGTACTTGCATAATTAGCATTGCAACCTTTTGGTCCTTATCCTCATCTTTGCTGAACTTTATTTCATTGACAGAAGCATGACTGAGAATTTCTGGTGCCCCAGCTGATCCCGGTCATTCAGATAACTCTCCAATTTGGCAGAGGCCTGGCACTTTCTGCTGGATTGTTCCTCTGTTGCTGATTATGTTTGGTATCCTGAAACTACTGTACTGGTACTGATCTGGACTTCTGGTGTCCTGACAAATGGAGAGCTGAATCACTCCAAGAAACTACTTCCAAACAAATTCATATCCCCTGGTCCTACTTTTATTCTTTTCTCCCCTACATTTGGACAGTGTGCTAGAATGGAGGGAAGGGGTTGTCAAAGCATTTGAGAACCCTTGTTAAAATTAGGTGTTAAAATATTCCAAACCTACAATTCTATGTTCTGTTTTTAATTGGGTTATTTTTTCTGGACAGAGGAGGACACAATTGTGCAACTTACCCCAAACCTGACCAACCTCCAAGATCAAGCCCCAGTATTGAAACTGAAGATGAATAAATAATCCAATCCTAGCTGCAGGGCTGCTGGCCATTGTTAGCTGCTGAGACAAGGAACATAGGTTTTCCCTAAGATTGTTACATCAGATTAATAAACACTCTCCAGTGGACTCCAGTGCTTAGGCAGCACAGATTGTATTTGATGATGCAAAAAAAAAAATTTAAAAGAATATTACATACACACATGTGAGAAAGGTAAAACTTTAGGGCATATTTCTCTGAAGATTGCCTTTTTATCTTAAAAAAGTTATTGAGTTTGGAAACATGTTACTTACTACTTCTTTCATAAAATAGTTACATAAATGTACATACAAATGGTAAAATAAATTGAATTACAATAAGGTGTTTGTTAAAAGGAATTTCTTATTTAAAAAATCTAACAGTAGCAATAAGTAGCTCACAGAGTTGTTCCAATCTGTAAATGGAGTCAAAGTCGTAAATAATGTATTCTTAAAAAGTAAAAGAAGTGTTGTTTTTCTGTCAATTTTTGATTTATCAATGAGAATTTGATGGGCTTTCAATGCAAATCTATTTTTATTCTTGTAATATCGCATAATAAGAGTAAAATTTTCTCTTGGCCATTTTGTAATAACTTAAAATTCTCAAAAGAAAAAAAAAACCTACTAAGTATTAGTAGTGAAACTTTACAATAAAGTGTGCTTTGCTGTCACAACAGCCAGTTTTTTTTCTAAAGCTTAACATTTAGCTATTATTATAGAAGAGACCTGCATCATTGAGATAAAAACTTGTTGCAAGTATTTGCTCAGATCCTACACACAGAAGCAGTGGTCCAGAAGGGGTCAAGAATACATCTCAAGCTGACAGTTGAGCCTGATGTGTAAGAGTCTCCCACTAGGTAAAGACTTTGAAGATGTGAAGATATTATAGAGAGTAGCTGAGGCTTGAGAACTCACAGTAGGGTTGGAGTTCTTACAGAGAGGCCAGCAAGCCAGTGTTGAGTCCTCAGCATCATTTCAGTTGTGGACTCCCATATAATGGAGATATCAGGGTTGTGAATAGGCAAGAAATACTACAGTACATGTTAACTGGTGCTGGCATCCTCCTCAATAAGCTGTGTGTGCGGTGAATAGCAGAATTGGCCAGTAACAAATATCCAAGTTGCACAGAGCACATATGATTGTAAATGAGTCCTTCATTTTGGACATAAGCAAGCAATTGCTTGACAAGACTGGTTGCTAGATCTTACTTTTAATATGATTGTGTCCTAGCTCTTCATTTGTGGATTAAGAGAGTAAACAAATTATATTTGATATTTTGATAATAGGTGAGAGATTGGCTATTTTTTGACAAATAATAAACTATTAGTGTTGAGCTCTCCAAAATCAGGGGCATTTATAAGTTTGTTTTAATAATGTTTGTACAAGTTTGCACTTTCATCACTGCTGTCAATTGTGTTATAGATCTTAGTCACTATAACAGGTCTAAGGAGGAATCTAAAGCAGTTTTGATTGACTAAGGATGTTAAACAGTCCTCTGATTATCAGCCATTTGAGATTCCTCTATAGTGAATTATCTTTTTTAGATCTGTATTCCATTTTTTAATTGGATTGTTTCCATATATCTAGTTTCTTAAGTTCTTTATAGACTTGGGATGTTAGTCCTCTACTGATGAACTGGAGATTGTAAAAATCTTTTCCCATTCTGTAGGCTGCTATTTTGTCCTATTGACCATGTCCTTACCTTATAGTTTTTCCTGTGTGTCATGGGGTTCCATGTATTAATCATCAGTCTTATGCCTATTCTATCAGTGTTCTATTCAAGAAGCTGTCCCCTGTGTAAATGGATTCAAAGAAATTCCCCACTTTTTCATCTATCTGATTTAATGTGGAGGTCCTTGGTCCTCTTGGACTTGAATTTTGAGTAGGGTGATAAATATGGATGTATTACCATTTTTGTACATGTGGACATCCAGAGCATTTTTGATAAAGATAGTTTATCATTTTTCTTTCTTTCTCTCATTCCAGTGAGATATATTTCTGACTTCTTTACCAATAATCAGTTATTCATAGGTGTGTGGATTTATGATCAATGTCTCTGTTTTTATGGTAATACTATATAATTTTTTATTACTTTTACTGTTTAGTACAACATGGAATAATGGGTGATGACTCTTCTAACAGATTTTGTAAAATTATTATTATTGTTCACGATTGTTTTAGCGATCCACTACTTGAATCTCTAGGTAGGACAGACATTTTCTTTGCAGAGAGAATAATTGGAGAGAGAGAGAGTCTAATCTTCATCAGGTCTTTCCCCTTGAATCTCAGGGAATCCTTTGAAAGAGAGAGCAGAAAGACTTTTGGATTCAGAGGGCAGGAAAGATGTCAGGAGAACATGGTCCACTCAGTCAACCAAGCAGAGTGGCCATTTGCTTGGACTTGAGACAATATCTCTGGAAATGTGTTGCCTTGTCCAGTTTCTATGTGAGGAATGTCACATTGCCTTTGTTTGTTTGTTTGTTTTGTAATGTTGCAATGTGGTTTCTTGGAGGCCTGTTCTTTCTTGACCAGAGAGAAGTGAGGGAGTTCATCTGGGGGATGAGGAGGGGGAAGGAGTCTGGGAGGAGTACAGGGAGGTAAAACAGTGCTTAGAATGAATTGTATGAGAAAATAATATAATTTTAATTAAAAAACTTGAACCATCCTTTATTTTGTGGGTAAACTGATTTACTGTGATGGGTTCCTTTGCCAAATTAATAAGAGGAGCATCATGTGAAAGACCCACAATGTGAGGACTCCCCCACGTTCTGACTCAGGAGAGGCAACACCCAAATCACTCAAGAGAAATCATCTTGCTGCAAACTGCAAAAGGACTTTTAATTCAAGAGTGCTCTCGGGCCCACAGTCATACACCATGCAGGGGTAGAGGACCGTGGTGCCCCAGTAGCTGGGTAAGGGGGTTTAAAGGAAGAAACCACAACTCAAGGAAGTGGGGAGGGTGTTGTTGGAAAATACCAAAGATACCAGTTAAGAGTCACAAGGAAGTGCAAAGTTACAAGTCACAAGGAATACCTGGTAATTGTTCGAGTTATCTCTCAAGACAGTTTCTAAGAGCCCTTAACAATAGCACAGTCTTTGAATGAACACTCTTTGAACCCAGGAAGTGGGTGGGTGGAGGAATGTCATTATCTGTTTTATGATTAGCATACCTTGGAGCATTGAGTCACAGAGGTCACATTCCCAAGCCTGGGCCTAAAGGCCTAGAATTTTGTTTTTATGTTATACTTTTTGACATGCAGATTAGATTTTTGATAATTTGATATAAAGCAAGATAAACCAAGGCCTAAGATTTTCAAATGAATATTTTTTAAGATCAGATTAGGTTATGTCTGTGAAGCTTTTTGTTGTTGGTAATATTTTTGCATGTTTGCTTTTTATTTTGTTGCTGTTACTGTAGGACCCCAAGAAGGAGCCCCCCAACTCAAGTCTCGGGACGTGGGGTTACCCAAAGAAACACGAGAGACCTCCTTGATGTAAAAGCATGAGGTAGCTTTAATGGTGGAGCTCCAGGTAGATACGTATGCGCAGGAGACAGAGGAATCAACCCTGAGACTCAAAGACTCGGGTTTTTATAGGGTAGGGTTTAGGGGCTAGGAAGAATTGGTGCAGTTACACACGATTGGCCCATTCAAACATCAGCAACATGATTATGAGTCAGCAGAGTAGTACGTGCAGGCCAGGCGTATAAGGATTCTAAAGCCAGGGGCTTATCTGAGTTGACAATGCATTTGGTTAATATTTCAGCCTTTAACTATGCTCCCTATAGAAAGGGGGGGGTGAGCAGGAGGCACCAGTCTGCCAGATGGTCAATGAGTCAGCCAAGATAGTCAGAACCAGTTCCTGCATTCCTTCCCTTATTTTTACGACTGGGTGACCTAGCTTCAATGTGGACTCGGACATGCCCTGGCTATTTGACATACATTACATGAATCACATGTCTCAAGTTTTATTTTCTTTCATTACTAATGATAATATTAAATCGTGTAGGAGGGTTCAGTCCACTGTGGTACTGTGGTTTTGAGCCATTTCTTTTTTTTTATTTTATTTTATTTTTAATTTATTTTTTACACTCTATATTCCATTCCCTGCACTTCCATCCACCCTCTGACTGCTCCACATCCCACACCTCCTTCCCAGCCCACCCAGTCTCCACATGGATGCCCCCGATCCTCCACCCTTCCAGCCCTCTAAACTCCCTGGGACCTCCTGTCTCTTGAGGATTAGGTGTATCATCTCTGAATGAACACTGACTTGGCAGTCCTCTACTATATGTGTGTTGGGGGCCTCATATCAGCTGGTGTATGCTGCCTGTTTGGTGATCCAGTGTTTGATAGATCTCAGGGGTCCAGATTAAGACTGCTAGTCCTCCTACAGGATCACCCTTCTCAACTTCTTTCAGACTTCTCTAATTCAACAAGAGGGTCAACTGCTTCTGTCCATTGGTTGGGTGCAAATATCTGCATTTGACTCTTTCAGCTGCTTATTGGGTTTTTTTGGATGGCAGTCATGATAGGTCCCTTTTTGTGAACACTCCATAGCCTCAGTAATAGTGTCAAGCCTTGGGACCCCCCCTTGAGCTGGATCCCACTTTGGATCTATCTCTGGACCTTCTTTTCCTCAGGCTCCTCTCCATTTCCATCCCTATAATTCTTTCAGACAGGAAAACTTATGGGTCAGAGATGTGATCATGAGATGGCAATCCCATCACTCACTTGATGTTCTGTCTTCCTTCTGAAGGTGGGCTCTATAAATTCCCTCTTGAGCATTCAGGTGGCCTGCGATATATATATATATAGAGAGAGAGACGCAGACCCTCTTGGTCCCTTGTCTGTGTAGAACGGGTCTCTGGTTACAGGTGGAAATGGAGTCAGCGAAATGAATGACAGACAGATCAACACGAAAAGTTGTGTAGAATCTGAATGTAATTTGTCAAGTTGAGCATTGAACTTTTTATACAGAAGAATAACAAGAAACCAGGCTAGATACATCCACTGAGTTACAGGGACACAAAACATAAGGAATGTATACATCAAAAGAAGGCGGTAACCAAGCCACTGCCTCTAGGAAGGAAGCCAGGTGTAATGCTAGTCTATTGTTAAGCCCACCACCAGGGATTCTTAGTAAATGCCTGATTTCTTTGGGCCTAGTGAAGAAACCTGTCTCCGGGGGATTCCCTAACTCTTTCACAGTAAACCCACCTATTTGCTAGGGCTAGGCCATTGGGAATTCCCTTGTCTGCATAAGACTGGCTAATGTCTCAAGTAAACACTCTGCAGACCAGCCCAGAGCTATTCTGGCTCTGTTCTTTGTAATGCCTAATTAGTTTCACTGTCACTACTAGAAGTAAACTTGAATGTTACTGAATAGGTAACCTTCTTATTGAATTCCTACTGAATTCCAAGTTTGTTGGCTTCAAGGATTTTCTGGGATGTTGGAACACTGGCAAAGGCTATGTCAGAATTCAATCTTTACAGGCACTTTTAAGGAAATAATACTTCAAGAGAGGATCTTTCATGTGGATCCATACACCAGACTAACACGGGGATAGGGTATGAGTATATGGGTTATGAGAATGCCTGGTTCCAGGAGATTACATTTCCGTGAAACGTTTTGCCTTGTGAGTGCTTCCAGGCCTCTCGGCCTGCCAAGCTGACTTCACTGGGGAGTGCGTAGCAATATATATATATATCTGCTTCTTGTTATGTTTCAAGTTCTCATTTCATGCAATGCTAGTCAGATTCTTTATTAATTTTATATGGCAGAGAAAAGGAAAGAATGTTCCAACCTGATTAACTTAAGGACAGCACATTGGTTGCCATGTTTGTTTTTCTAATTATCATATTAGCTTCTTAAAAGTGTTGATCATATTTGTAATGATTCTTCTCTTGTTCAACAGTCCCTTTATAGATATACTTTATTACTTGAAACTTAGCATTCTATTTTGACTAAACATATTCACTTTATTTCATTTTTTAACTGTAGGCTACAATTTCTGCAACATGCCTACTATAAAGAAACTGTAAAAAAAAATATTGATGTCTTAACTCTTAGCATTTTTAGATCAGGCAGTATATTTTAGATTGAAATCAAAACACATAGCTAGACTTGTCAGCTCACCTCTGTACAGGTAAATAAGTTATGGGTATTTGTAACAGATGAATGGCTTAGAATCATATGCTGAAGATGTACTTGAAAAGGAAGCAAAAAACTTTTCATCAAGTTGATTATTGCCATTCTTCAAAGCTCATATTTTACATCACGTATTTTACTGTATGCTATACTATAAAATTTCAGTAATATTTATTAAAAATTACCGTCACATAAAATCAGTCCTTTAATCTTCAATATATTAATTCTTTTTGTTCTCATAGAACTTTTGTTATTTACAAAAACAATTCTAAATGTTACAAAAGTAGTCCAAAATATTTTTTAAATATTATAGTAAGAAATTTACAGTAAGAACATTATGGTGAAACATTTAATTTTTATCTTATCACTATATGAAATGTATATCTAATGTATATTTTTTCCACATTTCCATATTTTTTCTTTGTATGTGTAAAATCCATTTCTAAGAAGATGACATTTTTATGAGAAATGTATAACCTTACAATGGGGAAACATAGAATAAAATCTAATAAATATCAAAGTCTAGATGTACTTTATGGCTATGTTCCTTTGTCTGCTCAACAGAAAGCCTTTGGTGTCACTCTGATGGACACCTTCTGTCACCTCATCTTTTTTATTCATTTTGCCCAGCTTTCAGATATAGATTATAGGAGAATTTTCTAGAAACTGAACCAGTGAAATATACTTGGTTATGTTTGGTTCATTCTCTTTCTTCCTGTCTCCACAACAATTCATGAGATGGCTTTTCAATTTTGTAAAGCAGTTTGCATATCAGTCGAAACTCAGCAAAAATTTAGCATTAATGAGTTCATTTCCACAAAATTTGGCTTATTACTTTCAGTGTTATTACCTGAAAACTTTATAGTTTTATATAAAGTTGTTTAAGTATTTCTCTACATGTTTATAGAGATATCTTAGCAGCCACATGTACAAATAATGAGTCCAGTAAGAAAGACATATTTTTAAAAGTAATGCCAAGTAGAGGAATATTAAGTCAATAACCCTAATTTGAGTAAGTTGCTATTTTTAGTATCTGAGAAAATAAGTAATTTTATTAAAAGTGATTTATGCAAATGAAGAGAAAATTAAAAAAACTAAAATCCAAAATAATCATAAACAAATATAATCCATTCCTTCATTAAATTCTGTTTAAACATATTTATATGAGCATATTTAGAGAAATATATATGCATCTAAAAATTGACATATAAAGTACTTACAATGCCAATCATCAGTGTTACAGAATTTTTAATTTTAATTTTCTGAATTTTTCAAATAAAATACCAATAAGAATATCTTCCTTGTCTTCTCTTGCATTAGTAATTAATTTTTAGAATCAACTAAAATAATTATTGAATGGATCATTTTAATCTTCAATGCAGGATCTCAGAGAAAGTATTGGAGAGATCTCTGTACTAAAATTATGAAGGAATAGACCAGAAATGTAAAAGTACATGCAAAGTTAACACAGATTAGAACTTAAAATGACTAAACTCAGGTATTCTTGGACAGACACACAGATGTAAAATAATCCCAATGAAAATCAACATCAAAATTTATTGGAGCCATATGAAGATTCATTCATGGATTCATTAAGAAAATGGTTAATATATTTATAGACTATTCTAAAATATTCAAATTTTGATTTCCTAGACAATTCCATAAACATGTGCTTATTTTCCTGTTTTATGACATATCTTAATGCTACCATGTAGAATGTAGAGAAGCATTGATATTTATATGTGCATGTGTGTATGTGTGTGTGTTTGTATGTATATATACATATATATGAATATGTACCTATTATTCATTTATTGATGAATTAATTTTCCTGAGATACCAAAGCATATCAGCAGAGAAAATGTGGAGTTGACAAAAACTGTGGATAACAATTAGATATTTAATTTAAAAAAATCGTTGCAATATATTATTTGCACAAAAGTCCTCTTAGACTAAAAGTAGGCTAAACCAAACATTACAATATTTAAATTATTTAGGAAAAAGTGTAAGGTCCAGTGGTGGTATCAACTTCAGAGTCCAAAAGAAACCAGAATAAACATTGTTTCTAGTATCATTTTTAGAAAATAATATAAATTAAAATTTCATTCAGTTATTTACTTTTGTATGCTTTTGTATGCCATAGTACATGCCTGGAGATCAGAGAATTATGATAGTCAGATATCACATGAGTCCTTGGGAGCAAAATCATGTCTTCAGGCTGGGCTGTAATGTCCTTGACCACTGAACTTTGTGTCCCTCCAACCCTTCATGGGGTCTGTGCATATAGGAGTAGCATTTGTCTTTTCTTCAATTAAGGGATGTCTATGTTGTTTCCAGTTTCTGGCTATTATGAATAAAGCTACTATGAACATAACTGACCAAGTGTCCTTGTTGTCTAGTGGGGCATCTACTGGGTTATTGCCCAGAAATGGTAAACTGGGTCTTTGGGTAGAACAACTACCAGTATTCTAGGAATCTGTCTAATTAATTTCCAAAGTAGATGTACTACTTTGCAGTCCTATCAGCAATGGAGGAGTGTTCCTGTGCTCTGTATCCTCACCAGATTGTTTTTTTTAAATATATTTACTTATTTTATTTTATTTTATTTTGGTCATTCAGAAAGGTGTAAGCTAGAATCTCAGAGTCCTTTTGGTTTGCATTTTCCTGATGACCAAGGGGGTTGAATACTTTTCCTTAAGTGCTTCTTCAAAATTAGAGATTTATCCTCTGATTAGCTCCTTATTCCATTTTAAAAGGGTAATTTGTTTTTTAAACATTCCAATTTCTTAGATTCTTTATATATTTTCGATATTGGTCATTTGACAGATGTAGCATTGATGAAGATGTCCTCACATTCTATAGGCTGCCTTATTGTCCTATTGGTGGTGTCCTTAGCCATACAAAAGCTTTTCAGTTCATTATGTTCCATTTATTAACTGTTGATCTTAGTGCCTGAGTTATTAGTGATCTGTTCAGGAATTTGTCTCCTTTACCAATGTATGCAAGGCTATTCCTGACTTCCTCTTCTTTTAGATTTAATAGCATGAACAGTTTTATGTTGAGGTATTTCATTCCTTTGGGCTTGAGTTTTGTTCAGGGTGATAAATATGGATCTATTTGTATTCTCCCTCATTCAGACATCCAGGTAGATAAGTATCATTTGTTGAAGATGCTTTCTTTTTGTCCATTGCATGGTTTTGGCTTCTTTGTCAAATATAAACCATCCATAGGTATGTGGGTTTATTTCTGTGTCTTTGATTCAACTCCATTGATCAATTGGTTTTATGCCAGTTTTTATTATTTTTAAAACTTTAGTGCTAGTTTTTAAGTTTTAAAACTTTTGTGCTGTAGTTTAGCATTAAATCAGGGATGGTGATACCTCCAGAAGTTACTTTATTGTACACTTTATTGTACACTTTATTTGTTTTTCCATATGAAGTTAAAAATTGTTTTTTCAATGTCTGTAAAGAATTATGTTGGAATTTTGGTGAGAATTGCTTTTGGTAAGAAGGCCACTTTTACTATCTTTGCATATTCTGATATGTTCCTCAGTTTCTTCTTTAAAGATCTGGAGTTCTGTCTATAGGTCTTTCACTTGCTTGCTTAGAGTTACATCAAGATATTTCATATTATTTATATGCTATTGTAAAGGGTGTTTTTCCCTAATATCTTACTCATCCCTTTTGTTGATGGTTTATATAAAAGAGGGCTACTAATTTTTTTGCGCTAATTTTCTATCTGTCCACTTTGCTGAAGGTGTTTATTAGCTATAAATTTCTCCGTTAGAACTGTTGAGTTCACTAATGTATACTATGTATATCTATGCAGTGAAATACTATTCAGCTATGAAAATCAAAGACATCATGAAATTAGAATGAAAATAAATGAAACTAGAAAATATTACCCTGAATGAAGTAACACAGAACTAGAAAGACATGCATGGTATGTACTCACTTATAAGTAGGCATTACTCATAAAGGATAATCATGGTATAATCCACAGACCTAAAGAAATTAGTAAGGAGAACTCAAGTAAAGACATGTGAATCTCAGTCAGAAGATCAGTTTTCTTTTTTCTTTTTTTTTTTTTTTGGTTTTTCGAGACAGGGTTTCTCTGTGTAGCCCTGGCTGTCCTGGAACTCACTTTGTAGACCAGGCTGGCCTCGAAACTCAGAAATCCGCCTGCCTCTGCCTCCTGAGTGCTGGGAATAAAGGCGTGCGCCACCACACCCGGCAGAAGATCAGTTTTCAAAGGTGGATTGAAGGAGCGAACACTGTGGGAAGGGTGTGAGAAGGGGAGTGGATGGGGATCAGGTGTGGGGAGGGAGGTATGGAAGAGAGCTGGGTATGGGATAAGCTATAGGGAGTCTATAAGCTGAGACTTCTACCAGCAGGGAATCTGGACACTGAAGTGTCCAGCTCCTGTAGCCAGGTGGGACTTCCAGTGAATGAAGGGATACATCAACCCACACACAATACATTTAACTCCATTTTTTTCTGCCTAAAAGATATGCAGGCATAATGATGAAGTAATGTTTGAGGAAATAGCCAACCAATGATTGGCACAACTTGAGACCCATCCCATGTTAGAAACCCAACCTCTGACATTATTAATGATACTCTGCTATTCTTGCAGATAGGAGCCTAGTCTAACTGCTTTCTGAGTAGTTTCATCCAGCAGTGGATGAAGACCCACTGCCAAACATCACATGGAGCTCAGGGAGAATTATGGAAGATTAGGAGATAGGACTGAGAAAACTAGAGTGGTCAAGAACACCCCAAGAAGACTTACAATATCAAATAACCTGGACCCATAGTGGCTCACAGAGACTGAATCACCAACCAATGACCATGCAGGGGTTGTCATAGATACTCTACTCATTGATAGCAGGTATACAGCTTGTTCTTCATGTAGGTGCCCTAAAAATTGAAGCAGGGACTGACTCCAACTCTGTTACCTGCCATTAGATCCTCTTGCACTAGCCAGATTGCTTGGTTAGGATTCAGTGGGAAAGGATATGTTTAGTCCTGCTGTGACTTGATGTGCCTGGACAGTGTGGCACACAAAAGGGGCTTCCCCTGCTCTGAGAAGAAAATGGGGTGATGGGGAAATGATTTGTAAGGTTGTCTGGGAAGACATGAGAGAGGGGATCTGTGATTGGTATGGGCTAGTCGGCCATCAGTGGAAAGAGAGGCCCATTGGGTCGTGGAAACTTTATATGCCTCAGTATAGGGGAACACCAGGGCCAAAAAGTGGGAGTGGATGGGTAGGGGAGTGGAGGGGGGGAGGGTATGGGGGACTTTTGGGATAGCACTGGAAATGTAAATGAAAAAAATACCTAATAAATTTTTTTTTAAAAAACTGAAATATTCAAAAAAAAGAAAAAGAAAAAAAGAAAAAGCAAAGAGTAGCATTTGAAAAACAGAAGGAAGTAGACTGTTGGGAGCTATTAAGACAACACAATTGTCCTGATCTCTGAATTGGGCCTCACCCCCCAAGAAGAAAAGGGGGTCAAAAGCAGGCCACCGATGCAGCTCTGAGAACAACCACAGATTGTTCCAGCCCTAAGTCAGCACTGGATGTCCTGACCACAAGATGTACCCTGATACCACCAAGTTCCTGCTTCCCCATGTAGTCACCAAAAGAAAAAATTCCGCTTCCCCATCCCTCCTACTGAGAAGTGCTTCCTCCTTTGCTTGTGCATTTCCACTGCCCCATTCCTCCTGCTGAGAAGTACTTCCCCTTTTGCTTGTGCATTTAAGCCTTGAGCCTTGCTAAATACAGTGAGATCTTGATGCTAATCAGACTGCTTCCATATGTTGTTCATTGCACTTGATTCTTGTCTCTCCCTCCCCCACATTTGGCTCTTAGGAGAAGGTCCCCTCGAGACCCTCGAATAACTGGACCTGCTGGATGGGTCAGTAGACCCCCCCACTTAGAAAAAAATACATTTTAGGATGGGATGATTTTTTTTCCTACTCAGCTTCTGATGTTGAAAATATGTCCATTTGTACTTAAATGGGAGGAATACCAATCATTCTATCAATGTTCTAGAAGTTGGATTTACTCTGGGATTAGAATATTAGCCTTTCTGTATATATACCATCTAATAGAAATTTTCATTTGTTAAAATTTGACAAGTCAATTTCTCTGTTTTTACCTTCTGTTAAACAAAATAATGTCAAAATATAGTAGCAAAGATTAAAAGCATTTGATTTTCAAAGCTTCTGTTAAAATGGTGAATAGTCACAGTAATACACATTAAAGATTTGGAGAGAAGGTTTGCAAATCATATCTGGAAATGGAGTATATGCACTATTGCCCGCCGCTTTTGTTCCCCCTGGTAAGAACACACTCAGGGCAACCGGAATCTTCTGCGGCACAAGCTTTATTGCTTACCCCATCAGGAGCCAGTGGAGAAGAGAGCCAGAGAGAGAGAGAGATGGCGGAGCCCCCTCCCTTTTATGGAGGACTGTCCTCTGCCTCGGACGTGTCACTCCCTGATTGGCTGCAGCCCATCGGTCAGAGTTGTCGTCACGGGAAAGGCAGAGCACATGGGGTGGGAAACTACCCCAGCGCATGTGCAGATGGTTTGTTTACTACTTAGAACACAGGTGTCAGTGCCATCTTATAATGGCGAATGTGAGGACGGCTCCTTACAATGCACAGTAATTTTAAATGTGGGAATACTCACGACAGTGTTTAAAATACATATTGCAGGTTTAAAAACACGCTTCCTCAGTAGAGTGACACGGGTGACATAGAAAAACAACATAAAGAAAGACTGGCATCCTTAGCTATTAAAATGCAAATTAAAGTTCTATGATATCCAGGCATACTAGTATAAAAATATAATCATGGAACTTAGGAAGACAGAGCAGGAAAATGATGAATTTAGCACCTGCCATGTCTATCTACAACTCTGTAAAAATATAAACTAAATGCAGCTCCTTTATTCTGTTGAAGAAAAATTAAAATCATCTCAAAGTCAATCTTGTAATTATAGAGAGTAGAAATACACATTTATTTACAGACAACAAATTACTCAATAGCTAAGTATTTAACTAATAGAAATTATACAATATAATTCTGAACTTAAGATAATGCTAATATGCTAATGGAGAGCTTTATACATTAATGGTCAAATATGGGAAACAACTCAGGTGCTCATAAACACATGACCTATAAACAAACTAAGAAATAAATAATTTTGTCTTCTTACTTTTCCATTCTTTTCTCTGAATTTGTCATTTGTACCAGGGTCTGCCTCTACAATCCAGGTTGCTCACAAACTAGTAATTCTCCCACCTTGGCTTGTTAAATGCCACAAGTACAGATTTTGAGTCATCTCACCCAGTTCATGAATTATTAATATACATTACAATATAGATGAATCTCAAAGTAGGTCAGATCACCTTGCCAGCTTTATGGCCTACAGGTGTGGGGCTGTTTCTGTGAGGAATTTGAGGCATGCTTGTTTTATTCTCTCTGAAAAGGAAGTATACCACCCTTCCAGGAAGTAATGAGGCTCCCCAACACTCATTAAAAAAAATTCCTCATGAGCTTTTAGCCAAAATCAAAAATATAAATAGTATTAAAGCTTCTCACTAGATTCACGTTCCCTTGTTTAGAGAAATTCTTAGGTTTTATTCACAGAGAAGCCCTTGAAGCTTTCTGCCTAAGGAGGAGGAAGAAACACATTATACATAAAACGACAAGCTAAAAGTAACAGAAAAGTTTTCCTTCTAAAAGTTTAATAGGCACCATAATGTCTGAATGTGGAAGTGATATGTAAAGACTTCAAAGAGGGGTGTGAATATTATGAGAGAGTGAAGCAATGTTGGAGGTGTTTGTATTAAAATATATAAAGACTTTCATTAAGGAAGAAGAAAGCATCACTAAAAGATGCTAAAAGTGAACAGCCTAATGTACACACCCAGTTGACTTACATAATTCATTGAAAAGTTTCAGATGCAATGTATTCGTGTATGCTTGTATTCAAGATATGCAGGGGGCAGAAGAGATGGCTCAGACATTAAGAGCACAGTCTGCTCTTCCTGAGGTCCTGAGTTCCATTCCCAGCAACCACATGGTGGCTCACAACCACCTATATTGTGATCTGATGTCCTCTTCTGGAATGCAGACATACATGCAAATAGAACACTTGCATACATAAAATAAAATCTTTAAAAATAAAAGTTACCAAGGGTAACAAATACTGTTTCTGCCACAGGACAACAAAATTAAAGTATTTTCTCCATGAAAGTTAAATCAGGATTGCCATCAGTTATTCATTTAGATTATTATTGCATGAAATAAATAAATGGAACAAATTACCATGCTATGCATTATGTGTCCACCATTCCTTAATTGGATACCACATTTTGATTTTAATACCGCACATAGTAGATATCTCTAATAAGGTCATCTCTGTGAGAAATAAGAGGTTGTTACTGCAAAGTAATTTATAACCTGTATCAATGATTGAATTAATGCCATCAAAATTTCAAAACACTGAAAATAATTTATTAGTTCTCAATGTTTTTTTCTACCCAGACATTCCTTGTTAAGTGTTGACTTATTTCCTCTGCTGGAAAGACACCATATACTTACAGGGGAAAATGTTGCAACATTTTTTCAAAAGTATAAAACTTCAGCTCACTTAGAATATTAACTTTTGTTGCCAAAGTTTAAAGTTCTTTTGTCAAGGACTGGATGAGATTGCCCCTTAATTACAAAACAGCTAGACATATAATGGGATTTTTTTTATCCTCCTGTCACTGGCTAAGCTTGAAAGAAACTACCACTAAAGATCTCTCAACTCTAATAATCATCAGTTTTACCGAGGTAAACTTCTTGTCTGGCAAAGAATGTTCCCTGCAGCAAGCTACCTTGCTTTGTTTTCCTTAAGGTTATGAATTGTAATTTTGACAAGATCCCCTTAGGGTCTTTTATGCATCATCAGTAGTCAGTACCTATTTCTGGGTGAAATAGAACAAACTCCACACTAGCTCAGCAGAAAACAGGAAAGAAAAATACTGTTCTATGAAAAGAGTTTCCCTGCCTCCTCATAATTGTGGTAGTACTTCAACATGGCAAAGTGACTAAACGCACACTCGTCTGTGTTCCCTATAGAAATGTTCCCAAGGATTTCTTTCTCTTTATGGCTCAAACAATTATTTGTATGTAATACTTCCCTCCACATCAAAATCTTTACTATGTCCTCTGTTTGTTTTTCTAATAAATTTAAGTGTTTTAAGGCAATTTTATAAGAAATATAACATATTTAAGAAAGCTATATATGGTATGAGCTTGAATGAGTATATACAGATGTACATAAACATATACTTCCTGGCAAAACAGAGTGCTGTACTGGTTTCGCCTTATTTATTTATCTGTTTGTTTATTTATTTATTTATTTAAACTCCAGATTTTATTCATCTTACCAGCTACCCTCCAACTGATCCACATCACATAACTGCTCCCGGGCCCTGTCTCCACGAGGATGTCCCCATCCCCTACCTCACCCCACAAGATATCAAAACTCTCTGAGGCCTCCAGTGTCTTGAGGATTACGTGGATCTTCTCTGACTAAGCCCAGACCAAGCAGTTCTTTGCTATATATGTGTTGCGGGCCTCATATCAGCTGGTGTATGCTGGCTGGTTTATGATCCAGTGTCTGAGAGATCTCGAGGGTCCAGGTTCATTGAGAATGCTAGTCCTCCTACAAGGTGGCCCTCCTCTTCAGCTTCTTCCAGCTTACTCCCTAATTCAACCAAAAGGAGTCAGCAGTTGCTTTCCATTGGTTGGGTGCAAATATCTACATCTGACTCTTTCAGCTGCTTGTTGGGTCTTTCAGAGGGCAGTCATGATAGGTCCCTATTTTTAAGTGCTCCATAGCCTCAGTAATAGTGTCAGGCCTTGGGACCTCCCCTTGCGCTGGATCCCACTTTGGGCCTGTCGCTGGACCTTCTTTTACCCAGACTCCTCTCCATTTCCATCTCTGAAGTTCTTTCAGACAGGAACAATTATGGGCCAGAGTTTTGACTGTGGGAAGGCAACCCCATCTCTCACTTGATACCCTATCTTTCTGTTGGATGTGGGCTCTACAAGTTCCCTTTCCCCAATGTAGGGCATTTCATTTCTTTGAGTCCTGAGAGTCTCTCACCTCCCAAGTCTCTGGTATATTCTGGAGGGTTTTCCCAACCTTCTACCTCCTGAGGTTGCATATTTTCATTCTTTCTGCTGGCCTTTAGGTATTTCAGTCCTTTTCCCCTACCCAATACTAGATCATGTTCCCCTCTCCACTCTCCCAGATCCTCTTTCCTTCCCATGTCCTTCTCTTCCTCTTTGTGGTTGCTTTCTTCTCCCTCCCAAGTGGTACTGAGGCATCCTCACATGGAAATAGATCTACGTGAAGACCCAACAATACCACCCCTGGAAATATACCCAAAGATCTCCCACCATGCCACAGGGGCACATGTTACACTATATTCATGGTGGCCTTGTTGGTGATTGCCAGAAGCTGGAAACAACCCAGATGTCCCAAGATAGGAAAATAGATACAGAAAATGTGATTCATTTACACTATGGAATACGCCTCCACCAAACGCAGATACCATTGCATACACTAGCAAGATTTTGCTGAAAGGACCCAAATATAGCTGTCTCTTGTTAGACTATGCTGAGGCCTAGCAAACACAGAAGTGCATGCTCACAGTCAGCTATTGGATGGATCACAGGGCCCCCAATGGAGGAGCTAGAGAAAGTATCCAAGGGGCTAAAGGGATCTGCAACCCGATAGGTGGAACAACAATATGAAATAACCAGTAGCCCCCTGGAGCTTGTGTCTCTAGCTGCATATGTATCAGAAGATGGCCTAGTCAGCCATCAGTGGAAAGAGAGCCCCCTTGGTCTTGCAAACTTTATATGCCTCAGAACAGGGGAAGGCCAGGGCCAAGAAGTGGGAGTGGGTGGGTAGGGGAGTGGGGAGATGGTATGGAGAAATTTTGGGATAACATTGGAAATGTAAATGAGGAAAATACCTAATAAAAAAAATAAAAAAGAACCCCCCCCCCGACACACACACACACATAAAAAAAAGAATGAGGACATCTTGAGTTTTGCAGCAAATGGATGGAACTAGAAAATATCATCCTGGGTGAGGAATTTCAGACCCAAAAGTACATGAAGGACATGCATGGTATGTACTCACTAATAAGTGAATATCAGCACACACCCCCCCCAAAAGTGCTGGATACCTAAGATACAGCCCACAGAACTCAAAAGAATAACAAGATGAAGGTCCCTAGTGAGGATGCCTTGTTATATTTTAAGGAGTTAAGAATTCAGTTCCTTAAATTTACTATTTTGTTCCATGAATTGCTTTCACTAAACACACTCAAAAACTAAAATCAGAGAAGCAAACATAAAAAAGTTTTCAATATAAGGTCCTTTTGACCTTTGTCTGTTTTCTGTTTCTTTGCTAGTTTTTTTGTGTGTTTGTTTTGTTTTGTTTTGTTTTGTTTTGTTTTGAGACAGTGTTTCACTGTGTGGTCCTGGCTTTCCTGTAACTCACTCTGTAGACCAGGCTGGCCTCAAAATCAGAAATCTTCCTGCCTCTGCCTCCCAAGTACTGGGATTAAAGGCGTGCAACACCACTGCCTGGCACTTTGTTCTGTTTCTTAAAAGTATATGAAATTTCTGGGGTTTCTGTCTTAACATACTTCACTGTATATTGCTGTATCTACTCCAGCAGCCAAGTGTTGGACATTAACTGACTCCGTGAAGCCTCTTTTCTTACAACTATGTGTGTGTATGTGGTTGTGAATGTATGATATATGTGTGTTGTTTATGCCTATCTATGTTACATGTATGTGTGCTGGTTTGCATGTGTCTAGATGGATGTTGTGTGTGGAGGTGTATGAACATATGTGTTTGTGCCTGTGGACATTCAAATCTGGTGTGCAAAGTCATCCTAGATCATTTCTATTTTCATTATATATTTACATAGGTTCCTGAACATAGGATTTGCACTCTAACTTGAAATCAGAACCCTTGATATGGCTAGTTTAGCTAGTGAAATGAATCACTGATTCCATGGTCCCTTCCTTTAGAGTACTGAAATTAGAAGAGACCCACCATCACCATGGGGCAATTGTGTGTATGCTGAGGATTGAACCTCTGGATCCCAAAATTATGTGATAAGGTTTATATTAAGTAACCCTTCTCCACAGGCCCCAGGGTTTTCTTTCCCAAGAGTTTCCCTGTATCAAGAAAAAAATTACATTTTATAAAATGTATATATTTCTCCTGATAAATGTATATATTTCTCCTGATAAAATGTCTCATCTAAACCTTGGTCTTTTGTTCTAGCCAAATTTGAAACAGAGAGAGAAAGAGAGAGAGAGAGAGAGAGAGAGAGAGAGAAGTTTGTCTTGATAGTTTTCTATCATTCTATAAATCTCTGATGCTAACACAGGTAACATATCTAGAAATTAGTTTTAACTTTTTTCTATGCAGAATGTTTTTCAGGGATATTTTCCGAATTTCTCTTGAAATGTTATTATTAATAATTTAATACATTATTGATATATTCATATATAATATTTGCCTCTCAAGTTTTTATTAACCTTTGAGAATGGATTATAAGTTATTTTTATGAGTAATATTTCTATCAACATACTCATACAATTTTGTACATTTCTGTCTTCATTTTTTATAGAATTCTGAAGTTGCTCATGTGAAGTTTCTTGACAAGAAAGGTTCAAACTATTCTAGAGAGCTACACCGTTTTATACTTTCGATAGACTATGTTTGTTGCAATTAATTACTCTGCACACTGGACTTGAAATTATTCTATAACTTCAGAAATATAGGGTGTGCTTAATGGCTGTACTTTATGATTTTTGGATAAACTTTTCAGTAGACAATGACAGTAAAATTTTCCAATAATAGGGCGATTGTGTATTTTGTGATGAATGAAATATTTTTAAAGATCTCTTCCCACTTCCAAAACTGTTTTCAAATTTCCCCTGTCTAAACAACACAACTATACCTAAACTCTTTCCTTTTCAACAATAAAAATCAGAAATCAGAGGAACAAAATACAGCAAGACGAAAGTGTCAAAATGGGGGAAAAAGGCTATCAATAAAATATCAAAAAAAAAATATGTTGTTCAATTGTTATTGAGCATAGGACCTGGCCTGCACTATGGTTGATAGACACAATTACACTGCATTGAAGAAAACTAATTTTATTTTTATCAGTGAATATCAATCACAAGTAGCTTTTTATTTAGGTATGGGAAACCATATTATTTCTTTTGTTTGTTTGTTTGTTTGTTTTTGCTATTTATTTCATTTACATTTCCAATGCTATCCCAAAAGCCCCCCACACATTTCCCCACCCACTCCCCAACCCATCCATTCACACTTCTTGGCCCTGGCATTCCCCTGTACTGAGGCAGATAAAGTTTGCACTACTAATGGGCCTCTCTTTCTACTGATGTCCTATTAGGCCATCTTCTGATACATATGCACCTAGAGACACGAGCTCCAGGGGGTACTGGTTAGTTCATATAGTTGTTCAACCTATAGGGTTGCAGATCCCTTTAGCCCCTTGGTTACTTTCTCTAACTCCTCCATTGGGGGCCCTGTGATCCATCCAATAGCTGACTGTGAGCATCTACTACTGTGTCTGTAGGCCTCAGCATAGTCTAACAGGAGACAGGTATATCTGGGTCCTTTAAACAAAATCTTGCTAGTGTATGCAATGGTGTCAAGTGTTTGGAGGCTAATTATGGGATGGATCCCCAGATATGGCAGACTTAGATGGTCCATCCTTTCATCTCAGCTCTAAACTGTCTCTGTAACTCCTTCCATGGGTGTTTTGTTCCAAATTCTAAAAAGGAGCAAAGTGTCCACACTTTGGTCTTCGTTCTTCTTGAGTTTCATGTGTTTAGCAAATTGTATCTTATATATTGGCTATCCTAAATTTCTGGACTAATGTCCACTTATCAGTGAGTACATATTGTGTGAGTTCTTTTGTGATTGGGTTACCTCACTCAGGATGATGCCCTCCAGGTCCATCCATTTGCCTAGTAATTTCATAAATTCATTTTTTAAATAGCTGAGTAGTAATCCATTGTGTAAATGTATCACATTTTCTGTATCCATTCCTCTGTTGAGGGGCATCCAGGAGAGGTATTGTGGGATCCTCAGGTAGTACTATGTCCAAATTTCTGAGGAACTGCCAGAGTGATATCCAGAGTGGTTCGTTCAAGCTTGCAATCCCACCAACAATGGAGGAGTGTTCCTCTTTCTCCACATCCTCACCAGCAACTGCTCTCACCTGAATTTTGGATCTAAGCCATTCTGATTGGTGTGAGGTGAAATCACAGGGTTGTTTTGATTTGCATTTCCCTGATGATTAAAGATGTTGAACATTTTTTCAAATGCTTCTCAGCCATTAGGTATTCCTCAGGTGAGAATTCTTTGTTCAGATCTGAGCCCCATTTTTTAATGGTGTTAGTAGATTTTCTGGAGTCCACCTTCTTGAGTTGTTTATATATATTGGATATTAGTCCCCTATCTGATTTAGGATAGGTAAAGATCCTTTCCCAATCTGTTAGTGGTCTTTTTGTCTTATTGACAGTGTCTTTTGCCTTGCAGAAGCTTTGTAATTTTATGAGGTCCCATTTGTTGATTCTTGATCTTACAACACAAGACATTGCTGTTCTATTCAGGAAATTTTCCCCTGTACCCATATCTTCGAGGATTTTCCCTACTTTCTCCTCTATAAGTTTCAGTTTCTCTGGTTTTATGTGGTGTTCCTTAATCCGCTTAGATTTGACTTTAGTACAAGGAGATAGGAATGGATCAATTTGCATTCTTCTACATGATAACCACCAGTTGTGCCAGCACCATTTGTTGAAAATGCTGTCTTTTTTCCAGTGGATAGTTTTAGCTCCTTTGTCAATGATCAAGTGACCATAGCTGTGTGGGTTCATCTATAGGTCTTCAATTCTATTCCATTGGTCTACTTGTCTGTTGCTATACCAGCACCATGCAGTTTTTATCACAATTTCTCTGTAGTACAGCTTTAGGTCAGGCATGGTGATTCCACCAGAGGTTCTTTTATCCTTGAGAAGAGTTTTTGCTATCCTAGGTTTTTTGTTATTCCAGATTAATCTGCCGATTGCCCTCTCTAATTCATTGAAGAATTGAGTTGGAATTTGTATGGGGATTGTATTGAATCTGTAGATTGCTTTTGGTAAGATAGCCATTTTTACCATATTGATCCTGCCAATCCATGAGCATGGGAGATCTTTCCATCTTCTGAGATCTTTAATTTCTTTGTTCAGAGATTTGAAGTTGTTATCATACAGACCTTTCACTTCCTTAGTGAGTCACACCAAGGTATTTTATATTATTTGTGAGTATTGAGAAGGGTGTTGTTTCCGTAATTTCTTTCTCAGCCTATTTATCCTTTGTGTACAGAAAGGCCATTGACTTGTTTCAGTTAATTTTATATCCAGCTATTTCAACAAAGCTGTTTATCAGGCTTTGGAGTTCTCTGGTGACATTTTTAGGGTCACTTATATATACTATCATATCATCTGCAAGGAGTGATATTTTGACTTCTTACTTTCCAATTTGAATCCCCTTGATTTCCTTTTGTTGTCGAATTGCTCTATCTAGGACTTAAAGTACATTGTTGAATATGTAGGGAGAAAGTGGGCAGCCTTGTCTAGTCCCTGATTTTAGTGGAATTGCTTCCAGCTTCTCACCATTTACTTTGATGTTCGCTATTAGTTTGCTGTAGATTGCTTTTATAATGTTTAGGTAAGGGCCTTGAATTTCTGATCTTTCCAAGACTTTTATCATGCATGGGTGTTGCATTTTGTCAAATGCTTTCTCTGTATCTACATGCAGTTTTTGTCTTTGATTTTGTTTATATAATGGATTAGGTTGATGAATTTCCTTATATTGAACCATCCCTGCATCCCTGGAATGAAACCTACTTGGTCAGGATGGATGATTGTTTTGATGTGTTATTGGATTCGGTTAGAGAGAACTTTATTGAGAATTTTTGCATCGATATTCATAAGGAAAATTTGTCTGAAGTTCTCTATCTTTATTGGGTCTTTTTGTGGTTTAGGTATCAGAGTAATTGTGGCTTCATAGAATGAGTTGGGTAGAGTACCTTCTGCTTCTATTTTGTTGAATAGTTTGTGAAGAACTGGGATTAGATCTTCTTTGAAGGTCTGATAGAACTCTGCACTAAACCCATCTGGTCCTGGGCTTCTTTTAGTTGGGAGACTATTAATGACTACTTCTATTTCTTTAGGGGATATAGTACTGTTTAGATCATTAATCTGATCTTGATTTAACCTTGGTACCTGGTATCTGTCTAGAAGCTTGTCCATTTCATCCAGGTTCTCCAATTTTGTTCTGTATAGTCTTTTGAAGAAGGATCTGATGGTCTTTTGGATTTCTTCAGGATCTGTTGTTCTGTCTCCCTTTTCATTTCTGATTTTTTTTTTTTAATTAGGACGATATTGAGTCTATTAGACTCTAGTGAGTTTGGCTAAGGGTTTATCTATCTTGTTGATTTTCTCAAAAAACCAGCTCCTCCTTTGGTTGATTCTTTGAATTGTTCTTATTTCCACTTGGTTAATTTCGTGCCTGAGTTTGATTATTTCCTGCCATGTACTCTGCTTGGGTGAATTTTCTTCCTTTTTTTCTAGACCTTTTAGGTGTGTTGTCAAGCTGCTAGTGTGTGCTCTCTCTAGTTTCTTTTTGGAGGCACTCAAGGCTCTGATATTTCCTTTTAGAAATGCTTTCATTGTGTCTCATAAGTTTGGGTATGTTGTGGCTTCATTTTCATTAAACTCTAAAAAGTCCTTAACTTGTTCTTTATTCCTTCCTTGACCAAGGTATCATTGAGAAGAGTGTTGTTTAGTTTCCTCGTGAATGTTGGATTTCCCTTATTTATGTTGTTATTGAAGATCAGCCTTAGTCCAGGGTAGGCTGATAGGATGCATGGGACAATTTCAATATTCTTGGATTTGTTGAGGCTTGTTTTCTGACCAATTATGTGGTCAACTTTGGAGAAGGTACCATGAGGTACTGAGAAGAAGGGATATTCTTTTGTTTTAGGATAAAATGTCCTATAGATATCTGTAAGATCCATTTGTTTCATAACTACTGTTAATTTCACTGTGTCCCTGTTTAGTTTCTGTTTCTATGATCTGTCCATTGGTGAAAGTGGTGTGTTGAAGTCTCCCACTATTATTGTGTGAGGTGCAATATGTACTTTGAGCTTTACTAAAGTTTCTTTAATGAATGTGGATGCCCTTGTATTTAGAGCATAGATATTCAGAATTGAGAGTTCTTCTTGGAAGAGTTTACCTTTGATGAGTATGAAGTGCCCCTCTTTGTCTTTTTTGATGACTTTGGGTTGGAAGTCAATTTTATCAGATATTAGAATGGCTACTCCAGCTTGTTTCTTCAGACAATTTGCTTGGAAAATTGTTTTCCAGCCTTTGATTCTGAGGTAGTGTCTGTCTTTTTCCCTGAGATGGGTTTCCTGTAAGCAGCAAAATGTTGGGTCCTGTTTGTATAGCCAGTCTGCCAGTCTATGTCTTCTTATTTGAGAGATAAGTCCATTGATATTAAGAGATATTAAGGAAAAGTAATTGTTGCTTCCTATTATTTTTGATGTTAACATTGGCAGTCTGTTCTTGTGGCTGTCTTCTTTTAGGTTAGTTGAAGGATTACAATCTTGTTTTTTCTAGGACATTGTTTCCGTCCTTGTATTGGTTTTTTTCTGTTATTATCCTTTGAAGGGCTGGATTCGTGGAAAGATAATGTGTGAATTTGTTTCAGTCGTGGAATTCTTTGGTTTCTCCATCTACAGTAATTGAAAGTTTGGCTGTGTATAGTAGCCTGGCCTGGCATTTGTGTTCTCTTAGTGTCTGTATAACATCTATCCAGGATCTTCTGGATTTTATAGTCTCTGGTGAAAAATCTGGTGTAATTCTGATAGGCTTGCCTTCATATGTTACTTTACTTTTTTCCCTTACTGCTTTTAATATTCGATCTTTATTTAGTGCATTTGTTGTTCTATTATGTGTTGGGAGGAATTTCTTTTCTGGTCCAGTCTATTTGTAGGCTTCTTGTATGTTCATGGGCATCTCTTTCTTTAAATTTGGGAAGTTTTCTTCTATAATTTTGTTGAAGATATTTGCTGGCCCTTTGAATTGAAAATCTCCATTCTCATCTACTCCTATTATCCATAGGTTTGGTCTTCTCATTGTGTCCTGGATTTCCTGGATGTTTTGAGTTTGGATCTTTTTGCATTTTGCATTTTCTTTGATTGTTGTGCTGATGTTCTCTATGGAATCTTCTCCCCCTGAGATTCTCTCTTGCATCTCTTGTATTCTGTTGCTGATGCTCGTATCTATGGTTCCAGATTTCTTTCCTAGGTTTTCTATCTCCAGCGTTGCCTCACTTTGTGTTTTCTTTATTGTATCTACTTCCCTTTTTAGGTCTAGTATGGTTTTGTTCATTTCCGTCACCTGTTTGGATGTGTTTTTCTGTTTTTCTATAAGGATTTGCAACTCTTAACAGTGTTCTGCTGTATTTCTTTAAGTGAGTTATTAAAAACCTTCTTGATGTCTTCTACCATCATCATGAGATATGCCTTTAAATCCGGGTCTAGGTTTTCAGGTGTGTTGGCGTGCCCTGGACTTGCTGAATTGCAAGTACTGGGTTTGATGATGGTGAGTGAACTTGGTTTTTGTTAGTAAGATTATTATGTCTGCCTTTCACCATCTGGTAAACTCTGGAGTCAGTTGTTATAGTTGTTTCTGGTTAGAGCTTTTTCCTCTCATGATTCTATTATTCTCTACCAGCAGACTGGAGAAACTAGCTCTCTCCTGAGTTTCAGTTGTCAGAGCACTCTCTGCAGGCAGGCTCTCCTCTTTCAGGGAAGATGCACAGATATCTGACGTTCAGACTTGCCTCCTGGTAGAAGATGAAGGCTGGAAACAGGACCTATTCCAGAAGCTGTTAGCTTCTGTAGTCCACACTCTCACCTGTGCAGAGTAGTCTCCGTGGAGTCCGGGATCAAAGATGTGTCTGGCAGATGCTCAGGCAAAGCCCTCCCAGGCTGTGCAGACACCTATCCTCTGTGCAGAGTAGTCTCTGTGGAGTCAGGGGTCCAAGATGTCTCCTGCAGATGCTCAGGCAAAGCCCTCCCAGGCCGGGCAGACACCTATCCTCTTGCAGGGAAGGTGCCCAGATGTCTGTGCAGAGTAGTCTCAGTGGAGTCCGGGATCCAAGATGTCTCCCACAAATCCCATATTATTTCTTAATTTACTATTGATTTATATTGATGAGGACCAGTCCTTCTAACTCTTCAATATTTTGATAATCAGTGGTTTTCTCTTTATATCCCAATGCTTAGAGATTTAAGATACTGATAATTTGAAATTTTTGCCAGTTGCTATGACATGAAAGGAAGTGACTTGAGAGCTTGATATTTCAATGCTTTCTGTGCAGTTGTATTTGTCTAAGAGAATGATGAGAGGTGAAAGAAATCCTTTTCTTCATGCCTATTACAGTGCTCTCTTGTACAAACTAGTACATATCCTAACATACTCAGTCTGTATGGGGTCACTGTTCCTTTAACAAAGGTAGATTGTGAGTAATCAGTGAGAAACTTCACCATAAAATGTAGGATGTATTCTAGATTTCTAACTGCACTTCTTAATAATCTTTTGAAAAATGAAATTTGAGTCTTCCCTCCTTGTGCTAGAGTAGATGAATATATCTGCATGTGATGCCACTATATGTGGCATTTGAAGATGAATGGCAGGAAATCCAGGATGAGCTGGTTGGAATTGCTAACCTTTAGAACTCAGTGGCTGTGATGTAGAACACTTTGGAAGATCAGTGTTTTAGTAACCATTTTATCAATAAACCTGCCATAAATATTAATGAACTAATAATATGCATAATTGTTTGTCATTAGTTTGTTAAATTGAATATTATGAAACTCTTATGATGTTATCTAAAATGTCTATAACTATATAACTATATATATAGTTATATATACATATATATATATATATATATATATTACACAAAATTCACGGAAAAAGCAAGCATATTACTGAATCCTCATTTCTCTTTAACATGGTTTTTTTGTGTAGCAACACTATCTAGTTGATATGTGCATCACACCTATGTAAAATTCTCTTTAAAACAAAATAACACAACAGAAAATGCATGTTGAGGTATAGTTCTATTAACTCAACTCAATTTTAGCCAATCAAAACTTGCAGAGGTTATGGTAGAAGAACTATAAATATATATATATATTCCAATTATGATCATCACAGGGGATTACTTATCCCACTGTTTATTTTTTCAAAACTCATAAAGGAACAGTTCATATATTTGCAAGATAAGGAGTGTAACTCCACTAGAGTCCAATAAAATGTATGTTTTTATTGGAGTGCATTATTAGCAATTAAGTTAATGATTCAAAATTGATAGAGCATTGTCTATTTAAGTAATATACAAAACCAAACATAGCGTTTACTTCTTAAACATTAATTCAGAAAAATAATTCCCATCCACTATAGTTATTTGCCCTTGTTGTCCTAAGAATAAAATATGGTAATTTTGTTTTGTATTAAGACTCTATTCTATATACACTCCAATCAGAATTTACACATTTTCTAGTATCTTTAAAGTTAATTTAAATTAAATATGTAAAGCATTGTTTGTCTGCAATCAATGAATTAATACAACCTACTTAATAATATGTAGATTTTATAAGATCTTTTCTCTTATTAGTTTCATTTTTACTATGCTCAGCAATAGTACTGTGAATTTGCATTCCAAAAAGATATTTTCAAATGGTACTATGGATTTAACTTGAAACATAAAAGCCAAGAAATTCAAAGTTAAATTCATATTAGATTTTGTTATAATCCACATTAAAATGGCTATTTTTAAATATGTGCATAATTTTCATTTCTAATGCTCTCTAATAAGGTCTGCCTTGGTGCTCAAAGGGAAAGAATAAATACTTTAAGACTTAAGTTTTTAGGGAACTTGAAGACTCTTTCAAGCTGTTAACTCTCTGTGCTTCACTAACTTTAAACTAAATTATGTATAAATGAACTGTTATTTCAGTCAGTAATATTCAAACTATTTCTACTATATATGGTTCTCAGTACTAGAGATAGACCATCATGATGACCTGGTAAAAAGATTTCTACACTATGGTGAAGAAGAAAAGCATTATGACCTTCAAAGTTGACATCTGTTGTTAAATACTTGGTAAGAGCTGCTTTTCCTTATCAGAACAGGAGAACAATAGACGATTAAGTGTAAGAACCTGGGGATGGGTTTTTAGAACTTTCTTGAGAAACAAAAGAATAAAGAAGCAAGCAACAAAAACAGCAACATAAAAACTAATTGTCTGCCAGAATTAAAATATAGAACATTTATAAGCATACGCCATATACCTCTACACTAGGAGACTGCAGATGAAACCACTTTGCAGATTTTGGTACCTCACTCCTATTTTCAGAAAGTTGATTCTCACACACTTTCATTAGCTTTCTTAGGGACTATAGAGGCTTCTTCTATATTCTGACCTCTGACTCTACTATTTTTATTAAAACACCAACAATTGCATACATTGTGTTTTGATCATATTCACTTTCCCATTGCCCAATGCATCACAGATCCACCTATTTCCCTTTCTTCTCAAATTTGTGTTATCACTTTTTCCCCTATTCATTTATTTACTTTTTCATCAAGATCATTTTGATAAATATCTTTGTCTCATGATTTTTTATGGAAGAACAATTGATTGATTCAAGACTACACTCTTTATTTATAAAATTATTCTTTATTTTAATAGGCAATGGTGTAGAAATCATAATGATTTCACTTCAGGACACAAGGGAGAATGTAAATGACCCAATTTTCACACTATAATAACAGCTTGTTCTGCCACATCCAGAAGATACAGCTTCCTTAAAGTCACTCACTGCCAGTGAATCTTGTTCTATTCCTGCCTACACTTTCACAGTTAAAATTCAATCATTTTTTATTAGTTATTTTATTTATTTATATAATTTCAAATGTCAACCCCCTTCCTGGTTTCCCCTCCTCAAAGCTCCTATCCCACTCACTTCCACCTGCTTCTATGAGGATGCTCCTCTCCCACCCACTCATTCCTACCTCAACAACCTACCATCCTGCTACACTGGGGCATCAAGTCTTCATAGGACCAATGGCCTCCTCTACCATTGATGCCAGATAAAGACATTCTCTGCTATATATGCCATGGGTTCCTCCATGTTTAATCTTTGGTTAGTAGCTTAAGAAATAGACTATTAGAGAGAACTGACCATTCTTCTTCTAGCAGTTAAGAATCCTCAGTATCTCACTAGTCAAGGAGAAAGCTCCATGCCCAAGTCATGCTCTTTATGATGAGATTTAGTCTGGCTTGGCCCTGCACATAGCATGTGCCTGTTGTCTTATTTGCTATGAGTTCATTTATGCAGTTGTCCTACCATGCCCAGAGGACACTGTTTCCTTACAGTTACTCACTGCCAGTGGATCTTGTTCTTTTCATGCCTGCACTTTCACAATGATCCTTGTGTTTTTAGAGGATGGAGTAATGTGTGTATGTTCCATTCAGGGCAGAACATTTTGTAGTCTTTTGTTTTCTGCATGTTGCCCAGACATGCATCTCTATGGTGATCATCTGCTGATAACAAAGTTGTCTGATGAGGGATTGAGGTGTCTTAATCTATGGATATAAATGTAGGATCTAGTTTGATATTATTCTCATTTAGCACAATAATAGTAGTAGGTTCTTTACTAGGGTATCTGATCTATCTAGTCATTGGTTCTTGAACTAGTAATGGTGTCATGTATGACTTTTGTACTTTGGAGTGAACCTTGAATCTGACAGGAAAGTAGCTGGGTTTTTTTGGGTTTACTTTGTTTTGATTTTTCAAGTACATTCAAGCTACTGTTTCACCAGTGGGCATGTCTTGTTATGCCAAACCTTACTGTAGTTAACAGAATTCAGGGGTTGATAAGACTAATGATTACCATTTCTGCTCTATGAAAATTAGCCTTTATGGTGAATCTTCCAGATCAATATCTTATTTATTTATTTATTTATTTATTTATTTATTTATTTATTTATTGTTACCTTATACAATACATGGTGTCATATCAATCAATTCATTAAGAATGAGATACAGACCACTGGAAATAGCCTGGTAGGTTTTGGTGTCTGTAGAATGCTCCCAGCCCATAATTAAAAACAAAGTAGCCCACTCATCAGATTAGGTTTTCTATTTGTTATTTGTTTGTGTCTAGTTAGTCCATCAAGGGGAACTCTGTATATATATATATATATATATATATATATATATATATATATACACACACACACAAAGATATGTTTTGAGAAGCATCTACAATAGTAGGTTATCATATAAGTTTGTATAAGTAAGTCACACCTTTCCTCTTTCCATGTACTCTTGCACCTCAATTTACCCCTTACTGTTCCATAATCCCCTCCCTTTTAAAGATTTATTTTATATATGTGAGTGCACGTTTGTTGTCTTTTTTTTCTTTCAATTTCTTATTAGATATTTTCTTCATTTATATTTCAAATGCTATCCTGAAAGAACCCTATATGCTCCACCACCCTGCTCCCCTACCTCCCCACTCCCACCTCTTGGCCCTGACCTTCCCCTGTACTGGGGCATTTAAAGTTTGTAAGACCTAGGGGCTTCTCTTCCCAGTTATGGCCGGCTAAGCCATCTTCAGCTACATATGCAGCTAGAGACACTAGCTCTGGGGGTACTGATTAGTTCATATTGTTGTTTCACTTAAAGGGTTGCAGATCCCTTCAGCTCTTCCGTACTTTCTCTAGCTCCTCCACTAGGGGCCCTGTGTCCTATCCTATAGATGACTGTGAGCATCCACTTCTGTATTTGCCAGGCACTGGCATAGCCTCACACGAGACAGCTATATCAGGGTCCTTTCAGCAAAATCTTGCTGGCATGTGCGATAGTGTCTGTGTTTGGTGGCTGATTATGGGATGGATCCCTGGGTGGGGTAGTCTCTGGATGATCCATCCTTTCATCTTAGCTCCAAACTTTGTCTCTGTAACTCCTTTCATGGGTATTCTGCTCCCTATTCTAAGGAGGAATCAAGTATCCACGCGTCCGTTGGTCTTCCTTCTTGATTTTCTTGTGTTTTACAAATTTTATCTTGGGTATTCTAAGTTTCTGGGCTAATATCCACTTCTCAGTGGGTCCATATCAAATGATTTCTTTTGTGATTGGGTTACCTCACTCAGGATGATATCCTCCAGATACATCCATTTGCCCAAGAATTTCATAAATTCATTGTTTTCAATAGCTGAGTAGTACTCCATTGTGTAAATGTACTACATTTTCTGTATCCATTCCTCTGTTGAGGGACATCTGGATTCTTTCTAGGTTCTGGCTATTATAAATAAGGCTGCTATGAACATAGTGGCACATGTATCCTTATTACCAGTTGGAACATCTTCTGGGTATATGCCCATGAGAGGTATTGCTGGATCTTCCGGTAGTACTATGTCCAATTTTCTGAGGAACCGCCAGACTGATTTCCAGAGTGGTTGTACCAGCAATGGAAGAGTGTTCCTCTTCAGACACACCAGAATAGGGTGTCAGATCCCATTAAAGATGGTTGTGAGCCACCATGTGGCTGCTGGAAATTGAACTCAGGACATCTGGAAGAGAAGTCAGTGCTCTCAACTGCTGGGCCATCTCTCCAGTCTCCATAATTTCCTATTATCCTTCATACCAATATATTCTCTCTTTTCCTTTTGAAATCTATTGTCCATGATTATTTATATATTCCCAATATACAGGGAATGGAAACTTCTAAGATATTCATCACTTGATAAATGACTAATGAAAATGTTTTATATTTATGTAATATATAATATTACATGTAATATATTCTGCTTTTTTTGTTATCCTCTTCTACATATGCAGCTGGAGCCATGGGTTGCTCCATGTGTACTCCTTGGTTGGTGGCTTAGTCCCTCAGAGCTCTGGAGTGTCTGCTTGGTTGATATTATTGTTCTTCCTATGAGGTTGCAAACCTGTCCAGCTCCTTCAGTCCTTCATCTAACTTCTCTATTGGGGACCCCAGGCTCAGTCCAATAGTTGACTTCAAGCATCTGCATCTGTGTTTGTATGGCTCTGGTTGAGCCTCTCAGTAGATAGCTATATCAGGCTCACTTCAGCAAGCATTTCTTGGCATCCACAATAGTGTCTGGGTTTGGTGACTATATACAGGATGGATCTCCACTATGGGCAGTCTCTAGATGGCCTTTTCTTCAGTTTCTACTCTACACTTCACCTCTGTATTTGTTTCTGTGCATATTTTGTTCCCCTTTCTCAGAAGGACTGAAGCACCCACACTTTGTTCTTCCTTCTTCTTGAGCATTATGCGATCTATGAATTGTATCTTGGGTATTCGGAGCTAAATTACATTTTCATACAATATATTTGACCTTTTTCCTTCATTTAATCTCTTCTGAGTTTGCTCTAAATCTCTGTTAACTCAACTTCATGTATCTCTCTCTATACACACACACACACACACACAAAATTTTTATTAGTAATTCAGCAGTTAAAGTACATCTCAAAAGTTTCCATTCCCCAGGATACTCAGGATACTGGGTATATAGTAGGAATAAATGTGAATAGCCTCTAGTTATATGCAGAGTCCTTTGGATTTACATCAACAGTAGTATGGGTGCATCACATGGCAGGCTTGTTTTCAGCATTTTTGATGAACCTCTAAATTGATTTCTATAGCTACACATTTGGAACAGCTTTCTTAGAATATTTAATTAAGAAACCTTTCTAACTAAATATATTTATGACAGTTTGATATATAAATATTCCCCATTTTTTTCAGATTTTGTAGTCTATGCATTCCTTTTTCAATAACCATGGACCTATTCTATCCCAGTCTCCTAAAATACCAAGGAACAGTCTCATCATCTCAACCTTTTCTTAACAACTCTCTTTCATTTGAACAGAGTATGGGTCAATTTCTTGCCTCTTCTTTGTCTCCAAGGAAGTATTTTCGTTTAATTTCAGCTGATACATTTATTATCTTGTCATTTCTAATTTATAATTTCCCAAGGGGATGAGGATGACTAAATAAACTCAATAATGAGAGAAGCATACTATTATTTCATAACACATGCCTTCATTATTTAGTGCAATAGCAAAGTAAGCATTTTTAATGGAAATAAAAACTGTTATACAAACTATGCAAAACTTTATAACATCTTACAAATCTATACTGAAAAATACATTATTTTTCATCTTTATGTTAAATATGGCTGGCATATTCCCAAACACACTACAGCTGTTATTATTTTTGTCACTTTTCTCTAATGAGTAATGATTATTCATAGTAAGGATATTCAACATCATGTCCCCATTATATAGGAAGGAATTGATAGAGCAGACAATATGACTCAAATGGACTTAACAGATATCTCAGAATATTTCACTCAAAAACAATTGAATATGCCTTATTCTCAGCACCTCATGGAACTGTCTACAAAACTGAGGGTATACTTATCACAAAACTAATTCTCAATAGAGTCAAGAAAATTGAAATAACCCTCTGTATTCTGTCAGAACATCATGCATCAAACTGGATTTCAACAACAATAGACACAATAGAAAACCAACAAACTCATGGAAATTGAACAACTCTTTTGTGAATGATCACTGGGTCAAGGTAGAAATAAATTAAAGACTTCCTAGCATTCAATGAAAATGAAGGCACAATAAAACCAATCTTATAGTAAACAGAGAAAGCAGTACTAAGTGTAAAGTTCAGAGCACTAAGTGCCTCCAGAAAGAAATTAAAGAGAGTCTTACCAACTTAATAGCTCAGCTTCAAAGCTCTTGAACAAAAAAAGCAAACACACCAAAGAGGAGTAAAGAGCAGGAAATAATCAAACTGAAGACTGAATTCAATGAAATAGTAACATAGAATTATACAAAGAATCAATGAAAGAAAGAGATGGTCTTTGTAGAAAATCAACAAGTTAGACCATTATTTAAACTAAATAAAAGAGATAAAGAAAATAATCAGATTAACAAAATTAGAAAATATTTTGGGACATAAGAGCAGACACTGAGAAAAATCTAATGAACTATCATGTTATACTTGAAAAACCTATACTCCAAGAATTTGGACTGTGCATTAGCAAATTCATTTTTTTTCAGTCCACATTCATCTTGATACTCAAACCAAAAAGACTCAACAAAATGCGAATTTCAGATAAACATTGATAGAAAACTCAGTAAAATACTCATAAGCCAAATCCAAGGACATCCCAAAGAACATCGTGATCAAGTTGGTTTTAACCCATAGATGTAAGGATGGATTAATATACAAAAATCTACCAATGTAACTCACCAAACACACATACACAAACACACACACACACACACACACACATACACACACACACACACATATATGAAAAAAAATCACATCATTTCATTAGATGCTGGAAAAGCATTTGACAAAATGTAACAAGATAAAAAGTTTGAAAAGAGCAGAGATACAGCTAACATACCTAAATTAATAAAGATAATATATAGCAAGTCACTACCCAACGTCCCATCAAATAGAGAGTAACTCAATGCAAGTCCACCAAAATCAGGAACAAGACAAAGCTGCCAACTGTCTTCATATCAATTTAGTATATAATACTTTACGTTCTAGATAGAGCAAAAAGACAACTAGAGGAGATCAAGTTGAATCAAATTAGAAATCATACACATACACTTACACATTCACACACACACACACACACTCACACTCACACAAACACATACACACAAATGAAAAAAAAAACATTTATATCACAAATGAAATAAGTGATATATCTCATGTATATATTGAAATATTGTCACATTAAAGTCTTGTGACTATCAAAAGTAATAAATATTCACCATATCCTATCAAACGAGTTCAAAACTTACATAACTCTTTGAGCATGCAGAAGTACCTCTGATGTGTACATCTAGTATTTACACATATCTTCGAGAATACATATACACAGTAAGATGCTAAATAGCAATAGCATAAATGCAATTCTCTCATTTTTCACAGTATGGCTACAATTGCATTTGCTTTTTTTTTTTTTAACAATTTTTGCACACAAATTTTATTTATTTCTAATACTTATACTTTCTACTATCACCTCTGGTTTTACTTAAGTGGAAATGTGAGTTTAAGAAAGTTAAGGGGAAAAAAAGATGCATTATGCACTGCCTCATGGTAATAAGTCATGGTAACACAGAAGAGAGTCTGTTGCAAAGACAGAAAATTTGGAAGAGCATTGACAGTCACAAAGAGGCTAATAGGCCAGCTGCATAGTGCAGAGCAACATTTCAGTAAGGCACTGCAAAGGAAAAAGCAAGATGTGGTCAAAGTGCAGCATTTGCTTTTTAAAAATAATTATCATATGCATAGTAAAACATTGTGTAATCTCACTTATAAATAACACCTAAAATTGATTAGGTTGTAAGCCTTGAGAATGGAATGGTCCCTACTTAATATTGATGTCCACAATATGTTGGGAGTTAAGGATCATTGTAAGTGAACAGTATTGTTTAGTTATATGGGAATAGAAACATCTGTCATATACTTGCACTGTAGAGTGATTCTAGAGTAAAATTATTTCAGATATATTTTCATGAGCTAGAAAAGAGGATTTTCAAAACTTAAACCACGAATATTATATAATCTGATATATAAAACATAGTTGTTTTTACTGTAAAATTATATAGTAAATACAAGTTTTAAAATATAATATTTGAATCCACAAATATGTACATCTTTTATAAGATGTATATTAGATAACTGAAAACATTTAAAATTTAAGAAGACAAATGCATATGATACATGAACATTGTGTTCAAGTAATTAAATTAAGAGTGTTATTTTAAGATAAATTTTGCAGTACAGAAATAAGTTGTTGGACATGTAGGTTGTTTCTACCTCTGGCTATCACAAATAAGGACGCTATGAACATAGTGGAACACGTGCCCCTTAGGCATGGTGGGATATCTTTTGAGTATATTCCCAAGAGTGGTATAGCTGGGTCTTTAGGTAGATCTATTTCCAATTTCCTGAGGAACCTCTAGATTTATTTCCAAAGTGGTTGTACCAGTTTGCAATCCCACCAGCAATGGAAGAATGTTCCTTTTTCTCCACATCCTCCACAACATGTGTTGTCACTTGAAGTTTTGATCTTAGCCATTCTTACTGGTGTAAGGTGGAATCTGAAACTCGTTTTGATTTGCATTTATCTGATCACTAAGGACTTTGAACTTTTTTTTAGGTGCTTTTCAGCCACTCAAGTTCCTCAGTTGTGAATGTTCGGGTTAATTCTATACCCCATTTTTTGATTGGGTTGGTTTTTTTTTTTTTTTTTTTTTTGGTGATTAGCTTCTTGAGCTCTTTATATATTTTGGATATTACCCCTCTATTCGATGTGGGATTAGTCAAGAATTTTTTTCCAATCTGTAGGTTGCTGATTTGTCTTATCGACTATGTCCTTTGCCTTACAGAAGCTTTCCAGTTTCGTGAGGTTCCATTTAGTAATTGTTGATCTTAGAGCAGGAGCCATTGGAGTTCTGTCTAGGAAATTTCCCCTTGTGCCAATGAGTTCAAGGCTCTTTCGCACTTTCTCTTCTATTAGATTCAGCATATCTGGTTTTATGTTGAGGTCCTTGATCCACTTGGATTTGAGGTTAGTACAAGTTGACAAATATGGCTTTATTTTCATTCTTCTACATACAGACAGCCAGTTAGACCAGCACCATTTATTGAAGATGCTTTCTTTTTTCCATTGTATATTTTTGGCGCCTTTGTCAACAGAAGAATGTATACAGAAAATGTGGTTCATTTACACAATGGAATGCTACTCATCTATTAAGAACAAGTACATCCTGACTTTTCAAATGGATGGAACTAGAAAATGTCATCCTGAGTGAGGTAACTCAGACCCAAAAGGGCATGCACGATATGTACTTACTGATAAGTGACTATTAGCTCAAAACAAATGAACTAACTAATTAACAAAACTCTTACAGAATACACAAGATAGATTCCACAGAATTCAAAAGGCTCAACAAGCTGAAGTGCCCAAGTGAGGATGCCTCAGTTCTACTTGGGAGTAAGAAGAGAACAATCACAAGTGGAGAGGGAGGAAAGGACTTGGGAGGGAAAGTGGATGGGGTTGGGAGACTAGTTGGGGGAGGAACCTGATCTGGTATTGGGTGAGGGAAAAGGACTGAAGTTCTTAGGGCCAGCAGAAAGAATGGAAACAGGCAACATCAGGAAATAGGAGGTTGATGGGAACCCCCAGAATGCACCAGAGACCTGGGAGGTGAGAGACTATGGAATCAAAGGGAGGGACCTCTGATGAAATGTCCAAGAATATAGAGAGGAAACTTATAATGACCACCTCTAACAGAAAGACAGAACATCAAGTGAATGATGGGGTTGCCATCCCACAGTCACACCTCTGACCCATAATTGTTTCTCTCTGGAAGAATTACAGGGATGGAAATGGAGAGGAGCCTGAGGAAAAGAAGGTCCTGTTATGGGCCCAAAGTGAAATCTAGCTTAAGGGTAGGTCCCAAAGCTTGACACTCTTACTGAGGCTATTGAGTACTAACAAAATAAGATCTATCATGACTGCCCTTTAAAGACCCAATAAGCAACTGAGTCAGATGCAGATATTTGTACCCAACCAATTAACAGAAGCTGCTGACCCCTTTTGAATTAGGGAAGGCTGAAAGAACCTGAGAAGAGGAGTTCCTGTAGGAGAACCAGGAGTCTTAATTAATCTGGACCCCCAAGATTTTTCAAACACTGGGCCAGCAAACAGAGAACATATACCAGCTGATATGAGGCCCCCAACACACATACAGTAGAGGACTTTTGGCTCTCTGTTAATTCGGAGATGATGTAGCTAACCCTCAAGAGGCCCTAGGAAATTTAGAGGTTATGTGGGGTGGAGGGTGAGGGCATCCACGTGGAGACTGGGTGGGGTAGGGAGGAGGTGTTGTGGGGCAGTTTGAGGGTAGATGGGGGCAGGGAATGGAATATGGAGTGTAAAAAATGAATTACAAATAAAATTAAATTGAAAAAAAAGAAATAAGTTGTTGTCCTGAATTGGATTTTTAATACATCATTTGGAAAATATTACATTCTTTGGATTTTTTCACTTAAGTTGTATTCATATTAGCAGCATATCTTAAATATTGAATTTTTTCTGATACCTAGTATTACCTTATGATTTAGTTATATTTTATTATCTGAAAAAATTTACAATAATATCACAAATATAATTATGGTATTATATTAATAATTCCATTAAAATTCAATAATAAAACCAGAATATAATAGATATAAAAATAATTTAGATTATTCATAAGGATATATTTTAAACATTTAGATTTGTTTAAAACTCATAGTTGTAGCTAAAATAGAAAGTGTATGAATTTTTGAAATTCATTACTATTATCTTTTAATACCCGTATTAAAATTAAGTGTCTTTCATATAACTATGTATATATATGTGTCTTTCATATAACTATGTATATATATGAATATAAAAACATACTTACTATTGAATATCTTGTGTTCCTTTTCAAAAGCCAAAACAATGCAAGGATATATATTACTGTATTTTTTTAAAAGGCAAATGAAGAAAGAACCTAAGTCTCTCCAAGTTGAAAGCCTAAATAAAATAAAAAGTCAATCCAAACAAGTATCCTATATCCATTCAACTATAACATGACTATGGCCCTGAAAACTTCTGCTGAATCAACTCTATTTAAATGAAATATTGCTGCAAGCACACAGTAGAAGGCTGTGTCTCTTCCTCTGCATGCTAAACTAAGCCTTTATGATTTGTACAAAGAAAACTCCCAGAACATTAAAGAAAGTAGAAACTCTTATTATTCAAGAAGTTAGACTGAAGAAATGTGATGACTCTGACTTCAGTAAAAATGCGAGTTTTTTTTCCAAACCATGGACTCATTTTTATTAGGCACTGCACAGTTTTATGGTAATTGCCAGTACAGCATAGGCAAGGAGATCTGAGCTATGGCTTAATATAAGTTTTATTATTTTCTATGGAAAAGAGAAGCAAGTGTACCTCATCTCAAAGACCTATATAACTTATCTAACTCTGTTCACTCTATGCAAAAGACTTAAAAGTATAATGTTTTATAAATATTCAGTATTAAACTACATGCTGTATTAATATAATCATTTAATTTCTGTATGGTAAGCCTTAAAATGTTTCATCATCAAATTTTATATATCTTTAAAGTTTTAATTCCATACTCTCCTAACTTTTAAGCCATATATTCCATGGAATCTTACACCTGTTCTTACAAAAAAATCCCGTTCCTTAAAAATTCTTTTCAATATAGATCCCTTGAATCAATTCCTATTGAACACTCCAAATGAACAATTCTCATGTCTTGCTCCCTAAAAATTTTTCTTTTTAAAATTGTATTTACCTATACAGAAGTTACATAAATACCTTTAAAATTAGGGAGTGTGATTTTTGAATAACAAGTTTTTTTTTTTCTGTAACTCTATGTCTGTCAGTCACATGTTAAGTAGTATCCTGAATGTGCAACTTAGGTTAGTAACAGAGTCTTCTTTGTTTTGGTGCTATTTGAGTGATATCACAATAGATGAGCATAAGGAGTGGCATACCAGGCGTGTCGTGACACTGTGTTCTGGTACATAAATACACAGTTACTCATATTTTATAATAGATAGCGTGTTTTAATTTAACTTCACTGAGAAATCATGGTGAATTTAAAGAAGGGAAATGTAAAGAAATTTAAAGGAAGGAAAGTTATGTAGGAGGGTTTGGAGGAGTCAAGGAAGTGATATGTTGTAATTATAATCTCAAATATAAATCAGTAACCAATTTAAAATGAGATAAGTCATATAATATAAATCAATCTCCTTAGGAAAAAAAAACACTTCACAACAATTAAGGAAAACACAGTTGACAGTATTAGTCATTATCATTAAAATAAAATCCATTTATGATAATACTGCCATAATGTCTTTAAGAAACAAAGTTGATAATTGTAAATACTAGCTAGCAAAGGGTTTAACGCTGTGGTACCATCTGGTGTTGCTTATAGTAACCTCAAATCAGATGTATGATTTGAAAATTGTAAGTATCTTATAAATTATAAGCCTTTCCTTATTAATTAGCCTTTATGTTTTTTTCTCTTAATTTACTTTAGACCCAAAATATATGTCCATGTAAATATTTGTATTTGTATTCATAATAGCTTTATTCAAAATGATCATAAATTGCAAATCTTAAGCTTTCCTGAATTGTCATACAGATAAGCACACTTGAACATGTGTACACATGATTGAATATTACATAGCAATATCATAGGAAAGGAGCTACTGAAACTGTGCAAATCATGATAGATTATAAAATAACCACAGGTCGCCAACCCAGTGTCCACTACAATGATGGGCCTTAACCTATGAGAGAACAGTACTTAACCAATGCATGGATTGACTTGTATGATTCCTAGTCATGTACAAAATATAATTATGATTTGTTCTCAGTGACAGTTTAAAAATTTAAAGAATAGTGTGAGAGAATGTTTGAGACTGTTTGAGTGGAGGGGCAATGCTAAGTGCAGAAGTCCTATGTAGATGTTTGTGATGCTACACTCACAGTTGCAGAGCTAAACACACGATAAACTGGGTTATATTTAGATGTCTATGGCTGTTTGTGAACTTTGTTTTCATAATCTTACTGTCCAAAATGCAATACTACTTTATCTTACGTTATTAAAAACAAATGAACTTGTGATTCTTCTTTTCCTCAAATGATGTCCCAGTGTTTCCTCTTATTATTCATATTCACTCTTTGATGATTTCTTATGCCCTCTACCATCCAAGATGGGGAATTGACAATTTAAGTGAGATTACTATTTTACTAAATTATCATGTGCATTGACATATGAATATTTAATATATACATATTTGCAGGATAGAGATTAAGATAGAGTGAATTTAATTTTAAGATAAATGTAAGAAGCAGTCTGCATGCTATGTCTTTCCAGATACAGGTGTTTGTGGTAATAACAGCCAAGGGATGTTTTTTCTACTTTGTTTCATTTTGTAGAATAAAAACTTGGCCAAAGATGAAAATTGTCACCGGTCTCTGAGATGCTGTGTTTTACTATGAAAATTTTATCAGCTTCGTACAGTTAATTATCTACCAGATTTCAAGCATCACGTTATATAATTCAATAGTAACCGAGTCTGCCACCAGATTTTCTTTTCAATCAGTATTTAGTTGAAAATACTTTTACATGTGAAACTCAGTTTAGGATTTAAAAGATATTTGTCCAATAATATAGGCTCAAAAATTATAGCTAAAACCTTTAAAATTCTTATTTTATGTATGTTCTCATAAAGATTTTAAGATTTGATTAAATAGAATTCATTTTACATTACTGTGTATAAATTTATTTTAAAATGCATTATTCATCATAGGCAAACACTATTCACAGTGTTTTATTTCTCAGCAAGATATTTTTGACTATTCTATGTGATGAACAATTTTATATGTTTGATCAAAGTTGTGGAAAATAGTTTTCAACTTTTTATATTTGGCATACAATTATTATTATTTATTTTGTAAATTCATTTAGATATTCAATTTATTTATATTATCAGTGCCCCTTCCTTCCCAGTACCCACCCTGGGTATCACATGACACCCTCTCAGGGCACATCAAGTCATTTTAGGACTAGGCACATTCTTTCCCATTTAGGCTAAAACAGGCAGCCCAGTTAGAGAAAATGGCATCGACAAGCAGGCACCAGAACCAGGGACAGACTCTGATATAGTTGTGGGGAGACCTTCATGAATAAGCTGCTCATCTGCTACATATGTGTGTGAGGAGAGGGAGCAGGGAGCTAAGTCCATCCTTGTATTTTCTTTTGTTGTTGATTCAGTCTCTGGGTGCCCAAGGGTCCAGGTTAGTTGACTATGTTGGTTCCTGTCTTCTTTGGGTCCCTCATTTCTTCCCCTAACTCTTCCATAAGACTCTCCAAGCTCCATCTAATGTTTGTCTGTGGGTTTCTGCTTCTCTTTCCATTGGAACTTCTCAGAGTAGAATAAAGCTAGGTTCATGTCTGCAAACATAACAGACAAACATTAATAGTGTCATAGATTGATGCTTGCCCATTTGATATGTCTCAATTTGGGCAAGCCACTGGCTGGCCATTTCTCCATCAATGCTCTAACTTTATCTTTAGACATCTTGTAGGCGGGACACTTTTTCGCTCAAAGTTTTTGTACATAGTTTGTTGTCCTTATTCTCCACTGAGTATCCTGCTTGACTACAGAAAGTGACCACTTCAGGATCTATATCTGTCACTGGTAGGAGTCTCATTTAGTTGCTCCCATAAACATCTCAGGGCTTTTCCCTATCCCGTATCTCTAACATATCCTAGAGACATGGGTTGCTACCACTCACTACCACTGATTTCCATTCTCTCTCACCTGCTCTCTCTACACCTGATGTTCCCTGTCATCCTCTCCTTCCCATCCCCTCTCCCACAAATTACCCTTCCTCCATTCATTTCTGTTATCTACCTTCTTCCCCATTCTGAGACAGATTCAAACATCCTCCTTTGGTCCATCCTTCTTATTTGGCTTCTTTGGATTTGTGGACTATAACATGGTTATTCTGTACTTGATGGTTAATATTCACATAAAAATTGGATCATAGCATGCATTGATATACATGCATGTCATTTTAGATCTGGGTTACCAGAAAGACATTTTCTATTTCCATCCATTTACCTGGAAAAATTAATGATGTCCTTGATTTTATAACTGATTAGTATTCAATCATGTAGTAGACCCACATTTTCTTTATCCATCCTTCAGTTCAGGGACAGATAGGTTGTTTCCAGGTTCTGACTATTGTGAATAAAGCTGCTATAAATGTAGTTGAACAAATATCCTATGGAATGGTGGAGCATATTTATGCCCAGGAGTAGAATAGCTGAATCTTGAGATAGAAGTATTCCAAATTATGTGAGAAACTACCAAATTGATTTTCAATGTGACTGTACAAGTTTGCACTCCCAAGAGAAACGGAGGGATAGTCTTCTTGCTCCACATCTTTGTCGACATCTATTGTTGCTTGTGTCTTTGATCTTAGCCGTTCTGATGTGTGTAATATGGAACCTCAGAGGGTTTTTTTTATTTTATTTCTCTCATGACTAATAAAGTGTTGAATATATTTAAGTGTATCTAGGTATTTAAGTGTCATGTATACATAATTCACAGGTAGTTATAATTTGACTTCTTCCATTCCAATTTTTAGCTCTTTAATTTACTTTAAGTGTCTTATTTTTTTAGTTAGAACTTCAGGCACTGTATTGAATAGGTAAAGATAGAGTGACTAGCCTGTGTTGTTCCTGATTTTAGTGGAATAGTTTTAAGTTTCTCTCAATTTAATTTGATGTTTGTTAGTCATTTGCTTTATATTACCTTTATTGTGTTTACTTATGTGCCTTATATTCTTTATCTTTTCAAAACTTTTATCATGAAGGGCTGTTGGATTTTTTCAAAGGCTTTTTCAGCATCTAATGATATCTTTTTTTCTGTTACTTTGCTTATCTGATATATTTAATTGATGGGTTTTCATATATTGAACCACCTCTGCATTCCTGGGAAGAAGACTACTTGATCATGGTAGATAATGTTTTTAATGTGTTCTTTTTGACCCTTCATAAAGAAATTGGATTGCTTTCATAGTAGAGATTTAAAAAAAAATACCTGGCTGGAAGTTCTAGGAAAGACAAAGAGAGAAGAAGAAGAAGAAGAAGAAGAAGAAGAAGAAGAAGAAGAAGAAGAAGAAGAAGAAGAAAGAAAGAAAGAAAGAAAGAAAGAAAGAAAGAAAGAAAGAAAGAAAGAAAGAAAGAAAGAAAGAAAGAAAGAAAGAAAGAGAAAGAAAGAAAGAAAGAAAGAAAGAAAGAAAGAAAGAAAGAAAGAAAGAAAGAAAGAAAGAAAGAAAGCAAGCACACCGAAGAAAAGTGCAGACAGGAAACAGTCAAACTCACGACTAAAATTAATCAATAAGGAACAAATAAAACAATGCAAATAATTAATGAAGCTAAGCAATGGTTCTTTGATAAAATCAACAAGATAAACAAACTCTTACCCAATCTATCTAAAAGGCAGAAAGACAGTATCTAAATTAACAAAATCAAAAATTAAAATGAAGATATAACAACATACACTGAGAAAATTCAAAGGATATTAGGTCTTACTTTGAAAGCCTGTATGCAACAAAATTGGAAAATCCATGAAATGGATGATTGTAAAGACAGATACAAATTAGCAAAGTTAAATCAAAATCAACTATAAACTCTCTTAATAGTCATATAGCACCTAAAGAAATAAAAGCCGTCATTATGGATGGAACTAAAAAATAACCTGAGGGAGGGAACACAATCACAAAAGAACCCACATGGAATACATTCACAGATAAGTGGATATTAGCTTAGAAGCTTGGAATACCCAAGATACAATTCACAGACCAAATGAAACTCAAGAAGAAGGAAGAGCAATGTATGGATATTTCAGTCCTTCTTAGAAGGGAGAACAAAATACCCATGGGAGAAGATATTGAAACAAAGTGTGGAGAGAGTGAAGGAAAACTACCTGATGATCCATTCCCTAGACACCAAACCCAGATACTATTGTGGATGCCAACAAGTGCTTGCTGACAGGAGCCTGATATAGCTGTCTACTGAGAGGCGCTACCAGTGCCTGACAAATACACAGGTGGGTGCTCTCAGCCAAATATTGGATTGAGTACAAGATCCCCCAATGGGGGATCTAGAGAAAGGACCAAACGAGTTGAAGGAACTTGCAGCCCCATAGGAGGAACAGCAATATGAACCAACCAGTACTCCCAGAGCTCCCGAGGACTAAACCACCAACCAAAGAGTACGCATGGAAGAACCCATGGTTCCAGCTGCATATGTAGCAAAGGATGGCCTTGTTGAACATCAATGGGCGGAAAGGCCTTTGTCTTGTGAATGCTCAATACCCCATTGTAAGACAAAGAAGCAGGAGTGGGTTGGTTGGTAAGCAGAGGGAGGAAGGATGGGACAAGGGGTTTCCAGAGGGGAAACCAAGAAAGGGAGTTATATTTGAAATGTAAAATAGAAAATATCTTTAAAAAAAAAAAGACTTTCAAGCAAAAGAAGCCTAGCACCAGATGGTTTCAGCACAGAATTCTCCAGACTTTCAGAAAAGAACTAATACCAATATTCCTCAAAATATCTAGAAATAGAAGCACAATGAACATTGCCATGTTCATTGTATGAGGCCACAGTCACCATGATACATATATCACAAAAAACTCAACAAAGAAAGAGAATTCCAGACCTATTTTTCTTATGAATATTAATGGAAAAATACTCAATAAAATACTCTCAAACTGAATCTAAGATCACATAAAATACCACATAAAAATATTTTTCACAGACATCATAAAGAGCAAAATGTACAAAGCAAATATTTTTGATGCATATAATGGTCTACTCCATTATATACAGAGAAAACACAAGTGTATATTATAATTATAAATGTAAATCAAACAAAATATATATTAGGAAAATTAAATTCTTATCAGTTATGACATACACCATTATGTAAGCTTTACACAAATAAATGACAAAAAGATAATCCCATTAACTTTACAAGGCACAAATACCACAGGTTTGAACTCATACACTAATAATGAGCAAATGCTATAAAGAAATAATCACTGGCACAATGTAACATGAAATTGTGATTTAAAATATAATTATGCATCCTATAAGGGAATCTAATAAGAAAGGAAAAAACTAATTTGTATACATTTTTTAATTATTAGGTATTTTCTTCATTTACATGTATACTTTCAAAAGCAATATATGCTATGTGTTTTTATATTGCTAATATAAAAATATGGTTCACATAAAGATAGAAATTTGTCATTAAAAATTAATTTTAAATTAAAATACCAAGTAAAAATTAAATATGTTAGGTCAAAATTTAGCTACAAATATATTGTGGCATTTTGCTTGTTCACTTTCATAACCACATGACTGTTTGCACAGAACATGTGTATGTTCCCACAGTCTCTGAGGTTATATGTGCATCTGTCTTTTTGTGTCTGGAAGACACCTCTTTATTGTAGTCATCCATTATTTCACTCACTTATAATCTGTCTGTATCTTCTACTGTGTAAGTCCTTGAGACTTGAAGTGGGGAGTTTGATGATGGGTTCCCAGTAGAACTGAGTGCTCAAAATCTCTTACTCTCTGAATGTTTACCACAAGAGGCTCTTCTTTTAATTCCCATTTACTTTAAGAGGCTTCACTGATTAGGCTTGATTGAGGCACTGATCAATCAATGCATCACTATTTCATTCGTAATCATTTTATTGCCATGCTCCTTTAGCAGAATAACATTAGGTGTTCAACTAGCTCCATGCCCTATCTTGTCTTAGTGTTGTTGCCCATCATTGACAAGCATGGGGTGCATCACATGGATTTGGCCTTTAAGCCAATAAGACAGTAGTTGATTAAACCCACAATGCTTGTACCACTATTGCAACAGCTTATCAGAAGACAAGTTACCTTTATAGATAGCAGGTCTCTGAGCAGAAATAGAGATGATTATCTTTCTGCTCCTGTAACATACGAAGTACCTTGTAGAACCATGAATGCTAGAAGATAAGGGTGAATCCTCATGTTAGATAGGAGTTAAACTTCTCCATGCTTAATGAAGTATTTCTAAGATATTACAACAATAAACAAAGAATAGCAATAATAACAACAATGAAAAGGAACAAATAAAAAGGAGCACTCCCCAAAATACTTCTATAAAGCCAGTATCACTCTAGTATCAAGAATAGGAAAAGCAACAACATCGAAAACTTTAGGCCTGTATCTCATATGAACAGATACTCAAAACTTCCCACTTAAATACTTACAAATTTAAAACACATATATCAAAACTGTTATCTTACGACAGACAGGTTAGCTTTACCATGTAGATGCATGGATGTTTTAACATAAATATGTAAATGTATGTTATAAACTTTGCAAGTGATTTAAAAACAATTACTTGACAATTCCAATAAATGGAGAAAATGTTTTGTACAAAATTCAACATAGCTTCAATAAATATATAAATCTAGCAAATCTAAAACTAGATGGGATACTTATGTCCAATATCGCCCTAAGTGGAGAAAAACTTACACAGAGTTCTACACATATTCCTAAAGCAACAAGAACTTTAAAACTGTTCCATGAGGAACCATAAAACCTTTAGTTAGCCTTCAAAGTTTAGATGTATATATATATATATATATATATATATATATATATATATATATATATATATATATATTATTTTTAAACTTGTTTTATATTTGTTTGGTCACTATCAGTCATATAACCAGCAGCAGCAGCAATAGGCCCCAAGTTTTTATAAGCAAAAATGATCTTGAATTTCACTGCACCTACCTCCAGAGTGCTATAATTATGGATTTGTGTCACCATGCTTTCTAATTTTCAAGTTAAAAAATCACAAATCATATTGATTCTTGTTTTTAAAGTTTGATATTTTTGAGGACCACATAAAATATTTCTTCTTTGTTCCAATCTGAAATAGCAGCTTCTAAGGTCTCTGCTCCTCAAGTGCCATAGCCTATAGGTTTACCACTGTGCAATGTATACTATAAATACATTCCCGACTGCAGACTGGACAATACTTTTCCTGACCTCTACCACATGGGCTGTTATTTCCAAGGTAATCATGATGAACGTGGGTTTTTTTCTAAACTTGTGTATGCTGGCCATGCTCACTTGAAGGTCAGGCATGAGGGCATTGGCATTTTACTTTTCAAATGTATGTTTCTTTCTTGTCCCAAGATTTCAATCCAGAAACCTTCAGCATGCAGCCTGACCTACTAGCCAAATAAACAATGTGGCAAATTTCTTCTCCCAAGCCTAAAGAAAGTCAATACACTACAGGATTTCGAGGATTTTATTAATGCATCAAGCTGAAACAAGGTTTTCAGAAAACTATTTTGTTTCTATTTTGTCAAAAAAAAAAAAAAAAAAAGCAACAGAATTAACCTGGCAATGCATTGGCAGTAAACTACATACTTCATATGATCCAGCAGTAGAATATATTCTTATTAGTGGTTGTAAGTGAAGGGTCCAGCCCATCGTGGTTAGTGAGATCTCTGGTCTTCTGGTCCTGGGTTCTATCTATATTGAAGTAGACTGAAGACAAAGCCAGTAAGCAGCATCTTACGTAGCCGCTGCATCCGCTCTTGCTTCCAGGATCCTGCCATGTTTGAGTTCTTGTCCTGACGTTGTTCAGTGATGGATTATAAAAAAGAATAAACCAAAGAAATCCTTGCATCCCAACTTGCTTTCCACCATGTTGTCTCATTATAGCAGTAGAAAGCCTCACTACGAAAGATATTATCCCTGGTACAAGAAATCTAATCATTTTCTCAGTGATAGTAAAATCATCGTTATTGGGAGAGAATGTCCGGACATTTGTTTTTTTAAGCAGCATTGTAAGGACCAGAGGTTTACGTCAAGGGTCACAGGTGGCAGAGGAACAATCTGGATGATATAAGAAGGAAACTTGGTCCTATTAACTGAGGAAACAGTGCTCAGGAATCTGAGCCTAGGAAGGAAGAGATGGTCATCCTCATGTGCATGGATTCCATCACAAAAGGAGCAATGCTCTGGATTCTGGAGGATTTGGCGATAGGATGGCTCTGTGGACTAGCAAAAGATGACCAGATCCAGAAGGCTGAACAGCATCCATTTTTTTCACTAAAGAAAAAAGCTTGTGCGCTTAACAATTATAGTTCCGTCATTTTTATCTGTGCAAGGGACCATCTACAGAACATAATCTCTGATGCTGAATTAAGGGGCTCCTAGTGGTGGACCATTATCATCTCTTGCTCTTTACATTCCCTGTGGGTGCCGGGCATGGTGGCACACGCCTTTAATCCCAGCACTCCGGAGGCAGAGGCAGGCAGATTTCTGAATTTGAGGCCAGCCTGGTCTACAAAGTGAGTTCCTAGACAGCCAGGGCTATACAGAGAAACCCTGTCTCAAAAAAAAAAAAAAAAAAAAAAGAAAGAAAGAAAGAAAGAAAGAAAGAAAGAAAAACACACAAAAACCAAAAACCAAAAACCAAAAACCAAAAACCAAAACATTCCCTGTGGGTGCCCTTTCTAACAAAATTAAGGATACACATTGCTACTATGTCCAATACTTGACCATATTCTAAAAATCATTTATTTTCTTTACATCCTGTTTCATGGACCAGAGCATAACCACCCATTTTTACTTCTATCTTGATTTTTTTTGGAGGAATGCAAGATTCAGACCCAGGATAAGTAGCTGATGTGCATATTTTAATTACCAAAGTAGACTTGAGACCTGTCTTGCATGTTTTCAAGCATCCCCCAGTTCCTAGCTGGAAACTTTCCAGCTGCAGGCCTGGGCATACCCTCCTTCAGAAGCTCTTTCATATATAATCCAGACAATTTGGTTCCCCCTCTTTTTCTCTAATTCATTTTCTCTCCCTCTCTCCCTACCTTGTCTCCCTCCACATGCTAACTTCCCTGGCCTCTTTCTTTGGGAGATTGGTTTTCCAGTAAACCTGCCTTTATATACTCTACTCTAGTTTGAACTGAATAATTTCACTGGTGGAGAATAACTTATCATATTAATACTCTTATCTTCTCCACTCTTCCATTCCTTCCTCTTCCCCTTCTCTTTCCCTTTCCCCTTCTCCTTCCCCTTCCCCTTCCCCTTCCCTTCTCTTTCTTTTCTACTGAGGACATAGAGAGTTATAGGTCAGTTCCCAGTGATTTCCTCAGAAATCACTTCTTGCATAACAGAAGCAAAAAATAATCCAAATACTATTCTGTTTCTCTTAAAATTCAGGAGAAAGTACAAGATATGACCAATGTATTATCAATGAGATAAAATGCATACATTTCAAATGCCCTGTTAGAAATAAAGAGTTTTGCAAATACTTCAGCTTGGATCTGGAATGTAAGTCATAGAGTCAATATCTAAGTCTTGGTCTATAGCTGCTGACAAGACTCGGTGGCAATGAAGACACAGAGATAGGGCCTAAAAGAAAGAACCGAGTTTCTGGATGTCTGCTTTCCAAAAGCAAGATGAGATTCTGGAACCTTCTGACCCCAGTGCCTTTTGTGGCCACTGTGCAGACAGCAGCTTTGGTGTATCATGATGCTTCCTGGATGCCAAGGTGTTTCCTCTTTCCTAGCAGCCTAAACATAACTATTGGAACCAACTGAACATGAACAACATCTCGAAACATTGAGAATAATTATTATAATTAAAGTCAATATTTCTTTCTAAAAAAGAAACTATACTCTAAACCTATTGGTAGTCTTCACTCATGTACCTGTGTGTGTGTGTGTGTGTGTGTGTGTGTGTGTGTGTGTGTGTGTGTGTGTGTGTTAGGGGGTGGTGTTTACCCTCATTTATGTAATGTACCAGTTGTGACCAGAGATCTATGACATTTAATTTTCTACTTTATTATTTTGAAAAAGGGTATCACAATGAACCAAGAAATAGCCATTTTCACTAAATTGGCTGAACCCAGGGAACAAATGATGCAACTATGACATTTCCACAGCCTTAGACAGTCTCCATTCTCATGACCTCATTTAAGTACATGAAGTTCATTAAACTTATTTATTCTATTTACAAATGCAGTCACTGTGGATATCCTATGGATTGGGGAGTGCATAGAGAAACATTCATACAGCTTCAGTACATCATCTGTGCTCAGTTCCTTTAGTTTCTTTTTATTTTTAGTGTCTTCCTCATGGTACTTAGTGCGTATCTATCAAAACAGGGACAAACTAATTGACAGGGTCAAAAAAGTAATTAGAATCTTGTCCAATAATATTCCAAACCTGAAGTAAATTTTCATTTATACCGTGTAATGTTAAGCCAAGATCATTGTCTGAAAATTGTCAGGAACAAATAAATTCATTTTTGTAATATAATAGCATAATTTACATTTTATAAATGGGAAAAATCTATTTTCAAGGAGTATGCCATCTCACTAAAATAAATGACAAATAACAGTATGTAGGAAATTTGTTTTTTGTGACTATTTTCATATTTTATAACAACCATCTTAATGAATTATCTAATTGGCATATCTAGACCTGAACAGACTTATCTAAACCAGCAGAGTGAGAGAAAATGTGCTCAGTTGTCATTCACTTTCCCCACTGTCTGGCTCGGCTCTCTTATTACCTAACTGCATTAGTTTCTCTTTGAGTAATGGCATACCCCATGAACATTAGACTATGCAATGCCATATTTTATATGACAAATTGGTGCATATTTTCTGTAATTATCACTATCACCATTTTGTAGCAAAGAATAAAACAAAGAATTTTATTCTCATATGTACATATAGTCTTTTTGCTATTGCATATAGGTTTTCCATACTCAATCTGTTTCTACATGCTATCCTTACATCTGGTAATTATTCTTTTTTCCTCTACTGTGAAATTACATCTGATTTTGACAGAGGTAGCTAAAAGAAGAAATAAGTGCTATAGCCATATAGTATAATGAGTTTCATGTGTCGTGAGATGCAGTCATTGAAAGGACCTGATATAATGAATTAAATCAAGCACAGACAATTTGGATAATTATTTAACACCAATCATTTCAGTGGTGATTGGAATTAAATAATTTTAAAAAATCATATTAGATTTTGCATATGTAAGTCACAAAGAATTATAACCAATGCTAGTTTTATAATTTATGTTATTTTTAGAAAAGTCATTTATTTTAGTATATGTATTGTGGAACATCATATTAATTTGTAGGTAACAGAGCAATTTCCAGGAATCAATAATGTCCTTTAAAAGTCTCAGAAGAATGGGCAGTGGTGGTACATGTCTTTAATCCCAGGACTAGGGAGGCAGAGGCAGGCAGATTTTTTAGTTTGAGGATAGTCTTGTCTACAGAGTGAGTTTCAGGACAGCGAGGGATATACAGAGAAACTCTGTGTCAAAAAATCGAAATAAATAAATATATAGAGAGTGGGGAGGGAGGGAGGAAGGAAGGAAGGAAGGAAGGAAGGAAGGAAGGAAGGAAGGAAGGAAGGAAGGAAGGAAGGTCTCAGAGGATCAAATTCAACTCATCAGGATTAGGACAAGGACTTTTGCATGTAAGCCAAGTTCTATTCCTAAATTATCCTAATAATTATGAAAGGAGACCATAAAGAAGGAAGAAGGTCAAATAAATTTAATCCCATATTTTAATATATATTTATTCTTATTTTTCAGTATCTCACAGGAAATATATATGTTTCTTGTGGGTTATTATATTAGTTTAATTGCTGTCTTGAATTTTATGACAATCAGAATAATTTTAATGCATCATCTGCTTATGGAGTATTCAGAAATACTGAATATGAATCTCACCATATTCATATGATATTGATTATTATTGAGAGTTTGGCTGGGTATAGTAGACTGGGCTGGCATTTGTGTTCTCTTAACTCTTGATCTTATACATTAAAAATATCAAAGCTATAAATCTAGAAACGTGAACAAAGGGCTGGAATAGTAAACACAGTTGGCTTCTCCAATTCTATTAAAACTATGTTCGGGTCACACCATACCTAGGATAAATCCCAGTCCAAGTGAATTGTGCTCTAAATGCTTCAAGTAAAATTTCTAAATTTTCCTGCTAATGTGCCTTCTCTGTGTCTCCCTTTCACCTTTATCGCTTTGAGTAACAAAATATTCCAAACTACTCAAGTAGATAGTTTTGTTTATTAGAAGATGATGCGGTCATAAGACACTTATTCTCTACCAATAATCACTTCCTTAAAAAAAACAAAAAAACAAAACAAAAAACCACAAACACACACATCCCACAAAGCTCCCAGAGACTAAATTACCAATCAAGGAGTACACATGGGGGTACTGAGAGCTCCAGCTGGATAAGTAGCAGAGGATTTGCATATCTGGCATCATTGGGTAGGGAGCCCCTCGCTCCTGTGGAGCTGGGTCACCCAGTATAGGGGAATGCTTGGGCGCTGAGGCAGGAGTGGGTGCACGGGTCGGGGAGCATCAACATAGAGGCAAGAGGAAGGCAGAGGAGATGGGAGTTTATGGAGGGGAAACTGGGAGGGAGGCTAACAATTGAAAAATGTAAATAAATAAAATAACCAATAATAATAATAATAATAATAATAAAAGAATGTCTCTTTTCCACAACATGTGAGTCATCTGTCTCAGTAGGGTAGGGTTCATGTTCTCTTAATGCATCAATAGTGGAGAATATGGTCAAGTTACCAAAAGTTCTCTACCATTGAAAGATTTACTGTCCTCCTCTAGTAATTGATTAACCTAGAATTTTTTCCAAATCTGCTTAAGTAACATCATGTGCTACACAAACATTAATTTGTAATTCTATATACCCACATCTGTGCCTTAGGAACAACTAATTTCTCAGTCTGTGCATTATCTGGTTTACTGTTCTGAGAGACCTCGTTATTTTCATTTATTCAAGCCTTTCTATTTTTTTCCTTCACTACTAAGTTCCATGGAAATGGCTATGAAAGAGAAAAAGTTAGCAGTATGTATTCCTTAACAAGTTCAGTGGCTTTTAAACATCTGCTAACTGTTTACCAAGTTCATTTTTCCCTTTTGCTATTCAAAGAATTATTGTTAGCTAAATATATTTAAACATCCTCTTTCTGCTGGTAAATTGAATTCCTCTATCTCAAATGAAACCTCTTTGATATTCATCTGTTATAATTATTAACATTTTCATTTGAGTAGCTTCATTAATAAGGATTGATTCTAAATCTATTAAGTACATTGAAATCTTTAAAACTAAAAAAAAAAGAGCGAGGTACACAAAATATGTGGTGGGAAAACTCCAAAAATATTCAAAAAAGCGTAGAGATAAATGTCACTTGAGATCACTAGAATGGCTCCAGCTGCATATGTAGCAGAGGACTGCCTTATCTAGCATCAATGAGAGGAAAGGTCATAGTCCTGCAAAGGCTTAATGCCCCATTGTAGAGGAATCCCAGGGAAGTGAGGTTAGAGAGGGTGGATAGGTGCTTGGGGGAGGGAAGATGGGATAGGTGGTTTGCAGAAGCGAAACCGGAAACGGGGATAACATTTCAAATATAAATAAAGAAAATATCCAAAAAAAAAAAAAGAAAATTAAAAATCCTGGATCACAATAAAACATATACATATATTCAATGTATTTCCTAGAATTGGAACAGAACTTCACATTTTCTTTGAGGTAATGTGGTTCTTTGGATAATAATGGGAAACAATTTTTCTTTCAAATAATTTAGATAGATAGATAGATAGATAGATAGATAGATAGATAGATAGATAGATAGATAGATAGATATGACAATGTATTTATAGCATTATGTTGGTTAAAATTTAAGAGAAATATCATGCTCATGTTTCCAGGAAACATGGGATTACATAAGTACAAAATTGAACTTACAAAATTCTAACTGAAACTTTACACACTGGCTCCAGTTACTTTGTTTTCCAAGAACTACAATGGAAAGATACCTTTCTCATCACTAGAAAGAACCAATCATATGTCATTAATTCCATACTTTTCTGTGCATTCTGAAGAATTTTCCTAATCAACTATTCCTTTAGTAATGATTTCCTCCAGTTTTATGGAAAGATTTTCAACCAATGCATCTTCCCCACTTTTTATAAAAAAATTAACATTTTACTGAAATATATTTTTCTGAAAAATTTTCACTATAATAATTTTTTCTGAAAACAAATTTGAAATAAACTAATTAGCAAATATATTGAACATTTATATTTTATATTAAAGGTTCATTTAATATGTTATTTATGTGTGTATGTATGTATATATGCATATGTATGTGTGTATACACATATAGTGCCTAGAGAAGAATTTCATAAGTGCACTTCTACTTTCATTGACTATTTAGAAAATATTCTGCTCCATACTCACCCTCTGCTTCCCCCATTCATTTCCCAATCCTCTTCTCACTTTCAAATACACACTTTCATATTATACATGCAATTGCAACTAATAGACATACCTACATTGAAAATAGAGTAAAAGCTAACTTAAACTATTAACCAATTCAACATCAATATTTCGGGGGCCATAAATGAACAAAAAAAAATATACAATATTGTTGAACAAACATTTTATTTAACAAAGCTAGGGATAGAAAAAAATAAGGAGAGCAAACCAAATGAATAGTTTTAGAAAAATGGAGATAGAAAATAAAACCAATTAGTGTAAAGTATATAACAGTAACCCAATAGTAGAAAAAAATAAGGATGCACTAGAACCAGTTAAAATGAAAAGAGAAGAAAAGTAATAATGCAATCTGAAAATTTAAGCAATAAAAACATTCATGGAGCTGAATCAGGAAGACTTTCTCTTCGCTTAGACAGTGACCATTGTACATCTTAATAGAGAACCCATCTCACAAAATTAAAAAAAAATTAAGAAAAATAAATAGGAGAGAAGAGAGTCTGTCCCCAAAATTTACTGTTACCTAAAATAAGTGTGATATTTTGTATTGATTTTCATCTTGACAGAATCTAGAATTACCTAAGAGACAACTCTCTGGACATTACTCTGAAGACTTATCTGAATATACCTTAATTCAGGTGGGAAGATCCACTCCAAAACGGGATGAATCAAAGAAGAAAGGAAGCAGGCACTAAGTGTCCCTGATCCCTACTACATGGTGGCTTATCTGCAGTGAATTTCATTAGAGGAAGAAGAAAGGTCAGTAACTACAGAATACAGGTGGGGAGTTGTGGCCAGATGTTTATACTGTTACAGTCTATGCTGTCATTCAGACTGTAGGGACAAGGCATATCTCCACGCCTTCATAATTTTCTTTTCCAGACATTTTTGAGTTGGTGTTTCTGATGGAAGTAAAATTTCTGTGATATTTTCTTTTCTGCACTGATCCTGTCTTCTTGGCCCTGCAGTCAAAGGACATGGACATAGAATGTATGACTTAGGTTATCTTCCTGTTTGAGAGTAATGCAAGAGACTATCAGCAAACTTTTCCCTGGCTCGCTTTATATCTCATTCTCCCCTGTGGCTCAGATCAGATTTTCACAGTTAGAAACCTCTGTTGTTCTGATTCCAAATATTATTCTCAAGCCTAAAGGGATTCTACTGGTGGGGCCTTAAAGGGTAGTCTGTTTCTATTGCTCTTGAATTCCCTTGAATTTCAAAGAAGACTGTTCACTGAGCCAGTTCTTTTCCTCTTAAGCCATTTTGCATCTGACAATTATGTTTCTTATTTTTTATTTTTATTTTTTATGTTTTCCACTCCCATCTAATGTCCTCGATTTTCCTCTGTAAAGCTATATGAAATAGAGAAATAAGATTATTGTCTGATCACACTGTAAATCTGCCTGGTGATTCATAGAGTGTAAATTAAGTCATTATGTCTTTTTTTTTTTTTTTTTTTTGTAACCTTTTGTCTCTAGTCATGTCCTCTGATGGCACATCTCCTTTCTGTATTCATTGTCCCCTGTTAATTGTCTTGTGTTGAAAGCACAGTTATATTTTCTATGGTTGTCTTTTATCCCGAGCTTTTGTTCCCACCGGCAGAAACACACTCAGGACAATCGGAATCTTCTGCAGCAAAGCTTTATTGCTTACTTCTCAGGAAGACCCCAAACCCAGAAAATGGCGCTGCTTATATAGCCCTCAGCGTGACGTTTCAGCACCTGATGTGGCATGACAGCTCCTGATTCCTTGCTCGCCCATAACCCCACTATTATGCCCCGAGAATGGGCAGTGACTAGGAGTGAGTTCACTCTCGCACATGCATACAAGGCTTGTTTACTAGTTAGGCACAGCGGAGGCCACGCGTGGCTCTCCACAGCGATTGCTCGCGGCATGGTTCTCCACATTTCCCGCTTTTTATTTTATTAAAATGAGGCTGGACTAGGTCTGTGTAATTATGCCCATCCACTGTGGCTCCTGTCTTAGGTCGTTCCTCCAATGTCACAGGCTTTCCTGTCATAGGGTAACCCTATCGCCACCGGGCCCCATGTCTTATGTTGATCTGTGCATGAGGAAAGTTGCCTGTCCCTGGATACCACAGTGCTATGTGACAGTAACTACTTACTGACCTAGGGCGAACTCTACAAAAGAGGCCAGCCAACAATGTCAACTAATTTTTGAGCATAGATAGCCAGATTTCGGGGGAGGCCCCTTGATCAGTGGCAGCAAGTGCTTGAGCTATCACAACCTTGTCATTCATTTGTTGGGTTCTGAGCTTGAATACCAACCAGAGCATGAACACAAGTCCACAGCAGGTGGCAACAACAAATAAACCCACCCCCACCCATTCCTTAAAATAAGAAAATGCAGATGAAATCCAGGAGGAGAGGCCCTCTGTCAATGACAGGTCCACTCGCATTGAGATGATCTTTAAAACTGCCACCCTCAGGGCCTCAAGAGTCTCATCGAATCCCTCAGACCAATTTCCTGCAAGATACAAGGAAAGCTGTCTAGACAGATTAGCTGCATAAGTAAAATTTTCATATTGGACACTGGTAATACACAGAGCGTCCAGTTTTCTTTCACAACCCAACTGGGCAATCTGGTATAGAACGCCTATCTGTTCCTCCGCCAGGTCAAGGCGCTGATTCAAAATCATCAGCCCTCCCTTTAACTTGATACTAGCAGAATTTTGGACAGTGATGGCATCAGCCAGATCTGCTGAAAGCTGATTTAATTTTGTGCCTGATTGAACTGTACTAGCCATAGCATACCCTGCAACTGTAGAAGCAGCTGAACTGGCTGAAATTGCTATGATCACGGCAGCAGTAATGCCAAAATCTCTTTTTTGTAGAAACAGAGATAAGGTGGAGGGTGTTTCCACCGGAACAGGGATCCAATGTGGTATCTGTGCCACCATGGCACAGGTGTTCTTTGTTACATCCCAAAATTGAGAAATCCAACAAGAATCATTGGAATAGACTTCAAATGAATCATTTGAAAGAATAAACAAGAAAGGGGGGTAAACATAGACTGGGGTAGATGGATAATTAATCTGGTTTACCAAAGTTTTATTGAATCCAGTGATCTCTACACTGGTATTAGTATATCCATAAGAGTCCTGGGAGGCAGCATGTATTCCCCAATACTGAGCAAATCTTGAGATGCCAGTAAAAGAAGCCTTTCCAACTGCTATTCCCTGGATAAAGATCAAAGGATTGAGTTCTGTACAACTGCCATTGACTCCACAAAGCACCCACTTGTGAAAGGGATGCATTCTAAAGTCCTGTATGAAAAGTCCCTTTTTTCATAACAAATTCCTTCTCTGGGTCATCTATCATGTTGGGAGAAAAGGAAAAGGTTTTACTCTGATCTGCCCAACGAGTGATGGAGGATTGACAATCAGACCAAGGCAGTATCAGCCCTTCATCTTCCAAGCTACAATGAGGGGCAATTTTTGGTTGGTGGGGACGTTCTTTGTCTGAAAAGTTAGGTGATAGAAATGTACCATTAACCCAAATTGCCTCCTGCCAGAAGGTCCAATTTGTAAAGGTTATATCTGCGTTGGAAGTATCTTGGGTTGTGCTCATCCAACCTCCTCGGTGCTCATTAAACCTCCCCAAAGCTCGGGCTGTGGGGTTGATACATTTTCCTGGTCCATTAATTTGAAAACATAAAGAACCCTGATAATAAAGAGCGATTTTCTCCTAATGGTGCTCGGGTGGGATCATAGGGTAGATATGGTAAATCTAAGGTTTTATTAGTAGTAAAGAATTTTGGAAAAACTATAGCATCATGGCGAACTGGCATTGGTTTAGGGAAAGTCGAGAAAATGGCCCATCTCTGTTCGCCCCTCATACTAGGAACCTGAGACAAGTTCAGCATTGCCAGGATCAGGAGCAGTCCTTGGGAGGTCGGCATCTTCCACACCATCCTTGATTACTATCTTGCAGGTGAGTCGTTCTGGCAGCCAAAATGGGTTGTCTTCACTCTGTGGAAAAACACAAACAGCTCCCCTGGATCTTATCAAAATAGGATCCGGGCCTTTCCACAGACCAGATAAGACATCCTTCCATTTCACCATTTCTTTTAGTCTATCAGAGTATGAGCTATGTCAATCGGCTGCAGAGCGACCTTGCTCATCAAGATTAAAAAATTTAAGTGTAAAGAGTGCCATAGATACAGCTACTCTTGGCGCTGAGAGTAGAGTCTCATCAACTCCCCTTTTTGTTTTATAAGATAAGACTTGAGTGTACGATGGGAACGTTCCACAATGCCTTGTCCTTGAGGATTATAAGGAAGGCTAGTCAAGTGAGTGACATCCATTTGATGACAAAATTGCTGAAATTTAGTAGAGGTATATGCTGGCCCATTATCAGTTTTAAGAATTGTGGGCTTGCCCCAAGCACTCCACGCTTCTAAACAGTGCTGTATAACATGAGAGGCTTTCTCACCTGTTAAAGGTGTAGCAAACATAACACCAGAGCAAGTGTCAATGGAAACATGTAAATATTGATTTCTTCCAAAGGAGGAAATATGAGTGACATCCATTTGCCAGACCTGTAATGGCCTGATGCCTCGGGGGTTTACCCCTACATGAGGAGTAGGCAGAAATTGACAACAGTTTTGACATTGGGTGACAATGTCACAAGCTTCTTTCCTGGTTAAAGTGAAATGGCAGCATAATGTTTCAGCCATCACATGGAAGTGTTTATGAAACTCCCTTGCAGCCTCTGCCTGTGAGGACAGAGCAGCAGCCATGATTCTAGTGGCTTTGTCTGCCAAGTCATTTCCATGAGACATAGGGCCAGGAAGGCCAGAAGGAGCCCTAACATGAGTAATATACACAAGATATCTTCTATGTAACAAGGCTGACTGAATTTGCTGAAAAAAATGTGAGCAAGCTTGCTAGAGGGTCTAATTAAGCCAGCAACTTCAAGCATATTAACTGCATTGACCACATATAAGGAATCAGATACAATATTGAGCGGTCTGGGAAAAGTTTCAAGAACCTCTAGAACTACCAAACACCCTACAACCTGGGGTGATGTCTCATTATATTGTTTAGATGTTACTTGGCCATTTACTACATATGCACCTATCCCAGATTTAGATCCATCTGTATACACTATTACCCCATCCAGAAGTAGGTCTTTGGCTGTTATTACTGGAAACACTATGGCTTGGCTTAAGGCGAACTGTAAAATTGGATGTTTTGGATAATGATTATCAATTTGTCCTGAATAAGAGGCAACCAAGACTGCCCAATCATTAGTTGTTGCTGCCAGGGTTTGAACTTGAGCAGAAGTATAAGGCACAATTAGCATATGAGGTTCTTTCCCTAAATGAGTAATGGCTGCTTTTATCCCCCTAAGTGCAAGTTGAGCTACTGCATTAGGATACCACTCAATGATTTTTGCAGGAGAAGCATTAGGATGGACCCAAAATATGGGTCCATTTTGCCATAAGACTACTGTTGGTAACTGTGCAGTTTTTAATATGCACAATTCAAATGACTTTGACTCCTCAATGCGTTGTAATTGAGCATCTTGTAAGGCTTTTTCTATCATTTGTAAAGCTTGACATGCAGCTGGGGTAAGTGCTCTGTGGGTGGAGATGTGGGTATCTCACTCTAATATGTCAAATAAGGGCTTTAATTCTGCTGATGGAATTTTCAAAAATGGTCTTAGCCAATTAATATCTCCTAGCAATTTTTGGAAATCATTCAAGGTATATAGTTGTTCTTTGCGAATCTCTAATTTTTGAGGAACAATTTTGAGCTACTGACAGCTAGTGCCGTGAACTCATCTAATGGTGGATAGAGGCTCCTTTCCTTATGTGCCTCTCCAGTTCTTTCTCTCTTCTTCTCTCCCTTTCCATCCCTTTTTCTAATCTCACCCAAGGCATTCTTTCCTTTATATCTCTTTTCCTCGGGCTCAAGGCCCATGGAAAAGCCTATTTTCTTCAGTGCACCTTGTTTCGTCCCAACTTTCACTCTCTCTCCCCACTCTGCCTCCGATAGACTGTCTTGAATTTCATCCAAAATCTTCTGCCCTGCCTCTACCATTTGCTGACAATACTCGTCTGTTAAGCATGATCTCACCAATTTCCACAAAGGCATGATCCCTGCTTTAAGTTTGCTGTTCTGCTGTTCCCTAACTAGATCTCCTTTTAGTTTGTCCCAGGAGGTGACAGTTAATGAACCTGAGCAAGCATACCATGGTGCCACATGGTCTAGCTTCCTGACAAATCCCTCTATAGTCTTAGTGGCGATTTTTAGGCCACACTGCTTCAGGACCAACCTTAACGCCACTACTACAGAGTGAGAAATTCCCATACTGCCGCTGTCCAGTCCTGACTGTGACTGAAACTGGTCGCTGTCCATGCGCTGTCCAGGCCTGACAGCGACTGGGAACCAGTCAGCAGTTCCAGTGGTGGAAGCAAAACGAAACCTAAAGGGAAAGTGTAATCTTCTTGCAAACAATCAAAAGGGCATCTAACTCTGGAGAAATTTCAAGACTGCACGTACCTTACAGAGCTGTAATGTCCCACAGTTCTGGTTCTGCCCCGCGAATGAGGGATCTCCCTTGCACTGGTGTGATGGTATAAAGTCCCCGGGTCTTCGCCGCCAAGTATCCTGAGCTTTTGTTCCCGCCGGCAGAAACACATTCAGGACAACTGGAATCTTCTGCGGCAAAGCTTTATTGCTTACTTCTCAGGAAGACCCCGAACCTGGAAAATGGTGCTGCTTACATAGCCCGCAGCATGACGTTTCAGCACCTGATGTGGCATGACAACTCCTGATTCATTTCTCGCCTATCACCCCACTATTATGCCCCGAGAATGGGCAATGACTAGGAGTGAGTTCACTCTCGCACCTGCATACAAGGCTTGTTTACTAGTTAGGCACAGCGGAGGCCAGCGCCATCTTATAATGGCGATTGCTCGTGGCACTCATGGCTCTCCACAGTGATTGCTTGTGGCACGGCATTCCACAGTCTTTTATTCTTGAGCTTAGTAGATCATTCAGCACTTAACCCTGAGTACTATCTGCAGGTAATGTGTCCACAAGAACAAAATCTGGACTCTTTCTCCTTCTACTTTGCATTATAAAGACTGCTTCCTTGCTTGCTGTTTCAGTTGGTGTCATAGGGTGGTCAATGTCCAACTATCATCTGATTCCACCAAAGCATCTAGCAATTGGTACATGGATGTCATCTGCTAGATTCTTGTCTAAGAATCTTAATGGTTTTCAAAGATCTATACTTCGTACCCCATTTGCTTTGATTATTTTAATGTCTTGGATGTATTTGATATGAAGACCAAAGGATTAAAGTAGATGTATATGTAATTAATGTAGAACTACAGTTTCAATAAATGCCTTTAAAAGATATTTTTTGGAAATTCCTTTATGAAATCAATGCTAATACTCAAAATAAGCTTAAAAATTTCATCCAAGATATTCAAGAATATTATCTCACTTCCAATTTAGAATAAACAATGTAGAATATAGAAAGGACCACATTTTTATGGGGGTTTATATGAGCTATTTTCTACCACATCTAAAGTCTTCAGGTGTTTGGGTACTTAAGTCATTTCAGAAATACTAGAAATATGCTTTTGAAGCAATAGTAAGGCTCCTGAATGTAGACTGGAATCCGCCTCTTGTTCAGTAGATCTCTTTAGTGCCTGCATCCTTCGGTCAACAAATTTGCTTTTCATAGTTAAACATGTGCCATATTTACAAATAAAACGAGCTTCTATATATTACAAAAAGAATGTTTAGGTTAACAACTGAACTTTATTATATGGACAAAATCTAAAAATAGGAATCCACACTAATAAGTCCACACTAAGAATCAGTTCCTTAAAAGTTATTAAATTTTCCTTTGTGAAGACACTAGAAAAGTTGTGATGATTGTTCTTTAATTTCTGAAAACACATTTCAAAATAACTTCAACTTTATGTACATTAAAGACTTCTGTAATTTATCCTTCATTTATATATTTATAATGTAAATGCTAATATGTTATTATAATGGGAAAAATAGAGGAATGGTTTAGAATTTTTAAAAATATCTGAAGAGACAGAGGCAGGTAGATCTCTGAGTATGAGGCCATCCTAGTATATATAGACTGTGTTTTAGCCCATCCAGGGCTACAAAGAGAAACCCTCTTTTGAAAAATAAAATATAAGATTAAGCGATGTTATTCTTGGAAATTAATAATAAGTTAAATAAATGCAGGTTGTATCAGCAGAAGTAACTACATTGTACTTAGAACTTTGGGTTCAACTATAAACACTTTACTGGGCACTGGATGAGTATTGAGGGAAGGAAAGAATATATGTAACAGGATTCCATTTTCAGACTACCATATTCATATGACTCAGGAATCTCTTGAGAAACCAAGGTAAACAAATGGTCAATAAAAGATTGAGAGATAGATAGATTAAACAGTATGCATATACATGGTGTGTGTGTGTTCTTTCATTTCTGATCCTCTAGAGAATCCTGAAACAAGTATGTACTTGTCAAGTCACTGTGTCAACAGAGATGAGAGGAGGCTGTAAGTTCTGTGGTATGAGACAGCAACATCTAGAGTATAAAGGGTTCGTGAGGGAGTAGATGACTCAATTCTATATCTTCTCTGAATGATAGCCTTTAAAAGGCTAAGCTCATCCAGAGAATATCTGACAAACTATCTGAGCACATTGCAGATCAGTCAAGGTGATACATCATATCAAACTTCATATATGATCATTTGTACAGCCTCCTGTTAGTAGAAACAGCTATACTAACTATTTATTTTGATAATCAAAGTACTTCATACTGTAACAAAACACTGGAGCTGCAAGTGATTAAAAATGAGGGAGGAACTGGAAAAGACTGGTAAGCAATGTAATAGTTCACACTCAGACCATAGCATAAAAGACTATTTATGGAACATGCTATTGAATTTGGGGAACAAAGCTTCTGCCCAGGTCAAATCTGGATACCTGTTCTCAATAAGCCAAAAGAAAAGTCAAAGTCATAGAAAAACAGAAAATGAAGAGTCATTTTAAAATGATCACATTGAGAAAAGATGTTCCTCTTTTACGATCATTGTAGAAGGGAGATTAGTGTTTAAGCTGAGCAAAGGATTTATATATTCAAGCACCCACCAAGGAATGTTCTTACTCACCATTGAGCGATCATCATCTGGATGTCAGTATCAACCAATAAAACAATGGGAAATCCCATTCGGGAAGAAAAGTCTCTCTTGATGAGACCATTTTCTTCTCTAGGAAAGGGATTGCCTGGAAATTCTCATGCTTTGTGGTCTTTTGTTTCAGTATTGGACAGTCAGAGAAACAAGATCTGTTGGATATCATCAATCCCGTGAGGCTGGTTACAAGTACATTGAGAAGATGAAGAGCTTACCAGTAACAAGAGTACTGCCTAAAGTTCAGGCTCATTCTAAGGAAAGGTACATTGGTTTGTAAGCCTAATACAGACCCATGCCGCACTCTGATCATTTACTAGCAGCTTCCTTTCACAGATATTACATGAGCTTTGGAGTCAAATTAGCTAGAACACACATAAGATTAAACAATTTCACGTCATGGTGGCTTGTTTTCAATCTTTCAGTCCCCCTGTTTAGTCTTCTTTTCTATCATTTCTAAAATTAGAATACAAAGAATTATGTTCCACTGGTCAACAATGGAACTTTTCAAACAAAGTTTGACATAGTTGTTCCCCTTCCTTCACTCTACATCTACTCTTCCTTACATAAAGCCCTGCTAACCCCAGTGACATATTTATGTTTTTCATGATCTATGTGATCTATAAGATGCAATGCTGCATCTTATGTAATTTACCCCTACTTTTTTACTTTGTATTTAAGTTACAACCTACATATGAAGCAAAACATATGAAAATTTTCTCTAAGTATGAATAACTTCACTTAATATCACATTTTCCATATTCACATAATTTATAAATTTGACTTCTACAGTCTTTTAACACAATAAATATTTTAAAATATTTATTTTTATGTTTTTATTTGTAAGGATATGTGTGTATGTCTTGCTGCATGCCATGAGTGTTGAATGCTGTACATATGAAACACACAAGAAAATACTGTGTCCCCTGGATCTGGAGTTGTAGGTAGCTACTGCTGATCTTGGGAGCTTAATCCCACTACTTTGGAAGAACAGAATTCTTTTTAGCCTTTGCCATCCCACAAAAGCAGAATATTCATCTGACAATTTCTAAAGCTTTGGGGTGTGTGTGTGTGTGTGTGTGTGTGTGTGTGTGTGTGTGTGTGTGCGTGCGTGCACGTGCACACACTGATGATACCCAGATTACTATAGTTAAAAAGAGTGCTAAATTCAGATCAATATTCTATTTTCTCTAACTAGCACATCTTACAAAATTATATGGTGGTGTGCTCCCTAGAGAGAATGATAACCTGTATTTCTGGGGAGAATTTAAATACTGTAGTTACTTTTATTTTTGTTAGGGTTAGGTAAAATGAGAATACTATTGATAATAATTTTATGCACATTATGTTCAATTAGATCATTACTAATTCATATTTTAAAAAATAAGTACTGCATCCATTAGATATCTTTATTGTTTTAATAAAGTACATTTGTTATACACATGCTTGTATATATCATATGTGCATGCTGGATTTACTTTAAAAGATGTTTAAAGCACAACTCAATGCTTCATAGTAAATTGTATTAAAATAAATAGTGGAGATAATGGAAATAAATCTCTGATTCTGTTATGATTCTGTGAAGTATATAGGTCATTTTTCTCTAACAAACCTAACTATGCAAGAGCTGCTTTAACACAATAGTTGTCTGGGCAACTCAATCATTTCTATATACACATTCAAATTTTATTGTAGGGTTAGTTCTCAACTTGCTACTTGAATATATAAAACAAGTTCGATTATGACAATCATATCCAACTTCTAAAGACATAAGGAATTTTATCAACTGGGATAAAATTTTAAGTATAATATAAACAATGGAAACAGGTGAGGGACAATTAACTGCCTAAATGTGAAGGAAAGACAGCATAACGCACATGGCTGATATTTTTACACTCAATATCTTTCTCATCAAGCAAATATGATGAGGATTTTCTTGAGTTTTATTTTCTTGAGTCAGTTTCAATTATCTGCAAAGTCTCCCTGAGTCAGAAAAAATTCTGATCTATTGTGTTTATAATTTAAATATATTTTAACCAAATAATTTGTCAAATAAACAGTGTTTTTGATATATTTTATTTATTTACATTTCATATTGTTTCTTCTCAGGAACCCCCCTAACTCATCCCCCTCCCCCTCCTTCTATGAGGGTCCTCCCCCACCCACTCTTTCCTCACTACCCTGGCATTCCCCTACATTGGGACATCAAGCCTTCACAGGCCTCTCCTCCCACTGATGCCAAATAAGGCCATTCTCCACTACATAAGCAGCTCACTCCATGTGTTATTTAGTTGGTGGTCTTCAGTTCCTGTGAGTTCTGAGGTGTCTGGTTGATTGATCTTGTTCTTCCTATTGTGTTCAAAACCCTTTAGGTTCCTTCAGTCCTTTCCCTGATTTCTCCACTGGGATCCCTGTGTTCAGTCCAGTAGTTGGCTGCAAGCATCTTCCTCTATATTTGTCAGGCTCGCAGAGCCTCTCAGGAGACAGCTATATCAGGTTCCTGTCAGCAAGTAATTGTTGGCATTCCCAATCATGTTTGGGTTTGGTGACAGTTTATGGGATGTGTCCCCAGTTGGGACAGTCTCTGGTTGATCTTTTCTTCAGTCTTGGCTCCACACTTTGTCCCTGTATTTTCTTTAGATAGGAGCAATTCTGGAATAAAAATTTGAAGATGGGTGGGTGGCCCCAAACCCCAATCTGAGGCTTTGCCTAACTTCTGGATATGGTCTCTGTCTCTACAGGTTCTCCATCACTTTGATGGGCATTTGAGCTAATCTCATTCCTGTTGGGTCCCAGGAACCTCTTAATTTTAGGGAATCTGTGACTTGCTGGTGACTAGCCCCAGTTCCACATTTCCCATTGCTATACAGCTCTGTTTAATTTCCTGACCCTCTGCATATCATCCCTATTTCTTCCCATACCTGATCCTGCCCCCCCTTTTTTCCCTCCCCTTCCTCTTGTCCTTCCAAGTCCTTCCCTCCATCTACTTCCTGTATTTTGTTACCTCTTCTAAGAAGGATTGAAGCATCCACACTTTGGTCTTCCTTATTCTTGAACTTCATGTGGTCTGTGAATTGTATCTCGAGTATTTGAAGCATTTGGGCTAATATCCACTTATCACTGGGTATATACCATGTGTGTTCTTTTGTGAATAGATTACCTCACTCAGAATGATATTTTCTAGTTTCATTCACTTGCCTGTGAATTTCATGAAGTCATTGTTTTTAATAGCTGAGTAGTACTCCATTGTGTAAAAGTACCACATTTTCTGTATCCATTCCTCTGTTGAATGACATCTGGGTTTTCTCCAGCTTTTGGCTATTATAAATAAGGCTGCTATGAACATAGTGGAGCATATGTCCTTATTACATGTTGGAGCATCTTTTCAGTATATTCCCAGGAGTGGTATAATTGGGTCCTCAGGTAGTATTATATCCAATTTTCTGAGGAACTGCCAGACAGACTAATTTCCATAGTGGTTGTACCAGCTTGCAATCCCACCAGCAATGGAGGAGTGTTCCTCTTTTCCACATCCATGTCAGCATCTGCTGTCACATGAATTTTTGATCTTAGCCATTCTGACTGGTGTGAGGTGGCATATCATAAGAAAAATTTTCCATTTCAAACTCCATAATGAGTAATACTGTCATTGAAAAAAGTCTATTCATTCTTTGAATATTGTACTTCTAATTAGATATGATAATTAATAAGGGAATATGTTTTTCTAAGATTACTGACAGTTAAGTAAGTTTATAACATATGTATTACTAGTATCCTGCTGTGAATGATAAAAAAATATCACACAGGAAATAAATTAAGAGATAATAATGATCTTTATGGAGATTCTTTAAAATGCAGTATTATATAGCCTACAAAATACTTGTAAGTTCTTCTCATTAATATTTGCAAGATGGTTTATGAGGTGAACTATTATTTCATCAAATAATTATAGGTGAAGTGACCTTCGGTTGAAGTATTGTTACCCAGTGAGTACATGTTAGTACCTACTATTGATGTTTTAATTTACCCAGAGAAAAGCATATGCATATATGTATATGTACGTGAGTGTGTCTGTTTTAAAACACATACATAATTCATGAGCATACACATATGTATGTGTGTTTTGTTTTGTTTTGCTGCTTAATTTTATAGGGATTTAAGATGGAGTATAAAATGTTCTATTAGAGACTTCACTGGGATATATGCAGCAGGCTACATTATAAAGAGAAGGTTCAATTGATTTTTGGTTAGTTAGTTTCTTGTGAATTCCCTGTGTATGTGAGCTACACTTAGCTGAAACTTGACCTTCTAAGTGAGTGTGTTTTCTTCTTGTTTATTACCCTGTTTAAAGTCAGAAGAGAGCAACATAAAATTATCCCTGAAAGAAAATTTGAATGCTGAGAAGAAAAATATCTCATTTTTATTCTGGGCTTTCATACTAAATAAGCCATAAAATTCAAATACCTGTAGACAGAAATACTGTTTAATTTAATCATTTCATTTCCCTGGGTTTGTCCCCCTTCTCCTTGTAAATTTTATGTGTATTTCTTCCAGTTTTCTAAGTCATAGCATTATATTAATATTAGTTGTTTTAAAACATAAGGTTTCTTTATTGTTTTTTTTTCTATGAAATGTCATTCAGTTTTACATACTTAGAAAGACAAAGAGCTACAAGCTATAAACAGAATATTTGGAAAGATTAATTTTCTAAGGTTAATCCTTTGAAATAACTTTTTCTTAAGCCAAATCAGTAACTTATCCCTTGCACCATTTCTATAAAGGGAAAAAAATAAATCCACTATTTTTTTAAGTAAGAACACTTGATTTAATTTTAGTTTTTCTGAGGATAAATACAGGGGTCTCACTGTGTACTTCTGGCTGGCCTGAATTTGGCTGGCCTCCAGCTCACAGACATCTAACTTCCTCTGACTTTAAGCAGAGGGATTAAAAGTGTAGGTCATCAAACCTTCCAAAAACATTTCCAAATCTATACAAGAGTGGAAATTGAGAAATATAAATCTGATTGAATAACACATTTCTTTTTATCATGAATGGCATTTACAGAACTGTATCATGGAAAGCCAAATATCAACATCTCATGGCAGTTTACAGAGTATTTGCTGGATTTTCTTCAATGCCAAGCATCGATTAGCTATCTAGGCTACCTGAGTTTTGATTCCTTATGTTAGCCTGTTCTTTGAAGAGGTAACCATTTGAAATTTTTAGAGTAGTTTCAGACACTATGTTGATTACTCATATATGCATATGAATATGTATGTGTATGTATGTATATATCTATATCTTTTCATCTAATATCATTTCATACATATCTGGGCTTGTCAATGCCATGAGTTAAATTATCATTGTCATGAAAAAATTAGAAAATTGTCATGCTTGAGGCTGTGGAATTGGAAAGGTATACTGAAGGGAAGCATTTAGTTACACTTCAGCTGATGCCAGTTTTATCTTCTTAGAGCTGGAAAGTGGGGAATACCACATGTCTTGTTGTTTATTTTCTCTCACCATGGATCTAATGCATCTGCTTGATTCCCTGACTTCACTAAATCACAGAACATGACTACATTAGGGATACCATAATATTCAACATTTAAACTATATTGAGTTTTAATTTATCAACTATATTTTTAATCCATAGAAAGTAAATATGGAGATGCCATTTTCATTTAAATATGTTGACTTGCATTTTGACCTAAGATTAGCAATTCAATTGACATTACTGTCTTTCTGGAATCCTTTCAAAACTTGTTATTATTTTCAATTTACAACCTTACTTTTTCATTTGCGTATTAATCTTACTATAACTTAGATAGAAAAAGTTCTATATTCTTTAAGCTATAATGGTCATATATTCAGCTTCCTTTAAAATTTCATATTTATTCACTACATTGTATTTTTTATTTGATATATTATATAATTACTTATATTCATATAGATAGATTTTTAAACTTTTTAATATACTCTCATATTTTGAACCATTGTAATCTTAGTTCTGTGCATAAATACATAATTATCTATAATTTCTCAAAATAAAACTTTAGTAATATTCATTAAAAACCTTTTTATTATTAACCTAACATGTTCACTTAGACTTTGTTTCAAATATATATTTATATACATCACACATTTGAAGCTCTACTAACACCTGGGAGGATATAGTATATTTATATATTAGTATATTGGCAAAATGAGATTCCCCTGCAAAACTCAGTCTGATATACTAATATTCTCCCTCATTCTTTGATTCATATTATGTCTATTTGTCTCTGCCCTAGAAGATTGAATTCTATCTTTGTTGGTTGTCTATGACGTATTTTTGATGTTAATCTTAAACACTTTTCTTGAATTCATCCCTCAGTGATTTGTGACAACTTTATCTTATTCTTATTTCTTATTATATTTATTATTGTCTGCAATATACAATTGGTGATGTCATGTATTTTTAAATCTCATAGTCTAAGGAAACACTGGTGGGATACATAAGTAAGAATTTGGACAAACACTAGATAAGTTTTTAAAAAGATCTAGAAAATATAAGAGCACATAATTTCCAAAATTTTAAAAGTTTAATACTTATACAGTGCAAGTTTTATTCATATAGAAGTACATTGTACAAACCAGTTTATTATCAAAACAGAGTTCCTTTTCTCAAATTCAAACTCCAAATCCCATTTCAAGAACCAATAGTTTTTCTAGGTATATGCCATTATCTTAGCACTCAGGAGGCAGAGGCAGAAAAATCTCTGAATTTGAGGCCTATTTAATTTACAGTGTGAGTTCACCAAACAAACAAAAACCCAAGAAATACAAGAACAAGAAGAGGGATCAGGAGGAGAAGGAGGAGGAAGAGAAATGGTTTTAGCCTTCATATTTCACTGTATTTCAAAGTCCTATAGCTTTAAATTATACATATAAAATAGTAATTATTAAATGTGTTACCATCATATATTAACAACTTCTTGTAATGTTATTCTGTCATGGAGCCATATCCCTCATAGTCTTTATTTCCTTATTTTTCATGTTTCATTATAATCTCACTCATTTTTTTCATAATGAAGCTTTGAAAAATCCAATGAATTAGAAATTTTAAGTGAAAAACTAGAAATCTACAAATAACATTTCAAAATATGTTACACTATGGAAATGCTAAAGATGCAGATTTCTTTGATATTTTTATATTGATAGAATAAAAGGTAATAAATCAAGTGAAAATATTATCATTTGGGATAGAATATATTCTATTTGATAGCTGGAATAGTATTTTGAAGAATTAACACTCTCCAAATTTCTAAATAAAAGAGGTTCCAGGAATCTGAAATTTCCTTGGTACAATAACATTCATAATGGTTCTTTAAACATGCATAAAATCACTCATCCATGGAAGTGCACACTTTTAATTGTAGCACTAGGGAATCAGAGGCAGGGCACCCTGAGGCCAGTCTGGTCTACAGAGCAAGTACCAAGCAGTACCACAGTAAAATACGGTCTCAGAAATGAATTTAAAAATCCCATTCATTTCTTTACTTTTGAGATAATTATTTTATTCCAAAAATATTTTGAGCATCATGTCCTTATTTTCAATAATAATAATAATAATAATAAATAGTCAAATAGTGATAAAATTCATTAAGACAGCCTAAATTGGAATATACACACTTTTCCTGTGAATTCATTTTGTATATTTATACAGAATATGATTGGGTAAGAAAAACACACAGGAATGCTCAAGTTAAGTACAATTATATACATGTGTTCAGAATATGCACAGATGTCAAATTCCTTGTACATCAATGTCTGGATTTTAAAAGATTTCCAGCTCGCTATAATATTTCTAAGAATTCAGCATAGATGTAGCTGTTTAGAGTGAAATGTTTCCAATGCCATCATGTATTGAATACACTGCCCCTATTTATGTAGCATGTATACAGTAGGCTTTTACACATTATCCTGCTGTGTGAACTCTTCCTGTAGAAAATAGAATCCACTTCTGAAAGAATACCTAGACCTGCTCAACGAATGCAGCAAGGAAGTTGTTCCCTTTTTCTGCCCTTGTAATGCAGCTTGCTGGGTTCAATCACATTATGCCAATAGCCTCATCCTTCAATGAGAACTTCAGTCCCCTGTTCATATCTGGTGCGACAGATGAGAAATCTTACGTGTGTTTTTTCATGGTTTCTTTCCTGATCTGAACTCTGTACTGATAACACAGAAGCACCACGGAAGGCCATAAAAGGGATTCTCCTGCAGTACAGATTTGAGTCCCCTGTTTCTGCTGAATCTTGAATGGGACTTTACTTCCTCAGCACCAGTAACCTAGGGACTGTGACATGAACTTGCCGAAGGAAATATATCACTGCAGGTGGGACTGGCAGTTTACAGGATGATCTACTTTAGGTTCGCTCCATCTGCTCCCTAAGAGAGAAAAAATAATTTTCAGAAAGTGGACATCATGTTGTCTGCAAAAATTAGTAATTAAAAAGAACACAAGATCCAGAAATCTTATAGTATTTAAGCTTTTCCTTCATTGTAGAATTAATATTATGCATATGACCGAATGAATAAGATAGAAAATTAAAACATTTTGCAGAAAACAAGTTACATTCCTTTCTTACTTTTTGTACTTAGTTTTAGTCTTGCAATCGAAAATAGATTGATAAAAGCTTTAATCTCCACAAGAAAATTCTTTTAAGAACTGACGCTACATTATTTTTTAAAGTAAGATGTGGGTAATTATGAAACTGGTGAGCATAGTGGTTAGTGTGAATAAAAGCAGGAAAAGGTCTAATTTCCTGAATTGAATGATTTTTAAGTCCTGTATATGAAAGGAAAATGGATTAACTGATCTCTTCTGGCATAGCAGGCATGGTATGTGCAATGACTCAGTTAGCTGTTTTCACAGTAAAGTTAAAACTTCCTGAAATGTTAAAGATTTTCAGCTTATATTGATTTAGAGATGCTATATCTAGGAATCCAAGTTCTTATAATGAATTCCTATATCCATATTTCCATACGGAGTCTGCAAAGGAAATGAATGACTGTGAACTAGAATGTATGACTATGTAAAGTTAGTATAATTGTAAAGACACTTCAATAAATAGATGAAAGTTTCTTTATCAAAAACAGCTAGACATAGGAAATAAATCTTTTTTAACTTCATAGATGGTTTTATGCAATTTCAAATAATAGAAATCAGGAGTCTAAGGTCCTATGTAAGCCACCACTTTCTCAAAAAGGAAAGAGGGGCTGTTGAAATGTGTGAGGGAGCATATCTAGACACCGTCTGGTTAAAGACAGCCACAACTATTACAGAAATCCGTAACTGTATCACTTAACAGTCAGCATGTGCATGAAGACACTATTGAAGATGAGAGAAGCATGCCCTCAGCAACAGATTTCTGATGATGCGGCTTGTTAGCATTCTTGATTTATTTAATTCAAAATTAGATGGAGCATGTTATTCAAGTACTTACATTGGTAAATGTGCTTTGCCATTAAGACTCTATTTTAACAATATAGTCACCTTTTACATTTGAGATATTTCTCATACATGTCACAAAATAATTCAGATATATAAATAGCAATGTAATAAAAAATCAAACAAACAAACAAAAAACAAAGATCAAATAGAAGACATTCCACAGGTATAATTCATGTAGGTGGAAACATGACACCTATCAACCTTACAAATAAACAGTAATGATAAATAAATAATGGTGCCATTGAACAAAACAGACAAGAGAAGAGAGTTTCCAAATATTTTATTGTAAAATTGTCTGAGTTTTGAAAGATATTTCTTTAGGTTCATTTGGCATGGATTCCAATTAACTTCCTGACTCTGAGTTTACACATTTTATCAATTGCCATAACATGTATATATGTGTGGGCATATTCCCCTGTATGGGCACATAAAGAGATGAGAACCTAAACTTGAGTGTTGTCATCTATCACTCCAACTACTGTCAGAGAGGACATCTGTCACTAAGCCCAGAGCTCTCTGCTGCTACAAAACTTATTGGCCAGTGGGTCCCAAGAGTCATCTGTCTCCACTATCACAGGGGTAGGTAGGTTTCCAGACACTGGACTGTAGCACACAACTTGTGCTTGCATACAGAGGATCTCACTCAGGTCCTCATACTCTTCATTAAACACTGCTGTGCACTTCTCACTTTACCATCACTGGGACATTGCCCAACCCTTAGTTATAAAAACATATTTAGTAACAAATTAATTTCATTACTAGCATTTTGTATAAAAAACTATAACTAAACTGCAAATTCTGTATTCATTCCCAATAAATGTGCTTGTGCTTCGTGGTCTTTGGTTACAGTTAGGAAATTAAACTACATTGTACTTCATATTGGTTAAATCTCATATGATTTCTACCGCCTTCTTTCTTGATACCCTCTTCCATAATCCTTTGAGAAATTACTAGTTAGATCATATACACAATGTTGTCCTTTTTGGGACATGTGCTTAAAACACAATGGGCGTGCCTTCTCATCCCAATGTATGAGAAGGTACTTAATATCTATAGGACTCATCACTGGTACTTAGCACCACTTAAAGTGATCTTTGCAAGCTTTTCATTTTCTAATCTCTTTGTATTGAATCCACTCAGTAAATTCACATCATTCTTATCCCAGATCCTGGTTTATAATATTCCAAAGTAAGTGTGAGACTCTTTATTTTGAGACTGTTAGAAGCTAGAAAAATAAATTTGCTTTTCCTTGAAGATTTTTGAGCACTAATTTTAGCATTTATCAGTCTTTGCTGATTTTGAATGTGATATTCGATTGCTGGCATTTTACCTGGTTTATTCAGTTTATATGACAGAATCAAAATTCTTCTATAAGAGTTTTATAGTTTATGGCTTTATAGTTGCAACTTTATATTTGCATGTTTGTGTGTGTGTTTAATCAAATCAATTTTAATTTACAAAATTAATTTAATTTAATTTACAGATGAGTATATTTGAATTGTTCACATTGTGCCAAAGTCTCTGCATTTATATTCTCTGATCACCCTTATTTGCTTTCATTTTTAAAGGCTCTCTATTTTTGGTCTGATTTTAAATGCTGAGTTAACATTTATAGGCTTTCATCACTCACAGCATATTGTGTCATATTCTGTTCATCACCGTGGTTTCTGAAAAGGAATTTACTGTTATTTCAATTGCTTTTGCTGTAGTCTAGGTGTCTTTTTCTGTAGATGCACAATTTTCCAGTGCCTTTTTTCTGTCAATGAAATACCAACCTCCTTTGCAATTTTGTATTTACTGCTGCCTATTTTGCAATTCACTCTGGATTATCCTTTTCTTCAGGTTTCCATAAGTTTCACATGTGTCATATATTGGTGCCCAATATTTCTCTGTGTGCTTCCTTTTACCTCATTGCTTTCTTCTCTTTTAGGTTCATGATGGCCCTGGTGATATGGTCCCTGGAGGCTACCTTTTCTATCCCTATTTATTGCTTACCTTTGGGAGTTTCTAGATTTCAGACATCATATTGGCAGACGGTTTTTTCTATCGTCTTCATCTCCTCATTAGTGTACTCACTGTTTTTCTCTTCTGCATCATCTCACATCTCAGGTCTGTACTCATTTGCTATTTCTTCCCCATCTATCCCCACTGTGAAGTGAGCTTTCACTAATGCATGCATAACACATTGTGTTTGAAAGGCTGGTATCATTACACTTAGATGTTTGTACTTCTGAGAAGCCTTCTGCCTTGTATATTAGTAGGCAACACTTGAGAATAATCTTTCTTAGTGTTCTCACTGGTTTTTCATGGTGGTGCCTGGTGGGCTTTTAGAAGCAACACCCTCCAACATGAGACATTACTTCTCAATTTATGTCTGATTATCTGGGCCTCTCTCTTTCTCCCTCTCCCCCATTTCCCTGTCCTTCCTCTCCCTTTCTCTCTCTCCTTTCATTGCACAATCACACAAATTTAGACTTTACATATTTTAGTTTTCTGTGTGAATCTACTATACAAGGACATTTTCAGAAATACATATCCAACATAAACCAAGAATGAGAATCCCAAACTGACATGATTTATCCCCCTTTCTTTCAATTTCCAGGCAAGCGACCTTCTGTTTTCTGATAATTCAAAAAAAGTTTAATGAAATTTTAGTTAGTGTGTCATTTATAAAAGACTTGTTCTAAAATTGAGAACATCATTCTTTGCCAATCTTTCAAACTCTGATTTGAAAAGTGAAAGTGATTACTGCTTAAAATTGTAAGAGCTTGAAAACACCACGCCCAGCTATGAAGTAGAAATCTAAAACTTATCAGCTTTCACCAGTGATCTTAGTGTAACTATCCCAAACACTTCATTAATGCTTAGTAAATAAATCCATCAAACAATTTTATTTAGATGATCAATTTTAAGGGAATCTTTTTAAAAATTTTATTAGATTTTTTAATTTACATTTCAAATACTATCCTGAAAGTCCCCTATACCCCGCTGCCAACTTCCACTTCTTGGCCCTGGCATTCCCCTGTATAGGGGCCTCTCTTCCCATTGATGGCCTACTAGATCATCTTCTGCTACATATGTAGCTAGAGACACGAGCTCTGGGGGTACTGGTTAGTTCATATTGTTATTCCACCTATAGGGTTGCAGCCCCCTTCAGCTCCTTGTGTACGTCACACAATAATAGTGGAATTTTAAGGGAATCTTAAAGAAAACACAAAGTGGAGCTAGGCGGTGGTGGCACATGCCTTTAATCCCAACACTTAAGAGGCAGAAGCAGGCAGATTTCTGAGTTCGAGACCATCCTGGTCTAAAACGTGAGTTCCAAGACACTTAGGCCTATACAGAGAAACCCTGTCTCGAAAAAAACTAAAAACTAAAAACAAAAAATACAAAAACAACAAAACAAAACAAAACAAAAACAAAAAAGATAAAGTGTAAGAAAATAGTTTTTAAACTAAATCAAACATTTGATGCATGTAGTTAAAAATGGTATTAACGTTGATGAATTTTTTCATACTGGTTTAAGTTAATAAGATGCAAGTTTATGATAGTTTGAATAAATATTATTTCGTATTATTCAATTTATGTGAGCCTTATTTGCAGTCATTAATACATTATAATTAATTTTACCAAGTCTTATTTTATAATAATGTAATATTTTATCATACCTTACAGCATCATGCTTCCCAAATCTAATAAGATATAAATCAGGAGACACAAAATTGATTTGCTGAACACAAACAGTGTTATCTTTTTGAGCAATGTAGAATTGTTTTCTCTCTTTATCAAACATATTTTCCCTCAAATACAATATTGCAATTACAAGCCAAGCATGAAAATGTCTGTGCATTGTACGAGTGCCAATGAGTAATCTCCTGTTTGAGGCTATACACATTGCGGTTCAGCTGTTCAATGCATGTTTACATAAGCTCACATCTTCTCACTCAACAACATTTCTAAAAGAGCATAGCTCAGTGAAAAATTGAAGAGGGTATGATGAGGGGAAAGCAAGTCTATTCTTAACAAGCCACAATCAAATCATTACACGAAGCGCCTTTCTTTCTTTATTCTGCATATGGTATGCTAGTCTTCAGATGAAAGAAAACAATAAGAAATAAAAGTTGACAAATAATGTTACAATTCAAATTGAAATCTTAGCATCTTAAAACAAAATAGATGCTGAGTCACAAAAAAAGGTTATTAACAGTGTTTTCTATTGATTCTGGGAAAAGTTTTGCCTTGAGGCATGGTTGCCAGGAGAACTCTGCTCTGCAGTATACTCACTTGGATGCCTGGAAAATCACAATAGTTTCCTCAACAGGAAACATTTTGCCTATATTTTGAAACAATGTTTAAGAATTAAAGAAATGAGGTTGGCCATGAGATGTAAATACTGTGGAATAAAAATGCAGTGAACTTTACCAAGCCAATCACTTTGATGAATAATTTTGTTTTTTTGTCATTAATCATGATTTTTCTTTTTTAAATTTCAACATGTGGGTAGACACAAGTCAAATAGCATCCTTGATTTCAGACAGATTATGAATTATAGCTTTAAGGAGAAGCATTTCATCACTGGTATTTTCTGTCATCTTAATTTTAATCCTAGATAGTTTTTTATTCCCTCCTATAAATAACAAAGTTACACTTCTTTTGTATTTTAAATATTTGGATGTGGAAAATAATGGGGACTCCTCTTCTAAGATGAAGATAATTAATTAGGGTTCAATTGAACAAGACCTTTGGTGATAAATATAAAAATCGAATCATGTATTTTTTTTTCTAAATTCAATCTATTGTAGAAAGAAATAAGAGATAAATGGATGGAGAAATTGGAGACAGGTATTTTAGGATACAGTATCAAAGGAAGAGGAGTATCTTAGGTATCTACCTCAGATCTCTGTAAACATCACTTTTGAAAATTGTCTTACCATTTAGATCAAACAACTACCTACCTGAAGTACTTATCCGCCATAGTTTGCCATCAGCCTCTATGGTACATGCACACAATGGAACAACAGATGTCAGGGGATGATGCCACTTAAGTGGAAATGTGGCTTTGTTTGTAAAACTTGATGTCAAATGTAAATTCTCTTTTTCTTCTTGTCACAAATGAGGTTTTTTTTTTTAAATATTTTTTTATTATGTATTTTCCTCAATTACATTTCCAATGCTATCCCAAAAGTCCCCCATATCCTCCTCCCCCACTTCCCTACCCACCCATTCCCATTTTTTTGGCCCTGGTGTTCCCCTGTACTGGGCCATATAAAGTTTGCATGTCCAATGGGCCTCTCTTTCCAGTGATGGCCGACTAGGCCATCTTTTGATACATAAGCAGCTAGAGTCAGTTTTAGAAATATTTCTATCCATGAAATTCTTTGTAATAAGGCAATATGCATTCCAACATAGATCCATCCTCTTTACATATGCCTACTTATGTATCTATGTATCTGTCTATGTATCTATGTTTCTATGTATGTATATGTATATATATATATATATATATATATATATATATATATAATCTATCTATCTACCATCTATTCATTCATCTATCTACCTATATCTATCACCTATATATTTATAAATAAAAAGTTAGAAATTATATACACATATATGGAAATGCATCCTTCATATTTTTTCAGTCCTTGACTCAATAGAGTTTGGAACTAATACTAAAATGTTCATTCATGAACACAGTTGGGAATCACAGCTATTGAAGTCTTGAGTTGTTTTTCAGCGATTTCCTTTGGTTTTAAAATCATCTATCCTACTGGAAAATTCATTAAGCCCAGGAAGTAAATGACTCAGAAATATCTCCAGTAAGTCACTAAAACTGACCACACTCTCTATACCTCTTTCTCCCCTTAGACTATGTAAATAACTACCATTACTGAGAGATTCTCTCAGAGGCACTGAGCAGCCTAGAAGAAGCAAAGACCAGAAACTGTCTAGAAAAGTCTCATACTATCTGGAGTTGCCTTCAGGATGAACAATGAATTTTAGATTTGTTTTTCATAAGTTTTCATATGCACTGTGGTAGACTTTTGTTGACAGAGGTGGCTTTGAGTGGTTTCAGACCCTGTAAGTAACTGATCCTTCTCCTAATTTCTTTAGTAACACTACTAAATTTATGGGTTCATATTGTGGGACTTTGATGGTTTCCATCCTTTGGTCTGCCATTGGTTCACTACATTGGCTGCATAGAAATTTGTTAATATCTCTCATAACACCCATCATGAATACATTTTAATTATTGGAAAGAATACTTTGTTAAGGAAACCAATTGAAGGGGTTGGCAACCCCATAAGAACAACAACAGTATCAACCAACCAGATTCCCATCTCCATCCCTGCCCCAGAGCTCCCAGTGATGAAGCCATTAACAAAGAAATACACATGGCTCCAGCTGCATATGTAGCAGAGGATGGCCTTGTCATGCATCAATGGGAGGAGAGGTCCTCAGTCCTATGAAGGCTCGATAGATACCCCAGTGTAGGGGAATCGAGGGCAGGGAGGTGGGAATGGGTGAGTGGGTGGGTGGAGGAGCACCATCATAGAGGCAGGGGGAGGGAGAATGTGATAGGGTGTTTCCAGGAAGGGGGAAAACCAGGAAAGGGGATAACACTTGAAATGTAAATAAAGAAAATATCCAATAAAAAAGAAAGCCAGTTATTTAAAGGGATGAAAAGTACCTGTAAATATGAAAGCTCAAACACTCTAGACTCTACATTTGCTCTTTTGAGACATGATCTTATTATGCAGCTGAGAATAATATAATCCTGGGGGAGATTCATTGCCTTATCATAAGACTGCGGGGATTATAGAAACTTTCTTCCACACTTGCCCAGGGAACATTCACCCTAAACTGGATTCGTGATAATTCTCATATCAGCTTTCATGCACTACTTCTTAGAGTTCCTCAAACCCTAGATATCACTTTTATTTTATCATCAATATACCCAACATGCAGCTCCAGATGGCTTATAGTGTCCTTACCTTGGGGCTGAAGGATTTCTATAGCAAAAAGTTCAGGTTTCTAAGCTTGGTTTGTTTATCTGCCATGAGTGCTTGCTTATCATCCCCAATAACATTCAACTCTCCTATTTCTTGAATCAAGATATTGTGATGTTTGAGTTTCTCTTTTATTTTCTGATAATGAATTGAAAATTTCCTCTATTTTGTGATGGTGCTCAGTGTCGTATATAATATAGCATGAGAATCAAACAAGTGCAGCTGGGAGATGTGAAGGAGATTACACTTTACGGGAGGTCTCCCTTACAGTTTTATATAAAATGAATTAGAAGAGCTAAAAATAGAAACACTGTTTACATTATGTAGGGAAGTGAGTAACTCAATGTTATATTTAGACCCAAGAAACAGAAAAATTAATGTAAGCCATAAATAAGCTTTGCTGATATCATAGCTTAAAGGGCACAGGTTACTCCTATCAGAGGATTATTAGCTACTTTGGAGATGTTGCTCACCTGGGTCACTGAGAGAAAAAATAAAAACGGACTACAGGAAGAACAATTGTAAACTCCAGTTCATTCCATCCATTTACTGTGACTCTGCTCTAAGCTTTAGACTGGGCAAAACTCTTGACTACTTATCATTGTCCACTATAGAATCTTTGCTTTTTTCTCACTTCTTGGCAATATATGGTTTTATGTTCATAGGTATCGATAATAATGCAAATTGATGTTCCTCTATTGTCTGAAACAATATAATGTGGATGAAGTCCTATTTTGCAACAAAAAAAATTCCTTTTAAAAACAACACAAAGTTAGACTTTTGTACAGTATAATGTTGTTAATTATGAAACAAATTAAGTTATTGAAACAGGAATTGTATGTGAGTTTAAATCTTAGTGGTTTCTCTGGATTTCCTTTTGCTTTTAAGATGTGGTGTTCATATTTCTTACAAGTACATCATTGTGCAAGAAAAAAAAATCCAACTATTCTGATATAAAAGCATGTGGTTTAAATAAAGCAATTCTACAGTCTAAAATGGACAGCATTGGCTATTCATACAAAACCTGAGCTATTTACAGGTTTTAACATTCACACTCTAAAATAATTAACCGTGAATGATAAGCAAGAATAAGGACAGAAGTCTGAGAAATATCATTCCATTCATACTTTTCAGAAAAACAATTATACATCTATACTCTTCATTCAAGATTATTTGAAAAATATCCTTGTGTGCACATGAAAAATGCAATGTTACTTCAGCATAATAAAGATTTGATAGATCATCAGTTTAACCAGAATTGACTTATCAAAATTGAGATTTTTTTATTAGATATTTTCTTTAATTAGATTTCAAATGTTATCCCCTTTCTTGGTTTCCCCTCCAAAAACACCCTATCCTCTCCTCCCTCCCCCTCCTCACCAACCTACCCACTCCTGCTTCCTGGTCCTGGTATTCCCCTGTAGTGGGGCATAGAACCTTCACAGGACCAAGGGCCTCTCCTCCCACTGATGACTGACTAGGGCATCCTTTTCTACAAATGCAGGTGGAGCCATGAGTCTCACCATGTGTTTTCTTTAGTTGGTGATTTAGTTCCAGGGAGGTCTGGGGGTACTGGTTAGTTCATATTGTTGTTTCTCCTAAGGTGCTGCAAATCCCTTAAGCTCCTTTGGTACTTTCTCTAGCTCCTTCATTGGAGAACACATGCTCAGTCCAATGGTTAGCTATGAGCATCCACTTCTATATTTGTCAGGCACTGGCAAAGACTCTACTTTAAGACATTAAAGAAATAAAAACATTGCCTTAAAATCTCCTATGGAGTAATTAAAAGTGTAATTATTTTATCCAAGAAATACTGACTACAAGTATCAAAATACCATCATACTTGTATAAAATGATTGTGAAAAGAATTTCACAGTTTGATAATAATATTTAATGAAGACCTTTAAAGTCTGCACGTAAGTTAAACTAATTTTCAAATGATTTTCTTCTGCGTTCTCTCCTCTACTTCTTTCTCGCTGTCCCAAGTTTTATAACACAAGTTCATACGTGCAACAAAGACACATCAACTTTCTTACTTGTATCAAGTTCACTTGATACTCTGGCTTTCTACCTCTTCACTGGCATTTTTCAAGGCTTAATGCACTGCCTTTGTATTTGTATATCTGCCCTTCACTTGACATAACGGTGTGTGGCAACCTCAGGTCAAAAGCATCCTGCTGGCAGTTGAAACATTTTCAGATTGCTATTGAACTTCATTTTTCCTGGTATTGTAAAAATCTCTCCCTCAATCTCGAGAGGTATGTCAAGTATCTATGGCTAGATAGAAGTTTGTTCACTACGCAATATATTCACTCTCAACTTCTTGTTCAGTTTTTCCAAGTTATCTACATTTAGTTCTTATCCATTGTTTCATTTAATTGACATGTTATAACACCATTAACTATGGATTGAAATTTTATGTGTGTGTGAATTAATGTGTACATATTCATATATAATATTTTAAGATAACTTTTCATTAATGATTAGTGTATATTGCATAATCTTACCTTTTTATTATATTACCTTTTTGGCACCAAAAAATTAGAAAAGAATTTATGCTTAGGGGCAGATAATTTTTCTTTACTGAAATATCTCTTAGAAATGGTTCCATTTTTAAATATTCATTAATGTTTACCTGAATACACTTCAACTCAGTAAAAGGTATCAAATTTAATGGCTAATATCTTGCCATGGAAAGCTACTAAAATAAAACTAAATATGTATTTTAACACTTTATTCACAGCTACATATTTTGCACTAAAAATTCAGAGAGCTTCCAGTTCTAGTAGGACAGTCTATTTCAAAACACTTTAGGTGAAAAATCATTTAGCTAGTAATGATAGGAAGAGTAATGGCCCTCCAAAGATATCTGCATCCATAGGAACTGTTGGTTGGCCATGTAATTTGGCAAAGAGGAATTAACATTGTAAATGAACAATCTCTTAATTTATGTGATCATTTCAATCAGAAAGTTATGCTTGAATTGTTCTAGTTGGCCTAATACATTTTCATTTGTCCTTTAAAGGACAAGAGTGAGGGAGAACACAAGATCAGGATGAGAATGAGGCAGTGTGTATGCATAGCTGTTAGCTTTAAAGTTGGAGGGGAAAATCTTAAGCTGGCAAGAAGGCAGTGTGCACAGCCTTAAAAGAATCATTCGTTCTAAGACTTCAAGAAAAGAATAATGTAGCTTGCTCAAAATCTGATTCAAGGACAATGAGAATTCTATCAGGAGTTGTAAGATCAGTTTAATAGTATTTCATCCCAATAGTGGAGGGAATTTCTTATAGCTGTGCTATAAAGATAAAATGAATACATATACACCATAAAAGCTCAAAGTCCAAACCTTCCAGAAGCATTCTTTTGTGTATAATTCAATTTTACAGTATATCAATTTTCTGAACTAACATCCTATCGCCTGGCCATATCCCCTTGATGTGTTGCTTCAGCTCTTTCCATTAGAAAAAAAATTGTAAGGTATGAACAGGCATGAGCTCTGTTGCCTCAAGAGAAAGCTTGTTAAGAAGATCCATGGAAAACTTTGTTCTCTTTTCACAGATTTTTTGACTCACAAAATAATGAGCAGGAGACACAAACACGTAACCCAGGCAGTGTGTAGTAAAGCCACAGCAATGGTCCCTGCCAGTGAAGCAGTCTCTAGGTGCAATGTGACTATGCCACTATGATGAGGCACTGGCTGGCACTGAAGGTTGAACACACCTTTGCATTTTCATTCTCAAAAGGATTTTCTTAGTCACACACCTTGAAAAGAGCATTTTGTATTTCAGAGAACAATTCAGAATATTTTTGTCATATAACATGATTAATAATCAATAACTATTGATGAAAATATATTAATAATTACTCTGAGTTTTCACAGAAAGAATAAATAATTCAATTATGTATTTTACAATTTTTAGGAATCTATTCAAGCATACATTAATATACATAAACCATTTATATATGTATGTGTATATGAGTGATACATGTGTGTGTATATATATATGCATATATATATATATATATATATATGAAAGAAAGATGAAAATCAGAAAATGAGAGTGATAAATAATTTTAAATGTTTTGCTTTAATTTACTACAATCCAATTTAATAGACAAATAATACAAACTACAGTTTAAAATTTTCTAGGTTTTAGAAAATTTGAAAACTTCTTTCAAATTTTTTAGTAACTGATATCAGTGTGATCAATGGAAAAATAGGAAATTGACTTTCTCCTTCTGATTATTTTAAGTATGAGATATTATTTTACAAAATACATAATTTTTGAGTGACGAACACCTTATTCTTCAATTTAATTCGATTCCATAATATTTTCTAAAATTTTGTCATAGTTTTATAAAGGCACATTCAAGATCTGAGTTTAATTATAATTAACAGATTCAATTTACTTATACAAACCTCCTAGATACAGAGTAGGGAAACATTTTAATTTAGTATAGTACCATGTAGAATGAAACAAAAACACTGGACTGTAGAGAAAATATTGCACACTTCTTAGTTTATATTTTTTGTTACAGTTGAAATCATGTTACATTTGAATGCTAAGAGTAAAGTAATAGTTGTGACCAAATGTGATTTAAATAATCCTTTCTGTTTTCCCCAGCGTTTAGATAGCTTTTATAAGTCTATGTTTCTTCCTTAAAATAATGAGGTTTTGTTTTTTATTTTGTTTTTGTTTTTGTTTTTTGGGGGGGTTGTATTTGCATTTTAAACTATGTCCATCACTAATATGAAAGAAGAATCTATCTTTGTAAATAGTTATAACATTTTTTGAAAAACAGATTTAATTTGCAGTTCATTTTTCAAATTATTTCTCTGTTACTTAATTCATTTGACTTTGATTCAAAAGAAAAACTTCTATTGAAATATAAGAGTTTATAGAAAATGTTGTAAGTTCCAGAGAAGAGATTTTTATTTGTCTGTGTGTGTGTGTGTGTGTGTGTGTGTGTGTGTGTGTGTACACATGTATGGGCATTTATTTATGGATGTATGGATGGAACAATTTAACCTCAGTGCTGTGGACTAAATACAAATTAATCTGGGGCTTTCTGTCCATTTACTCAAGCAAAATTTCATGATCCAGATGTAATGAGACCTTTCTTCATAAAATAAGAAGGAACCTAATAGTCTTAACACAGCCTTTGTGGGGCATCTACAAACTCACATTAGTGTAGCTGCACAATGGCTGGTGTGCTTGTACACATACATGCATATACGAACACAATACATGCAAGCAAACAAACAAACACATACACACAGAGAGATAACCAATGGGTAACTACTTTAAATAAATCCAAAATATATGCCACATGTGCCACCTCTGAAGTACAAGAGATACGATTTTTAATTTATTTTAATATAGGTGTGTGTGGATATTTGTATTTGAAGAATTGATGGAAAGACATCTGTCATGTAATTCTTCCTTCAACAAGTACACACACATGGAATATCCTCTTAGCAATGTGTTTACATATACCTCATACATGCAAACACACACACACACACACACACACACAATTAAATAAATAAGAGAAGTATAAACAGAGCAAAGGTAATCGAGGGTAGGAAAATGAGCTGGTGAATGCCTATGGTTTAATGCCTCTGTTAGATGGTTTGATAGAATAAGGAAAGTTACATGTATCTGAGAGGTTGGAGAATTAAGTTTTAAAGATATTGTTGGAAAAATATTCTGGGATGATGGAACAGCTACTGCAAAATCACTGAGAAATATTCTTGGCTGACTCACAGAGTAATAAAGGCCAAGGTAGATGGAGAGGGTGAGCAGAAGTGAAATAAGAAGGAAATGAGGTCAGATTGGTGACCATGAACCAGAACATTATGGGTCTGTAGATGGGCATAAGAACTTTGACTTTTATTAAATTAAATATGAAATCATTGCAGGATAAGGAGTAGAGACCCTATTAACAAAATGCTGCAGTAATATAGAAATGTGAAGGTCGTGAAAGGACTTAGACTGAACCAAAATGAATATTTTTTCAGATTCTAGACAAATATTGTGAAGAAAAGAACTTCTAAAAATTTGAGATGGGGGGTGTAGAAGATAAAATAGTAAAGAGCAAATTCAAAGATCTCTTTTGAACAAATAGAAAGCTAGATGTGGCAGAAATTAAGCAGACAATAACACAATGGAAATTAAGGGCTTAAGGTTGTGAATCTGTGTTCATGAGATGATAGTGTAGGTATATCAGATATAAAAGTAGATCAGAATCTATCTCCTAGAACATACCAACATTTAAAATGCTGTAGAAAACAGATAGCCACTAGAGACAAATGCAGAACAATAAATTATGAGCTAAGTTTCGTTTAAAAATTGATAAAAAGGAGAAAATAATTGATGCTGTCCTTGAAGTCAAACCAAATGTTATGATGAAGAAATAGCAATTTCTAGTCAGATATGAGGGAGCTAGTTGACATTCTCAAGCACCTGTGAATGCCGGGATTGAGTATGCACAATAATATGGAATAATCTATCAGGCTTGATGTAGAATGCTTTCAAGAGGACCTATATCTCAATATTGGACCATATACTGGCAATAAATTCTTAGAAAGGGGAAAACATTTCATTCTGTCATATACTCACTAATTGTAGTACTTATGACTCTAATCAGACTGCAAAGGATAGTGCTAGATAGTTTCAATGTCCCTGGTTAATGTAAGGTCACAAAACAAAATAAAAGCAATAGTCAAGAGTCTTACCAAGCCCAGGAGGGCTTTGCCTGAGCATCTGCAGGAGACATCTTGGATTCTGAACTCCACCGAGACTACTCTGCACAGGTGAGAGTGTGGACTACAGAAGCTAACAGCTTCTGGGACAGGTCCTGTTTCGGGCCTTCATCTTCTGCCAGGAGGCAAGTCTGTGCACATTCCCTGAAAGAGGAGAGCCTGCCTGCAGAGAGTGCTCTGACCACTGAAACTCAGGAGAGAGCTATTCTCCCCGGTCTGCTGGTAGAGAATAACAGAACCAGGAGAGAAACAAATTCTAATCAGAGACAAATATAACAACGGACTCCAGAGTTTACCAGATGGCAAAAGGCAGACTTACTAAAAAAAACCAAGACCACTCACCATCATTAGAACCCAGCAACCCACCTCAGCTAGTCCAGGGCAACCCAACACACTCAAAAACCTAGACCCGGATTTAAAGGCATATCTCATGATGATGGTAGAAGACATCAAAAAGGTCTTTAAGAACTCATGTAAAGAAATTCAGCAGAACACTGCTAAAGAATTGCAAATCCTTATAGAAAAACAGGAAAACACATCCAAACAGATGATGGAAATGAACAAAACCATACTAGACCTAAAAAGGGAAGTAGACACAATAAAGAAAACCCAAAGTGAGGCAACGCTGGAGATAGAAACCCTAGGAAAGAAATCTGGAACCATAGATGCAAGCATCAGCAACAGAATACAAAAGATGGAAGAGAGAATCTCAGGTGCAGAAGATTCCATAGAGAACATCGGCACAACAATCAAAGAAAATACAAAATGCAAAAAGATCCTAACTCAAAACATCCAGGAAATCCAGGACACTATGAGAAGACCAAACCTACGGATAATAGGAATAGATGAGAATGAAGATTTTCAACTTAAAGGGCCAGCAAATATCTTCAACAAAATTATAGAACAAAACTTCCGTAATCTAAAGAAAGAGATGCCCATGAACATACAAGAAGCCTACAGAACTCCAAATAGACTGAACCAGAAAAGAAACTCCTCCCGACACATAATAATCAGAACAACAAATGCACTAAATAAAGATAGAATATTAAAAGCAGTAAGGGAAAAAAGTAAAGTAACATATGAAGGAAAGCCTATCAAAATTACAACAGATTTTTCACCAGAGACTATGAAAGCCAGAAGATCATGAACAGATGTTATACAGACATTAGAGAACACAAATGCCAGTCCAGGCTACTATACCTAGCCAAACTTTCAATTACTGTAGATGGAGAAAGCAAAGTATTCCACAACTGAACCAAATTCACACATTATCTTTCCACGAGTCCAGCCCTTCAAAGGATAATAACAGAAAAAAAAATAATACAAGGACAGAAACCATGTCCTAGAAAAAACAAGAAAGTAAACCTTCAACTAACCTAAATGAAGTCAATCACAAGAACAGAATGCCATCATTAACAACAAGAACAACAAAAAAATAGGAAGCAACAATTACTTTTCCTTAATATCTCTTAATATGAATGGACTCAACTCCCCAATAAAAAGACATAGACTAACAGATTGGCTACACAAACAGGACATTTTGCTGCTTGCAGGAAACCCATCTCAGGGAAAAAGACAGACACTACCTCAGAATGAAAGCCTGGAAAACATTTTTCCAAGCAAATGGTCTGAAGAAACAAGATGGAGTAGCCATTCTAATATCTAATAAAATCAACTGCCAACCCAAAGTCATCAAAAAGACAAAGAGGGGTTCTTCATACTCATCAAAGATAAAATCTTCCAAGAGGAACTCTCAATTCTGAATATCTATGCTCCAAATACAAGGGCAAGCACATTCATTAAAGAATCTTTAGTAAGGCTCAAAGCATACATTGCACCTCACACAATAATAGTGGGAGACTTCAACACACCACTTTCACCAATGGACAGATCATGGAAACAGAAACTAAACAGGGACACAGTGAAACCAACAGAAGTTATGAAACAAATGAATCTAACAGATATCTACAGAAAATTTTATCCTAAAACAAAAGGATATACCTTCCTCTCAGCACCTCATGGTACCTTCTCCAAAATTGACCACATAATTGGTCACAAAACAAGCCTCAACAGATACAAAAATATTGAAATTGTCCCATGCATCCTATCAGATCATCATGGACTAAGGCTGATCTACAATAACAAAATAAACAATAGAAAGCCAAAGTTCATGTGGAAACTGAAAAACACTCTTCTAAATGATACCTTGTTCAAGGAAGGAATAAAGAAATAAATTAAGGACTTTTTAAATTTTAATGAAAATGAATCCACAACATACCCATATTTATGGTACACAATGAAAGCATTTCTAAGAGGAAAACTCATAGCTCTGAGTGTCTCCAAAAAGAAACTATATAGAGCACACACTAGCAGCTTGACAACACACCAAAAAGCTCTAGAACAAAAGGAAGCAAATTTACACAAGAGGAGTAGATGGCAGGAAATAATCAAACTCAGGGGCAAAATCAACCAAGTGGAAACAAGAAGAACTATTCAAAGAATCAACCAAATGGGGAGCTGGTTCTTTGAGAAAGTCAACAAGATAGATAAACCCTTAGCCAGACACACTAGAGGGCACAGGGACATCATTCTAATCATTCTAATTAACAAAATCAGAAATGAAAATGGAGACATAACAACAGATCCTGAAGAAATCCAAAACACCATCAGATCCTTCTACCAAAGGCTATACTCAACAAAACTGGAGAACCTGGATGAAATGGAGAAATTTCTAGACAGATACCAGGTACCAATGTTAAACCAAGATCAGGTTGATGATCTAAACAGTCCTATATCCCCTAAAGTTATAGAAGCAGTCATTAATAGTCTCCCAACCAAAAAAAGCCCAGGACCAGATGGGTATAGTGCAGAGTTCTATCAGACCTTCAAAGAAGATATAATTTCAGTTCTTCACAAACTGTTCCACAAATTAGAAGCAGAATGTACTTACCCAACTCATTCTATGAAACCACACTTACTCTGATACCTAAACCACAGAAAGGCCCAACAAAGATAGAGAACTTCAGACCAATTTCCCTTATGAATATTGATGCAAAAATCCTCAATAAAGTTCTAGCTACCCGAATCCAGGAACACATAAAAACAATCATCCATCCTGACCAAGTAGGTTTCATCCCATGGATACACAGAAGGTTCAATATTCAGAAATCCATCAATGTAATCCAGTATATAAACAAACTTAAGGACAAAAACCACATCATCATCTCGTTACATGCTGAGAAAACATTTGACAATACCCAACACCCATTCATGATAAGTCTTGGAAAGATCAGGAATTCCAGGCCCATACCTAACCATGATAAAAGCAATCTACAGCAAACCAGTAGCCAACATCAAAGTAAATGATGAGAAGCTGGAAGCAATACCACTGACATCAGGGAATAGAAAAGGCTGCCCACTTTCTCCCTACATATTCAACATAGTAGTTGAAGTCCTAGACAGAGCAATTCGACAAGAAAAGGAGATCAACCGGATACAAATAGGAAACGAAGAAGTTAAATATCACTCCTTGCAGATGATAAGATAGTATATATAGTGAAACTAAAAGTTCCACCAGAGAACTCCTAAAACTGATACACAGCTTCAAAGAAGTAGCTGGATATAAAATTGACTCAAATAAGTTAATGGCCTTTCTGTACCCAAAGGATAAAAAGGCTGAGAAACAAATTAGGGAAACAACACCCTTCACAATAGTCACAAATAGTATAAAATATCTTGCTGTGATTCTAACTAAGGAAGTGAGATCTGTGTGATAAGAACTTCAAGTCTTTGAAGAACGAAATTGAAGAAGATCTCAGAAGATGGAAAGATCTCCCTGCTCATGGATTGGCAGGATCAATCTAGTAAAAATGGCTATCTTGCCAAAAGCATTCTACAGATTCAATGAAATCCCCATCAAAATTCCAACTCGATTCTTTAACAAATTAGAAAGGGCAGATTCATCTGGAAAAACAAAAAACCTAGGATAGCAAAAACTCTTCTCAAAGATAAAAGAACGGCTGGTGGAATCACCATGCCTGACCTAAAGCTGTACTACAGAGCAATTGTGATAAAAAAAATGCATGGTCCTGGTATAGCTACAGACAAGTAGACCAATGGAATAGAATTGAAGACCCAGAAATGAACCCAAACACCTATGGTCACTTGATCTTTTACAAGGGTGCTAAAACTATCCAGTGAAAAAATGACAGCATTTTCAACAAATGGTGCTAGAGGTTATCATGTAGAAGAATGCAAATTGATCCATTCCCATCTACTTGTAATAAGGTCAAATCTAAATGGATTAAGGAACTCCACATAAAACCAGAGACACTGAAACTTATAGAGAATAAAGTAGAAAAAAGCCTGGAAGATATGGGTACAGGTGAAAAATTCCTGAATAGAACAGCAATGGCTTGTACTGTAAGATCAAGAATCGACAAATGGGACCTCATGAAAATGCAAAGCTTCTGCAAGGCAAAAGACATTGTCAATAAGACAAAAAGGCCACCAACAGATTGGGAAAGTTTTTTACCTATCCTAAATCATATAGAGGACTAATATCCAATATATATAAAAAACACAAGAATGTGGACTCCTGAAAATCAAATAACCCCATTAAAAAATGGGGCTTAGAGCTAAACAAAGAATTCTCACCTGAGGAATACCGAATGGCTGTGAAGCACCAGAAAATGTTCAATGTCGTTAATCATTAGGGAAATGCAAATCAAAACAACCCTGAGATTCCACCTCACACCAGTCAGAATGGCTAAGATTAAAAATTCAGGTGACAGCAGATGCTGGCGAGGATGTGGAGAAAGAGGAACACTCCTCCATTGCTGGTGGGATTACAAGCTTGTACAACCACTCTGGAAATCAGTCTGGTGGTTCCTCAGAAAATTGGCCATAGTACTTCCAGAGGATCCCTCAATACCTCTCCTGGTCATATATCCAGAAGATGTTCAACTGGTAAGAAGGACACATGCTCCACTATGTTCATAGCAGTCATATTTATAATAGCCAGAAGCTGGAAAGTACGCATATGCCCCTCAATAGAGGAATGGACACAGAAAATGTGGTACATTTACACAATGGAGTACTACTCAGTTATTAAAAAGAATGCATTTATGAAATTCCTAGGCAAATGAATGGACCTGGAGGGCATCATCCTGAGTAGGTAACCCAATCACAAAGAACTCACACAATATGTACTCACTGATAAGTGGATATTAGCCCAGAAACTTAGAATACCCAAGATATAAGATACAATTTGATAAACACATGAAACTCAAGATGAACGAAGACCAAAGTGTGGACACCTTGCCCCTTCTTAGAATTGGGAACAAAATACCCATGGAAGGAGTTACAGAGTCAAAGTCTGGAGCTGAGACGAAAGGATGGACCATCTAGAGGCTGCCATATCCGGGGATCCATCCCATAGTCAGCCTCCAAACACTGACACCATTGCATACACTAGCAAGATTTTGCTGAAAGGACCCAGATATAGCTGTCTCTTGTGAGACTATTCTGGTGCCTAGCAAACACAGAAGTGCATGTCCACAGTTAGCTATTGGATATTCACAGGGCCCTCAATAGAGGAGCTAGAGAAAGTAACCTAGGAGCTAAAGGGATCTGCACCCCTATATTTGGAACAACAATATGAACTACCCATTACCCCCCACAACTTGTATCTCCAGCTGCATATGTATCAGAAGATGGTCTAGTAGGCCATCAGTGGAAAGAGAGGCCCATTGGTCGTGCAGACTTTATCTGCCTCAGTACAGGGGAATGCCAGGGCCCAGAAGTGTGAGTGGGTATGTGGGGGAGTGGGTGTGGGAGTGGTAGGGGACTTTTGGGATAGCATTGGAAATGTAAATGAAATAAATCCTAATAAAAAAAAAAAGAATCTTACCAAAAAAAGTGACAGTGATCAGGCCAGAATGGAATGGGTGATGTAAAAGTAAAGGAAGTTTGAAGATGGGGGGAAATTTAAAAAAATGTGTGTGTGTGTGTGTGTGTGTTTGAAACTGTCAAATGAAATTGGTGAGAAATAGAGCAAGTAACTCAGGGTATCTTATGATACCCTCGAAAAAGAAGAGTAGAGTAGTGAATATGGGAAAATAAGAAAAATAATTATGGTGAACAAGTATAATCCTATTTTTCATGACATTGATATTAAGAAACGTAAGAGTAGAAAGCAAGGATAGTCAGTCTAGAAAGATACACAGTATAAAACAGTTCATTTTTGCTGTCAGAAATGGCTTGAGTCAGAGCTAGACTCTTATCTCTCTGTGGGTCTATACTTAAATGCGATTTCTGTTCCAACTTCTGTAGTGTGCTCTATGAAGTAACACGAACTGTCAGCAGTTAAAAAAAAAGGAAGGTGGAGAATCAGGGATTTAGTAACAGATTTTAAGATAAACATCTAGATGAAGTGGAGTAATAGCAGTAGCAGTGACTCATAGCATGTAGAAACATAAATGCGGTATCATATTTATTGTGTGGCTAGCCATAAAAGTAAAGTCGATTCTGTCTGCCTTCATGCAAGCATAATCAATGCATATTAGCATGAATAGACAGATAATTTGACTACACCAAGAATGACATAAGTTAAGATAAAACAAATACAGTAAAGGAGAATAAAAATTGTAGTCCAATGAATTCTTTTCACAGAATTACAAGTGATATTAGATCTGTTGAATAAGAATAATATATTAATGTAACCCCATGAAGAGATAAATTGGAAAAATGAGGACTAGCATCAGCAGGCTAGACTCACATACCATATTTGCCTATTTTAGTGAGTAACATTTTTTAAACACAGACACAGTCATCTATTTACTAAAGTATGTGATTATTGTTTTTCTTCTATTGGCAAAGGTCATACAACCTAGAGATATTACATTGCCCCTGATCTAAGCATTCAATTATGGAAATCAAGGATCCAAGACATATTATTTTTTAGTTTTTTCTGCATTTCTACCTTTCTGTATATATTTGTATACATGAAAATTACATACAAAAATACAGGCACATCCTTCTGAAACCAGCAGAATTAAAAATTAGAGTATAGAACATATTTTTCTATTGATTCAAAACTATGGAAGACAAAATGGAGATTGCCCAAATCTTTTCTTGCCAGACATTCCTTTGCATGTAAATTAGAATTGATTATTCCTCTGATAACTAAGTGGAAGGCTTATGGGTTTGGGTTAATGAGGGACTGCTCTCTGAATAGTAAAATATCAGCTGAGTGCTCGTAGAAGACAAAACTGTAGAATGGAAAAAGATGCAGGGATTATTTTGCTCCAAATGTCAAGGACAATTTAACTGAAAGAACAGAGGTGAAAGAGGGCAGAAAATGTGGAATGAATGAAAACTAGGTTTGCTAGTCATAATATAGAATAGAGGCAGAGTTTTCTCAGAATCTGGTTTGCATTGGTTATATCAGAGAAAGAAGGAAAAAGTTGCAATGAATTTTTGTGACCTTTCTGAACACACATAGCACCAATCTACATATTTTTAGGAGATAATAAACTTAGATATATGACAATAATGCTAATGTGTGGTCATATGATGATGTAAGTTGTATAGTGATTCTAATTATAGATGCACTTTAGAAGTATTCTACCTTGGAAATGACATAACTCCTCTTTCCAAAATTAGACCAGAGATTGAGAAAAAGTATAATCCAATTATAATGAATATTGTCAAAATATATTCCCAATAGTCATGAAATAAAACCTCTTTTTTTAAAAAGAGAAGTAAACATTACTAGTATTATCAATTTTTTGAATTTAGGATTAAATAAGAAAGTCAACTTTTGAATTGTTTTATTTAGGAATTCACATTCTATAATACAAAACCCAATACTTGACATGTTATTTTTAAATATTTCCATATTATACTCCCTTAAATGATATCACTCTTGCAATATATATTTTACACCTGGTCTTTAAAACAACGCCTAGTCAAGTACAATTTTCACTTTGACTGTCTAAAAAGGGATCACTGAAAGGATTTTATATTAACAGATGAATTATTATGAGTCCAAAGAGGCACAATAATATTTTCATACAATATATTTAAAGTGGTTATCTAGTTTTAAATTGTATCTGTGATAGTTTTAAATTTTTTCTATTTATGAAATATTAGTAATTCACATTTTATTCCTATACAAGGAAGAAAATGGATCTAGATGATATGGAAACTGCCTTTATGATTAGTATTAGAGATGTAACAAAGGAGGAATTTGCATTCAGAGCCAACCTAGATTCTCTGTCCTCACTCTGTTCCAAAAGAATAAAGAACAAGTTGGGTGTTTTAGAAGAGATTCTTTTTAAAAATTATTTTATTTTTAATTCACTTTTTATACTACATATTCCATTCACTGCCCCTCCCCATCCACTCTTCGACTGCTCCACTTCCCTACCTCTTCCAAACCCTACCCAATATCCACGTGGATGCCCCCTTCTCCTACCCTACCTGACCTCTAAACTCTCTGGGGACTCTAGTCTTTTGAGGGTGAGGTGCATCATCTCTGAATGAACACAGACCTGGAAGTTCTCTACAGTATCTGTGTTTGGGGGCTTCTTTTTCTTTCTTTCTTTCTTTCTTTCTTTCTTTCTTTCTTTCTTTCTTTCTTTCTTTCTTTCTTTCTTTCTTTCTTTTCTTTATAGACATTTTCTTTTATTCCAGTTTCCCTTTTCCAGTTTCCCCACTTAAAACCCCTATCCTCTCCCCCTTTCCCCTCTTGCCCAACCCACACTCCTGATTTCTGAGCCTGGCATTATTCTATATTGGGACATAGATCCTTTTCAGGACCAAGGACCTCTACTCCCATTGATAACCAACTAGGTCATCCTCTGCTACATTTACAGCTAGCCCATGAGTCCCAACATGTGTTTTCTTGTAGGCAGCCGATGCCTAAAAGATGGCGCTGGTTTCTGGTACACCGTGGCTGTAAACAACACTACTGCAAGCTAGCTTGAATCTGGCGCCAAACCCTCCCTAGTGAGTGCATGCTAATGAAGTGTCGACAGGCCGACCAATCCCAGGAGGACACATGGCCCTCCCCAGTGCTGGGATGTATATAAGCAGTCCTCCCTGGGTTCCCAGTGTTCCCGTAGCATTGAGGCGTTCCTGCAATAAAGCTGTTGAGAAGAACCTGACCATGTTGCGTTTTCATTGCAGGACAAGGTGGGCGCAACATTTTCTAATTGGTGGTTTAGTCAGAGGGAGCTCTGGGGATAAGGATTGTTCAAATTGTTGTTCCCCCTATGGGACTGAAAACACTTTCAGCTCCTTGGGTTATTTCTCTAGCTACTTCATTGGGGACCCAATGTGCTAAGTCCAATCATAGGCTTTGAGAATCCACCTCTGTATTTGTCAGGCAGAGGCAGGGCCTCTCAGGAGACAGCTTTATCAGGGTTCTGTCAGAAAGCACTTTTGGCATTCTCAAGGGTTTCTGGGTTTGGTGACTATATATTGGATCCCCAGGTGGGATGGACTCTGGATGGTCATTCCTTCAGTGTCTGCTCCACACTTTCTCTGTATAACTCCTACCATGGGTATTTTGTTCCCCCTTCTAAGAAGGATCAAAGTTTCTACTCTTTGGTGTTTTTTTTTTTTTTCATGAGTTTCATGTGTTTTTCGAATTGTATCTTGGGTATTCTGAGCTTCTGGGCTAATATCCACTTATCAGTGAGTGCATATCATGTGTGTACTTTTGTGCCTGGGTTATCTCACTCAGGATGATATTTTCTAGTTCCATCCATTTGCCTAAGAATTTCATAAATTCAATGTTTTTAATAGCTGAGTGGTTCTCCATTGTGTAAATGTACCACATTTTCTGTATCCATTCCTCTGTTGAGGGACATCTGGGTTCTCTCCAGCTTCTGGCCATTATAAATAAGGCTGTGATGAACATAGTGGAGCAAGTATCATAATTATATGTTGGAGCATCTTCTGGGTATATGACCAGGAGTGGTATTGCTGAGTCCTCAGGTAGTGTTATGTCCAATTTTCTGAAGAACTGCCAAACTTATTTCCAGATTGGTTTTAACACCTTGCATTCCCACCAGCAAAGGAGGAATGTTCCTCTTTCTTCACAACCTCACCAGCATATGCTGTCACCTCAGATTTTAATCTTAGCCATTCTGACTGGTATGAAGTGGAATCTCAGGATTCTTTTGATTTGCATTTCCCTGATGACTAAGGATTTTGAACATTTCTTTAGATGCCTTTCAGCCATTTGTTATTCTTCAGTTGAGAATTATTTGTTTAGATCTACACCCCATATTTAATAGGTAATTTGTTTCTCTGGAGTCTTACTTCTTGAATTCTTTGTATATATTGTATATTAGCACTCTATAAGATGTAGGATTTTCAGCAAATGGTGCTGGTTCAACTGGTGGTTAGCATGTAGGAGAATGCAAATTAATCTGTTCTTTTCTCCTTGTACAAAGCTCAAGTCCAAGTGGATTCAGGACCTCCAAATAAAACCAAATATACTAGAACTAATAGAAAATAAAGTGGGAAAGAGCCCTGAGCACATGGGCACAGGGAAAAATTTCCTGAACTGAACACCAATAGCTTATGCTCTAAGATCAATAGTTGACAAATGGGACCTCATAAAATTGCAAAACTTCTGTAAGGCAAAGGACACTGTAAATAAGACAAAGTGTTAGCAAACAGTTTGGGAATACAGAGTTTCTTGTGAGAACTGATCACGATCACTGATCACTTGGTTTCTACCCATATATGCCACAATATAGCAAGAGATAAGTATTTTCATCTAACATCTACATGGGGGCCTACACACAGACACACAGGTATACACAAACACACAGAAAAAGAGAGAGAGAGAGAGAGAGAGAGAGAGAGAGAGAGAGAGAGAGAGAGAGAGAGAGAGAGAGAGAGAGAGAGAGAGAGAGAGAGAGAATCCTCAGGGCTGGAACATGTACTTACACAGAGGTTTGGATAGATAATTCTCATTTTCATTTTGATTGCTTAACCAGATTGAGGAGCAGCAAGCAGATTAGTAATGCCTGTTTCTGTGTGTGTTCTAGAATATTTTTATCCAATAAGTAAGGCCAATTCTGAATGTGGTTAGCACTGTACCATAGTTACAGGTCATGATGAAACCCTACAGATGTACTAATTCCTGATTTCATTCCAACACAGTGTGATACAAGCTGATTTCCAAATTCCATCTGTACATGGATAAAAATTCCAGAAATTATTGGCTATCTGACCTAAATTTAGATCATCACCTTTTTTCCCTCTCATTAAAGGGAATTTGTCTAAAATATTTTGGTGTGAAACAAATATTTTGTTTTTACTTTATTTCATAAAGAAAAAGTTTCTGTATATTATTAAGTTCTCTAGTATATAGTCTCTGATTATATACTAGAGAAGAAGAGTTATTAAAGATTGAAATTAAAATTATACTTAGACATATATAAATCTACCTTGTCAATATGTGGAGGGATTTATAGGAACATTAAGCAGTATAAGACTCAAGACTCTTTTCAAGGCTCTTCCCCACTTTCGCCTCTATAAGTTTCAGTGTCTCTGGTTTTATGTGGAAGCCCTTGATTCACTTGGACTTGAGCTTTGAACAAGGAGATAAGAATGGATCAATACCCATTCTTCTACATGCTAACCACCAGTTGAGCCAGAACCATTTGTTGAAAATGCTGTCTTTTTTTTTTTTCACTGGATGGTTTTAGCTCCTTTGTCAAAGATCAAAAGACCATATGGGTAGGTTTATTTCTGGGTCCTCAATTCTATTCCACTGATCTACCTGTCTGTCCCTGTACCACTACCATGCAGTTTTTTATCACAACTGTTCTGTAGTAGAGCTTGAGGTCAGGGATGGTGATTACACCAGAAGTTCTTTTAATGTTGAGAATAGTTTTTCTATCCTTGATTTTTTTGTTATTCAAAATGAATTTCCAAATTGCCCTTTCTAACTCTGTGAAGAATTGAATTGGAATTTTGATGGAGATTGCATTGAATCTGTAGACTGCTTTCAGCAAGATGGTCATTTTTACTATATTTATCCTGCCAATCCATGAGCATGGGAGATCTTTCCATCTTCTGAGATCTTCTTTGAATTCTTTCTTCAGAGACTTGAAGTTCTTACTATACAGAACTTTCACTTCCTTAATTAGAGCCACAACAAGGTATTTTATATTATTTGTGACTATTGTGAATGGTGTTGTTTCCCTGATTTCTCTCTCAGCATGTTTATCCTTTGTGTAGAGAAAGACCACTCATTTGTTTGAGTTAATTTTATATCCAGCTACTTTGCTGAAGTTGTTTATAGGTTTAGGAGTTCTGCAGCAATACCACTATTAGGCATATACCCAGAAGATGCTCCAACATATAATTATGACACATGTTTCACTATGTTCATAACAACCTTCTTTATAATAGCCAGAAGCTGGAAAGAACACAGATGTCCCTCAACAGAAGAATGGATACAGAAAATGAGGTACATTTACTCAACAATTAAAAACCATGCATTTACGAAATTCTTAGACAAATGGATGGATCTAGAGAATATTACCCTGAGTGAGATAACCCAGAAACAGAAGAGCACACATGATTTGCACTCACTGATAAGTGGATATTAGCCCAGAAGCTTGGAATACCCAAGATATCATTCATAAAACACATGAAACTCAAGAAGGAAGAGCCAAGTTTGAATACTTTGATCCTTCTTAGAAGGGGGAACAAAATGCCCATGGAAGGAGTTACAGAGACAAAGTGTGGAGCAGACACAGAAGGAGTGACTATCCAGAGACTGATCCCATACACAATCACCAAACCCAGACCCTATTTTCTCTGGATATGGCTAAATGACCCACCCATCTACAGTTGCAGCAGTAAATCATTACCACTTACTTTAGCTAGGCTTATTTAGTAGAATAATTGTGGATGGTTTTCCTCTAGGACTTACCTAGTCTTACATTCTTGACCACAATAACAATTTCGGGTATGGATAAGATTGTTCTACTTTATAGAGTGGGCCTAAAATCCAATCAAACAGTAGTTGTTTGATTCTGTAGCATTTGTGCTGTTATTGTACTTTTAGGCATGTCTTGTAGGTAAGCTACTATTGCAAGTTATAAGTTTGTAGATGGGTGATATTGGTGACATATTTTCTCCTCCAATAGCATAGAAAGTACTATGCTAGCCAGTGACAATGAAATCCTAGACGGGCACATGTTCAACCAACATATATAAGTAACTCTTGTCTTTAGCAATAGAGCCTGGCCATTAGGTGGTGTAGGGTGACCAATAAGCTTGTGATATTGCGGGTAATTGTGACTCCTTTGTTTAATGACTCACTAATATGTAACCATCTATTGGCACTGGAGGTTATACACTCAGACATAAAATATCCATATGGTATATTTTCACTCCATTATACAGTCGTTCCACTTAAGTATTTCCACATGTGTATGTATGGAAATTTACTATGTCTAAGAATATGTTCACATGATTTTTCTATCAGCAAAGAAATTTTATTTTTATTTATTAATAATTAATTATTTTATTTATTTGCATCCAAAATGTTATCACCCACACCCTCCATGGCAGAGTTCTTCCCCCATTCCAACTCCTCTTCACCCCTGCCCTTATATCCTCTCTCCCTGGGACATCTACAAGATTGGGCTCAACTTCACCCACCAAGGAAAGACAAGGCAGTCCTCTGCTACATATGTACCAGGAATCCTACACCAGCCCATGTATGTACTCTGCTTGACTTTGTTGGGAGAGGTAAAGGGGAGGATAAGAAGAGGGCAGGATCAGTTATGGAGGAGGGGGAGACAAGCGAGTAACTCAGAGAGTCAAGAGAGTGGAAATATGTATCTATCAGTGGTGGGAGGTATGAGGAACCTCTTAAAAGTCTCAGATACCTGAGATAGGAGAGGCTCCCAGGAATCAATGGGGTCCTTAGCCAAAATGCACATTAGTGAAGATATGGAGTCTGAAGAGACCACCTCCAGTAGTTAGACGGGTCCTCCAGTGGAGGGATGGAGGCACAAAACTGTCTTCAAAATTTTGGACACAAAAAGAAATTAAAGTACAAAAATAGAACAGAGCCTGAAGGAATGGCTGTCCAGTGATCCACCTAATTTGGTATTCATTCCATGGGTGTACACCAACACCAATCCCTGCCCCTATTACTGATGTTATGATGTGCTTGCACACAGCAACCTAGCATGACTATCCTCTGAGAGTCTCTGACAGTATCTATCTGACTGAGACAGACACAGATACTTACAGGCAACCATTGGATTGAGGTAAAGGACCCATGTGGAGAAATTAGAGAAAGGACTAAAGAAACTGAAGGAATGGCAACCCCATAAGATGACCAACAGTCTCAACTATCCTGGACCCAGAACTATAACTCAAATAAGGATTTCATTTCTGATTTTAGTGTTCTTGCTAGATTACCTTTGACTCTTTTTTATGTTAATAAGTTGTAACTATTATTTTATTTCATTTTTTACTAGATATTTTCTGTATTTATATTTCAAATATATTTATATATATATTCTTAGTTTCCCCTCGGAAAACCCCCTATCCCTTCACTCCTTGCCCTGCTCACCAACCCACTCACTTCCTCTTCCCAGCCTTGGCATTCTCCTATACTGGGGTATCGAGCCTTCACAGGACTGAGGGCCTCACCTCCCATTGATGTCTGACTAGACCATCCTCTGCTACATATGCAGCTGGAGCTATGGTTTGCTCCATGTGCACTATGGTTGGTGGTTTTGACTCTTGGAGAGAAGATTGTCATGCATGATGGAAATTTTTGATTTAGCCTATATGTATATTTATGCTTGATTTACATGTACTTTGTTATTAAGTACATAAGTAACTTTTTTTTCAGATAACCTTAATGCTATTTAAACTTCATGTGTCCTTCCTCTGTATTTCTTTAACTTAACTTTTCATATATGAAAAACTTCTGTAGGTAAGCCTATATTCTTTCTTTAAAAAAATAAAAGAAATGATTTGGGCATGTCATTAATCCCAGAACTTTGGAGGCAGACACAGACAGATCTTTATGAGTTTGAGTCCAGTATTGTACACACTCTACACAACGTGTTTCAGGACAGAGAGAGCTACATAGTGTGACTTGTTTAAAATAAACCAAGACCACTTTGCCTCTTTCCTTTCTTCCCTTTAGGCCTTCCCTTCCATGCAACCCTATTTTGATTTCACTGAGATTCATGACCCTTTTGACATATTTGTATGGATGCAATGTATTATATATGTATGTATGTATGTATGCACATATATGCAATTGTCTTTGGTTATCTCCAGAGATAGAAGGTAAACTCGTCTTGCTAAAAAGAGTATGTAATTCAAATAGGGCCAAAAAATCTTGAACTGGCAATGATTTGAATATCTCTATCTCTAACTCTGTCTCTATGTCTGTATATCTATCTATCTACATATCTATCTATCTATCTATCTATCTATCTATCTATCTATCTATCTATCTATTTATCTATATCATATATATGTGATAGATAGCCACAGTGTGTAAAGTTGAGACATTATAGCACACCCACTGTTTGAAAACTAAGATATATATGTTATAGATAGATAGATAGATAGATAGATAGATAGATAGATAGATTATAGATAGATAGATAGATAGATAGATAGATAGATAGATAGATAGATTGCTCAGCCCATTAAATGACAGTTATATGTGGACAATTTCTGGAAGACCTCTTTAAAGTGGTCAACAGAATGCACTTTATGCAGCAAGTTCAAGTGCTCTGGAATGAAAGGCTAGATCTAGTCCTCTGGTTCATTATACTTGCTTTGGTATATAAACTCAGGTGAACTAATTAAATTACTTGTTATTATAAAATGTAAGCTATAATAGATTAACCTTCAGAGATTTTATAGAGAATGTTACAAGAATTATTTCTAACTTTTCCTACTTGAACATTGCCTAGGATAGTAAGCTCTTAGGAGATTAAAAATGTTGTTGAAATTGAGGGGTAGAAACTTAATTACCCTTCCCATGTCACACAGCTATTACGTAGCATAAAGCTTAGATTAGATAGTAATTTTATCTGAGTCTAAGGTCTGCCTTCTTAATTACTGCATCACTTAAGAGCACTGCAGAATAAAATGTTGCAATTTAACCAGGACTTGTTAAGAGACTCTCTTTAAGCAATATTTCACTAGGTGTGGAAAGAGATCAGGGAGGACACCTAGAATAAGATGAAATCTGAGAGCAGTTGACAGTAAGGAGAAACTCCTACCTCTAGGCATAGATTAAAAAACAACAAACTCTAACAATTTAAAAGGCAAGGGATTCATAGTGTGGGGTTTCGAACATTAATAGGAGAAAGCATTGAAAGCCAACTAAACTGGTAAAAAAATAAAAATAAAGAAAGAATGCATATATATCTCAGAAATAAATAGGAGTTATTTGATAAACTTATAAACTCATAAATAATAAGAAATCAATTTCTTCAAAACTCTTAAATATCATACAACCACCAAACCCAGACACTATTGCATATGCCAGCAAGATTTTGCTGACAGGACCCTAATATAGCTATCTGTTCTGAGGCTATGCCAGTGCCTGGCAAATACAGAAGTGGATGCTCACAGTCGTCTATTGGATGGAACACTGGGCCCCTAAAGAAGGAGCTAGAAAGTACCCAAGGAGCTAATGGGGTCAACAACCCTATAGGAGGATCAACAATATGAACTAACCATTACCCCACAGAACTGTGTCTGTAGTTGCATATGTAGCAGAAGATGGCTTAGTCAGCCATCAATGGGAGGAGAGGCCCTTGGTCTTGGGAAGACCGTATGCCCCAGCACAGTCAGCCAAGGCCAGGAAAAGGAAGTGGGTGGGTTGGGGAGCAGGGCGGAGGAAGAGTATAGGGGACTTTTGGGATAGCATTTGAAATGTCAATGAAGAAAATATCTAATAAAAATGAAAAAAAAGATACAATCTTGAATATTGAAGAAAAGACAAGAAAATTTGTTAGTCAGTGAGAAGCTTTCTCCACCTGTGTGGACCCAAAAGGTGTGTCTTCTGTGTAGAAAGCATGTAGCATTTCTTACTACATTCCCCTTTGCAGCTTTTGGTGAAAGACAGTCCATCTCTCATTTACTTCTTATGGGTTTCTTTTGACTTCTCTTTAAAATATTCATACTTCATTATACTTTCCATTTGCATTTTTGTTTTTAGGGAACTTCTCTTCTACATACTGTTTTGTCTTTGGATTCTAAGAACAGCAACATGCAGGGTACCAAATCCAGAATTCCTAGAAATAAATAATCAGTGCTAAACCAGAATTTCTCAAATATAATATTTTCTCTGTCTTTATCATATACAGAAGAATATTTACATTTAAGAAAAGTTAAAAGGGTTAAACACAAAATATTGACTATAATATGTAAATAGAATATTTACTTTATGTATTCAATATTCTAGAAATAAAAGCAATTAACTTTTGTATTGAATTATAGTTTTTAACAAATAGTTGTATTATAAGTAAATTTCTCCACTATTTATGCTTCAATATTTTAAAACCAGATTACATAATCCAGACAATTCACCAGTCATTTAAACAACTTTACTTAAATAGACAAAGTGTGGTTTTTGAAAAATATGTTTTTAATTCAGCTAAAAATTCTACCTTTCTAAAATCAGTGATAACCATATATTTCTGACTATTTTTAACCAACCAATGCCAACATGATTGAAAAGGTATGAGCAAAGGAGGCAAATTAAATGCAACCTGAAGAAAAATATCTTACCAAATTTACCTTGATTTTACTGAGATTATCATTTATAATAAATATCTTACCAAATTTACCTTGATTTTACTGAGATTATCATTTATAATGTATGAATCTACATGGATATATTATTTGTCCCAAATTGTTTCTATACAGAACTATGCTTGCTTATCTTTTGTTTATATAATTTTTCTTTAATTTTTTTCTTATTTTGAACAAGCTCTCATATAGCCTTGGAAGGCCTCAAAATCTTTATATGCTAAAGGATAACACTGAGTGCCAGGTGTTCCCCCACTCCTTATCTCCCAAGTGCTGTGGTTATAGGATTATTTCAACATTTGTAGGTCACAGAACTGTGAAAATATTTCAGTTTGCGAGTATTGTATTGGGTACTTTTTTATGAATGTTCATGAAGGAAATTGGCCTGAAATTATTTTTATTTTTGGGTCTTTGTGTAGTTTCGGTCTCAAGATGATTATGGACTCAAAAACTAAATTTGGCAAAGTCCTTTCTATTTTTATTAAGGACTACTGATATTAGTTCTTCTTTAAAGTCTGGTAGAGTTCTGCACTAAAACTATGTGACCTACATCCTGTTTTTGTTTAAAATGTTTAAAAATGACTGCTTCTATTTTCTTAGTAGTTATAGGTCTATTTTGATTGTTTATATGATCTTAATTTAACTTTGGAAAATAGTATGTATATCGAGAGTGTACTCACTTATAAGTAGATATTAGCTGTAAAGTGGAGAATAACCATACTACAATCTACAGAACCAAAGAGACTAAGTATCAAGAAAGGCTCAAGGAGGGATGAATAAATCTCATTGAGAAGGAAAAGTAAAATGGGTGATGGAGGGAATAGACTGGATGGGTGTGGATGTGAGCATGGGAACAGGAAGGATCAGGTCTGGGAAGTCAGAAGGATAGAGTACTGGGAGAAACAAATAGGGAGAGGAACATTTCTGAGATGAGCTAGAAAACCCAGGGCAATGGAAAGTACAAGGAATCTTGAGAGTAAGCCTGGCTAAGAGTCCTACCAATAGGAGATATGGAGCCTGAACAAGCCATCTCCTGTACCAGGCAAGACTTCCAGTGGAGGGATTGGAATACCAACACAGCCAGTCTATGAGATGTTCAAGAGTAAAGATAGAAGAGAAATTGAGGAAATGACCCTCTAATTGTGAGCGGAGACTGATGCCATTAAAGAGACCCCACACTTGACACTGTTGATATTCTGTGATACTTGCAGACAGGACCCTTGCATAACCACCAACAGAGAGGCTCCATCAATCAACTGATAGAAGCAGGTGCAGAGACTCACAGCCAAACATTGGTGAATCTCGGGTAATCCTATGGAAGAATAGAAGGAGGGAGGTAGGAGCCACAGTGTCAAGGACACCACATGAAAACATAAAGAATTAACTAACCTGGCCTGAAATGGATACACAGAGACTGAACTGTCATGCATAGAACTGACGTAGGCCCTCTGCACATATGAAACAGCTGTGCAGCTTTGGTTTCATGTAAAAGTGGGATGAAGCCTCTCTCTAACTCTTGCACCTGCCTTTGGTACATTTTCACCCTAATGGGTTGTATCTTCTATCCACAGCAGAAGATGCTCCTAGTCTTACTGCAACTAGATATGTAAGGCAGGTTGATATCAATGGGAGGCCTTCCCTTTTCTGAAAGGGAGGCAAGTAGATGGGAAGAGGGAGGTGGGAAGGAGAAGATTAAAAAGGCTGGAGGAAATGGAAAGCAGTGGGGAAGTAAATTAACTAATTAAATTATCAAAGAAATGCATACACACAGAATAAAAGAATTTTGAAAATAAAACAGACTTTCTATTTTATTACTATTTCATAATTTAAAACTTTTGTTCCATTCTTCAGTTCTGGAAAATAAGACACATAGAGATATTTTTACAGACTAAGTGCCTTCTTCTGTCTGCTGTGTTCTGAAAACTGCTATGCATGTGTCTTTCTATAAAAGTAACTGAGCAGCAAGTGACTATGGTGGGTTACTCCTTATACACCATCACTGAAGTTTGGCAGAGGTAGGATGGTTGCTGGAAATTTGAAGGCACCCTAGTCTACATTTTGACTATCAAGCCAGCTAGAGTTACATAGTAAATATCTACCAATAAATAAATTATTTAAGAAAATGAAAAATAATTTAGCAGAAAGCAAGATGAAGAACAGATACAAAAAATGAAAACTTTATTTTCAAGAATATTTTACTTAATAGTTTATTATAGAAAACAAGTATGTATATGTGCTTAGATGCGTTTATATGTTTATCTTCTCACTTACACAACAAATATCCTGAGTTGACTAATTTCTAAAATTTGCAATTATCAAAAAACAGCACACAGTATCTATGAACAAAGTTTCTAAAGATGGATCAGTACCTGAAGCTCATGCTTTATTGTCAAGAAATTCCTAAGTAGTTTTGTCAAATTTACAGGTCACTGGCCATTTTATTCAACCGGGCCATTCTTTCCCTTCGCTAGGCTAGAATTGCATGGTTGTAAACAACCAAACTGCTTCCTGCTACATCACCATTTGTTCCCAGAGGACTTTCTTCTTCCAGATTTCTTGAAAGTTGTTAAATCATGCCTTGACAAGTTCTTGAGAAATTTGTATTAACACAATTTTATGACAGTGTCTTTGCTATTTAGAAAGAGATGGGATTGATTAACTGTCACAAGATAGAATATTACCTGAACATTCACCACTTTTTATCCTAATATTTATTACACTAAACTTACAAGTTGGTGAAAGATTGAAAGTTTGTGACTTTTTTCAATCATTTCAACTTACTTTGTTACAAGGATGTGTTTATATGAATGGCATAATATATTTATACTATAAAAAAAAGAAGAGAACTAAAACTTATATACTATACCACCAATGACATGAATTAAATATCTAACGGCTTAGTTGCTGAAAAACTTTTTCCTCATGAGAAGGGAAATTAATTCATCAAGTGTGCAAGGGCAACAGTCATTTACTATAATCCTAAATATATCATTACCAAATGGAACTAGTTTCTTTTAATTTATTTGTTTATTTTCAATATTGAGAACTGAAACTAGGACTTCATATACCTAAGACACTCTACTGATGACCTCTCCATTTATTCTGTGGATTAATATACAAATGCTGGTGTGACAAGAAATGCACATTGAATAATATATAACAACATGAATACAATATTTCAAACTCCTACAGATTAAAAGATACAGTCTCAACCTCATCAAGCTAGGTGTCAATGTTGGTGCTGCTTTGGAATCCTCCTTGAATCTCAAAGGAGAAGCCCTGTCCTTTCTCTTTCCCATTTCCTTGAGATTACTTACAATCCTTGACTGTAGACTACTTTTTTCATCATTCCAACATATTGCTCTGTCCTTATATCTCCTAATAAACTAGTTCTGATCCTCCTCATTGTGTAGAACTTCTAGACAATATGGATAAAACCCAGGATGCTCTATTACATAACCATATTAATATCTACTCATTGTGTAGAGTTTGATATTCACATACACTGGGTGATTAGGATTCATTACTTTGAGAGGAAGACAACTCAGCAGAATATGTCATCTATTCTTTATATCTTTTGTAACATGGAGAGAGAAAGGTGCTAAAACCAGGAACATATCACTTGATCATATGAAGTGGTTTATGGGCCACTTTGTTGGACATTTGAAACTCTGTACTTTCATTTATGCTTCACTATTGAGCCAGGGAACAAAAGGTAACTAGAGCCTGTTCACTGAAAGAATTGATAGACTTGGAAAAATTATTAAACACTCAAGAAAATTATGAACTTATTTCTGAAGTAATTCTCTTATTTGTACTGGAAAAAAAGCAATATATCCTTACATAAGTGCTATGCTCTTGATCAGTGCTTTCAAACTGAAGGAAATATTCAGAAGAAAGTAGACATTTTTTCATACAGTCAGAGGTGATGGCAAATGCAAAATTGATTTGTGAAAATCTAGTACATTATCCACTAATATCATCTATTTTCTTTGAGAAACCCTAATGTGCTGTTCTGCTCAGAGAAAGAATACACTCTTCTCATTTAAAGTCAGATCATGCCAATCAAACAAGCATAGAGACATAAATTGCCTTGGAAACAGCAGTAGTTAATACAATAAAACTTGAACTTCAATAGGAATGAAAGAATTATTCATTTCATGTTTTTAATTAAGTTTATGTGTGTCAATATTTCCCAAAGTATAATCTTTAAAGCAATGAAAATTGTGAATAAAGACAGCCACTCTATTTGACGAGAAAGGGAAAGTAGTTATATACTCTCAATCACTGCAAAATACCATGATAATGCTGTGAATTTGGTTTACGAAGCTGGAGCTTAGGCCCAGAACAGGTACAGAATATATCAATTTTATTTCAATTTTCTGAAAGCATGGATCTTATCAGAATTCATATAATTCTCTACAGATAAAAGAAAAGCTTTGGATTATGTGCAATGAATTACTGATTATTAAATTGTGTTATAAATTTCAAAAGAAACAAGCGATTTCTACTTCATAACTATTTCAGAATAAGCACCCAATTAGGTGTTTAGAGGGCAACTATTAATAGAAAGATGGAAAACAATTATAGTTAGGTATGTCTGATAACTGTTATAAGGTTGTTCTACTGGTTATCCCTGAAGAAAACTGAAGAGGAAAAATTCACCGACAGAGTGAAGAATATGGATTTAGAATTATCTGGATTCATGAGAACTGTGTTCATCTAGGTAGAGCTATAAGGGAACTACTGGTAGTAGCAATTTATATCTCTGTGTATACAAACTGTCCTGCTTGGGATTTCTGCAGTGAAAATAGAATTAAACAATTTCCCAGATACAGTTCTTGGGGGAATAGAAGAGCCAGCAGTCTTGAAGCAATATTAGTAATCTTTTACAAAATGACCTTCTGATCTACTTAATCAATTGACTGCTAGAGTAATAGAGATCCATAGCCTATAAAACACTAGGTTGAGGAGACGAAATGGCACTAATAGTGCAATTCTATGGGAACTGAAAAATCTAAGGAGAAAAAAAATTTTTTATAAGTATGTTCCTTAAAGTAGAGGGTTGTGCTCGCTTCGGCAGCACATATACTAAAATTGGAACAATACAGAGAAGATTAGCGTGGCCCCTGCGCAAGGATGACACGCAAATTCGTGAAGCGTTCCATATTTTTAAAAATAACAGGAAACAACAATTACTTTTCCTTAATATCTCTTAATATCAATGGACTCAACTCCCTGATAAAAAGACATAGACTAACAAACTGGATACACAAACAAGACCCAACATTTTGCTGCTTACAGGAAACTCATCTCAGAGAAAAAGATAGACACTATCTCAGAATGAAAGGCTGGAAAACAATTTTCCAAGCAAATGGTATGAAGAAACAAGCTGGAGTAGCCATTCTAATATCTGATAAGATTGACTTTCAACCCAAAGTCATTAAAAAAGACAGGGAGGGACACTTCATACACATCAAAGGTAAAATCCTCCAAGAGGAACTATCAATCCTGAATATCTATGCTCCAAATACAAAGGCAGCCACATTCATTAAAGAAACTTTAGTAAATCTCAAAGCACACATTGCACCTCATACAATAATAGTGGGAGACTTCAACACACCACTTTCACCAATGGACAGATCATGAAAACAGAAACTAAACAAGGACACAGTGAAACTAACAGAAACTATGAATCAAATAGATCTGGCAGATATCTACAGAACATTCTATCCTAAAACAAAAGGATATACATTCTTTTCAGCACCTCATGGTATCTTCTCAAAAATTGACCACATAATTGGTCACAAAACAGGCCTCAACAGATACAAAAATATTGAAATTGTCCCATGCATCCTATCAGATCACCATAGACTAAGGCTGATCTTCAATAACAAAATAAATAATAGAAAGCCAACCTTCACGTGGAAACTGAACAACACTCTTCTCAATGATACCTTGGTCAAGGAAGGAATAAAGAAAGAAATTAAGGACTTTTTAGAGTTCAATGAAAATGAAGCCACAACATACCCAAACTTATGGGACGCAATGAAAGCATTTCTAAGAGGAAAACTCATAGCTCTGAGTGCCTGCAAAAGGAAACTAGAGAGAGCACACATTAGCAGATTGACAACATACCTAAAAGCACTAGAACAAAAGGAAGCAAATTCACCCAAGAGGAGTAGACAGAAGGAAATAATCAAACTCAGGGGCGAAATCAACCAAGTGGAAACACGAAGAACTATTCAAAGAATCAACCAATCAAGGAGCTGGTTCTTTGAGAAAATCAACAAGATAGATAAACCCTTAGCCAGACACACTGGAGGACACAGGAAAAGCATCCTAATTAACAAAATCAGAAATGAAAAAGGAGACATAACAACAGATCCCGAAGACATCCAAAACACCATCAGATCCTTCTACCAAAGGCTATACTCAACAAAACTGGAGAACCTGGATGAAATGGAGAAGTTTCTAGACAGATACCAGGTACCAAAGTTGAATCAAGATCAGGTTAATGATCTAAACAGCCCTATATCCCCCAAAGAAATAGAAGCAGTCATTAATAGTCTCCCAACCAAAAAAAGCCCAGGACCAGATGGGTTTAGTGCAGAGTTCTATCAGACCTTCAAAGAAGATCTAATCCCAGTTCTTCACAAACTATTCCACAAAATAGAAACAGAAGGTACTCTACCCAACTCATTCTATGAAGCCACAATTACTCTCATACCTAAACCACAAAAAGACCCAACAAAGATAGAAAACTTCAGACCAATATCCCTTATGAATATTGATGCAAAAATCCTCAATAAAGTTCTTGCTAACCGAATCCAAGAACACATCAAAACAATCATCCATCCTGACCAAGTATGTTTCATCCCAGGGATGCAGGGATGGTTCAATATACGGAAATCCATCAACGTAATCCAGTATATAAACAAACTCAAAGACAAAAACCACATGGTCATCTCGTTAGATGCGGAAAAAGCATTTGACAAGATCCAACACCCATTCATGATAAAAGTCTTGGAAAGATCAGGAATTCAAGGCCCATACCTAAACATGATAAAAGCAATCTACAGCAAACCAGTAGCCAACATCAAAGTAAATGGTGAGAAGCTTGAAGCAATCCCTCTAAAATCAGGGACTAGACTAGGCTGTCCACTTTCTCCATACCTATTCAACATTGTACTTGAAGTCCTACCCAGAGCAATTCGACAACAAAAGGAGATCAAAGGGATACAAATTGGAAAAGATGAAGTCAAAATATCGCTTTTTGCCGATGATATGATAGTATATATAAGTGACCCTAAAAATTCCACCAGAGAACTCCTAAGCCTGATAAACAGCTTCGGTGAAGTAGCTGGATATAAAATTAACTCAAACAAATCAATGGCCTTTCTCTACACAAAGAATAAACAGGCTGAGAAAGAAATTAGGGAAACAACACCCTTCTCAATAGTCACAAATAATATAAAATATATTGGCGTTACTCTAACTAAGGAAGTGAAAGATCTGTATAATAAAAACTTCAAGTCTCTGAAGAAAGAAATTATAGAAGATCTCAGAAGATGGAAAGATCTCCCATGCTCATGGATTGGCAGGATCAACATTGTAAAAATGGCTATCTTGCCAAAAGCAATCTACAGATTCAATGCAATCCCCATCAAAATTCCAAATCAATTCTTCAACGAATTAGAAAGTGCAATCTGCAAATTCATCTGGAATAACAAAAAACCTAGGATAGCAAAAACTCTTCTCAAGGATAAAAGAACCTCTGGTGGAATCACCATGCCGGACCTAAAGCTTTACTACAGAGCAATTGTGATAAAAACTGCATGGTACTGGTATAGTGACAAACAAATAGACCAATGGAATAGAATTGAAGACCCAGAAATGAACCCACACACCTACGGTCACTTGATCTTCGACAAGGGAGCTAAAAATATCCAGTGGAAGAAAGACAGCATTTTCAACAAATGGTGCTGGCACAACTGGTTGTTAACATGTAGAAGAATGTGAATCGATCCATTCCTATCTCCTTGTACTAAGGTCAAGTCTAAGTGGATCAGGGACCTTCACATAAAACCAGAGACACTGAAACTTATAGAGGAGAAAGTGGGAAAAAGCCTTGAAGATATGGGCACAGGGGAAAAATTCCTGAATAGAACAGTAATGTCTTGTGCTGTAAGATCGAGAATTGACAAATGGGACCTCATGAAACTGCAAAGCTTCTGCAAGGCTAAAGACACCATCAATAAGACAAAAAAACCACCAACAGATTGGGAAAGGATCTTCACCTATCCTAAATCAGATAAGGGACTAATATCCAATATATATAAAGAACTCAAGAAGGTGGACTCCAGAAAGTCAAATAACCCCATTAAAAAATGGGGCTCAGAACTGAACAAAGAATTCTCACCTGAGGAATACCGAATGGCAGAGAAGCACCTGAAAAAATGTTCAACATCCTTAATCATCAGGGAAATGCAAATCAAAACAACCCTGAGATTCCACCTCACACCAGTCAGAATGGCTAAGATCAAAAATTCAGGTGACAGCAGATGCTGGCGAGAATGTGGAGAAAGAGGAACACTCCTCCATTGTTGGTGGGATTGCAAGCTTGTACAACCACTCTGGAAATCAGTCTGGCGGTTCCTCAGAAAATTGGACATAGTACTTCCGGAGGATCCAGCAATACCTCTCCTGGGCATATATCCAGAAGATGTCCCAACCGGTAAAAAGGACACATGCTCCACTATGTTCATAGCAGCCCTATTTATAATAGCCAGAAGCTGGAAAGAACCCAGATGTCCCTCAACAGAGGAATGGATACAGAAATTATGGTACATTTACACAATGGAGTACTACTCAGCTATTAAAAAGAATGAATTTATGAAATTCCTAGCCAAATGGATGGACCTGGAGGGCATCATCTTGAGTGAAGTAACACAATCACAAAAGAACTCACACAATATGTATTCACTGATAAGTGGATATTAGCCCAAAACTTAGGATACCCAAGATGTAAGATACAATTTACTAAACGCATGAAACTCAAGAAGAATGAAGACCAAAGTGTGGACACTGTGCCCCTTCTTAGAATTTGGAACAAAACACCCAGGGAAGGAGTTACAGAGACAAAGTTCGTAGCTGTGATGAAAGGATGGACCATTTAGAGACTGCCGTATCCAGGGATCCTTCCCATAAGCAGCTTCTAAACGCTGACATCATTGCATACACTAGCAAGATTTTGCTGAAAGAACTCAAATATAGCTGTCTCTTGTGAGACGATGCCGGGGCCTAGCAAACACAGGAGTGGATGTTCACAGTCAGCTATTGGATGGATCACAGGGCTCCCAATGGAGAAGCTAGAGAAAGTACCCAAGGAGCTAAAGGGATCTGCAACCCTATTGTTGGAACAACATGATGTACTAACCAGAACCCCGGAGCTCTTGTCTCTAGCTGCATATGTATCGAAAGATGGCCTAGTCTGCCATCATTGGAAAGAGAGGCCCATTGGACTTGCAAACTTTATATGCCCCAATATAGGGGAATGCCAGGGCCAAAAGAATGGGAATGGGTGGGTAGGGGAGTGGGGGGCACTATGGGGGACTTTGGGGATAGCATTGGAAATGTAACTGAGGAAAATATGTAATAAAAATATTAAAAATTAAAAAAAAATAAAGCTAAAGTAAAACTGCAAAAAAAATAATAAAGTAGAGGGTTTTCTGCATAGGGTGCAAGATAGAAACATTTCTTTTTTTTCTCTCTTTTTTTTAATTGGGTAATTATTTCACTTACATTTCCAATGCTAATCCAAAGGTCCCCCACAAGCTCCCCCACCCACCCACTCTCACTTCTTGGCCCTGGCGTACCCCTGTACTGAGGCATATAAAGTTTGCATGACTACTGGGCCTCTCTTTCCACTAATGGCCGACTAGGCCATCTTCTGATTCATATGCAGCTAGAGACATGAGCTTGGGGGGCGTGGGAAGTAGGGTACTGGTTAGTTCATATTGTTGTTCCACCTATAGGATTGCAGATCCCTTTAGCTCCCTGGATACTTTCTCTAGCTCCTCCATTGTGGGTCCTGTGATCCATCCAATAGCTGAGTGTGAGCATCCACTTCTGTGTTTGCTAGGCCCTGGCATAGTCTCACAAGAGACAGCTATATCAGGGTCCTTTCAGCAAAATCTTGCTAGTGTATTCAATGGTGTCAGCGTTTGGAAGCTGATTATGGGATGATTCTTCTATCAATTCTCAATAACTTGTTTTAAAAGGATGAGTGGAAACACTTGGCAACTGTATAGAAACGAATACAAGGCACAGTAAGAAGAAACAAAAGTATCTGCCTTTGTAGGAAAGGAGAAGAAAATTAGGGCACAGAGAAAATATGAATACCTGGGGCGGGGGCTGCTAGTGACAAGGAGATTGAGGAGTACAGACACATTTTATGTGTTTACAAGAATGCACACCTGTGTTGAGGATATGTCTCAATGCTTAAAAGCAAGAGGACTGGAATTGAAACCCACCAAACACATGTATAGGCCAGATGATCAATGGCAACTGTCTATAATTTCAATACACAGAAGAAATGCAAACACAGAGGTCCCAGGAACAAAATGGAGAGTATCACTCATTGTATTTGGCACCTCTGCCTTGGTGGATTAAAATTTATCAGTGAAGACTTTTGAAAGCCTCCTGCCTCCACAGTCACTCTCTCTCTCTCTCTCTCTCTCTCTCTCTCTCTCTCTCTCTCTCTCTCTCTCTCTCTCTCTCTCTCTCTCTCTCACACACACACACACACACACACACTCACTCACACACATCTCATGTACACATAAGAAATCAGATGATATTGTTTTCTTAATTAATTTGAAAAATTCAATTGGCAAGGTGAAAAATGATCCAAGCAATGTTGATGAATGATATACTTTGTGATACTGACATAAGAACCACATTAATTATAGTAATGATCATTTGTGAGGTATTTATTGAGCATTAGACACTATTTTATGAGGTATTTATATGCAATTATAAATTATACTTTTCATCGATTATGTGCCTCAGTGGATTACACAATAAAACTCTAAGGTAGTTTTATATTCTAAGTTATCAATATGTTTGGTTGGACTAATTCTCATTTCTTTGACATCCTTATCAAAGAAACATAGTGTCAGTATGGGGCAAATATTTAGAGATTAGGTTTTATATATTAGTATTTGATGTATTAAGTTGATTTCACAATACCTGTAAATTGACTGGAGGGAAAACTTCCTAGTATCCTGGTCACTGCATTCCAGGAATTTCATAAATTATTTGATTATTTCTTATGTAACATTTATTTAAATAAACATATAGCTAAATTGCCTTATTTATTTTCTTGAAGATGACATTCTAAAAGTGATCAATTTTTATGTATTACATTGGTATTTTAAAGGCAACTTTTTAAGCATCTGCTGTTATTTTAAAAAGCCAAAGCAAAACCAATAAATAATCTAAATAAAAAAAAAAAAACCTCCCATTGGGGTAGTATTCCAATGCTTCCAGTGAACATTAAATTTACAAATGTAAAAGCTGCTATCCTTTGAGAAGCTGATATGAGTGGTTTGTCAACAGTTGTGCTTTGGTTTCAACAATGAAAATTTAGAAATATATCATGGAATATAAATACTTTGAGGCACAGAATAACTCACTTTACTCAATCATCTGTAGTTACTAATATGACAGAGGGGTGGGTACTTGCTCCTTCTTAATTTGGAAACTTGTAAACACATGCAAATATTTTAGACTCATTCTGTTCAAATACTATTAGAGATGCCTGGGTTTCTTTTTATGAGTATCAAAGCCATAGTTATCCTCAGGAAGAAGTTGCAATGAGTTTTCAGTTGTGAAGTTTGATCAGACAGCTTAGTTAACATTTTTTTTTGTCTTAGATGAACCACTACAGTAATGCTACAAATTTAAAATTAACAGATAAAGTCACATATTCTTTTACATTAGCATCAAAGTTCATACTGTGTTCATTAATAAACTACAGATTCCATTTCTACATATTATTTATGGCTTTTCTTTCAATTATAACCATTTACTGAAAATATTCTCCATAGCTATTCTTCTTATGCTGATTTACTCAATTATTCTTAAACTTATTTCCTAACAACTATAGATGTTTGCATTATTTATATTCTATTGCACTCTAGAAGAGATGCTTTGAAATAGGATGAACTAGTACCCATATGATTATAAACCAAATATTCTATGCAAATATTATAATGTCACTGGGTGATTCATTCCTTCAAATACGACCTTCATTTCACCATTTGCTGTATCATAGCTTACCATATTTAGAGAATGTATTAACAGCATATTTTAGCTGCTTAGATTTATTTCATTATGTATGAACCTTAATAAAGAAGATTTACTTTGGAAAATAGGTTCTCACATATAAAATATATTTTCCTGAATGCCATAAGCTTGATACGTAGGGACTTGACCTTTTTCATATACTATATTTTACATATACAAAATTTTGGAAACAAAAATTATCTATCAAAATTACCTTTATATTTTAATAAGCACTACTAAAATGTTTAAAACATGCAAAATTAAAAGTATATATATATATATATATATATATATATATATGGAATTGGTTATATTTTTTAATTATATCAAGCTCCCCAATTCAGGAAAACTGACTATATATATATATATATATATATATATATATATATATATATATACACACACACACATACACATATACATATACACACATATATATGCTAATTGATTGAATTTAAGAGATTATATAGATGTATTTATTGAATCCATTTGAATTTGAGATTACCACCTTTCCCTTCTAACACTCTCAGTCAAATCTTTCAAACATTAAGTGAAACCACATTGTAAAATATCATAACAATTTGCCACTCATTCTGATGATTTTGTCTAGTAATACACGCCTATATCCAGCTATTGCCATAATTATGTGCGTATGTTTGTTGTTGCATGTGTGGGTTACACTGAGGTTATATGTTGGTAAGGGAGTCTGGGGGTGGTCTGTGTTTGGGTTATATGTTTAGTCTGTGTGTATTTGGTATATATGTGTTCTGTGGGCTTTAGACATGTTAGCAAGAAACAGAAAAACATCTAAATAATTTCAATTATATATATATATATATATATATATATATATATATATATTAGATTTTAATGTAGTTAAATAAATTATATTAAAAGTAAATTGTCTTACCCCCTCCTTCCATTTCTTCCATTCAACCAATCTCTGCATCCCTCATTAGTCTTTCTCAAATTCATGGCCTCTTTTCCTTTAATCTTTATTTTATGCATGCACACGCTTGTGCACGTGCACGAACACACACACACACACACACACACACACACACACACAAGCAATTGGCTATATACAGTTGTGACCTGTCTATGGGATATGTGATCCTTAGGATGACCACTCAGTAGTTGATAAAGAAGTAGGAGACTCGTCCCAGTGGAAAACCAGTTTTCACACTCTCAGAATTATCCAGTTGCTTGAAGTTTCTTGTCAAGTCTTGAGGCAATGCAGGTGTTATACTTTCAGGCTAAAGCACCCATTGCCACCTATTGTTCAGGTATTGTTTAGTCAGCCATGAGACTTCATGGGTATAGAATTTCTGATACTTTTATAAGATACATTTTCACAGCAAACTTCCTGTTCCTGTGGCTGGTACAATCTTTAATCCTTCTCTTCAGCAATAATTCCTGAGCCTTAGATTCAGGAATAATATCACAGATCAATCCTTTCGGCTTCACACCCAGCATCATTAGTGTTGCTCTGTTGAGAATTTCATCGGGAGGGCATCATAAGGATTCAGAGGAGAGGAATTCACAGAATAGGAGAAAAAATGCATAGAGTGGTTCCTATTTGCCATTGAGTGTTGATGATTTGGCACTGTGCAGCAGCAGCTTGAGCAGCTTATACCATGCTTTCCCTCACCAAGTATGGAGTATTTCCAGTGTCCCTGCAAGCTGAGTATCAATAGCAATATCTTCCCCTTTAAAAGGCCTAGAACCTTCCCCCATCTCTCTCTCTCTCTCTCTCTCTCTCTCTCTCTCTCTCTCTCTCTCTCTCTCCCTCCCTCCCTCCCTTCCTCCCCCCTCCTTCTCTCTCTCTCTCTCCCTCTCTCCTTCTTTCTCTCTGTCTCTCTGTCTCTGTCTGTCTCTCCCTCTGTCTCTGCCTCTCTCTTTCATTCTCTCTCTCTCAAACACACACAACACACACACACAAACACACACATACTTTTACTCTGTGCTGTGCTTTGTCCTGTGTTTTCCCATTTGTGCCATTTTGAGATGACCTTTTGCTTTCCTCCCTCTCTCAATAAACCCTTTGCATTCGATCAGGTGCTTATTATGACCTTGCCTCTTCTTCTCTGCTTTATCTAACACCGAGTTTGATCTCTTAAAGGTCCAGTATTACTACACAGCCACACCTTGAGTAATTTGACAGCCTATCCATTGGGTATTTTGTGGCAAAAATAGAAGTTTTAAGGTTTATTTGATTAACTGTACAAAAAATTTACATAGCTGTTGCTTAAATAGTGCATGGCAAACATGGCAGCTCCAAGTCTGGTCTTGCTCTCTCCATTTCTCTGTACCTAGCTAAAAGAGTAGATTCACTTATTTAGGTGGTTCTCCATACCTAAATCCATTCACCAAAGTTTCCTCCTTTATTTCTTCACTTCCTTATTGGCTCATTTCTGAAGTTACTCACTCAGGTCTGACTATCAAACTTTAAGGTCCAGCAATCAATAATCCCTATTTGGTTACTCGTTACCATACCAGTTAGAATTTACCAACTTATCTTAGATCATTTTAACAAATGCTTCCCCATTTTTCCTTTTAAAATTACACCTGCAAAGAGAGCAATTTACTGCTGTTTCTGTCAGATTCAGATTCAACAAACTGGTCTCATTTACTTGCTTAATAAAAGATCTCTTTTTTGTTGGAAATAGGTATTTGAGTAGGGTCTGTGCATTATGTAGAGGTAATGCAGAGAAGAGCAACTTGCTGTGGCTGGCCTTTTCATAGGAAACAGAAGATCAACTAAAACAAGTTGTCTCTTAACATGTACATGTGCATCATTGCAAGAAAGCCACTAGATACACACACACACACACACACACACACACACACACACACACACACATCTTAAAAGCCTTTTTGTTCCTTTAGCCATCCTACACCATAGAAATTATTTTCTCTAAAGTACTGTGAGAAGAATGAGTGCTATTACAACACTGTCAATAGAAGTACATATTTTAAAAATAACATAATCCACTTACATATTGATTTATCCTGAATATGAACCTAATAAACTAACCAACATCCAAAAAAAGCAAAGCCATTCATAGAAGGGAAGAAAGATAAACCTGAATAAAGAATATATGCAGGACACAGGTAGGTTTTATAAATTAATAGCAATAGGATTAATATTTAGTAGGGTACACATATTAAGAAAAAACTAGGGTAGGTCTATAGTGATAAAAACAAACCTAATAGAATTCAAAAATGATATGGGAAAAATGATTTTTAAATGTTGGCATCATCACACTCCAAAGACAGCATCTCTCTCACTGCACATACTATTTATTGCCTGAATTCCAGAAAACCACATGATACAGTATCCTGAAAGCAGGGATTACAGATCACAAATATTGAAACTAGAGAAAGTGGATGTTCTTCTCATATAATGTCATTTTGTGGCACCAGATCCACAAATTCACACTGCAGGGATTCCGACATAAACAAGATAAACAATCAGCTCAGGGCATGCATAATCTCCAGCTCCCCACCTCTCTATTTTATGAAAAAGAAATAGAAAAATTAGTATTGGGCATCAGTAGATTCTTTGCAGAAAAAATAATTCAGATATCATTGTGTTTCAGCTCCGTAGGAATATATCTGAATATTTAACTCTCTCAGAAGGTCACAGGCTTGCTGAGCTGGTAACTTCCTATGCTGAAGGAAAGGAATGCATTTCTCTTTGAAAGGAAAGGTTTCTGTAACCAGAATTTATAGTAAACCTTTAACAATCTAGTCCATTGATGTTACCTATTTTTCCTGTACCAAAGTTGTATATTTTACTCTAAGATTGATTTGAGGTGAATATGATTATATAACACTTGTTAACACTATTGTGAATAGTAGTCTCTATACTTTGTGAAATTTCATCCTGAATTAATTAATAATTCTGTGCTTTCATCATATTCAGTTCATAATTCATTTTTTGGAAATCCCTATGTTTAAACTACAATATGTTTAAACTGTACATTTATAATTTATTTTGAATTTTATATCTTTTAATTTTTACATATTTTTGAGATTTTTATAGATGAATACTCAAATTTTAATCCTCTTTGTTCCCTTCTTAATCCTCTCATGTCTCCCAAATTTATATGTATATATATATATTATATTTAGCATATAATATGTAATATATACTGTGTTAATTTAGTGTCCTTTACGTTTAGGTGTAACCATTTAGTGTTCAATATCTTAAAGTGGAGCTCTTCCCTGGAGAACACGCATTGCTTTGTCCCTCAGCAACCATAAATTGACAGGAGCTCATCATTTCGGTGCAGTGTTGTGAAATTTCTCGAACCCATATTGTTTTGTCTATTAGTGTGATCATTACATTTGTCTTATTTAGGCACCTATATTGTTGAGGCTCTGTGAATTCACCTTCCCTGTCACTTCTACAAGACACTATCCTAGCCTGTCATCCCTTACGATTGTTTTCTACTCTTTCCACAGTGTCTCTCAAGGTTTAGGTGAAGGGAGTATAATATTATTATGGTTACTTTCTTATATTTTATATAGTTTCAGAGTAATGTAGATATATTTGCAAATAATCCATAGAGTATAAAGATCTGTACATTTCCAAAAAACAACAAAAAGAGAGAATTTATCCAAGGAGCTAAAGGGATCTGCAACGCTTTAGGTGGAACAACATGATGAACTAACCAGTACCCCGGAGCTCTTGACTCTAGCTGCATATGTATCAAAAGATGGCCTAGTTTGCCATCACTGGAAAGAGAGGTCCATTGGACATGCAAACTTTATATGCCCCAGTACAGGGGAACGCTAGGGCCAAAAAGTGGGAGTGGGTGGGTAGGGGAGTGGGGGGTGGGTATGGGGGACTTTTGGGATAGCATTGGAAATGTAATTGAGGAAAATACCTAATAAATATAAAAAAATAGAGAATTTAAATATCTGTTACTGTGGAGTACTATATCCCTTCTCTACACCTTCCAGCTGTATGGAACCCTTCCATCTCCAACCATATTGAACATTGGAAATAAACAGTAGTCATCATATGTCTACATTTTGAAGATTCTATAAATTGTAGAGCCACGATATACACAATATCATTTTTTCTACAAATAAATACTATACATAATACTCTACTTCATTTGTAGTGCAGATTTAAACATACATTTCTATATCTATGCCTATATTGTTAGAAAAAATGTCAAATATAATAGGAAGCACAATAATGTAGGTACTAGCTATACTTTATGATAATTTTTGAAACTGAATAGTTTAAATAATGAAACAATAAGTAAAGTGGATAAATTTATATATATGTAAATATTTATATATGATAAGTATATATTATTAATAACATTTAAAAGAAAAATTATCTTAAAATATTTGAAAAATTATAAAAGTATATATAAATAATATTGAAAATAGCAAAATAATGACACAGAAAAGAATTAATGGAAAGGGATTACTTATTGCTATGATTTTAAAGTATATTATTTTTCTCGCAGAAAATCATACTTATATATCTCATAAATTTCTTTTCAGAACACATACTCTCACAACTGCCTTCATTACCAGAATCCTCTCTCATAGTGTTTATTGTATTTATCAAACATATCTATCTTAACTAATTATCCCATTATTGCCCACAAGGCACAGAATATATCAGAATCCACTTTTATTGCATGGTAAATTTCAGCAAATTTACATATTTACTGATCATTGCAGTAACATATAGATACTTTCCACTCCCCTTAGAACTTTTTGTGTTTTACTGACTTAACATCCTTCTGAATAAAACCTTGGCAACCACCAATTACTTATCTTTTCTGTAGTTTTGATTTTATGTTTCTTTCATATAGATGATAAAATATAGTGTAGGGTTTGAATTTTTGAACTGAACATTCAATAGCTGCTGAATAGTGTTCAGTGGCCTGGGGTTCACACAGGATTTGCTATACCTCTCATTTGCTCATTAGATTTAAATTATAAGATCCTACTGGTGAAAACGCCACATGCCTTAGTTGTAACATATGAAGAAGGTAAGGAGGACTGATATCAAATCTTTTTCTATCTGGCTGCTTTAAATAGTACTAGAATGTATTAGGCTGGTTTCCTGGGGAACCAAAGGTATCAACACTTTCACTCAACATTAGAATAAACCTAATAGGCTATGAAATATGTATATATTTGTGTAATAGTGCAATGATTATTCTGATAGTAATCAATTGCTCTCAGACTGAATTTTATAAATGTTCCACTCACTCACCCACCCACTCCCACCTCCCCACCCTCAATTTCCCTACACTGGGGCATTTATTAAGTCTTCATAGGACCAAGGACCTCTTCTCCCATTGATGCCTGACAATGCCATCATCTGCTTTATATATAGCTGGAGACATGTGTACTCCTTGGTTGATGGCTTAGTACCTGGGAGTTCTGGAGGTTCTGGTTGGTTGATATTGTTGTTCTCTTGGGGTTGCAAACCACTTCAACTCCTTCAGCCCTTTCTCTGACTCCTCTATTGGGGACCCCATGCTCAGTCCAATGGTTTACTACAAGCATCTATCTCTGTATTTGTAAGGCTCTTGCATGGGCTCTCAGGAGACAGCTATAGCAGGCTCCTTTCAGAATATACTTCTTGGCATCCACAATAGTGTCTACATTTGGTGACTGTATATTGGACAAATCCCCAAATGGGTAAGTTTCTAGATAGCCTTTTGTTTAGTCTCTGCTCTATACTTTATCTCAATATTTGCTCCTGTGTGTATTTTGTTTTCCTTCTAAGAAGACCTAAGCACCCACCCACACTTTGTTCTTCCTTCTTCTTGAACTTAATGTGGCCTGTGAATTGTATCTTGGGTATTTGGAGCTTTTGGGCTAATATCTACTTATCAGTGAGTGCATACCATGTGTATTTTTTTGTGATTTGATTACCTTACTCAGGATGATATTTTCTAGTTCTATCCATTTATCTAGGAATTTCATGAACTCATCAATTTTAACAGCTGAGTAGTACTCCATTGTGTAAATGTACCACAGTTTTTGTATCCATTGCTCTGCTGAAGGGCATCTGGGTTCTTAAATGTTGGAGCATTTTCTGGGTATATGTCCAGGAGTTGTATAGCTGGGTCCCCAGGTAGTATTATGTCCAAATTTCCGAGGAACTGACAAACTGATTTACATAGTAATTGTACTAGCTTGCAATCCCACCAACAATGGAGGAGTGTTCCTCTTTTTCCATATCCTTGCCAGCATCTGCTAGCACCTGAGTTTTTTATTTTAGCCAGTCTTACTGGTGTGAAGTAGAACCTCAGGGTTGTTTTGATTTTCATTTTCCTGATGATAAAGGATGTTGAATACTTCTTTTCATGCTTCTCAATCATTTGATAATCCTCAGTTGAAAATTCTTTGTATAGCTCTTTACCATATTTTTAATAGGGTTATTTGTTGCTCTGGAGTCTAACTTCTTGAGTTCTTTGTATATATTGGATATTAGCCATCTATGTGATAGAGGATTGGTAAAGGTCTAGCAATCTGTCCTATTGACACTTTCCTTTGCCTTACAGAAGTTTAGCAATTTTATGAGGTCTCATTTGTCAATCCTTGATCTTAAAGCATAAGCCATTGGTGTTCTCTTTAGGAAAATTTCCCCTGTGCCCATGTCCATCATTGCAATCCACTACATAAACAAACTAAAAAAACAAACAAACACATGATCATCTCATTAGATGCTGAAAAATGCATTTGACAAAATTCAGCATCTATTCATGTCAAAAGTCTTGTAAAGATAGGAATTCAAGGTGCCTACCTAAACATATTAAAATCAATATACAGAAAACCAGTAGCCAACCTCAAACTACATGGAGAGAAACTTGAAGCAATCCCACTAAAATTAGGGCTGTCCTCTCTCTCCGTATCTATTCAATAGAGCACTTGGTGTTCTAGCTAGAGCAGTTAGTCAACAAAAGCACATCTAAGGGATACAAATTGGAAAGGAAGAAATCAAAATATCACTATTTGCAGATGATAGGTTTGTATACTTAAGTGACCCCAAAATTTCAACAGGTTCTGGGTTCAATCAGGTTCTTGGTCACCCAAGAATTAACAGGTATGTATTCCATCTCATGAGTGGTCTTAAGTCAAATAATTTATTGGTTCATTAATCCCACAACATTTTGCATGGAACACTGTAAAAATAACTTTTATGTCACCTTCAATGCTTACTGCCTCTGTTTGCTAACATAGTCCAAGTCCTGGAAGCTCTAGTCTCTGTACAGTCTTATCTAGGTTTAGAATATTTTTAGGCTTTGAGACTTGCTGATGAATAACCTTGCCCTTTCTTGTTCTTTCTGAGCTCTTGCTGGCTGTTTTAACTCATCTATTGTCTCAAACTCCTATATAGGCTGACTGTTACAGTCTTCCCCACCTCTCTCTGACTCTCCTGAATTTCTCTGCTTGTCCTCAAACTAATTCTAGCAACCTGTTCTAATTTTCAGGCTTCTTTTCATTCTATGGCTATTTTTGTCTATATCTTTATATAACTTGTTCTCTCTCTCTGTAACTTATCTCTGTAAAACACTACTAGGAAAACTGCCTCCTTCTATTTCTCCTTCCTATTTTCTCTAATGGCTTAAGTAACTTCCCTTTCTTTTTTTTCTCCTTCTTATGAAGAGAAGTTAGGCATATCCTAGTCCATCACATCTTTTCCTGATTCATCACTTTTTCTCCCTGTGAATTAGACATCACTTTCAAACACTGGTCTTTCCTTCTAAAAACTAAATTTACATGCATTGATTAGGATTAAAAGTGTGTAATAAATGTATGTCTGTATTCTAGCAAGAGAGATTAAAGGTCTGTGCTAAGGCTGAACCACACCACAACTAGAAACAGCTATTTTTCCATAAATAATACAATCTCAGGATTCACAGTGTGATCAAATATCCTGTAACAGGACACCATTGAATATCAAACATTTTGTATTCTCTTCAAGAAATATGTAGAGCACCTTCCTTTACCAAAGAATTTAAGATGCTAGATCATAGGGTGAAGGCTTTATGTAGAAACCAGCCCAACATCTCCATGTTCAATGAATTGTATATGTGTTGTTTTCAGCAATGAGGCTTCTCTCTGTTTGTGAAGAGCATTCTATTATTGTCTTGACAACGACCTGAGTTTTTTCTGTAGGTTGTTTAAGAGCGTTTTTTATACTTACTTATTATTCTTTTCAAAGGAACATTTCTACATTTCAGGAAAAAAATAAAGCTGTATTAATCTCTTACTCCTGCTTCTCTTCCTTGCCTCTTGCTATCTTGCTCCCCCTCTCTCCATTCCCTTCCCCCCCCCTCAAGTGGTCATGGCTGGCCTCCTCTTCTCTTTCTCTCTCTCTCTCTCTCTCTCTCTCTTTCTCTCTTCCTCTACTACTCTCTTAACTCCCCTCCCCATGCCCTAAATAAACTGTTTTATGCTTTAAAAATGCTGTATTAACATTGAAGTTCAGAGCTAGTTCCAGCACTAGGCCTGTTCAAGACTCTTGTTTTATCCCTTATATTGCCCAGAAAAAAAATCATTTTTTACAGTGTACAATATGTTGTTTCACATTATTTAAGTAGAATAATATAGTATTCCCACTTGAATACCTGTTAGCTGTCACTAAACACTATGCCTGTACAAGTGATCTGTGTTGTGTGTATATGTGTTAGCTGGATTTCTCATCTCTCTTTTTCAGTGATATGGCAATGATGGAGCTATTATATATTTGGTAATTGTGTTAGCCAGCAACACTGAAGTTATATAAAAAAATTGACTGTAGTCTTATATCTTTCAAAATGTAGTTCATAAGAGTACCGAAAGGCTCCAACCTTCTTTCTCCCCTGCCAACAAAATTTAACAGGAAAAAGGTTAAGAAGAAATCGGAGTTGTATACCTGTTTAAAAGTAGTTTTAGAGTAGGGAAGCAATTTCAATCTTTACTCTCTGGATATCAGCAGTCCAGTAAAATCTACAAACACCAAAGATGAATCAGTAGCAGTGGCTCAATCCAGAAGAAATCACAAGGCTCCACCTAGTTTGCATGAGTCTATGAAAGTGGAAAAGAGGAACAGAAATACCAAGATAAGTTCTTTGGCAGGTCTCTCTCTATGAAGTCACAATAAGCAGAGATCAGTGAAGACCAGCCAAAGCATTGCAAAGCACACTAATGCAAGAGTGTCCTTTCACTGTCTGTGGGGATTATATTATTATATTCTTTCTGAACATCATGTGATCTCTCAAGCATCTGCTTTGCAAAATATCATATGCACTCTCAGAAGATACCTTCCAGATAAACAGAACATGTCTGTTCTCTTCAAAACATCCTCTCATAAGACAATTTCCAGTAAAAATATTACATGAAACAATGGAGTCATTAGACAAACCAGAAATTATAAATTCAATTGTGATGATATATGATGTAAGATATTATTCCTTAATATCTCATATTTTGTTGTGGTTGCCCTTAAATATGGAACCATTTAAATTTGTAGCTATCAAAAAGGATTATCACACATTAAGATTTAAAAATAGATGGCTTATTTCACATAGAGTGTTCTATTCAGCAGGCAAATTATGAGTCATTTTAAGATTTTCTTACTCCTGGCTTGCTAAAATGCATGTACTTAACATAGTTCAATGGTAAATTATTGCAAGTGAAAGAAAACAAATAATAACTAAATTATTCACTTTTTTTTACTAGACTGGCAATAATAATTCATTCTAGCTTGCAGATCACTAACTGGAAAGGAAAGGGACAGAAATGCTTCACTTGCTGAATATTTTACAATTCATTTACATAAATGTTGGTGAAATAAATGATATTTTAAAAGAACACAGAACCCTACATCTGATAAAATATGCCACTCACACTATTATCCACATGATAGATTTTAAAACGTTGGCAGATCTATATAGTTATATTAGCAGTATTCACTCATTCATTTTTATCATTTCATGAATATATCAAGGTTAAAAATTCTCAGTTATGAAATGTTATAACTTATTTTTAAAACCATGTATTAAGAAAAGGAAGGAATTTTGCACCACTACAAAAAAGCACAAAAACAAATCCTATTTATTTGTTGCATACTTATGTAACTGATAATTAACATTCAAAAGAGCTAATTCTTCAAAAATCCACTTTAATTTGTATTGGGGTTATATAGTAATAGTTTTACTTTGTCCACAGCTCACAAGAACTAACCTGAAGTCCTACAGTTTTTTATATGAAGTGTAATTTCTAGTGACACTTTCAAAAGCTGCTAAATATAACAAGGCAATATAATAAACTACTAAATTCAATTTGGTATAATAGTCAAACCTTTTGTTTCTCAGTATACATCAGCAGGAAAGACTGTTTTGTTTTGTTTTTTACTGAAGATATTTTAAATTTGTATTTGTTGTTATTTGTTTTGTTTTGGTTTTGTTTGTTATTATTTTTTTAGAGTAGCACTTGATAAGACCCTTCTAGTACATGAAGTATTAGAGAATGTAAGTTGAAAAAATGTAGAAATTAAAGCAAAATGAAAAGGAAATTAACAGAGAAGTTGCTGTCGTTTATCATACCTTAATAGAAAAATCCCCTCTCCTGCAGATTTAGCAGTCCATCATCAGCAATAATCACCTTTGTAGTTTTGAATGCTGGTAGCTGCTTCATTTCAGAGTCCTCACATCAATCACCTCTTAAAGATTTCTAGTCAGGAAGTTAATAAGAACTGTGCACATCATCCTGTGATTTAGGGGAGAAGAAAGAGAACCCACTGATAACACAGCTGTCAGAGACATCACTGGCAAATCATGATTTCGAAGAAAAATTCAGAAAAAAAGTTACCCAAACTGATAATTTTCAAGTGAAGCATTAGTTTCTGTAGCTGCATATGAACTATTACAAACTAAGCTTGTGAGTATAGCTAAAGCTAACTCAAGGAAAGTAGAAATATGTGGGGCAGGTATAATTTAGGTGAATCAAAGTGCCTGATAATTTCAAATGGTGTAAAACAATCCATCCCCCCTAATACTTTCGCTTTTCATTTTATTAGCATTTATTTGCACAAATTAATAGGTTTTATATTATAATTATAATATGTATATATCATTGCATGTATATAATTATACTCTTCAATGCCCTGTTAACATACCCTGCTTATCCTCACAGTTGCTCTCTGCCTATGTCAAATTCCTCCTCCTAATTTCCTGTATTACTGCAATTGTTTATATATATATATATATATATATATATATATATATATATATATAATTGCTATTGTTTACATATATGTGTGTGTATATGTGTGAGTGTGTGTGTGAGTGTGTGTGTATGTGTGTGTATCTTGCTGCATGTGTTTAGTGTTGCTTATATATATCTTGGAAGCTTCTCTGTACTCTGAAGCCTTTTCTCATGGAGAAGACCTCATGTAAGATCAGACATTGGTTGGCTACTCCCATAAGTTTTGTGCCACCATTTCCCTAGCTTGTCTTGCAGGCAAGACAGATTGTAGGTCAAAGGTTTTGTGACTGGGTTGTTGTGAACATTTCTCTTTTGGTAGTCCATGAAGTGCCCACAGCAAGGGTACTAGAACCCTGGGATAAATTTTCTATGTATACAACAGTTGGTGAAAATCTTTGCAAGTTTTTGCGTTGACAATTTAACTAAATAACAGTGTCCCTCATTACAGAAGCCTTTCATTTTCATGAGGTAGCATTTATTAATTATTAATTTTATTCCCTGTGTTACTGATGCTATCTTTAGAAAGGCTTGTCCTAAGTCAATGAGTTCATAGCTATTCTCCATTTTTCTCTTCTATCATTTTCAGTGTATATAATTTTCATAAGGTTTTTTTTAATCTATTTTGATTTGTGTTTTGTGCAGCTCAGTAAGTATGGATTCATTTCACCAGTCTACATACAGACACCCAGTTAGACCAAAGTCATTTGTTGAAGATGATGGGGGGGGTTCCCCAGTATTTCTCATGTCTTTATAAATTTTTTTAAATATTTTTTATTACATATTTTCCTCAATTACATTTCCAATGCTATCCAAAAAGTCCGCCATAACCCCCCCCCCACTTCCCTACCCACCCATTCCCATTCTTTTGGCCCTGGCATTCCCCTATATTGGGGCATATAAAGTTTGCAAGTCCAATGGGCCTCTCTTTCCAGTGATGGCCAACTAGGCCATCTTTCGATACATATGCAGCTAGAGACAAGAGCTCTGGGGTACTGGTTAGTTCATCATGTTGTTCCAACTATAAGGTTGCAGATCCCTTTAGCTCCTTGGGTACTTTCTCTAGCTTCTCCATAGGGAGCCCTGTGATACATCCAATAGCTGACTGTGAGCATCCACTTCTGTGTTTGGCAGGCCCCGGCATAGTCTCACAAGAGATAGCTATATTTGGGTCCTTTCACCAAATCTTGTTAGTGTATGCAATGGTGTCAGCGTTTGGAAGCTGATTATGGGATGGATCCCTGGTTATGGCAGTCTCTAGATGGTCCATCCTTTCATCAAAGCTTGAAACTTTGTCTCTGTAACTCCTTCCAAGGGTGTTTTGTTCCCAATTCTAAGGAGGGGCATAGTGTCCACATTTCAGTCTTCATTCTTCTTGAGTTTCATGCATTTAGCAAATTGTATCTTATATCTTGGGTATCATAAGTTTTGGGCTAATATCCACTTATCAGTGAATACATATTGTGTGAGTTCCTTTGTGATTGTGTTACCTCACTCAAGATGATGCCCTCCAGGTCCATCCATTTGGCTAGGAATTTCATAAATTCATTCTTTTTAATAGCTGAGTAGTACTCCATTGTGTAAATGTACCATAATTTCTGTATCCATTCCTCTGTTGAGGGACATCTGGGTTCTTTCCAGCTTCTGGCTATTATAAATAAGGCTGCTATGAACATAGTGGAGCATGTGTCCTTCTTACCGGTTGGGACATCTTCTGGATATATGCCCAGGAGAGGTATTGCTGGATCCTCCAGAAGTACTATGTCCAATTTTCTGAGGAACCGCCAGACTGATTTCCAGAGTGGTTGTACAAGCTTGCAATTCCACCAACAATGGAGGAGTGTTCCTCTTTCTCCACATCCTTGCCAGCATCTGCTGTCACCTGAATTTTTGATCTTAGCCATTCTGACTGGTGTGAGATGGAATCTCAGGGTTGTTTTGATTTACATTTCCCTGATGATTAAGGATGTTGAACATTTTTTTTAGGTGCTTCTCTGCCATTCGGTATTCCTCAGGTGAGAATTCTTTGTTCAGTACTGAGCCCCATTTTTTCATGGGGTTATTTGATTTTCTGGAGTCCACCTTCTTCAGTTCTTTATATATATTGGATATTAGTCCCTTATCTGATTTCCGATAGGTAAAGATACTTTCCCATTCTGTTGGTGGTTTTTTTGTCTTATTGATGGTGTCTTTTGCCTTGCAGAAGCTTTGCGGTTTCATGAGGTCCCACTTGTCAATTCTAGATCTTACAGCACAAGCCATTGCTGTTCTATTCAAGAATTTTTCCCCTGTGCCCATATCTTCTATGCTTTTCCCCACTTTCTCCTCTATAAGTTTAAGTGTCTCTGGTTTTATGTGAAATTCCTTGATCCACTTAGACTTGACCTTAGTACAAGGAAATAGGAATGGATCGATTCGCATTCTTCTACATGTTAACAACCAGTTGTGCCAGCACCATTTGTTGAAAATGCTGTCTTTCTTCCACTGGATGGTTTTAGCTCCCTTGTCGAAGATCAAGTGACCATAGGTGTGTGGGTTGATTTCTGGGTCTTCAATTCTATTCCATTGTTCTACTTGTCTGTCACTATACCAGTACCAGGCTGTTTTTATCACAATTGCTCTGTAGTAAAGCTTTAGGTCCGGCATGGTGATTCCACCAGAGGTTCTTTTATCCTTGAGAAGAGTTTTTGCTATCCTACCTGTTTTGTTATTCCAGATGAATTTGCAGATTGCACTTTCTAATTCGTTGAAGAATTGAGTTGGAATTTTGATGGGGATTGCATTGAATCTGTAGATTGCTTTTGGCAAGATAGCCATTTTTACAATGTTGATCCTGTCAATCCATGAGCATGGGAGATCTTTCCATCTTCTGAGATCTTCTATAATTTCTTTCTTCAGAGACTTGAAGTTTTTATTATACAGATCTTTCACTTCCTTAGTTAGAGTCACGCCAATATATTTTATATTATTTGTGACTATTGAGAAGGGTGTTGTTTCCCTAATTTCTTTCTCAGCCTGTTTATTCTTTGTGTAGAGAAAGGCCATTGATTTGTTTGAGTTATATTTATATCCAGCTACTTCACCGAAGCTGTGTATCAGGTTTAGGAGTTCTCTGGTGGAATTTTTAGGGTCACTTATATATACTATCATATCATCTGCAAAAAGTGATATTTTGACTTCATCTTTTCCAATTTGTATCCCTTTGATCTCCTTTTGTTGTCGAATTGCTCTGGGTAGGACTTCAAGTACAATGTTGAATAGGTATGTAGAAAGTGGACAGCCTTGTCTAGTCCCTGATTTTAGAGGGATTGCTTCAAGTTTCTCACCATTTACTTTGATGTTGGCTACTGGTTTGCTGTAGATTGCTTTTATCATGTTTAGGTATGGGCCTTGAATTCCTGATCTTTCAAGACTTTTATCATGAATGGGTGTTGGATCTTGTCAAATGCTTTTTCCGCATCTAACGAGATGACCATATGGTTTTTGTCTTTGAGTTTGTTTATATACTGGATTACGTTGATGGATTTCCGTATATTGAACCATCCCTGCATCCCTGGGATGAAACCTACTTGGTCAGGATGGATGATTGTTTTAATGTGTTCTTGGATTCTGTTAGCAAGAACTTTATTGAGGATTTTTGCATCAATTTTCATAAGGGATATTGGTCTGAAGTTTTCTATCTTTGTTGGGTCTTTTTGTGGTTTAGGTGTCAGAGTAATTGTGGCTTCATAGAATGAGTTGGGTAGAGTACCTTCTGTTTCTATTTTGTGGAATAGTTTGTGAAGAACTGGGATTAGATCTTCTTTGAAGGTCTGATAGAACTCTGCACTAAACCCATCTAGTCCTGGGCTTTTTTTTTGGTTGGGAGACTATTAATGACTGCTTCTATTTCTTTGGGGGATATAGGGCTGTTTAGATCATTAACCTGATCTTGATTCAACTTTGATACCTGGTATCTGTCTAGGAACTTCTCCATTTCATCCAGGTTCTCCAGTTTTGTTGAGTATAGCCTTTGGTAGAAGGATCTGATGGTGTTTTGGATGTCTTCAGGATCTGTTGTTATGTCTCCTTTTTCATTTCTGATTTTGTTAATTAGAATGCCTTCCCTGTCCTTCTAGTGAGTCTGGCTAAGGGTTTATCTATCTTGTTGATTTTCTCAAAGAACCAGCTCCTTGATTGGTTGATTCTTTGAATAGTTCTTCTTGTTTCCAATTGATTGATTTCGCCCCTGAGTTTGATTATTTCCTGCTGTCTACTCCTCTTGGGTGAATTTGCTTCCTTTTGTTCTAGTGCTTTTAGGTGTGTTGTCAAGCTGCTAATGTGTGCTCTCTCTAGTTTCTTTTTGGAGGCACTCAGAGCTATGAGTTTTCCTCTTAGAAATGCTTTCATTGCATCCCATAAGTTTGGGTATGTTGTGGCTTCATTTTCATTGAACTCTAAAAAGTCCTTAATTTCTTTCTTTATTCCTTCCTTGACCAAGATATCATTGAGAAGAGTGTTGTTCAGTTTCCACGTGAATGTTGGCTTTCTAATATTTATTTTGTTGTTGAAGATCAGCCTTAGTCCATGGTGATCTGATAGGATGCATGGGATAATTTCAATATTTTTGTATCTGTTGAGGCCTGTTTTGTGACCAATTATGTGGTCAATTTTGGAGAAGGTACCATGAGGTGCTGAGAAGAAGGTATATCCTTTTGTTTTAGGGTAAAATGTTCTGTATGTTTTTTTAAAAGTTTAAACTTTTAAAAAGTTTAAAAATATTTCAAGTTTTATTCTGATGATGCTTATACACCTCTTTGAAAATACTGAAAACACTGACTTGTATTCTTCAATGTATAAGTTGTATTCAATATAATTTATTTTGATATTTCAATAAAAATAAATATATTTATATAAATGAATGAATCACTATTTAAAAAAACACACAAAAAACAGAATTCAAATTTAAATATGACATTAATTTGACACTAATCCTAGCTGCCTAGAATCTAGTCTTCTACTAGGAGGCTGCAGATGAAGATTTAGAACTCTCAGCTCTACCTGCACCATTCCTTCCTAGATGCTGCCATGCTCCCACCTTGATGATAATGGACTGAAACTCTGTACCTGTGAGCCATCCCCAATTATATGCTGTCCTTTATAAGATTGGCCTTGGTATAACAAGGAGACATGCTCCACTTTTTTCATAGCAGCCTGATTTATAATAGCTGGAAAGAACCCAGATGCCCTTCAACAGAGAAATTGATACAGAAAACATGGCACATTTACACAATGAAGTACTACTCAGTTATTAATAACAATGACTTCATGAAATTTCTGGGTAAATGAATGGATCTAGAAAATATCATCCTGACTGAAGTAACCCAATCACAAAAGAACACACATGGTATGCACTCACTTCTAAGTGAATAGTAGCCCAAAAACTTCAAATACCCAAGATACAATTCACAGACCACATGAAGCTCAAGAAGAAGGAAGAACAAAGAGTTTGTGCTTCAGTCCTTCTTAGAAGGTGTAAAAATATAGTCACAGAAGTAAGTAGGGAGACAAAGTATAGAGTAGACACTGAAGGAAAGGCCATCCAGAGACCTGGTGGGTCCATCCTATATACAGTCACCAAACACAGGCACTATTGTAGATACCAAGAAGTACATACTGACAGGAGCCTGATATAGCTGACTCCTGAGAGGCTCTTCCAGAGCCTGACAAATACAGAAGTGGATGCTTTTAGCAAACCATTGGACTGAGCACAGGGTCCCCAATGGAAGAGTTAGAGAAAGGATGGGAGGAGTTGAAAGGGTTTGCAACCCCATAGGAAAAACAACAATATCAACAACCAGAACCCCACAGAATTTCCAGGGGCTAACCAACCAAGGAGTACATATGAAGGGAACCATGGTTCCAGCTGCATATGTAGCAGAGGATGACCTTGTCAGGCATCAATGGGAGGAAAGTCCCTTGGTCCTATGAAGGCTTGATGCCCCAGTATAGGGGAATGCGAGGACAGGGCAGATGGAGTGGGTGGGTGGGTGGGGAACACTCTTTTAGAAACAGGGGGAGGGGATGATATAGAGGGTCTCTGGGGGTAAAACTGGGAAAAGGTGATAATATTTGAAATGTAAATAAAGAAAATATGCAATTAAAAAAAAAGACTTGCTTTGGACATGATGTCTGTTCACAGCAGTAAAACCCTAAGATAAAAGTTGATACCAGGGACTAGGTTATTGCTTGGATAGGCCTGACCATCCTTTTGTTTTGAAGAATGTAGATTTTTGGCAATTCGGACTTGTGAAGTCATGGGATGCTTTAAATGGAGTTTAATGGGATACCCTAATAGGAATGTGGAAGATTTTGTACCTGAAAATGATTTGAATTATATGGACCTGGGCATAAAATGTTTCAGTGAAGAATTTCAAAATGTGGCCTGTAGACAGTTTTTGTGGTATTTTGGGGAAGAACATGATGACTTTTTGCCCATGTCTAAAGGGTCTGCCTGAGGCTAAAGTGAAGGGACACAAGTACATTGACAAAGGAAGTCTCAGAAATGCCCATTATAGACTTTGTTCTCTGGTTAAGTCTCATGAAGGGTATTTTAAACAAGCATAGCAGGATGAGAGTGGAAAAAAATAAAATATATTGTTTGAATTTTAAAGGAGCACCAGGCAGTAAAAATGAAACATAATCCCGTCTTCAAGGATGTTAAATTGAATTAAGGAAATGCTCTAAGGTCAAGATCCCACCCAGCTAAATTTAGATCCAGGCAGGTTGGAACACACCTTTATTACCAGGAGATCTCAGGGTTCATAGTCAATCTCCAAAGCAAGATCCAGGACAGCCAAGTTTAGGCAATGAAGGAGTTGGGCAAACATAAAGTTGGTGAAATTATAGTAGAACAAGGGGGCCATGTTTCAGTTCCTGCAAGCAGCAGAACTCAGACGCTTTGAGCATATGGCTCTGGCTTTAGACTCAAAAAATAGAAATGGGTACTGGGAAAATTAATGCTGGTTACCTGGAGTTAAGAAATTAGTGGCAATTAGAAGAGACCAGCATCACTGTGATGAATTATTTTCTGAGAGCTCAAAGAGGCTGTTTTCCAGAACTAGTTAAGGTTGTACTTCATTCTGCAGCTGTACATGGTAATGTGTAAGAGTCACCCAGGTGATACTGGTTCTGAAGGCATGAAGGGGTCATGAAGAACAGCTGAGTCTTGACACCATGAAGAGTGCCTTTGAGAGACTATTGGAGAAGCCTATTTGCAACACAAGACCCCAGTGTATTGGCGATGCCAGTACCATGGGATGATTGCCAAGAACAGTAGTAGCAGTAAAGTTTAGAGTTTAGAGTGCTATAGAAACCACAGCTGGAGAAATGAATCAAGTCTTTTGGAGGAGCCCAGAAGAATATGTATGGATCCTAGACATTGAAATATGAATCTGTAACACTGAAGTTGCCTTGGAGACCCCAAGATGTTCCAGATGGCAGAGACATAGTTTATCTGCTGAGGAAAATGGCTATCTGGAGTGGAACAAGCCCAGGAGAAAGAAGTTTGATGGAGTCAATGAAGTTAAAAAAGGAATTAGTGATCTGAAGACTGCTTTGACATCAGCCATAAAGATGTAGCCTTTGGGGTTTGCCCAGTTGGTTTCCTGTCTTTCTTTGGGAAATATAGTTATGTGATTGGATAAATCTCTAAAGAGACTTGAACTTTGAACTTTTAACATCATTGAGCATGCTATAGACTATGGGGGCATTGAAAGGTGGACAAAACATATTTTTTTATTGTGCTATATTTAGGTATGGCCCCTATAGACTTGTAGGCTTGGAAAGCATCTGGGGGCGAAGGAGTGGAATGAGATGGTTTGTATATGCTTGCCTCAGAGAGTGGCACTATTAGAGGGTATGGCCCTGTTGGAGTAAGTGTGGACTTGTTGGAGTAGGTTTGTCACTCTGGGTGTGGGCTTTAATGCCCTAGTTCTAGCTGCCTGGAAACCAGTCTTCTACTAAGAGCCTTCAGATGAAGATTTAGAACTCTCAGCTCCTCCTACACCTATAAAAAGTGCATAGGAAACAAATATTTATTAGTGTATTTTAGAAGTTAAGCACAGCTAAAACCTGTACTTTTTATTTTTATTTTAGAAAAATAAAATGAGAACAACGTTCTAATCTTTCCATGAACAAAAGAAAAGTCTACACTGGAAGCCCATGTGTCCCATGGTGACTGATTTTCCTAAACCTACCAAAACCTGGTTCAATATCAAGCACTGAATACACAAAATGAATGAAAACAAGCTTGTCCCTTAGAAGCACAAACATACTATCAAGTGATATGGATGCTATTATCACTGTCACAGTCAATTCTTTCATACATTTCAATAGTAGCACATTAAGTTTTGAAACTTATGGTTCAACAACAGAAAAATAAATACAAGTATCTTTTTGTACACATAAATCATCTATCCAAATTATTCCATATAAATTCACAGTTAACAGTATTTTTCTAAAACATTCTTGTATTGAAAAACCATTAATTTCACTGTTTTTAAATGTGATTTGAATTAATGTCACATTTTATCCTGTTTTTATTAACTGAAATTATTATTTTTGCCAATATTTCATATTTTACATGAAAATGCCAATTGTTATGTAATATAAAAGATAGAAATAGTAGCATTTGCTACTTAGTTGTCATAGGTAATACATATGTCTTTTTAGAATTAATACTTATTTTCTATTATTTGTTTAACATAATTTAGTTTTTCAATAACCAAATAAGTAAATATAATACAAATTACAAATTAAGAAAATATCTGTAATGTACTAACAAAAGACATGGAACAAGTTAACATTTTAGCAACTGTTTATGATGAATTATATCAAGAAATGCATTATCAAATTGAATATGCACATAAAGAAACTAAGTGTCATATTCATGGTTATAAAAACATCTTAAACAACACTCCCATTGACCAAATAAAAAAATTCAAAAGTACCTACATGCATGTAAATTATTCTAACATTTAAAAATAAGATATCTAAAAGCTGTATTTAAAAACATATTGTAACTAAATATTCTATAGCAAAAAAATCAGAATCATGAACTTAAAAAGAAATAATATTCTCCCTAGTGTCCTTACATTGGTAAAGTTTTCAAAATTTCTCAACCACTATCTATGGGCAATCAATATTTTGTCATTTAATAGATGGTGCCATATAATTAAACATAAAATGTTAATTTTATCTAGTTTTATTAAAAAAGCACATTCTCTAAATACTTTGAAAAAAAGAATACATGGTAAGTAATAAGCTCAAAGTAATTATGAAGCAAGATCCATTTCCCAAGTATTTTAATTATTGATGCACTGTTACTTGTGGCATTAAAGAAAGAGCTAAAGTTACATATCCAAGAGGTTTTTAAAAAAAAACAAAAAAAAACTAAGCACTCTCTGTATATCAAACTCACAAAACAAATGTGTCTATTCTTCTTGACTCTACTACAATAAAACTAAATTTTATAATTCTTAAATATCTGATTTAGCATCATACAATTTTCTCATAATATCAGTTAGTACTGCTTTAAAGAGTTTCAGTATCTTGCAATGGAATTCTGTATATAACAATGAAAACTTCTTGTCATTAAAATTCTATCTACCAAAAGGATAAAAGTTCTAGGGAACTCATTTGGCTGCTTAAGGTTTCATTTCCCATGTTCATCCAAGCAGAACACTTGCCAGATGCTGTCCAGACTGTAAGAACAACTATCCTATGTGGTAAGAAACTTTCAAAATCCAATACTTAGAAAATAATATTTTCCTACAGAAAAACAAAAGTAGTTTTAGAAAGAGAAACTGCTCAGTCTATGAGCATCCCTCAAATATGGCTTACAGTGAGCTTCAAAATTCACAACTTAAAGTAAAAGTGTCAGCTTTGAAACAGGGTCTCACATTATCTTAAATTTTAATTTTATATTTAAATTAATTTTACAATATGTTTTAGAATAAATCACAGCAATATGAAAGGGATTTTCTTATGGAGGATTTTGCCAAGTTAAAATGAGTGAAAGACAATACTGGAGTGTATTGTCTATGATATATTGATATATAAATGTATCAATTATATAATTAATATAATTAACATAACCAAGTTATATAATTAGTAGAATTGATAAGGTTATATAACAATATATACACATTTTATGATATATTATATATACATATATATCACATGATAGTCATCAACATATTAAAACCAAGTAGTTATTGTGTACATTTATATAAAAGTACATCTACTGTATTATTTATTTATTTATTCATTTATTATGTTATTTTTAAGGAGTATCAGTATCTAAGACAGGCTAAACCTTGACCTAATTAAGAAGTCATGCTGGCCTTAAAATTTGGGTAAACCTGCTTCAGCTCCTTAAGTGCCCAGGCTGTAGATTTGTACCACTTCACCATGTTATATACGGCTTTTAAAGTTTCCCTTCCAGCAAACATGATGTATTTCCATTAACAGATACTTCTTTCCAAGTATCCCTGCTTGAATCTGGAGGAAATGACAGTGTGCTATTATCATATGTATGGGTAAGCTATGAAAGTGATGATATATATATATATACATACACACACACATTTATACAACTATTTTACTTCATCAGCTGTGCTTCAGAATATGGAGCTAATTGTATACAAATTTTGGTTTAAATATTTTATTTAAGTAGAACATGCATATATGATTTGAAAATGTTATACATGTTCACATTTTCTTTAACAAGTTCATCTTCCACTCCCTTCCTTCCAACTCCTCCCTTATATAACCACACTACTTTTCCCTCATATAGGTATGGACTCTTTAATTGTCTTTCGGTATTATAGTTATCATTACATTTTCCATTTCCTTTTCCTTCCTCCAAGCCCTCCCATATGTATACACCTATTTATGCCTAGATTTCCTCAAATTCACAGGCTCTTTTATCACACATTATAATTGCATTCACAGATGTTTATGGTAAAAGTCACTGAGCCAATTTCATGTTGCCAATATGTGCATGAGTGTTGGAACCTCTTTGATAGTAGTATAGCCTATTGGAAAATCTGTCCTCCAGTTCCTCAGCGGTTACTAACTGTTAATATCTCCTTAGACAGAGATACAACTTTATGAGTGACACCATTGTTCATGTTACGATGTTATTATGGATTTCTGCATACCTTGTTAACAAAGCTAGAATCCCTGAGATCGCATGTGCAATGGCTCTGAAGGTCTGAAAATCGCTGCTTCTACAACTTATATCACTTATAATCTCTCTCTCTCTCTCTCTCTCTCTCTCTCTCTCTCTCTCTCTCTCTCTGTGTATGTATATATATATGCTATATATATATATAGCATGATGGTTTGTATATTCTTGGACCAGGGAGTGGAACTATCTGGAGGTGTGGCCTTGTTGGAATAGGTGTGACCTGGTTGGAGTAGGTGTGTCACTGTGGGTGTGGGTTTAAGACTCTTACCCTAGTTGCCTGGAAGTCAGTCTTCCACTCGCAGCCTTTGGATTAAGACATAGAACTCTCAGCTCTGCCTGTCACATGCCTGCCTGGATACTTCCATGCTCACACCTTGATGATAATGGACTGAACCTCTGAACCTGTAAGCCAGCCCCAACTATATGTTGTTTTTTATAAGACTTGTCTTGGTCATGGTGTCTGTTCACAGCAACAAAACCCTAACTAAGATATATATATATATATATATATATATATATATATATAGTGTTTGGAGCTGAGTATTACAGTCTCTAATTCTCTGAAATTCATTTTTCTCTGTTTTAATATAATCTTCTACCAATAGAAGCTTTCCTGATGAGGATTGATTGAGAGTGCACTAATTTAGACATATAACTCAGCTACCTCAGGATTATTAATGATTACACACACTCCAGTCAGAGGACATAGAGAAATACAGTAAATAAGTACCTGCTATTTTAATCACTACTGATGTTATCATCCTAGAAGGCACTTGGCATGTGGCTGTGTGAAAAGGTCATGTAAATCTCTCTGCTTTAGAAGCTGCAGTAGAAGCTGGCATAATGACAAGTTTCCATTGGTACAATGGTGGCATGAATATCAGGAGAGTAATCATCCACTTTCTGATTTGATGCCCATTTCAAAGATGAAACTTGTGTCTAGTACTGTTACCTGAACAGTTACCAAGAGCCTGTCACTAGTAGGTCATAAGCCCTACCGGGGTCTCTGTTGTGACAAATGGATAAAGTATGAAAATGACCCCTAAGTAATTATGTTTAGATCTACTGGTTAGCACAGCTCTCAGTCCTCTGTAAAAGATGTTCTCTTTGCTTGGTTTTAAAATGGAATATCATTTTATATCCCAGACTCTCCTCAAACACACTGTGTGACTTTGGTTGACTTCAAATTCATAATGGTCCTACTACTATCCCTTGAATGCTAAAACAGCAGATGTGTACTCTCATGACTGCTGTATTTTTATTTTAATTTTGTGAGTAATTAGCATACAACATAATAGATATCGTTATGAAAGACATGCACATATGAATTAAACTGAAGATTCTTGCCACTTAGGCATTGCTTCTCTGTTTTTCCTATTGCTCCCTACTACTAGAATTGATGGCTATTTGAGGAAAGTATGAAAATCTTACGTAGTAGAAACTTCCTATAATATACTTAGGTGGTCCTAATGATAACTCCAAGTAATTAAAGAGAAAAGGTTATCTTTTGTCCTAAAATGAATGTTCAAGTACTGGGACCAAATTTTCTCAAATTGAATTTGGTGGCTAAAGGGATCTCATGGAAATCACTCACATTACAAAACAAAACAACAATAAAAACCAACCAACCAACAAACAAACAAAACAGGCTATTGCCAGGAATATAGGTTGCTCTCTACAGACTGATAGAAAGACTGAAAGGCCTGGTTGCTGAATACAACACTCACACAACTCATCAACTATGGCGATGTAATTGTGCTGCCTCCATAAAAAGTTCACACCTTTATTCTTAAACCTATCACATGGAATGTTTATGTGCAGGCTACGAAAAGGGAAATATAGCACAAATTTAACCACAAAATTCTTTGATCAACAGTATGTCGTGCCTACAAAATATGCTAGGGCATTATTGGCAAAAATCTCATGGAGTACCTAACAAAGGATATGATTTAATTTAAGGTCCATTCGATGAGATGGAACCTATTCCTGACACTGCTTGAATGGCCAGGAACAAGAGATTAGGTAACAAAGAGACCTAGGGTAAAACCAAATACTACTGGTTAAAAAGAATTAACAACACAGTAACTCAATGATATTCTGATTTACTCAAAATGATGTCTTATTCTACCTCCAGTTTTGGTCAGTCTTAACCCTTTAATTGCCAACAGCAGATCTGGAGTTGTTGCAGCAGATCTGAAGGTTGCATGGCTCATCTAATTCTTTTCAGCATCTCCTTTTTCTAGTTTTTTTTCCTCACTTCATAGATGTTGTAGAGGAATTTTAATCCAGCAACATTTTTTTTTGCAAGGTATCACAACTAGGTCTGGGTGATCCAACTGGAATGAAGTCATACTGTTAGTATCAGGAGACAGAGTCAAACAAGTTCTTTGAGTTCAAGGCTAGCCTATTCTAGAGCAGGTTTCAGTTAAGGAAAAGCTTAAGACCAGGCTTGATGCTTGATACACTCCTTCAATCCCAGCACCCTGGAAACTGTGGGAGGCTGATTTCTGAGTTCTCTTTAGTCAGTTGAGTTCAGTGCAGTGAGTACAGTTCAGTGTAGTTGAAATTCTACTTCAGTGCAGGTCAGGAGAAGCAGTTGAAGCCAGAGAATAAGGAGAAAGAAAACTAAGGGGGGGCAATGATAAAGTTAGTTAGTTCCTAACACTCTCTACCTCTCTCATTTGTTTAGATTCTGATGCTGCCACTCCTTTTTCCCCTCCTCCTTTCTCCATTCATTTTCTGTCTTTCCTTCCATCTCCCACAATTGTCCTGTTTCCCTCTCAATGAAGGACTGAAGCATCCACCCCCAATCTTCTTTCCTTTAATGCTCCATATGTTCTGTAGGTTGTATTATATGTAGAGGTTAGTATCTACTTATTAGTGAGTGCATACCATGTGTGTTCTTTGGTGTCTGGGTTACCTCACTCAGGATGATATTTTCAAGTTCCATCCATTTGTTTGCAAATTTCATGAAGTCATTGTTTTTAATCGATGGGTAGTACTCCATTGTGTACATGTACCACATTTTCTATATCCATTCTTCTGATGAGGGACATCTGAGTTGTTTCCAGCATCTGGCTGTTATAAATAAGGCTTCTGTGAACATCGTGGAGCATGTGTCCTTGTTATATGTTGGAGCACATTTTAAATATATGCCCAGGAGTGGTATTGCTGGGTCCTCAGGTAATACTATGTCCAATTTTCTAAGGAACCACCAGACTGATTCCCAGAGTGGTTGTACAAGCTTTCAATTCCATCAACAATGGAAGAGTGTTCCTCTTTCTCCACATCCTTGCCAACATCTGCTGTCACCTGTGATTTTGATCTTAGTCATTCTGACTGGTGTGAGGTGGAATCTCAGGGTTGTTTTGATTTGAATTTCCCTGATGACTAAAGATATTAAACATTTCTTTAAGTGTTTCTCAACTATACAAAATTCCTCCGTTGAGAATTCTCTATTTAGCTCTGTATTCCACTTTTTAATAGGGTTATTTGGTTCTCTGGAGTCAGCCTTCTTCAGTTTTTTGTATATTTTGGATATGAGTCCTCTATCAGATATAGGGTTGGTAAATACCTTCTCCCAATATTTTGTTTTATTGATAGTGTTCCTTGCTTTACAGAAGGTTTTCAGTTTTATGAGGTCCAATTTCTAAAGTGGCTTGATACGAAGAAATTAACAAGAAAATTCACACCTTACTAAAGGAAAGACACTGAACCAGTAACCCAACAGCATAAACTAGCTAATATAAGGCCATATACAGCAGAGCACTGCCTGGCCAGGCCTCATTGAGAGAAGCTCCTAACCCTGAAGAGACTTAAGGCTTCAGGGAGTAGGGAGGCCTGGTAGGGTGAGGGTGCATTGAGTACATCCTCTTGGAGACAGGGAAGGAGGAATAGGATAAGGAACTGTTGAAGAGTTGACCAAGAAGGGACACTGGACTGTAAGAAATGATTGAATACTATTACTGATACTAATGATAACAATAATAAAGTAAGGTCTTCCCATATTCTTATTGCAGTGTTATTTTTGAAGCCAGTTTATGCTGTTGTAAGGAGGGTCCCTCTGAGCCAATGTAGGTTCATGTGAGTTTGCTAATTTTTTTTTTATTTTAATAGTTTTGTTTTGTTTCATTTTGGTTTTGGGGTTTTTTTTGTTTGTGTTTGTGTTTGTGTTTTGTTTTGTTTTGTTTTGTTTTGAGACAGGGTTTCTCAGTATAGCCCTGGCTGTCCTGGAACTCACTTTGTAGATCAGGCTGGCCTCAAACTCAGAAATCTGCCTGCCTCTGCCTCCCAAGTGCTGGGATTAAAGGTGTGCACCACCATCACCCAGCTATTTTAATAGTTTTAAGACCTCATCATTTCCATATCATCTTAATTAGAAATACTGAAAAGTATGTCTAATGACAAATTGCTCTTGCCCAGAATATAAAGGACGCTTTGAGAATGTGGGTATATACAAAGAAATAGGTCTCCATGATAGGTCTCCTAGCCAAGAAGCTGATGACATAGAAAATCGTATGATCCTATAAAAATAGGAAGACCCAGAGAAAGTAACTGAATTTCACAATTGCAAGCGCAAAATGAGTGCCAAAGTTTCTAAAAGGAATACTTCTTTGATATTTATATTATCTTTTATTATCTATTTATGAGCTCCTTAAATATTGTCACATCATTCCCTGTGACAGTATATAATGTTTATATTATATAATCAATGTGTCAGAATAAATGTGCCAGTTTCCTCATTTTTTTTTACATTTTTCTATGCTGAAAAATGTTCTTCAGGCTTCTAGAAATGATTGTATATTATTGTGATTTATAGACACATTACTGAGCAGTGTCTTTAAAAGCCTGTTATTATAGGCTAGGGGTGCTTTGTCTGGCCTCAGCAATTGAGGATATGAAAGCCCTGCTGTGACTTCATGTGCCAGGGTGGGTTAATAGACATGAAGAGCTTCTCCTTTTCTGAGGACAAGGGGAAGGGATAATGGGAAGACGATATGGGAATAGAATTGGGAGGGGAGACTGTGATCAAGATGTAAAGTGTATAATTAAATAAACAAACTAATAAAAATGAATATCTCAGTGCCAAGTGATCAACATTTTTACATCAACTTCTCTATCTCTGCTCTTCCCAACATCTGATCACTATTGCTACACTCCCAGCTTCTGTAAAATCAAACTTCTTATAGACTACCTTTGACCAATATCATGGCTTACTTTTCTACCTGGATAAAATTCCATTCTTTCCAAAACTGACTAGTGTCCTTGTCCTCCTATGTAAATATCTCATGGATTTTGAATGCATTTATGACATGATAGCTACTTATGATACCTTCTTTATTATTAACCTGTTGAGGTGAGTGCTACAATCATCAGGGAAGTACAGCTATATCTTAAACATGTTTACTTTATATCATTGCAGAGATAGTGCAGCTGGATCATGTACTAATTCTGTACTGTGACCTGTGATCACACTCCTACTTTTTATCTTTTTATCTCAACAATGCACTCTAAATGTTCTCTCTCTCTCTCTCTCTCTCTCTCTCTCTCTCTCTCTCTCTCTCTCTCTAATATTACCATCAGCACTTGTATTTAGCCATTTTGATAATAATGGTTAATCAAAAAATAGTTAGTTGAATTACCTCAGCAAAAGTCATATAAGAGTATACACACATACGCACACACAAATATTTATAAATTTTCTTGGTTTTCTTAATTTTCTATTTTTAATGAAAATGAAGGTTGACTTCAGCATACTCACTGAATTATGCAAAATTAAATTTTTAGATTTCTGTTATTAGTTTCTCTATATTCCTTGAATGACAAAAGATTAATTTTATTCTTTGCTTTAAAATGTACTATAGCATGTCTCATATTTATATCACTGGAAAACAATACATTGAAAGAAATAACAAATAACATCTTAAAAAGTGCTTGTATGGACAATTCATCTCCAAACTTTTGATTGAAGAGAATATAGTCCTATGAAATGGGGAATTTAAAAAAATTTAGGTTTTTCAATTCTTCGAGTCTTTCTTTCAGAAAGTTATTCAGGATGAATTTCCACTCTTTCATGTGATATGCTAATCTGAGTGTTCATTACAGGATATTGTTTATGTACTTTGAAAAGTACTCGGGAAGCATTACATGACAGCTGTCTCCTTAATACCCCCAAAGAAATTAGTTCTTCTATTTCAAGAAACTATCCCAGTGATCCCAATACAGCTCCACAAATAAATATGTAAATCTATTTCAGAATCATCCACAGACTGTATATTATAGATGTCTGTCTGTGATTCACATTACTTGCTTCTTAAATATATACCTACACACAATGATAATATGCAAATGGTTTAACATGTTATGATTAAGGCAATTAAAAATAATGATGCTATAAAAATAAAGAGAGGTAGATGCAAACCTTATTCGCCGTAATAAACCATTCTGCAATTAAATTTTCCACCATAAAGTTAACGCTTTCATTAGAGAACTCTGTGAAATTCAGTAATTTAAATATTTGTGTAGAAAATAAACATCTGCTTGTAATGGCATTAATTTTCACAACTTTAACACAATTCATTGTCAAAGAACATTCTCTTATCAAACTAAATGAAATAAATTCAGAAGTTTTAAGTGAGAAAATCAGCAATTAATATTTTAAATATATTACATGCCATATTTCATAAATTGGGTAAATCAAATATTAATAACATACAAATAAAATAATAAATATATTTTTAAAAATATAGTTTCAAACTAGTAGACCATATAATACAATGAAAACATATTTCAAGACTGGGATTATAAGCATTCTGCATCACTTCAGGAAATCTTGATGCAAACATTTTTTTTTTTTTTTTTTTTTTTTTGGTTTTTCGAGACAGGGTTTCTCTGTGTAGCCCTGGCTGTCCTGGAACTCACTTTGTAGACCAGGCTGGCCTCGAACTCAGAAATCCGCCTGCCTCTGCCTCCCGAGTGCTGGGATTAAAGGCATGCGCCACCACGCCCGGCTCCTTTTTTTTTTAAGTACAGAATAGAGTTTATTTAGGGCATGGGGAGGTGTTGTAAATAGTAGAGGCAGAAAAGGCAGAGAGAAGGAGAGAGTAGAGAAGTAGGGGCCAGCCATGGCCATGTGGGGAGAGGAGAGAGCAAATGGGGAGTAAGGGGGTAAGAGAGCAAGAGAGAGAGAGAGGAGGGGCCAAGCAGCCCCTTTTATTGTGGGCCAAGCCTACCTAGATGTTGCCAGGTAACTGTGGGGAAGAGCATAGCTGGCTACTATCAGCAAACATTCCTTTCTTTTACCTGCTTGCAAGAGTTTCTTTTTGAACAATGTCAGTTATTTACATTTGCAAAAATGTGTATTTTTTTTTGACATTACATTGAGATCATTTACTCTGTGAATTCATCCCTTTACTGTTTTTGGAATATTCTGTTTGATATTTTTTTTTTCACAGCATGATTGTGTGCCAGTTTCTCACCCCAGTCATCTGAACTATATTTAAAATGGTACTAGGCGTTGTCATGTTTACTATGGTAATGAATTACCTTCTGCCCCTGGATGGCTGTCTCCAGTGGAATGAGCTTGCTTGATATAGAATTTCATGAATGCAGGAAGAAGTAAAAAAAGTTATTCAATAAATGTCAATAATCTGGATTTCTTTACAATTACTGAAATCAAAAACACACAACTCTTATTATTTTTAATGTCTAGTAGATTTGTTCTTTACCATCCTGACTTTTCCTTGAATGGGTTTAACATGTTTCTCCATATGTCATACCAGCATAAAATTATCACATCATGCCACATAATTTGTACTATATAAATAAAAATGAAATAAATAAAGTAACATTTTTTTTGGTAAAATAACTTTTTCATTATTTGCACCCTCCAGTTATGAGTTCCCTTAGATGTCTTATAATATATCGCTCACCCATCTTAACAGAGACAAGAACTATGACTTACTTGGCCTCTCTAGATAAACCATCTGTTAGTGTCTGCTTTCCTTATAAAGTTGCATTTGGTAAGTGAAGTGGAAAGTTCTGCTTGTGTCATGTGATGCAGATTCATGTGATGCTTCGCTGAAGCAGACACATGTGACATTTTGATGAAACATTTCTGAGAGGACAGGTGATGGATGGAGAATGTAAAAGTAGGACCCTACAGACAGTGACAGTGGACTTTCATGGCTAGCTGTGCAACACTTTGTTGGTCTTGCTTATCTTTACTTCATGCAAACATGCACAACATAGAACTTCTGGAATTCTGGCTGCTTGTGTTCATTCCTGCTGACTCCTGTCAATTCGATAGAGGCCTGGCTGTTTTGCTGAACAGCACTGCCATTGATTTGTGTTTGGTGACACATTTTAACTGGACTGTAAGTATCCTGACATTGCTGATCTGGACTGCTTGTATCCTGACAACAAAGATTGGAATCACACAAAAGAACTACTTCTAAACAGGTCTACATCCCTATTGGTTTATTATCCATTTTTTCACTTCCTTTAAACAGTAGGCTAGAAGAGGGGACAAAGCATTTGAGAACCATTATTAAAGTAAGTTTTGAAAAAAATCTAAGTCTACAGGTAAGTGAGGGAATCTCCGTGACAACATCTTACTAATTATTGATCTGTGTTAGGCAGTTTGGTACAATATGACTAAGAAACACATGTTGGTTCGAAATTTTGGAATCTGACCATACGAGGCTTATTTTGGGTGTATTTAATCACAACACTATTTGATGAAAATTTTCCTTATGATAATTAACTCAATCCCATGTATACAATAAAATATAGATTAATCTCCTTGAGGATCATGTGTGACTACATTGAAACTCACTGTAAACTATTTGTGACAGATTTTATAAAGATGAGATTGTATACCGTCATTGCATATGACATTAACCATAAAGTTAGGATATAAAAATTGAGAAAAACAAGCTTCTGATAGAGCTCTAAGGTAGTGTCCAGCGCAGTATGGCCACATAGTAACTCAAAGGTCTCTACGATAATTCATTCTGACTCCTAGACTTCTGGGCAGATAAAAGGTCCTTCTTTCCTTCTCTTGAAAGAACAAGCCTGTATTCTAACATTTTATGCTCCCCTAGGGTTTATCTGTAAGCACAAGGCCTGCTCTGTGCCCCCTACAGGTAAATGCTTTTAAAGGTCCACTTATAAATATCTACTGTCAAGCTTTTATCTTGACTTCGACCAAAACCTTATATTTATACTTACAGTAAATAGTATTATATATCTCTGTAATATTTAAGAAAATACAAACCTACAGTTTTCTTACACTAACATTTTGTAACCTTAATTTAGGGCAGATGTAGACAGAAAACATCTGAAATGAGCTTATGGTTAGAGGAGAATATGTGTGGTGAGAATTATTTTGTAAAAAGCTGAGGGGCATGCTTAGATTAACATGAGAACTAAGAAGTTATACCTTGGATGATCACATTCTCTCCATCTGTTCTATTTTATTAAAATCCTGCTTAATTTGCTTTTCAAATGCTAGCTAACAGCTGGTCTAAAGGTTTTCATACTTCCATTGCCTGGCCAAAATTTATAATTTGCATTTTAAAATACTTTCTCTGTTTGAAATAATAAAAATAATATCATTTGATGCTCAGCTGTATTTGAAAATGTGAATATTAAATTGTATTATATTATAAATATATATTCCATTTTATGGTTTCCTTTGATGGCTAACATAAACAGCCATATTGTACTTTCACATAGATAACGACAGATCAAAGCATACACATTTGTCACAGGTTGAGTAACATATGTTTTATTTGTCACTATCAAATTAATATTAATTGCAGTTCAATTTTTTTTTATTTTTTAATAGATTTGAAAAAAAGGTTGTTTTGCATGAGCACCGATTTAAGGATTTTTTTACCAATAAGATATGAAATTAAATAATTCATGCATTTTAAAATATTTGGGGTGCTTTGTTATACAATGAAGAATATTTAAAATTATTTACTGTCATAAAGTTTCCATTTGTTGTATAATGCCTTTTGATGAATTTATTGAATATATAAATGTAATGTTAACTTAAATGAAATAAGCTTGTGCTTTATAATCTGATGAGAGGATAATAATTCCTAGACTTCTCAGCATAACTCTAGCGAGGCACTATTTTATAAGAGTTGCTATGGTCATGACATCGCTTTATAGTAATAGAACATTGACTAAGATATCTGAATACTGAGATCCCAAGAAAAAAAAAGCTGGAACTTATATTAGAAATGTGTATACCAAAAAAGGAGAGGAAAGGTAATTTTTAAAGCTAAGATAAAAGTTTAGAACATTAGAAATGAGAGTTTATTTTCCCCCCAAATTATGTGAAGCCTGGATTTTGGTGAGGATGGTGATATTTATTTCGAAGTTTGCTCTTCCTCTTCTGATAGATAAAGGTATCGCGATCTGAGGGAGTAAACATGATGAAACATCCTTATAAATTATACAGGAGTTGACACACATCAGATTCCAGGCAAAAGTGATTTTCTAGGGCTGTGATTTGTAGTAATTTTCACTCACAAAACACTGTTTATATTATTGTTACAGCTATCCTTTATAAACATTCATAGAACATCAGATGTAAGTCAGGCACCTGAAAATTATAAGAATGAAAAAATAGTAATTATTTGTTAATTGGTTATTTTGTATATTTACATTTCAAATGTTTTTCCCCTTCTCAGTCTCCCTCTGCAAACCCCTCAACCTATCTCCCCTCCCCTTTGCCTCTAAGAGGATGATACACCGTACACCCACCCACTCCCTCCTCACCCCTCTAGGATCACCATAGATGCTTTGGGCAACAAGCCTCCAAAGGACCAAACGCCTCTTGTCCCATTAATGACAGATAAGGCAATCCTCTGCTACATATGTAGCTGCAGCCATGGACCCATCCATGTATACTCTTAAGACCAAACCTAGGATTAATAGGAATAGATGAGAGTGAATATTACCAATTCAAACGGCCAGTAAATAACTTCAACAAAATCATAGACAAAAACTTCCGTGACCTAAAGAAAGAGATGCCTGTAAACATACAAGAAACCTATAAAATGCCAATAGATATGACCAGAAAAGAAATTCCTCCTGTCATATAATAATCAAATAGTAATGTCTTAATCCAGAGTTCAAGAATATACATTATATCATATGTTGATATGAAAAAAATCATTCTAATGCTTTTAAAAATCAATGGTTTTAACAAATTTGTCAAAATGTTTTAGCCTAGTATAGATGATCCAATAAAAATTTATAGGAATTGGAAGTGAGGAAGAGATGAAAAGTTTTAGAAATAAGCACAAACAGAAAAGAAAATGTAGTAAACTATGTAATACTTAGTGAATGGTATTTAGTGGATGAAGAAAAAAATAAAAGTACTGGAAGTAATAATGAGATAAGCACAGTAAAAAGAAGCTTAATTTTTTGTAATACGAATCTATGTAGTATCTGTGATATCAAGTGCAGGAAGGAGTTGTCAATAGCTTTTATCTGAGGTCAAATACTCCAGAAAAAAGTGCATTATTTTTGGATGTAAGTGCAAGTAAGTAAGAAAAGGATCTATACGAGAATTCAGGAAGAGTAGCAGAAAACTTTAACAGATTATGCTTTCAAATGCTATTCCAACTTTTTCTGAATTCTTCCAGAGACTCAGTGTTGAAAATCATAGCCTAGCATTTTACTCCTGGGAAAGAAGCTGTACTACCATGGTCATTGTCTCTGCATTATCCCAAGGAAACACCATCTCCAACTGGAAAATATTTTCAGCAGCTCTGGTGCCCAAAGACCTACATTAAGATGTGGGGATCCTGAGGGTAGGAATGAACTAGAAACTGAATGACATCTAAAGGTCTGAATAGTAGGAGCCTGGCATGTTGTTTTGTTTTGTTTTGTTTTTTGTTTTGTTTTGTTTTGGTTTGGTTTGTTTTATTTTGTTTTGGTTTGGTTTGGTTTGGTTTGGTTTGATTTGGTTTGTTTTTTTTTTTCCCCAATGTGATGGACACACATGGAATTTAGTTTATAAAACTTTTTGTGGTAGGAAAACTTAATATAGTTAATATCTGTAGGCTAGTAATTTCTGAAGGATATATATATGATAATATATCAGAATATGTATTTCACTGAATATATCTGAGAATGTGCTTAATGTAATTAGGGAGTTCTGATATCTTAACTGGCAATGTACATATAATTATTTACTTAATAGTCTCATTTGGTCTAAATGTGAATTGTGTTACTCTTTGTTCCATATTCCAAATGCTCAAAATGGGCAAGATCTAATTATAAAACTGAAAGTGGTCAGATGTTCACAGTTAGGTTTAGAATATTTGAAGTAATTGGCTGGAAGTCTCTACTGATTGTGTTTTAGTTGTTTCTTTACTCTTCTTTCACGGATAATCAACTCTCTAGAAACTACTGTGACTCAGCTCTTAGTCACATTACCAGATACATTTCATTAAGTTTCACTCTTTTTATCCCAGAAGGTAACATGTATCCTTCTGATGACTTTGTTCAATTATTCATATAACAATAGTACCATAAAGAGACAGAGCTTGAAAATATTCAAGTATAGATTTAAAGTAATAGTTTTCAAACTCTTCATGGTGAGCAAGATAGGAATTCATGAAGCTGACATTTTCATGGCTTGGGTCTTGTTTAGATGACCATGTTATTGAGATTTCATGGTTATGGCTTCCCTGTTACATAAAAGAAATGCAAACTTACCACACATGCCCTGCTGCTTTGTCTCTTAATTTTTCTTCCTATCTTCAATGATAGTTCCTGAGCAGTAAGAGTACCAAATGGATCCAACAAGTTTTATACACATCCACATATGAATTATGCAAAAATGCATACATAAACACAATTGACATACATGAAAAAAAGGAATCAAAAAGATTTCAAGGAGTCTGGGAAGGGGTAACACTAGAGAGGTTAAAGGAAAGAAAGGGTGGGAGATGATGGGTAAAATACATATAACTCATATTCAATTTTAAATAAAAGATTAAGAATGATTTAAATCATATAAACAAAATGAACATTATTATACTTTACTGAGCTCAAATGTCACAGCAGAGAAGTTAGAGGAGAAAGTTGGTGCTGAAAGTTTTGTTTTAGAGTGAGGATAAGAAGCAGATAGGGGAGAGGAATGGCATCAGTATAGCAGTCAATGGGTGTTTCCTCAACAACAACCTCTGATTGCATCAGCCCTAATCCCCATAGACATTTCCAACTTCTGCAAAGTTTGCAATGGTGAAGAAAACTGACTGATTGAGGCAAGTGAGAATTATAATAGGCAGAGTGTTATAATCAGAGATTAGTAAGGGGTTTCTTATGATGTAAAATGAGTCATCAAAATGCAGGGAAATGAGAGGATTGGTATGTAGATTATGGGGCCATCTGCTGAAAAGTATAGGTTCATTTTCTTTATCATAGATGCATATGCTTTGTGAAATGAGACACCATTTACTGAGATGTCTATATGATTGCACACTCACAGATAATAAATACTAAGTACACTAAAATAAATTGTTTTCAACCATAAAGGCCAATGATTCATCTTGTCATTTTTCTGTAAAATAGCAAAATAAGTTTTAATAATTAACACAATATAGCATTTAAAAAATTTGTGACAATGTAAGAATTGTAGCAACAAACTTCCTAACATGAAACTGACCTTATAAAATGATTAGAGCATCTATATATACACCTTTACATGATATGCAGGCATATTTACTAAAAAGAGAGTTTATCTTTGTACTTTTGACATGCTAAAGTTCTATTTCACTTTTCATCTTTGAGTTATGTCTTATGGTGCCACACATAAAAGTTAAGATTTAATCTCAAACATACATTAGAAAAATCAACATGTATCATGAGTATCTCCAATTCCTCGTAACCAAAAGTAGGGCATCAGCTTATAATACTTTTCTGGTTGCAGAGCACAGATCAGATGCTGTCTACATTTTTTTCCTTTTGATGAAATATAGAACCAAAGGGAATATCTTGGACATGACCACAGTACAGTGGCACAAGGATGCTGCTGTTGAACACATGGGAAGTCTACTATCAGAGAGAGTTCAATGCATTCTGAAATGTTCCTTCACTTTCTGAAGCCATCTCATCTGATGCTCGAGTTTGTGATTGTTCCATGACATCACCTACTCTGAAGGTTACTGTATAATAAACTAAATAAGAGTTTATTATTGTTGGTTGATGCATGTGATGCATGTTCACATTTAAGGTGATTTTATTAAGAAGTTGACTGTTTTGCATATGTATGTGATAGGCATTCATGTATATAAGTGAGCACAGTTGTATGTGGATGTAGCTGCACATGTATGAGTCTATTAATTCACGCTTCAGGCTAACATGAGTATTCTTGGATTTCTCTAGACATTATATCAAGTCAAGGTCATTGGATGAATGTGAAAGCCACTGTTTCACCTGGTCTTGCTAAACAGTTGCTGTTGGGTTGCTCTGTCTTTGTGCCCTATACTAGAAAAACAAAATAAAATAATCAAATTATGCTATTTTTATTCTGTGTGCCATACTGAGAAACTCCCAAAATTTCTAGGAAATATGTTATAAAAATGCAAAAAAAAAATGGCATTTGATCTTCATCACCATGATGAAATTAATTTAGAAAGATGAGAGTGTAGTGGTTGTGTCTTTTCATTGCTGTGTATTAGGGGATGAAACTCAATTTTTTTATGGTTTAACTAAGCTTTGTGTAAAAGATTTCTGAAAAAAATACATAACATACAATAACACTTATTATTTTTCATTTTTACTGTGAAATGCCTTGCTCTTGTTAATTCAACACCTAAAATATTAAGTATTTTTGGATCAGTAAAGTTATTTGAGAAACAACTTCATGTAAAAAGTAATGCTTCAAACAGTACCACATTTGTTTACAAAGTATATAAGCAATAGTTATTAATTGAAAAGCTTGAAATTTGACTTGGGTTCATAGGGCTTCAGGGGTGTTATGTTCATTTTAGTAAAATGTATACAAATCAAAATCAAACTGCATATGTAAATACTACATAAAACTAAAGCCAACATTACATGAAATTTATAATACTCTGTTATGACTGTATTTGTGTTTGGGACACACAAGTATAGAGTCTGTGAATTTAAAGAGAGCCAGAAGATTGGAGAAAGCGTGGTAAGAAGAAAATAATGTAATAATTACAAAGTCAAAAATTTTTAAAAATTAAAAATTAATGTATCATTGAAATACAAACTACAATGATATAATTAATAAGAACTTTTATTACCTTAATTATGACACGATTTGTAATTTCTATAATAAAACATATTTATAAAACATCCACTGTGGTATATATATGCATATATATATTGGATCTGGGCAGCCATCATCCATTGCTATATTTTGAAAAGTTCTGGTTTTCTCTAGTGGTCATTGTCTACTATAAAGGGAAGCTTTTTTTTTTTTTTTTTTGGATAAGGTGTAACAGCTATGTTTACCTGGGGGTATAAGGCATTCTAGAGTATTTTGAATGAAGATAAGAATTATATATCTAGTAAAATAACAGTAGAAGTTTCTCTAAGATCCATGTGATTACTAGTTCTAGGAAATTAGGTAGCTTTCCAACAGAAAGCGGACTTTTCCTCCTGTTGAGTTGGTCTAAAGACAAATATTACAGGGATTGGCTACTAACAAGATATAAGTGGTACTATTGCACCTTGGGTGACATCTTGCCATGATAGTCATTGTTGGAGTTCATAGGCTTCTTAACTGTGTAGGACTTTTGGTTGCTTTTCTTCCATCTTTTATAGTATCTTCTGGTACTATGAAAGCTGAACCTTAGCAAAGAGATTTTCAAATTAGAAGCATCCAGAATTTCCTAATTCCCATATATGAAATGCATGCTGTCTTCAACAACAGACACTTACCTTCAACGTCTTGGTGCCTGGGAATTAAATACAACCACAATAGTTCATAATATGTTGGGGGTCTTTTGGACACCTCTGAACAACAATTTGTAAAGAGGTGAATTATGCTTACTAATATGGCTTGTTTGATAGTTTATGATTCTTAGGTGTAGCATTAGCAGATCAAGTGAATTAATTACATTGAAAACATATATGTATAGTAACAAAATACACTTATATATTTAATATTAGTTAAAGAAAAAATATCCATGGTTACTGATGGCTTTTTCAAGCAGTCTTAAGGCTGTTCTGTCTTTGTTCTTTCATCCATTGGTCAAAGTTCAGTTGCCTTCCTTATCCCAAGTTAAAATCTTCTATTTTTTGTGTTTCCTACTCCATAACACCTTTCTTGTTATTTAACTTTCTACTTTCCACATTTCTGTAGTTACTCCAGGTTCTGCCCCCAAATCTCAGTATTTGGAGCTGGAAATCACAGAAAAAGAATAGGGATATGCATTTGTCTTTCTAGATTTCCGCTACCTTACTTGAAATACTATTTTCTAGTTTTATCCATTCTTTGTAAATTTTCATGATTTCAATTTATCACATATTAACAATATTCCTTTGTTTTGATGTACTCCATTTTCCTTGTCCAATTATTATCTGATGGACTTAGATGTTTGTATCTTGAACCTTGTGGCTAGATCAGCAATGAACATGGATGGCTGAGCAAACATCTTTGAGGTCTGATATCAGTTTAGGGGACGTACAAATGAATGATATACTTGGGTATTGTGATAATTTACTTTTAGCCAGTTAGAAAATCTCTAAATTGATTTCCAAGTTGACTGTAATAGTCTGAAATTTTATTGATAATGAGTGAGTTTTCTCTTTTCCCTACTTCCTATCTAGCACCTAATGTTGATTTTTTTATTGACTTTTGTTAATATGACTAGGGTAAGATTAAATCCTTTCACTTTTTAAAAAAATTATTCATGCCCAGATTTTGTTACTGTTATTGTTTTGCTTTTATAACTGTTTTTGTTTTGGGTTTTGTTTTTGTTTTTGTTTTTGTTTTTTTTGTTTTTTGGTGTACAATATGATGAGAGAATCATATGGAAAAAAATCTAGGTAAATGCTGAGATATTAATTGAATACCTGCATTATGATTCTTTGAGTTTTATTTCCAGCAATGTAAAAAGGCAGGGTGGTACATACCTGTAATCACTGCTCATAGGACACTAAAAATGGGATCATTTTTATTTATTTCTATTTCCAGCTGTGTTTCAAGAGAATAAAATAGTATTTTTATTCCCAAATCCTAGGCAATATTTATTTTATATCATATACACTGGTAAGTGAAAAAATCTAAGAAAAATCAGAGGTTTCACATAACTTTTTGGTTACATAGTATGTAGAGGAGGAAGTTGGTGGCTCTTAATGGATATTCATTTAAATACTAAGTACACCATGTCTTTACAAGGTTTATTTTATTTTTTTAATGTTTAATCTGGGGGCTACGCTCTTGAGAATTGCATTTTGTATAATTACCATGAAACCATAGGTATAGTTGTCTTTATGCATTCAAAATGTAATGAATGATAATTACCTTGTAATTAACATATTTTCACAATTGTTAGTTTCTATAAAATAAGTAAATATTTAGATAATCTTGATAACTATTGAATGCATTGCAACTCACCAGATATAAGTTCTTCTCATCTTTAGACATGGTATCATATTGTTGGATATGTTCATGGTAGTTGTTTCTTTGTTACATATTTTCAAACATTAAATTTATGTAATGATGACTATTTAAATAGAGAATCATAATGAAAGTACTGACTGAATGTTCTCAAGAATGTGAACAAAGATTGAATAGGCTTGACCTTGACCATGGATAATTAACATCTCTGTCTCTGTTTCTTGATCCACGTGAAAGTCTAAGTGTAACGATCCTAGTAGTATATTTTCCTTAAAATCACATCGAAGTAATGAAGACATAGTGTAAATACTTTGTAATCAATATTTAATAGAGTGATACTAAAGAGATGAATTTTATCTTACGTGTTCTTATGATTTGAGTACTCTTCATTTTTCAAGTGGCTTTTTCCTTAGAAAAATTTGAAGCAAAAATATGGGTTATGATTCAAGCTGAAGTAACTATGCTCAGTCAATATGTCCTGAGAATAGACACTGAAACAGTAAATGGATATACTGCTGTTTTCACTACAGATGGATCATAGAAGAGAGCGTGCAGAATACCGCGCAGCAGAGAAGGCCCCTGCAAGGGTATATAAATTTCCTTCAGCATTTCTGCTGTCAGTGTGGAGTCTGCTTAAGTGCACAATTTCACGGTTGACTGGTCATTGTCCTTGCTTGAATTTATTTTCAGTGATGGTAAAAAGATCATTGGCTTTCCAGTTCCTGCTCAGCAGTCATAAATCTATATGGAAAATACCAATTCCAGTGCAGTCTTAAGCTTTAGATTACACACGTATCACTTGGACAAGAGTATAACCATCCTGAATTCATCAAGGCTCAAAGGCTAAACTTGGAAATGTACATTTTCAGTCAGTACTTTCATTATGATTCTCTATTTAAATAATCATCTTTACATAAATTTAATGTTTGAATCTATGTAGCAAAGAAACAAATACCATGAACAAAATGTAACCACAATGAAATGAAAAAAAAATTAGGTCAAGGTCATTTTACATAAATATTTAAACAATGTATCTTTTACTTTTTCTGTAGCTTTTCTAGTAAAGAGGTTTGACAGAACACATTCTGTTATCATTTTTTTTTATTTCTTCATTCTGATACGCATTATATTTGTAAATGTTTAAAAACTACTGCTAATATTAAAATATATCAACAATAGTACAATGTCATTTTCAGCTGCAAACCTAGATTGAGAATATTCATGGTTACATGATAACCTACTTCAAAAAATGAATACTGAAACCTATAGATATGTTTATACCTGAGTACGTGGCATGCATATACTATCAAGGGTCTTAGAACTGCAGAAAATCGATTCCCCTTCAGTTAGCAACCATTGATTGCCTGTAGCTATTTCTTTGTCTAGCATCAGGATTCTGTGAGATATCCCCCATTAACACTGGTATATTATACTGGTGTTGTCATTATGCAGGTTTTGTTTGGGGAAACATATTGTTTAGTTTATATAGGTGCAGAAATCTTGTCATTTCTATAAGATACTAGAGAATTCTCCCCCAAAAAACTAAATATAAAAAAAATAAAAGACAAATAAATATAAACTTTTAAAAAATGTAATGTGAACAACATTTATTCATGGTACTTTTCCAATCTTTTCCGATGTTAATTCGGTGAAGAGAAGCTTATATTGTATATATTATGTAAATAACTTGGGATTTTTGTTTCTTTCTTCAAGAGTATACAAATATCTATCCAGTAAATCATTACTATTAAATTTCTTTATTAATGGTAAATAATGACAGCCATTATTACTATTTTTTCAAAAAGTACAATGAAAATATCTTGAAAATTATATGTATATATGTGTATATATACATATATACATATATCGTGTGTTACATGTAAATATAATAAATATTTATGTGCTTATGGTTTCCAAAGAACAGGAAATATATACTTGCTATGGCACTGATGTCTACAATCAATTGAAGTTTTGATCTGCTGTTGGATATTGACTATGTCTACACATTCCAAAAAAAACTAACAACAACAACCACCAAACAGACAAACACACATAAACAAAAACATAAGCCTGTGAATACCAAATAACTCCAAGGAATGCTCATTTGTTATTTAAATTTGTTACTTGTTATTCAAATGGAATCAGAATGGCAGTTAACTGGGTCATGTTGACTGGAGGTGATCAATCTAGTAGGGTTTATGATCATGAGAACAGTCATCACATGTCAGGCTAGTGTTTGCTTAGGATGGGATGCTCATAGGTCCATTGGTAGGAGGCACAGTATCCTTTTGATTGTTTACCAGCTTTCCCAACTATTTGTGTTGTGATCCTATCAATAAACTAGTTATTTATTTCTATGGTCATGTCATAACAAAGTAAGATACTAGAAGTGAATAATCTATATAACACATTTAGGCATAATAATTTTTGAAGAATGTAGAGGAAAGTCCCTTAAATCTTGAGTGCCTCTTCTAATATATTATACAAAAATCATTTACTATTGGTTCTTGGTAAAAGTTTTTAACTGTGCTATCTCTACATGAAAATATTTAGAGCTTTTAACTATCAAAATATGTATTTAAACTCTACTTTTCAAAAAAGAAAACTAATTTCTAGAATATACAGAAAAGTAATCGCTAAGATTCCAAATTATTACCACCTTTGAAAATATTTACAAATATTACACTAGAGAAAAGGTGAGGGCATAGTAAACATGAGAAAACTTATTCACTTTCATTTGAAAACATTTACAGATATTTTACCACAGAAAGGATGAAAGCTTACAAATACAAGAAAACACATTCCCTATGATCATGTGCATAATTCCCAAATACAAAGCTAAGAGAATTTCACCAAATCCATAGAAGAGTGGCTACATTTAAAGTACACACTTTAGTAGTAGTAATAGTAGTAGTAGTAGTAGTAGTAGTAGTAGTAGTAGTAGTAGTAGAAGTAGTAGTAGTTGTGGTAGTAGTAATAGTAGTAGTATTTAGTAGTAGAAATATTTAGTAATAGTAGTAGTACTACTACTAGTAGTAGTATTAGTATTAATTGGAACAAACTTTTGTTTGGTTTATGGATTAGTTAATAACCAGGATTTTAATCATACAAAGGATTAATATCAAGCAATATAAATAAAATTCTACTGATGTGCAAAACTTGTGGATGGAATTCAGTACTCTACATTAATAGAAGCGACATCATCTACAATATTAACTTCAATGATGTAAAAGTTCATAGTATTGCACAAAGTAAAAACATAAGAACAAAAACTAAAGAAGCAAGCAAGTAAGCAAACAAATAAACAAATTAAAAACAAAAACCAAAAAAAGACCATCATCAGTCAAAAATTTTGGTTTGAATACTCTCCCAATGTTTTCTTTTGAATGATACAACTTTTTATAGATTTCCATTTTCTCTACTTTAAAATGCATTTCTTTTAAGATAGTAAAGGTTGCCATAATCAGCTAAAACATGTCATTATGTATCAATAATTCAAACAGCTATCCAGTCGTTGAAATATAAAATTTAATAAACAAAGTTAATATTATTGCTAAATTAAATGTACTTTCTAGGTGTGTAAAATGCTAGCTTCTCTCCAATGAACTAATAAAATCAAGAAAGAAAAAATATAAAGAAAATATGAAAATATTATGTATCTAAAAGGGCTGAGAATATCTTGCCTGAGACATAAGTAATATCTACAGTACTTCACTATTATTAAATATAAGTTTTGTGGTGCAATTCTTTAAAATGTTTAGAAAAATTACAGTGTATGTGGTTATAGTTGTTGTTGTTGTTGGCTGTATCCTGTGTCAGTGTTTCAGAATCAATGAACTTTAACACTTGGTCACAGTTTATATCTTTATCCATGATGTAATGGGTAACCAGAAATTATATTTTATACCCACCAGCAGTTATATCTTGGTGTTGAGCTGGAACATATGAAATTTAGCCAAATCATCACGTGTAATACTTTTTTAGGCATGATAAATTCAACCAGTATCTTAATTTTATATTAAGTCCATCAAAAATACAGAATGCTTCTAGGTCTAACTCTTGTTTTCAAATACTGTTTTCTACATGCATAGTTTTGTGTGTAATATATTTAGTAAATTATTTTAGTAAACCCTTCATAATTTTTAACTATCTCTTATTTTAACCGTCTCTTTTCTCAACAATATACCATACTTTTTTCAAAACTAAATTTACCATATGATGACTATTAACTCTGTATAAGTGAATAACATGTATTAGTTTTCATAACTCTTCACTTATACATGTATAGTTGTGAGATACTGTAACTCCAATATAGAAGCAGGTAGAAGTAACTGAATGGCTTTGAATATCTTTAAAAAAGAAAAATTAGTAAGATTAGATAGTGGCATCAAGTTGAAAGAGAAGATAAGACAACAAAGCACCCTAAATTTTTAGCAAAAGGTACTTTGATTATTCTGAATTGTGCCTTTGTGTGTGATTGGAACTCAGGCTTTTATGACCTTTAGATAGACACACATTTGAGGCAAGGACCATGTAGGTTTTGTCCTGCAGGTAGTGTGTCATTCCTTGAAGGTGAGTCCGGGTACTTTTCAATTAATCATTGCTTTATATAATCCAGTCACAGAACTCATGATACTGCACTATCACTGTTTTGCACAGTGTGATGGTTTGTGTATTCTTGGACCAGGGAGTGGCACCATTTGAAGGTGTAGCCTTGTTGGAATAGGTATGACCTGGTTGGAGTAGGTGTGTCACTGTGGGTGTGGGCTTAATACTCTCACCCTATGTGCCTAGAAGTCAGTCTTCCACCAGCACCCTTTGGATGAAGATGTAGAACTCTCAGCTCTGCCTGTGCCATGCCTGTATGGATGCTGCCATGCTCCCACCTTAATGATAATGGACTGAATCTCTGAACCTATAAGCCAGCCCCAGTTAAATGTTGTTTTTATAAGACTTGCCTTGGTCATGGTGTCTGTTTAGAGCAGTAAAACCCTGACTAAGACACACAGGCACAGAGACTCACAGAAAAAGTTATCATTTATAAATTTCTACAGTTTAATGATAATGTCTTCACTTTGAATATTTTCAGATATCAAATCCCTTTAATCTAATTTTATACTTTCATTTCATAACCTTATTGAAGAGGGTATTTTGTATAAAAATTGCAAAATTATGTGGCTCAGAGAACAAATATAAATAAATGTACAATTTTGCTGGGAAGATATTATGCCAACTCTATTAGATAGGATTCTGTATAATTCTAATTTTGTAATCTTAAAAGTTTAACACTATCTCTGTCTAGCTGAATGTGTATGGTTTGTAATATTTTCATTCAATAAATCAATAACTAAAGAGAAGACTGTCTCTTGAATTGTAAACTATTTAAACAAGTTAGTGAATTTAAGGAAGTTTTTCTATGATCTCACAATTTATAATTAATAAATGCTTACCATGAAGCATGTGGTGTGTTTCTGGTTCTGGAAGAGCACAGAATAGAAAGACAACCCCATAGGCTGCAACCCTTAAGACCTAATTTTGTGCTGTTTTGAGTAGGTAGTGCTGCAGTTTACTGAGTTTTTATAAATTATATAGTATCAAGGGATTCATTAATTAATTTCTAATGAGATTAAAAAAGCCAAGTACATGCTCCAGTGTATATGAACTTGATATATATGTGTTGAGAGTTTCTATCTTTATTATACTTCATGCCTTCCAATCTTGCATTTCTGTTTATTATATAATTTATAATTTTATGTTTAGTGAATTTTTGAGGAAAAACTAGTGTGTCTTGATTCTTTCTTCTAACATTTATCTCACCTATGGAAATCATACAAAAATTATTTTACTCCTTTTTATCTACATAGTAAATAATCTATAGTTTTATAGCAAAGAATTAAGTTTTCTAATTCTGAAAAAGAGAGATAGTGGGTTTATTACTAGAATTCTTCATGGATTCTCCTTTCTGATTTCTTACAAAGCTGTATGGGTGTGAAATCTAAATTCAGTGTGCACTCACTGATGGATATTGACAGTGGATGTCTTCCAGATCTGAAACACTACTCTATTCATCCATTACCCGTTTTCATATGTTGATATTACTTTGCTCTCCTTGCCATAGTTTTGAAATTTCTTATATCCTATGAATTTTGCATATTACTTGTGATTACCAAATAAAGCAAAATTGCAATGCTGTGAATTACTCTTGATCTCTGGATGGAAATGTAAGTGACATAATAAAGAAAATATGACAGTATCTGATTGGACATTTGCCTAAATATTCTTCAAACATGACTTTATATTTTAAGACATTCTCATTTCAATATATATGCTGTTATTTTATCTTTTGAATTTTGATTGAATAAATCCTAATTTATAGGATTATGTCATATTGAACAAATGTTTTAAAACACAAAAGTGTTGACTTCTAATGTAGGACAGTTACAAATATTTCATACTTTGTACACTCTATCTCTGAGTATTTGTTTTTATTTCAATATTTTATTATAAACTATATTAAGAAAATTGAATTTTAAAGAAACCAATAACTTACTAAAAATGGTATGGGCAAACTTCTAAGAGACACTCAGTTTCTAGTTAAAAACCTGTACTCTATGCATCTTTCCAATTAAGTGATGGATTTATTTATGTCAATCAGCATTGTTCATTTTAATGATTTTTTTTATGATTGTGGCAAGGTTACTATCGTGACAAAGCAGTTATAAGGTCATTACTTATAATAATATCACATGCTCAGATTATTCAGAAATGAGAAAACTTTTTATATGTGAACTACATAATTCATATTTCTATGATTTAAAACCTTTAAAAACCAGGAATTATTTGTTGCATAGTATTTACCATTGAGCAACAGACTTCTAAAATGTTGAAGACCTAACACCAAATGTCATATTTTTAAAGGAATTAATATGAATAAAACTATTTCTATGTAGCTCCCTGAAATAAATTAAAGAAAAGCTCCATATACTGTAAACTAATATATATTTTAAGCATATATAAGTTGAAAATGTATGGTACTTATATAAAACAAATGTAAAAAAATATTTTCTGATGGTTAATGCAAACCTGAGTTATTTTATGTAAAAATAGGAGGAAACTGTCTTACTATATGTAAATTTGGGTATCTAAGATTGCAAAGATAAGCCTTCCAGCTTAGCAGGATAGTGAAAGTTCTGCATTTTCAAATATAATTTGATGGAAATAGGTTTTCTATAAGAGATAGCAAAATATTCACACTTCTCTGAACTGTCAATCAGACTCACACTTCAAAAGAATTTCTGAAAGAAAAGTTTTTCTAAACTAAATATTCTAAATTATGGAAATTCACAGCCAAGGAATAAAAAGAGAAATTATAATGAAGTTGCTTTTATGTTTGAATATATTGTCCTAAAATATTACAAAATAGAAAAGATAATACTTATACTATGGCCTGGATCAATTTCTCCCATTTCCTCTGTTAAAGAGCTTGTCTCTATAGTAACATTTATGAGTGGTGGTATGGGCACTCACCTAACAATGTGCGTTTGCTTTCTTTCCCCTTCTCCCCACTATGAGATGACAATGGTATTGCTACACCACATACCCCCACCAGGATATTCTGCCTTATTATGATCCCAAACTGAAAGTGTACTTAATCTTAGGCTATAGCCTCCAAACCCACAACTCAAGACCATATTTGTGATTCTACAGGAAACTGATTTCAGGTACTTTGTAATAATGAGAGAAATGTACATTGCCTTAAAGTATTCATTGTAAGGCTACTAATGATATTCTGCTATACTCAGAGACCAATGACTTATTTATCCATCTTAGGAAAGAATACCTTCTGGAGCAGGTAGTAACAGAGAAGTCCACAGCCAGACTTTATGGGAGGGAGGGAGGGAGGGAGGGAGGGAGGGAGGGAGGGAGGGAGGGAGGGAGGGAGGGAGGAAAGGAGGGGGAGAGAGAGAGAGAGAGAGAAAGAGAGAGAGAGAGAGAGAGAGAGAGAGAGAGAGAGAGAGAGAGAGAGAGAGAGAGAGAGAACATTTTATCATGGAAGCTGTAGGATGCCACACTGTGTCCCACAGTATATTCCTCTGTGCTGGGAAAAACATACAATGACAGGGACTGCCTGCAGTAGGCCTAGATAGAGACATCTCAGTAGCCAGAGGCAGTTCTTTGTAAAAAGACAAAAAAACAAAAACAAAACAACAACAACAACAAAAAACAAAACAAACAAACAAAAAAAACCAGTTGTTCCCATTTCTCCTAACCTTAGCCCTAGATAACAGCTGTATAGATTTCATTTGTGTGTGACTGGTTTTCAGTTAGCCTTGGTGTGCATAATTATTCATTATATTTGGCTTTCTTACTTCTTTCTCCTTTTGCTATGTTGAATTCTGAGAAACTAGATGTTCCTTGATGTAATGATTTTTAAACAATTAAAAATTGAGGCATGGGACACAGCACAGCATAGTCCTAATGACCCAGGTGCGTGCTGTGTGTTCTTTTCTAGGAAACAGTGTAATAACTGCACAATAGTAGTTGCAGATTAATGCTCGATTTGCAAAGAAAGCTTGATGATATTATTAAAAAATGAAATAGAGCCAACATAGGTACCCCAAGAAAGGAAAAATTATTAAAGTTATGAAATAAGTTTTGCATAACATTTGAGAGTGGTTTCTGGATAAGCAAGTATAGAATATGTAAAATCTCATATTAGTAAAACTAAGTCAAAACACTGAGACTCTTAGGAGAGTCATTATGTACAATGTGCAGAAGCAGAAAGCAAGCAGAAATACTGAGTTAAGGGTTAACTTGATTCTTTCTGACCACTGCCTTGTAGCTTTGCACATGTCATTTATCATTAGAGCTTTACAAGAAAATGCAAGTAGCAGGCCTTGGAGCTCTGAGCTCTGAAGTATAATAAGTTAAAGGTTTAGTAATGATAAGTTTGCAATTATTATTATTTTGCCTATAGGCCTGGGAATAGGGAAGCTTGTAACTTTGGGAAACAATTATAATTTTTGATTATTTGTAGGATGTGGTTATTCTTTCAAATTTGATATGGCAATGATTGTACAATGTCTTTTTTTTAACCTGCTTTTTGACTATCAATAAAAGACTGGGGCAAGAGAAAGGCAAGAAAGAGAGTACAGAGCATGTAGAGAGTGAGTGAGGAGTGTGAGGTGAATGTGGAGAGAGAAGAATGAGAGAGGGAGAGAGAGAGAGAGAGAGAGAAGAATGAGAAGAGCATTTGAAGAGAGAGTGAAGAGAGAATGTGAAGAGTAAGAGAGAATGTGAGGTGTTTATGGAGAATGTGTCTATGAGTGAAAGAAGAGTACACATAGTATGTGAGTGAGATGTGTGTGAAGTGTGTGTGTGAGAGGGAAAGGGGAACACACAGAGATGTATGTGAGTGTGAGAGTTCAAGGAATGAAAAACACATGGGAGAAAAGCAGAGAGCACAAGAAAATGCAGTGTGTGTGCAGCATCAAGCTGTGAAAGAATGAGGGAGAGAGAGAAAGAAGAGAATGAGAGAGAAGGGAGACGGAAACTTTAAGCCTTGAAAAACTGCCTGTCAGTTTGTACTCAAAAAATAGTCTGTGTATATTTATTATTCACTTTCCAGATATCTCTGCTTCCAGTTGAGAACTCTGATCCTGTGTCCAAGCTGGACCCTGGCACCTCTGTCCACATGTCTTCACTTGTAAATGTTCACTTCAATGTGTGCCATTGGTCTGGCTCCAGATCTCTGGCATCTGTGACACAATAAATATTGGATCCTCACTGGGGTTATACCCAGTGTTCTTGTTGTTTCCCTGTGTCATAGAGATCCTCCATAATTTGATAAGAAGGACTGGCCGATTCTATGTATCCCAACTGTTAGCAAAACAAATAAAGAGTTTGGGGTAGGCCAACTCAGAGCCCTAGATCTGGGCTTGGGTGGTAGCTGAGCTGGTCACTGTTCTGGCTCTCCCTTATTTGTACCACCAGGACAAGCTCCTCAGCAGTGCTGCACCTAGACCACCCAATGGAATCAGCAGCAGGAGGCAAGGGTCAGCTCTGCTACTTTCCTGTTCTTGGGGCTTGCTCACCCTTACCTGTGCCTCCAGAGCCAGCTCCACTTTGCTCCCCAGTCAAGGTGTGATGCCCACTTTCCCAACTGCTGCAGCTGTCAAGAGGCTGAGCCAGCTCTGCCACTCTCACCCATTTGGGCGACTTCACCTATGCCTTCATCATCAGGGACAGCTCATCTAGGTTGCTCAGAGGATGTGCAGCGCCTGCTCTCCCCAGTGTTGCAACCAGTGAGTGGGTAGTGTTAAGTTTCCAATTCTCATGATTCTAGGGCCCCTTCTTCTGAATAGCTACAGCTGGTGACCAGCAGGGCTAGCTCTCCTGTTATCTCCTGGGAGACACATATGCCCCCACCCCTCTCTCTCACACACACACTCAGGGCCTGTTCCCCAGAGTTCCCTCCAACTGGGGCAGCTGTCTTGAGCTACCCAGGCAAAGTGCAGGGCCCACTCCTGAATGCTACAGTTGGTGATGGACAACATTAGCTCGCCTGGGCTCCTGGGAAGTCTTCCCTACTGCTGGAATTGGCAAGGGGTGGGGCCTGGGGCTAGAATCACCTTCGAACTCCTGCAAACCCAAAAGTAGGGAGAGCTCTCCCATACTCACTTCCTGGAGAAAGCTTACCCATATCCCTTCCACCAGAGACAGCCATACTATGCTACCTGAGTGAGTAGTAGGGCCTGCTCATATCATGTTTTAAGTTTTGTTATGATTTATCTTTTAGAAGACATTTTGTCTGTTTCTAAGGAGGGACTGAAAACAGTGGATCTAGATGAAAGAGGAGGTGGGAAGAAAATGGGAGGAGAGGGAAGGGAAATCATATTTGTAAGGAGCTGCCTTCACATTGCCATTACAAGATGGCGCTAATAGCACTGACACCCGTGTTCTAAGTAGTAAACAAGCAAGCTGCGCATGTGCCGGGGTAGCTTTCCACGCCATGTGCTCTGCCTTTCCCGTGACGACAACTCTGGCTGATGGGCTGCAGCCAATCAGGGAGTGACACGTCCGAGGCGGAGGACAGTCCTCCATAAAAGGGAGGGGGCTCCGCCATCTCTCTCTCTCTCTGGCTCTCTCTCTGGGGCTCTCTCTCTGGCTCCCTTCTCCACTGGCTCCTGATGGGGTAAGCAATAAAGTTTGTACTGCAGAAGATTCCGGTTGCCCTGAGCGTGTTCTTACCAGGGGAACAAAAGCGCGGGCAATACATATTCAAATTATATACCACAAAAATCTATATTTAATAAAAGAGAAAATATTCCTAAGTCGAATTTTTTTACAGCTTCACATATTAAGAAATATTTACCTTAATTTAGCGCAAAGTAGACTTTTTGGTCAAATGTATAGTCCTTTATGAACAGGTTTGTTTTCTGTTTAGGAATTTTAACCCAGCAACATGGCTACTCTGGCAAGAGATCATATCCTAAGGCCTTCTAGGTTCATATGATTTGGCCAGAATGCAGAAATGACCTTCCTATATAATGTTATAGCCAAAAATTGGTGTCTAGTTGGAGTATAGTTCAGTTGAGTTCACTCAGTGCAGTGAGTGCAGTGCATTGGAGTTGTTTATGCAGTTCAGTGCAGAGCAGCAGATGCAGGTGAAGCCAGCGAACAGGACGGAGACAAATGAACAGGGAGGACTTTAGCTGACATACCCAACAAACGGGAGATAGAACCGTATTCAGTTGATAGACACAGACCTCAATGGAGAGATGTGGCCACCCACCCACACCTCAAAAATATGAATCCAGAATTCCTCCTGTTCATAGGAAATGCAATGACAAAGAGTGGAGCAGAAACTGAAGGAAAGGTCATCCAGAGACTGCCCAACCTAGGGATCCATCCCATCTGCAGCCACCAAACCCAGACACTATTACTGATGCCAAGAAGCTGTTACTGATAGGAGCCGGGTATAGCTGTCCCCTGAGAGGCTCTGCCTGATCTGGACCAATACAGATGATGATTTGCATAGCCAAATCACTGAGTACAGCGACCCCAATGGTAAAGTTAGGGAAAGGACTGTAGGAGCTGAAGGGGTTTCCAACCCCATAGGAAGAACAACAATATCATCTAGCCAGAATTCCCAGAGCTCCCAGGGACTAAACCACCAACTGAAGAGTACACGGGGGAGGGGGGGGATACCCAAGGCTCCAGCTGCATATGTAGCAGAGGGTTGCCTTATCTGGCATCACTGAGAGGTGATCCCCTTGATCGTGTGGAGGCTTGATGACCCAGGTACGGGGAACACTAGGCTGCTGAGTGAGGAGTGGGTGGGCAGGTGAGGGAGCACCCTCATAGAGCAATGAGGAGGGAGGAGATGATATGGGCCTTGTGGAGAGGAAACTGGGAAGGGGGATAACATTTGCAATGTAAATAAATAAAATAACCAATAAAAAAGGAGAGAGAGAGAGAGAGAGAGAGAGAGAGAGAGAGAGAGAGAGAGAGAGAGAGAAAGAAAGAGAGAAAGAGAGAAAGAGAGAAAGAGAAAGAAAGAAAGAAAGAAAGAAAGAAAGAAAGAAAGAAAGAAAGAAAGAAAGAAAGAAAGAAAGAAAGAAAGAAAAAGTGAGAGAGGAGATTGTCTGTTAGTTTGAGGCAAAGCAGAGTAATTTAGTCAGAAGCCAGGATAAGCTAACTTGAACCACTCAGCTTAAAGAAGAGTTTAGGGCAGAACTCTTTAGTTTAGTTTAGTTCAATTGAACCAGTCACCAGAGTTCAGAAAGAACAGGAAATGGTGAGCTTATTGAGCAATAAGCCTCTGAGCAGAAAATTATCTCAGGGGAATAAAAAATACAATGTATTTCTGATGAAATAGTCTTAGAGTGATCTGAACTATCCTGAGACATAGATAGTAAAGAACTGCAGATGATGCGGGAGCAGCTAGTGGCCACTTCTACATTTTTTCCATCCTTAAAAGAAGTAAGAATATATAAATTGCCTGTGGCGAGAGATAGAAAGGGGACATTCGTCAGCCTTCAAGGCAAAGGGATACTTCCTGTGACTGAAAATCCCAAGCTGCAATTGATGATTTTCCAGGCACTCTGCTTATTGAGCAAATCCTAAAACAATTTGGAGAAAGTGTCCTTCAACCCTGCATTCTTGCAATAACTTGAAAATTCGGGATTGCATTAACTGACTAAATAAGACTGCTTTCTTTTCATATTTTTGAAAACTGAGATTGATTTATTTTTTTGAAATGCCTCACTTTTTTCCTGTATCCCTCTCTTACCTTAGACATCTATAAGTTTCTATTTGTACATTATTTAAATGAATTTTTGAAGTACCTTGTATGGACTTTAAATTACGAAGTATACCCCCAAATGCCATTAATAGTAGAAAATCAGGAAGTGTGCTAATTTGCATTTTACATATACAAAAACCAACTGCAGGCACCCGAGAGTATACAATATCATTTCAAATCAAATATCATTTGGTTTCAAGAAAGACTAACCTGTGAGGAAGTAACAAATAATTATATTTCAGATTTGGTATTCATGCACAGGTCTATCTATATTCCATGGATCTTCAGAATGCAGTAAACTGTGCATGTTTTTTTTTTTCTCTTCCTGATGATAAAGCCTTAAGAACATAGACATCAGATGCGTTGTTATTGCTACAATATGTATCATTCCTGAGGACAGATGTGCTGTTGTTATTGTAATAATGTTGTATGACATTCCTGTACACAAAGCTCTGATGTAGGCTTCCAAATAGCTAGATTCTCAAGAATATTATTGTGATTTTTTCAAGCTTATAATGTAATTTTACTCCCTGCATTCACAAGCTTTTGGATTTATCTCCAAGTATTCTTCATTTCTTTTGTAACAATATGATTATCTAGTAAGTATTTTTGACGAAAATATATGATCCCTTAGAAGTACTTCCATCACTGCAGCTACTTCCTACTCAGACAAAAATAAAAGAACAGTTTGATGAGACCATCATCAAGAGAATAATCACAGAGATCAAAATTAATTAATTATAACTGTTTTTAAATGAGGTATTTGTTTTCAGATCGCTGCTTTAAATAGAATGCAAAATTACTCAAATTGCTATTCCTGAGCATAAGCAAAAGATAGGCCAGGGATTATTTAAGTCATTACAAAGTTTCCTATTCTTGAAATTATTTTATTGAATATATATCACCTTGCTTGCTTTAAAACTCTCATTTATTCTCAGCATACTGAAATATATAGTCTGCTATTTTTCTATAAACATGTAGTTCATTTGTGTAAGAATTTATACATCATATTTTAATATATTTTAGACTAAGAATTTAACTGACCTTTGAAGAAAAATGTCAAAAAGTCAATGGAAGAAAGAAGGAAATCTGGCCTTTCACCTTTCCTCATCAAAAGAATCATGGGAACTTACAATTTGAAAGCTATAAGATATCATTAGTTGTTCAGTTGTATTATGGTACTGGAGACAGAAGGAAAAAACCTCATACATACTACCCATCTCTTTTATCATTGAGTTATAACATAGACCTAAGACATATCTATCTATCTATCTAATCTATAGTGTAATATATATATGTATATATATATTTATATATATATATAAATTGACAAATATATATCTATGTGTTTATCTGAAAATAACTGGTTTATACTAAAATTTTGTTTTGTGGAATATAATTCATAAAATTCTTAGCACGGTTTTGCAGGGTAGCACTTACCTGTAATAAAAGCATGCAATGTTAGAATTAGGGTGATAGCTTGAGTTTACGGTCAAATTTTTCTTTTTTCCTTTCTTTCTTTCTTTCTTTCTTTCTTTCTTTCTTTCTTTCTTTCTTTCTTTCTTTCTCTCTCTCTCTCTCTCTCTCTCTCTCTCTCTCTCTCTCTCTCTCTCTCTCTCTCTCTCTCTCTCCCTTCCTTCCTTCCTTCCTTCCTTCCTTTCTTTCTTTCTTTCTTTCTTTCTTTCTTTCTTTCTTTCTTTCTTTCTTTCTTTCTTTCTTTCTTTCTTTCTTTTAAACTCCAGATTTTATTCCCCTCGCAGGCCCCCCTCTCACTGTTCCATATCCCATACTTTCTCCCCGCACCCTGTCTCCATGAGGATGTCCTCACCCCACCTGACCTCTAAACTCCTTAGGACCTAAAGTCTCTTGAGGGTTAGGTGCATTTTCTCTGACTAAACCCCATATCAGGTAATCCTCTACTGCATATATGTTGGGGGCCTCACATCAGCTGGTGTATGCAGTCTGGTTGGTGTTCCAGTGTCTGAGAGATCTCAGGGATCCAGGTTAATTGAGACTTCAGGTCCTCCTACAGGGTTGCCCCCCTCAGATTCTTCCATCTTTCCCCTTTCAGCAGTTCCTGTTCATTGGTTGGGTGCAAACATCTGCATTTGATTCTTTCAGAATGAGGACATTCTGAATTTTGCATGCAAATGGAAGGAACTAGAAAATGTCATCCTGAGTGAGGTAACTCAGACCCAAAAGGACAAGCATGGTATGTACTCACTAATAAATGGATATTAACCTATTAACCAAAAAAAAAATGCTGAATACCCAAGGTTCAGTCCACAGAACTCAAGCTGAAGGGCCTCAGTCTCACTTGGGAGGGGGAAGAAAGCAACCACAAGCAGGGAGGGAGGGACCTGGGAGGGAAAGGGAATGGGGGTTACAGAGAGGGGAATATGATCAGGTATTGGGTGGGGGGGAAAAGGACTGAAATCCCTGAGATACAGCAGAAAGAATGGAAACATGCAACCTCAGGAGGTAAGAAGTTGTGAGGACCATTCATAATGTACCAGAGACCTGGGAGACGAGAGACTCTCAGAAGTAGAAGGGAAAGACCTCAGATGAAATGTCCTACAGTGGGGAGAGGGAACTTATAGAACCCATCTCCAGTAGGAAGACAGGGCATCAACTGAGGGATGGGGTTGCCATCCCACAGTCACAACTCTGATTGATAATTGTTCTCTGAAAGAACTGCAGGGATGGAAATGGATAGGAACCTGAGTAAAAGGAGGTCCAGAGACAGGCCCAAAGTGGGATGCAGCTTTAGGGGAGGTTCCCAAGGCCTGACACTATGACTGAGGCTATGGAGTCCTTACAAAACGGGACCTAACATGAGGGTCAACGTTTTCTACATGGAATTTCTAAAACTACTTTTGCTATAAAATCCTTTATTCTCCTTCCTTTCCTTCCTTCCTTTCTTTCTTTCTTTCTTTCTTTCTTTCTTTCTTTCTTTCTTTCTCACTTTCTTTCTCTATTTCTTTTTTTATAAAACTGAATCACAGACTGTAAGGAGACAGCAAACTACACAGAACATATAAAATGAAATTAAATGTATTTTATTGAAAGTAGATTAATTTTTGTGCATCATATATACTGATTACAGTGTCCCTTTCTTCCTTTCCTTTAAATTCATTACCATCTCATCCAAATCCCTACACATTCACTCTCTCATTAGTAAACAAACAGGCTTCTTGGGCATTATAATTTGATATGATATGATATAATATGATATGATAGGGTATGATAAAATTAAAACTAACACTCAGGAATTGGACAAAAGAAACAGAATAAAAAGAATCTGAGAAAAAAATCACAAGAAGCAGAGCTTTAAATCTATTAATTGACAGACTAATTACAAAGAGTGCATTCATGCTTCATTTTATATATAAATCAGATTAAATATATATGAATAACATGTAATATGAAAGCAAAACACAGAAATACTATTCTTCATCATAAATATAATTGCATTTATCTTATAAAGTCTTATTAGTTATTTACTGATTCCATTTCAGAAAAATAAACTAAACTAAAGTTTTAAAAGTAAATAAATATAAATTTAATGGTTGAGTATGGTTAAGTCATAGGTTAAATAGAAATTTGATATTAATATGAAGGGATATGTTCAGGTTTGGGAATTTCTCTGATTCAATGTTATCTCGACTAATAATCACAACTAAGATCTTAAGGTTAATATATAAATTATGTATAAATCTCAACAATATTTTGTATTTGGATTCTATCAACTATTATTTCTAATAGTATTCTCTTTTTTGCTCTTTTGTGAGGTTTGCAATATATATGAATGCTTGTTTCATAAAGAACACTGATGTCAATCATATATGTGTATTTTATATATGAATATATAAAATATATTATGAATACATAAATAAATATATTTTATATATTCAAAAATAAGCACACATATGCAAATACATTTATTTATATATATAAATTTTATATTTATGTATAATATATTTATTATATACACATATATTTTATATGTACATATATCTATATATAAATGTATACACACACATACACCCATACACATCCATGCACAAATATATTTTTTTCTGTTGAATTCATGTACAAAGTCCTGAATTGTATCAGTATATAATTGCCTAACCAATGTTAGCAAATATGAGTTGATATTTCAAGTGGTTTTGAATTTGTAAACAAATGAGTGGCTTCATTTCAGTTTCTTTGTTAATGCTTCAGTTTAACATGTCTGTTAAAGATACTGATGAATTATGTTCTTAAACACTTAAATGGTGCTATAAAACTAATTGATTGTATTAATGCACAATTAAAATGTACATGTTTCAAGGAATTTCCAGCAAGCAACAGGGTTACTCTGGAGGGGAATCAAAACTAAAGATGTGATATGGCTAGATTACAAACATAGTTGAAACTATTTGTACACACCTTTAATCCCAAGCAATGATTTCTAATAGAGGGGCAGACAAAGTGATCAATCTGAGAGAGATTTGCCAAAATGAATCATTGATATGATAAGCCCAAATCTCAAAAGAACAGACAGGAAAGATGGTCTACTTATAGATTAATGAGGAAGACTAATTGAATTCAATTCAGTTCAGTTCAGTTCATCTCGGTTCAATTCAGTTCAGTTTGTGGAGTTCAGAGGCAGTCTTTTTAAGTAGCACTGCCAACTTCAGAAGCCAAGATAAGCTGATTTGAATCAGTCAACTTGGAAATGAGTTTGAGTCAGAACAGCTGAGTTGAACCAGCCAGCCAAAGATCAGAAGAGCTAGAAAGATGAGTTTATTCAGCAATAACTCTCACGAGTTGAAACATTCTAGGTCTAGCTAACAGACACTGGAAGCTGAAGCCTTGGAGGTCCGGGCTTGCAGAAGAGTAGGTTGTAAAATGACAAGACGTTCTCAAGACTAGGACTAGGGATAGTACAGAGAAAGAAATAGTTTGTGAAGAAGCTCAATTAATGTATTCTCACAGCTTGGGTAGAGATATCATCCCATCAATAAAATAAAAAAATATTCACATGGAAAGACACAAATGCACACACACACACACACACACACACACACACACACACACATATCATAGAATGGTAAAAAATACAAAATTGATAAAGACTATGATTCAGAATATAAAGATTATATGGCACATAAATGTAAATATCAAAATGCTTTCTAGGTTAGCTCTGAAAATATTATCTGTTCACAAGTTAGGTTACTTAAGTTGCACATTTGTTTCATAACTACAAGTTCTGGAAAGAGAAGAGTTTAATTTAAATAGACATTTCTATTGACATATTTTTCCAAACAAATAATAGTGAAAAGAAATAGAGATTTAGTGTTTTATAATACAGCCAAGATTTTAAGAATACCATAGTGCATTTCTGTTAAGGAATTATGTGAAGAAAATAAGTCAATAATGTTCTGGCATAGTCTAGCTTAATAGTAAAAATTGCAATCTTCGGTGAATTCAATATTTGAGAAACTTCCTTTCCTAAAATTTATCTTTTGCTAGGATAAAACGGTGCTCTGATAATATAACAAAATTTGCAATGAAAGCAATAACACATCAACTAGAAGAACTACTCTAATGGAATAAACATAAACAGCAGAGGATAAATGCACAGGCAGCCAATCTTTCATAGGTTTTCTTCCAAAACACGCTTTTAGTTGTTGTAACTTGCTTTACTGCTATTTTATTTTTATTGTGGCAGACTTATGCCAAAAGCATTTCCCATTTTAATCGTCTATTCTGGAGTAAAGGAAACAAGTTTAACATTTGTAACTTGCTCAAAAGTAACAACAAACATGTAGTATTTAAAAATTTTTTTTGTTTTAAATTTGAGATAAATACTCTACATATGAAATAGTTAATGAATATAAAATAATTATTCTTATTTTTAGTTTATGTTACTATTGTCAAACCTGATTCCTTTCTCATATGAGGCAAGCATTCCTCTCTGAACAATAGCTCTAACCATGTTATTTTAAAACTAACTTGTAGAAAAGCATATATTAATAAAGTTTTCATATCCATCATATGAATTTGAGCAAGTTTTAATCAAGACTGAGCATAAATATCAGAGAATTCAAAACACAACATATTTTGAAACTTTTGAACCTGAAACTTTTGGAACAACAGAAAGAATATTTTTTAGTTTATTGTTTCATTTTTTGATGGGATAGTGATATTCAAAATATGCTCGATGATAGAATAGTAGTTAAATCCTTTGGTGTTTAATATTTTTTTTCTTGCTGTGAATTGAAATTTACAAAGTTGCTGATGGAACTGACAAATTAACTACTAGAGGGAAAGCTACAAATCTCAGGCTGCTTTCTTTGGACAACTGAATTTATCTTTGTAGTTAGCTTAGAGACTTTAGCCTTGTAGGGCTTTTAATGACCAGATTCCACATCTATTTTCATGATTTATCTGTAAATGTTTTGAATTAACATTATTAATATCTAGAAACTTACGTGGGTATGGTTTTGTTAATATTGTAGGGTAGACCCATTCCATGGGAGAGAGCCAACTTCTGACGCTATTACTGATATTCTACTATACTTGCAGACAGGAGGCTAGCATAACTGTCTCCCAAAAGGCATTGTCCAGTAGCAAATGGAAACAGAGGCAGAGACCCAGTGCCAAATGTCAGGGAGAGATTGGGAAGTCATGAGGAAGAGTGAGGGACAGAATAGTGCAAGCTGGAGGGTCGAGGACTCTACCAAAAGACTTACAGAGTCAAATAACCTGGGAATATGGGGACTCACAGAGACAGAACCACCAGCCAAAGAGCAGACAGGGGCTGGACTAATGCCCCTTACACATTTCTAGCAAATGTGCAGCTTGGTTTTCATGTGGGTCCTCTAACAATTGGAGTGTGGCCTGTCTCTAACTCAGTTGCCTGACTTTGGCTCACCTTCCCCTAGCTGCAATGCCTGGTTAGGTTTCAGTGGGAGCTGATCTGCTAAATCCAGCTGCAGCTTCATGTCCCAGTATGGTGTGGTACCCAAGAGAGGGCTTCCCGTTCCCTGAGAACAAGGAATCTGTGTAATGGGGAGAGGGATTTTTTGAGGGTGGGACTGGGAGTAGGCCGGGCTACTACAGGGATATAAAGTGAATAAATAAATTAATAGAAAAGATATAATCATGGCACAAAAACAAACAAAAATGCATTATGAAATGTGTAACATGACAGAATGTGAAGATACTTCAAACATGGATTTTCTAGTGACCTATGACATCAAAATGGTGACATTTTGTTAGGTTCGTTGCCACTTCCACTGCCTCTGCTATTACTTCTTATTTAAAACAAATAAGCTCATTTTATGGTTGCATTACTACCTTTTGTACTTATGAATTGCTAACTTCCTACAGGTAGAACAAAAATTATTTTAGATGTAGTCATTTGAGTCAACAAAAACCATTCAGAGTCAGAGTATATAAGCACAGATCCGGATATATTGTTATTTCTTTTATAAGATATATATATATATTCTTTATATACAATACAGTTGCTTACTTAGTTATAAAAGGTATAGGTAAAGTAGGTAAAGTTGTTTTTGGAATGTATAATATATAATTTGTGAGGCAACCACTTAAAGAATTGCAAAAGTAATTGTTTCTGAACATAAATGTGGACATTATTTTAGAGTGCTCTTTATTTAGGCCTACCTATTCTAATGAATGAATTAAGTACACCAAATTATTACTGTACAGAACTTGTAGTTAACAACACTTGTAATTACTAACAACCAGAGGAGTCACTGTGTAACCTAAATATATTATGGACAGAGACATCATTTGTTAAAATCATACTATTTGATTTAAGCATTTATTATTAGGAGACTTATTTTTATTATCTGTATAATGTATCAATATCTATCATAGCTAAATGTATATATATATACATTTTTATATACATTTATATATACATAAATATATATAGTTATTTATATATATATATGTGTGTGTGTGTGTGTGTGGTTCCCACACAAAATATATGTATTTAACTATGAGAAGTTACATACTTTAAATATAACAGGCAAATGTTTCCTGAATAAAAAGTAAAGTAATTATCCTATATATGTCTGAAAAAATGCAAAGCACCATGAAAGGTAATTGATTATTAAATGTAAATCTTATCAATCAAATATCAACAGTATGTCATTATCCATATTTCTCCACACATATATATATATTACTTATATGCATATTTATATTACACACACATACTTGGTTATTTTTAATTATGAATACATTTAAACATTAATGTAAATCATCATTTTTTTAATTTTTCAAGAATTTAAACAATTGTAATGTAAATTAGATATAACCTTTAAATATATGTTGTGTCGTTTATATTTTAACAAAAGGTTTCCACTTTCCAACAGACAAAATTAAATCTCCTTGAGTTCCCCCATTCAGCCAAATGATTTACCATGTCCTTTTCTAGATATATTTTTTGGCAAATAATTACTTGATTTCCAAGTAAATTCATGCCTGCCTTTATTTTTAAATTTAGTTAATTATTATAGAATCTAATATATTATATTAATACAACTTAAACTTGAGGATGCAATTCATGATTCAAGGGTTTTCTGCGTTAGTTTCAGAATAAAGAATCACTGAAAAATTGTTGATGATTCTTTGTATAATCTGATAAATTATACTTTTAGCTATATGGATAATATGATTAAATTTAGTTTTCTACTGTACAAAATAAAAATAAAAATATTCAACCTCATGCAAGGCTAATTCTATAGTACCTGGAAACAGACTCAACAAATAGCCTCACCCAACCAAAGTCAGAAAGCACCTCTATAGATTTTAATACTTCACCAAATAATTGACCTCAACATTGTATCTGTAATATAAATGATATTAATCTCAAAGCATAGAAAAACTTTAAAAAAAAAGTATCATTACTCTTTATCTATGCGTGCTTACTGTTCTCTCCAGGTTTAAGTATTTCAAAAGATATTGTTTGTACTTAAAGAAAGAAACAAAACAAATGACCATTTTATTTTAATATTGAGCATCTGTGTTTTCATAGACTGTGAATAATATACTCCCAGTCTGATTGTGGCCACCTCAATTCATTTAACTAAAAAAACCCACAAAGAATGCTTATGCATCACTTTGAGAAAAATAACAAAGAGAATAATCACGTTTTAAAAAGTTGTTATTTTCTCTCTTTGTTTGGAACTTCTATCAAATAATTCAGTGTTTTCTTTATGAAAACCAATAATTCTATAAAGATCTCATCCTATAGAATTCCTTAGGAGATGTATCTCATGCTTACAATGTTTACCTGTTTCAAACTCGAAAAATGCTACTCAGAAACATCTAAGAGCAGCCTACCCTTGGGTACAAGTTCAGGGTAATGAAAAACTAGACACTTATCCTTTCAGCTAGAGATTTTAGTATTTATTCTCATGCTATGTTTTTAATTATACTAAGAATATTAGTTTAGCAATTTTCTTTTTTTAATGTTTTTATTAGGTATTTTCCTCATTTACATTTCCAATGCTATTCCAAAAGTCGCCCATACCCGCCCCCCCCCCCCGAACTTTGCTACCCACTCATTCCCACTTTTTGGCCCTGGGGTTCCACTGTACTGGACCATATAAAGTTCGCAAGTCCAATGGACCTCTCTTTCCAGAGAAGGCCGACTAGGCCATCTTTTAATACAGATGCAGCAAGAGTCAAGAGCTCTGGGGTACTGCTTAGTTCATAATGTTGTTACACCTATAGAATTGCAGATCCCTTTACCTGCTTGGGTACTTTCTCTAGCTCCTCCATTGGGGGCCCTGTGATCCACCCAATAGTTGACTGTGAGCATCCACTTATGTGTTTGCTAGGCCCCAGCATAGTCTCACAAGAGACAGCTCTATCTGGCTCCTTTCAGCAAAATTTTACTAGTGTATGCAATGGTGTCAGCGTTTGGAAGCTGATTATGGGATGGATCCCTGGATATGGCAGTCTCTAGATGGTCCATGCTTTCGTCTCAGCTCCAAACTTTGTCACTGTAACTCCTCCAATGGGTGTTTTGTTCACAATTCTAAGAAGGGGCAAAGTGTCCACACTTTGGTCTTCCTTCTTCTTAAGTTTCATGTGTTTAGCAAATTGTATCTTATATCATGGGTATCCTAAGTTTCTGGGCTAATATCCACTTATCAGTGAGTACATATTGTGTGAGTTCCATTGTGATTGGTATACCTCACTCAGGATGATGCCCTCCAGGTCCATCCATTTGCCTAGGAATTTCATAAATTCATTCTTTTAAATAGCTGAATAGAACTCCATTGTGTAACAGTACCATATTTTCTGTTTCCATTCCTCTGTTGAGGGGTATCTGGGTTCTTTCCAGCTTCTGGCTAATATGAATAAGGCTGCTATGAACATAGTGGAGCATGTGTCCTTCTTACTGGTTGGAACATTTTCTGGATATATGCCCAGGAGAGGTATTGCGGGATCATCCAATAGTACTATGTCCAATTGTCTGAGGAAACGCCAGACTGATTTCCAGAGTGGTTGTACAAGCTAGCAGTCCCACCAACAATGGAGGAATGTTCCTCTTTCTCCACATCCTCGCCATCATCTGCTGTCACCTGAATTTTTGATCTTAGCCATTCTTACTGGTGTGAGGTGGAATCACAGGGTTGTTTTGATTTGCATTTCCCTGATGAATAAGGATGTTGAACATGTTTTCAGGTGCTTCTCTGCCATTCGGTATTCCTCAGGTGAGAATTCTTTGAACAATTCTGAGCCCCATTTTTTCATGGGGTTAGTAGATTTTCTGGAGTCCACCTTCTTGAGTTCTTTGTATATATTGGATATTAATCCACTATCTGATTTAGGATAGGTAAAGATACTTTCCCAATCTTTTGGTGGTCTTTTTGTCTTATTGACATTGTCTTTTGCCTTGAAGAAGCTTTGCAACTTTATGAGGCCCCATTTATCGATTCTCGATCTTATAGCACAAGCCATTGCTGTTCTATTCAGGAATTTTCCCCCTGAATCCATATCTTCGAGGCTTTTCCCTACCTTCTCCTCTATAAGTTTCAGTGTCTCTGGTTTTATGTGGAGATCCTTAATCCACTTAGATTTCACCTTACTACAAGGAGATAGTAATGGATCAATTCGCATTCTTCTACATGATAACTGCCAGTTGTGCCAGTACCATTTGTTGAAAATGCTGTCTTTTTTCCACTGGATGATTTTAGCTCCCTTGTCAAAGATCAAGTGACCATAGGTGTGGGGGTTCATCTCTGGGTCTTCAATTCTGTTCCATTGGTCTCCTTGTCTGTCACTATACCAGTACCATGAAGTTTTTATCACAATTGCTCTGTAGTACAGCTTTAGGTCACTCACAGTGATTCCACCAGAGGTTCTTTTATCCTTGAGAAGAGTTTTTGCTATCCTAGGTTTTTTTGTTTTTTCAGATGAATCTGCCAATTGCCCTTTCTAATTCGTTGAAGATTTGAGTTGGAATTTTAATGAGGATTACATTGAATGTGTAGATTGCTTTGGCAAGATAGCCGTTTTTACTATATTGACCCTGCCAATCCATGAGCATGGGAGATTCTTCCACCTTCTGAGATCTTCTTTAATTTCTTTCTTCATAGACTTGAAGTTCTTATCATACAGATCTTTCACTTCCTTAGTTAGTGTCATGCCAGGGTATTTTATATTATTTGTGACTATTGAGAAGTGTGTTGTTTCCCAATTTTTTTTCTCAGCCTGTTTATCCTCTATGTAGAGAAAGGCCATTGACTTGTTTTACTTAATTTTGTATCCAGCTACTTCATTGAAACTGTTTATCAGGTTTAGGAGTTCTCTGGTGGAATTTTTAGGTTCACTTATATATACTATCATATCATCTGCAAAAAGTGATATTTTGATTTCATCTTTTCCAATTTGTATCCCCTTGATCTCCGTTTGTTGTCTAATTGCTCTGGCTAGGACTTCAAGTGCAATGTTGAATAGGTAGGGAGAGAATGGACAGCCTTGTCTAGTCCCTGATTTTAGTGGGATTGCTTCCAGCTTCTCACCATTTACTTTGATGTTGACTACTGGTTTGCTGTAGATTGCTTTTATCATGTTTAGGTATGTGTCTTGAATTCCTGATCTTTCCAAGTTTTTATCATGAATGGGTGTTGGATTTTATCAAATGCTTTCTCTTCATCTAACGAGATGATCACGTGGTTTTTGTCTTTGAGTTTGTTTATTGGATTGCATTGATGGATTTCCGTATATTGAACCATCCCTGCATCCCTGGGATGAAAACTACTTGGTCAGGATGGATGATTGTTTTGATGTGTTCTTGGATTCAGTTAGCGAGAACTTTATTGAGGATTTTTGCATCTATATTCATAAGGAAAATTGTTCTGAAGTTCTCTATCTTTGTTGGGGTTTTTTGTGGTTTAGGTATCAGAATAATTGTGGCTTCATAGAATGAGTTGGGTAGAGTACCTTCTTTTTCTATTTTGTGGAATAATTTGTTAAGAACTGGGATTAGATCTTCTTTGAAGGTCTGGTAGAACTCTGCACTAAACCCATCTGGTCCTGGGCTTTTTTTGGTTGGAAGACTATTAATGACTGCTTCTATTTCTTTAGGGGATATAGGACTAGATTCTTAACTTGATCTTGATTTAACTTTGGTACCTGGTATTTGTCTAGAAACTTGTGCATTTCATCCAGGTTTTCCAGTTTTGTTGAGTATAGCCTTTTGTAGAAGGATCTGATGGTGCTTTGGATTTCTTCAGAGTTTATTGTTATGTCTCCCTTTTCATTTCTGATTTTGTTAATTAGGATGCTTTCCCTGTGCCCTCTAGTGAGTCTGGATAAGGGTTTATCTATCTTGTTGATTTTCTCAAAGAACCAGCTCCTCAATTGGTTGATTCTTTGAATAGTTCTTCTTGTTTCCACTTGGTTGATTTCACCCCTGAGTTTGATTATTTCCTGCAGTCTACTCTTCTTGGGTGAATTTACTTCCTTTTGTTCTAGAGCTTTTAGGTGTGTTATCAAGCTGCTAATGTGTGCTCTCTCTAGTTTCTTTTTGGAGGCACTCAGAGCTATGAGTTTTCCTCTTAGAAATGCTTTCATTGTGTTCCATAAGTTTGGGTATGTTGTGGCTTTATTTTCATTAAACTCCTAAAAGTCCTTAATTTCTTTCTTTATTCCTTCCTTGATCAAGTTATCATTGAGAAGAGTGTTGTTCAGTTCCCACGTGAATGTTGGCTTTCTATTATTATTATTATTATTTTTTTAAATCAGCCTTAGTCCATGGTGATTTGACAGGATTCATGGGAAAAGTTCATTTTTTTTTTATATGTTGAGGCTTGTTTTGTTACCAATTTTGTGTTCAATTTTGGAGAAGGTACCATAAGGTACTGAGAAGAAGGTATATCCTTTTGTTTTAGGATAAATTGTTCTGTAAATATCTGTTAGATCCCTTTGTTTCATAACTTCTGTTAGTTTCACTGTTTCCCTGTTTAGTTTCTGTTTCCATGATCTGTCCATTGTTGAAAGTGGTGTGTTCAAGTCTCCAACTATTATTGTGTGAGGTACAGTGTGTGCTTTGAGCTTTACTAAAGTTTCCTTAATGAATGTGGCTGCCCTTGTATTTGGAACATAGATATTTAGAATTGAGAGTTCCTCTTGCAGGATTTTACCTTTGATGAGTATGAAGTGCCTCTCCTTGTCTTTTTTGATGACTTTGGGATGGAAGTCGTTTATTAGTTTATTAGCTATTAGAATGGCTACTCCAGCTTGTTTCTTCATACCATTTGCTTGTAAAATTGTTTTCAAGCCTTTCATTCTGAGGTAGTGTCTATCTTTTTCTCTGAGGTGAGTTTCCTGTTAGCAGCAAAATGTTGGGTCCTGTTTGTGTAGCCAGTCTGTTAGTCTATGTCTTTTTATTGGGGAGTTGAGTCCATTGATATTAAGAGATATTAAGGAAAAGTAATTGTTGCTTCCTATTATTTTTGTTGCTAAAGTTGGCATTCTGTTCTTGTGGCTGTCTTCTTTTAGGTTTGTTGAAAGATTACTTTCTTACTTTTTCTAGGACGTGGTTTCTGTCCTTGTATTGGTTTTTTTTTTTTTTTCTGTTATTATCCTTTGAAGGACTGGATTCGTGGAAAGATAACGTGTGAATTTGGTTTTGTTGTGAAATACTTTGGTTTCTCCATCTATGGTAATTGAAAGTTTTGCTCGGTATAGTAGCCTGGGCTGGCATTTGTGTTTTCTTAGTGTCTGTATACCATCTGTCCAGGATCTTCTGGCTTTCATAGTCTCTGGTGAAGAATCTGGTGTAATTCTGATAGGCATGCCTTTATATGTTACTTGAACTTTTTCCCTTACTGCTTTTAATATTCTATCTTTATTTAGTGCACATGTTGTTCTGATTATTATGTGTCTGGAGGAATTTCTTTTCTGGTCCAGTCTATTTGGAGTTCTGCAGGCTTCTTGTATGTTCATGGGCATCTCTTTCTTTAGGTATGGGAAGTTTTCTTCTATAATTTTGTGGAAGATATTTGCCGATCGTTTGAGTTGAAAATCTTCATTCTCATCTACTCCTATTATGATAGGTTTGGTCTTCTCATTGTGTCCTGGATTTCCTGGAACTTTTGAGTTATGATCTTTTGCATTTTGCATTTTCTTTGATTGTTGTGCGGATGTTCTCTATGGAATGTTCTGCACCTGAGATTCTCTCTTCCATCTCTTGTATTCTGTTGCTGATGCTTGCATCTATGGTTCCAGATTTCTTTCCTAGGTATTCTATCTCCAGCGTTGCCTCACTTTGGGTTTTCTTTATTGTGTCTACTTCCCCTTTTTAGTTCTTGAATGGTTTTATTCAATTCCATCACCTGTTTGGTTGTGTTTTCCTGCAATTCTTTAAGGGATTTTTGTGCTTCCTCTTTAATGTCTTCTACCTGTTTAGCAGTATTCTCCTGTATTTCTTTAAGTGAGTTATTAAAGTCCTTCTTGATGTCCTCTACCATCATAATGAGATATGATTTTAAACCCGGGTCCAGCTTTTCGTGTGTGTTGGGGTGCCTTGGACTGGGCAAGGTGGGAGTGCTGGGTTCTGATGATGGTGAGTGGTCTTGGTTTCTGTTAGTAAGATTTTTACCCTTACCTTTAGCCATCTGGTAATTTCTGGAGTTAGTTGTTACAGTTGTCTCTGTTTAGAGATTGTTACTCTGGTGATTCTGTTACCCTCTATCAGCAGACCTGGGGGACTAGCTCTCTCCTCTGAGTTTCAGTGGTCATAGCACTCTCTGTAGGCAAGCTCTTGTCTTACAGGGAAGGTGCACAGTTATCTGGTGTTTGGACCTCCCTCCTGGCTGAAGGTGAAGGCCCAAAACCAGACCTTTCCAAGAAGCTGTGTTGTTTGGCCTGTCCGAATCTGGCAGCTTCTGTTGTGCACACTCTTATCTGTGCAGACTACTTTCAGCGGAGTCCCAGAACCAAGATGGCTCTGGCCGATGCTGAGGGAAAGCCCTCTCGGGCCAGGTGGGCACCTGTCCTCTGGCCGGGAAGGTGGCCGGATGTCTGGAGCCCAAAAAGGGCATTGCCTCAAAAGCTCTGTGGCTCCCACCTGTCCCAGAAGCTGTTAGCTTCTGTCTAGTTTAGCAATTTTCAATTGTAATAAAAATATTTTAGTTGTTGCCCTAATGATTTTAATCAAACTAATAAACAGGATGATGTTTTCTAGTTCTTAGATTATCTTCCCACTCCCCCTACCCTGGTATGAGGGATGAAAGAGTTTAGTTCATCTTTCCAGTAACATCCCATCATTGAAAGAAGCAGGATGAGAACTCAAGGCTGGAAAGAGAAGGCAGGAACTGAACTGGAAACCATGGAAGAACACTACTTATGGGCTTGCTCCCTCTGGCTAGCTCAATTGCCTGTTTAAGCACCCAAGGGTCAGGACAGCATTTGCAATGGGCTGAAACCTTCCACATTAGTTATTAATTCAGAAAATTCTCTGTACACCAGTATGTTTTTATTGAATAAAACTTCTCAATATGATGTATTTTCAACATATTTTATTTGCTCACTTATAGACATTTGTTTGGATGTCATAATTTAATTTAATAAACAGTTTAGTAATTTTGAACTTATTTAAAATTGTTGTTTTCTTAGTAAACTTTTTTCTTTAGTGATTGTTAGATTTATAAACTGATCATATTTCAACAAATTGCAACATTAAAATATAGAATTAGGTTTTTTGTAAGGACATTCATGCTTTTGATCTACTTTTTGGGTGACTCCTTCCCTTTCAAGTAAAATTGTTTGATCCACTGATGAAAATTAAATAAGATTCATGATATACATATATATATGAATTATAGAACAAAAGTTACTCTTAGAATGAAGATAACTATATTACATTGGCAAAATATCTCATATTGTGTGTATATCTGTGTGTGTGAGGGGGGGGAAGGGAAACCAAGAGGGAGACAGAGAGAGGGGGAAGAAGAAGAAGTAGCAAGAGAGGGAGAGGGACATGGATAGGAAGAAGGAGAGGAAAAGGGAGAGAGAGGAGACATAATAACCATATGATAAAGTTGTCTTAATTTGTAGCAATTCAATTGTTCTTCACAGGAGATTTTTAGGTATGTTCCTTATCACTTTTCATTTATTTGCTCATTATGCCACACTGAATTCTGGTTCTCTCAATGGAGGACTACCATGTATATAATTTTATACAAGAAAAATCCAAAACACACTGCAAATGAAAATGGAAAATTGATTGAAGCAATCACACTTTGACATTCCTTCATTTTAAACATCATATAGTCTCTGAGTAGTATCATGTGTATTCTGAACTCTTGGGCTATTATCCACTTATCTGTGAGTACATGCCATGTATGTCCCTTTGGGACTGGGTTATCTCACTCAGGATGATATTTTCTAGTTCCATTCAGTTGACTACAAAGTTCCTGAAGTCATCATTTTTTAATGGCCTGAGTAGTATTCCATTGTGTAAGTGTACCACATTTTCTGTGTTCATTCTAACATTGAGGGATATCTGAGTTGTTTCCAGTATTCAGCTATCTTAAATAAGTCTGCTAAGAACATAGTAGAACTAATGTCCTTTTGATGTGGTGGACCCTCGTTTGGGTTTATGACAAGGAGTAGTACAGCTGGGTGTTGAAATACAACTAGTTCCAATTTTCTAAGGAATTGCCAGAATGACTTTCTTTTTCCTTTTAGTTGATATTTTCTTTATTTACATTTTAAATGTTATCCACTTTTCTTGTTTCCCCTCTGAAAACATCTTATCCCTTCCCTTCTCCCCCTACTCATCAACCTACCCACACCCACTTCCTGGCCCTGACATCCCACACACTGGGGCATAGAACCTTCATAGGACTAAGAATCTTCCCTCCCAATTGATGACAGACTAGGCCATTCTCTGTTACATATGCAGTTAGAGCCAGGGGTTCCAACATGTGTTTCCTTTGGCTGGTGCTTTAGTCCCTGGGAGCTCTGAGGGTACTGGTTGGTTCATATTGTTGTTCCTCTTACACAGCTGCAGACACCTTCAGCTCCTTGGGTATCTTCTTTAGCTCCTACATTGGGGACCCTTGCTCAGTCCAATGAATGGCTGTGAGCATCCACTTCTGTATTTGTCAGGCACTGGCAGAGCTATATCAGGCTCCAGTCAGCAAAATTTGTTGGCATCCACAATAGTGTCTGGTTTTGGTGGTTGTTTATGGGATGGATACCCAGGTGGGGCAGTTCATGGGTGGTTTTTCCTTCAGTCTCTGCTCCACACTTTGTTAACTCCTTCCATGGTTATTTTGTTTCTCCTTCTAAGAAGGATTGAATTATCCATTCTTTGGTCTTCCTTCTTCTTGAGATTCCTGTCTTCTGTGAATTGTATCTTGGGTATTCCAAGCTTCTGGGCTAATATCCACTTATCAGTGAGTGCATAACATGTGTGTTCTTTTGTGATTGGGTTACCTCACTCAGGATGATACCCTCCAGATCCATCCTTTTGCATAAAAAATTTCATAAATTCATTGTTTTTTGTTTTTTGGGTTTTTTTGGGGTTTTTTTTCTGGTTTTTTTTTTTTTTTTTTTTGTAGCTGAGTAGTACTCCATTGTGTAAATGTACCACATTTTCTGTATCAGTTCCTTTGTTGAGGGACATCTGTGTTTTTTCCAGCTTCTGGCTATTATAAATAAGGCTGCTATGAACATAGTGAAGCATGTGTCCTTATTACAAGTTGGAACATCTTCTGGGTATATGTCCAGGAGAGGTATTGCTGGATCTTCTGGTAGTACTATGTCAAATTTTCTGAAGAACCACCAAACTGATTTCCAGAGTGGCTGTACCAGCTTGCAATCCCATCAGCAATGGAGGAGTGTTCCTCTTTCTCCACATCTTTGCCAGCATCTGCTATCATCTGAGCTTTTATGTTAGCCATTCTGACTGGTGTGAGGTAGAATCTCAGGGTTGTTTTGATTTGCATTTCCCTGATGACTAAGGAAGTTGAAGATTTTTTTAGGTGCTTCTCAGCCATTTGGTATTCCTCAGTTGAGAATTCTTTGCTTAGCTCTGTACCTCATTTTTAAGAGGGTTAATTGGTTCTCTGGATTCTAAATATTTGATTTCTTTGTATATATTTGATATTAGCCCTCTATCAGATTTAGGATTGTTAAACTTCTTTTCCCAATCTGTTTGTTGCCTTTTTGTCTTATTGACAGTGACCTTTGCCTTACAGAAGCTTTGCGATTTTATCAGGTCCCATTTGTCAATTCTTGATCTTACAGTACAAGCCATTGGTGTTCTGTTTAGGAATTTTTTCAATGTGGTTGGACCAGTGTGCAATCTTCTGACCCCAGATGGATTTTTAATATTTGTTTGTTTGGTTGGTTTTGTTTGTTTGTTTTTGTTCTTAGTCATTCTGATTTGTGTAAGGTGGAATCTCAGTGTCAATATTTGTTTGCATTTCCCTGATGACTAAGGATGTTGGAAATTCCTTTAGTTGCTTCGTGACTATTGAACTTGGGCAGTGGTGGCACACACTTTCAATCACAGCACTTGGAGTCAGAGGCAGGTGGATTTATTTCTAATCTGGAGGCCAGCCTGGTCTACAGAATGAGTTCCAGGACTGCCAGGGCTCTACAGAGAAACCATGTCTCGAAAAATCAAAATAAATTAAATATAAATAAATAAATAAATAAATAAATAAATAAGAGTTCTCATATGAGAATTATTTGTTTAGCTCTGTACTCCATTTTTAAGTGGGTTATTTGGTTTTCTTTTCTTAGGATATTTTGGATATTATTTGTCTATCAGATGTAGGGTTGGTAAAAATCTTTTCCAATCTGTGGGTTGCCGTTTTGTCCTAATGACAGTGTCCTTTGCCTTATAGAAACTTTCAGTTTCATAAGGTTCCATTTGTCAATTGTTCATTATTGGTGTTCTGTTCAGAAAAATGTCCCCTGTGCCAATGTGTTGGAGGCTATTTCCCACTTTCTATTCTGTTAGATTGAGTTTGCCTGGTTTTATGTGGTGGTCCTTGATCTACTTGAATCTGAGCTTTATACAAGGAAGTAAAAATGGATCAATTTGCATTGTTCTGCATGGAGACTGTCAATTAGACAAGTATCATTTGTTAAAAATATGTTCTTTTATTCCACACTATGATTTTGGCTTCATTTTCAAAAATCAAGTGACTATAGGTGTGTTGATTTATTTCTGGGTCTTCAATTCTATTCCATTGATCAACCTGTCTATCTCTGTATCAGTACCATGTGTGTGTGTGTGTTATCATTATTGTTCTGTGCTACAACTTGAGGGCATGGATGGGGTTTCCCACAGAAATTCTTTTATTGTAGAGTACCGTTTTCCATATCCAGAGTTTTTTGGTATTCCATATGAAGTTGAAAATTGTTCTTTCTATCTCTGTTAATAATTGAATTGTAATTTTGATGGGGAAATGAATTGAATCTGTAGATTGCTTTTGGTAAAATGTTTATTTTCACTATGTTAATTCAAAGCAGTCAAGAGCATGGAAGATCTTTCTATAGTCTGAGGTCTTCTTCAGTTGCTTTCTTCATAGATTTGAAGTTATTGTCACACAGATTTTTCACTTGCTTGGTGAGAGTTATGCCAAGATATTTTACAGTATTTGTGACTATTGTGAAGGAAGGAACTATTGTGAATGTTTCAATCCCATTTGATGTTGAACACTTTTTTCAAGAAAGGAAATTCAAGGGGAATTTTGTTCAAGGGGAACAAAATAATCAGGCAGAAGGAGGCAATGACCTGTGTTCGAGAGGGGAGGGGAAGGGGAAAAGGGAGGGCAAGATCAGGTATAGGAAAAGACAGGAGAGACTTCCAGAGGGCCAAGGAATGAATAGAAATATCTAGCAGTGGGGGCTGCAAGGAATGGTGTGGGAGAGACCACTAGAAAATCACAAGTTCCAGGGATGAAAGAGGCTACCAGAACCCAATGGGAATGACATTAGCAGAAATGTCCAACAATGGGAAAATAGAACCTAAATAAATCACCTCCAGTAGATAGACATGGCCCCCAGCTCAGGTATGGGCCCATCCACCCATCTTAAAATTTTAACCCAGAATTGTTCCTGTCTAAAGGAAACAGAGGAACAAAAACAGAGAAGAGACTGAAGGAAAGGCCATTAAGAGACCACCCTACCTTAGGATCCATCCATGTGCAGACACTAAACGCTGACATTGCTGATGCCAAGATGTAGACAGGAGCCTGATATAGCTGTCCTCTGAGATGCTCTGCCAGCACCTAAGACAGATTCAGGTACCCACAGTCTGAGCCTGACTAAGACAGATTCAGGTACCCATCAGACTGAGCTGAGGACCCCAATGGCAGAGTTAGGAAATAGACTGAAAGAGCTTCTCCCATTGCAACCTCACAGGAAGAACAATAGTATCAATTAACCCTTACCCCTTCAGAGAGCCCAGGGAGTAAACCAACAACAAAATACTATACATGGACCAGCCCAAGGCTCCTGCTACATATGTAGCAGTGGACTGCCTTATCTGATATCAGTGGAAAGGAGGATACTTGGTCCTGTGGAGGCTTGGTGCCCCAGAGAAGGAGAAGCTAGGGGAGTGAGGCAGGAGCAGATGGTTTGGGGGATTTGTGGATGTGAGACCAGGAAGAGGGAAGACTTTTGAAAAGTAAATAAATAAAACAATAAATAAAAAGAAATAAAATTGATGCAGCCATCCTATGAATAGCACGAAGACTACTTCCATAGCACAACAACAAACATATCGCAGAAGCCTACTATGTCACAAAGCCTGATATTGAGCAAATCAATGATTAAGCAAATGCTGTAATCTTTTTTATTCCTCTGGTTCTGTCTGTTTGTCTTTGCCTCTGTCTCTCTGTCTCTCTCTGTCTCTCTCTCCCTCCCCCCCCCCCTCTCTCTCTCTCTCTGTGTGTGTGTGTGTGTGTGTGCAAGTGTTCTCTGAGTATTTCAGTAATACAGCTCTTTTAAATGATATTCAGTGAAACAGCTCTCTTAGATCATTTGCAGTGAAAGTGCTTGCTTGCTTTATATAGGGTGAACAAAGGCTATTATAAACCTTAGACAATGGGAAAGGATTATTCAGCCTGAGTGTATATTGTCTGGGACTTAAGGTAATGGGATGATTCATTTGCATGGAGAAGAATTCCAGGAGCTTGCCAGGCAGGTTCTTATCAGAAGAAAGGGAGTTGAACCTGTAATTTCTCCAAGGACTACTTGACATTTCTCAGGTGGAGAATGTGAAGTTTGAACTTCCAAGACATGGTCAAGTGGAGGAAAAGAAGCCCCCCTCCCCCCCCGGAAAAGGCAGTCCTCCATTTTTCTCTAAGTTTAAGGAGCTGTCTGGTAATAGCAGACTCTACTTTAATAGCAGGGTTTCCCAGCCGATACTATCACTGAGAACCACACTGCCCAGTTTATCACTATTTTTTGACATTTATTTACACTGCTTAGAGTTACTTAGATCTCTCCTCTTTGGATTCCAGTAACGATCTGTGATTTATGAAGAAATGAAGACAAGCAAACAACTTTTGGGCTACGTTTATTATGTTGATGACAATCTTATTCATCAATTGTTTAATTAGCTCTCATTTTTTGTATTAAAATATTTTTATTTTATACTGAGCCTTTCCTACTTTAAAAACAAATTCAGTTGATCTGATTGCAATAGAGACTGTGTTATTACATGGTAAATATTGAGAAATAAATCCTGGCTACATTTATGAAATAATGACTTTATGAATTTTTTTTTCTTTTTTAAAACTGGGAGTTGAACTCTGGACCTTCGGAAGAGCAGTCGGGTGCTCTTACCCACTGAGCCATCTCACCAGCCCCGACTTTATGAATTTTTATACTCATTGGTATTATTATTTAAAAGTCATACTTGGTTGGGATAATAATTGCAACACACTTTAAACACATTCCATATGTTTTTATTAGAAATTTGATTTTGCATCATTTTTAAATAAAATGAAGAAAAGTTTTGTAGGCAATAAATATATTCTTTCTTGCTATATAAAATAATGTATCAGCTGGGCAGTGGTGGCTCAGGCCTTTAATCCCAGCACTTGGGAGGCAGAGGCAGGCGGATTTCTGAGTTCGAGACCAGCCTGGTCTACAGAGTGAGTTCCAGGACATCCAGGACTACAGAGAAACCCTGTCTCGAAAAACCAAAAAAAAAAAAAAAAAAAAAAAAAAAAAAAGTACCACATGATTTGTCTATGAACAAAACATGTGCATTACCGTGCATGCACATATTCTTAATAATATGTGTCTGTCTGTCTATCTGTCTGTCTACATATATGCATGTATTTCCTACACAGAAAGGTAGAAAACTAGACTCAGAAGCAGTGTAAATAATTTTCTTTTAGAGCAAGTGTGTTCTTTCAAATGATATTCAGATATTGCTGCACAGGGCAGCAATAAAATTAAGAAAGTAGCTTTGTTCTCTGCGTGCTATTTTTTAGTATTGCTGGAAATTACTTTCCTTGTGGAACTGACTGTCAATTAGTAACCAGCAGACGGTAGCCATCTCCTTAGTTTTCAATTTTACTAGAAATAATTCTCATATAGTGCTGCTCCTTTAACAAGCACCTTTACCATGCGAGACGCATATAAAAGTAATTAAATTTAATAGTCTCATTGCTTTTAAGCAAAGCCATATGGTGTACTTAGATTGCAAATTCTAATTGAAGTCAATGAGATTTTATGTAGGAAATACTTTGGAAAAATCTAGCTGTGTAATCAAATATATATACAAGCCATGACTTTAATCTTGACAAGAGTATCTCTGAGAAGCTCTTGCATTGCTTTCCCCCATACATACACTGGAGTATTATTGCCACGCTGAGTCTTGCCATGAAAAATAACTTTAAAATTAATGATAATCATTGTTTGTGTATGTTCGATGCATCATTTTCATTACCCTTCTATCTAAATTTTAATATTGCAATAATCCCTGGAACTGTGTTTTAGATTACAACAGCAGTCTGTAACTGAGACATGACCAAATTCATTCACATTTATTGGTACTATTATGCACTGTGAAATGAAAGCCACAGAAAAGGCTGTAAATGCAATGGGAAATAACACAGGACAAGCTCACATGGAAATAGCTCAAACCGTATTGGCTTTTTTTCCTTATTTTAAATAAATATTTAGATGTGATATTCTCTGTGCATAAGAGAGGAAGAAGAGATGGATTCACCGAAAATGTAAATGAATGCAATTTTAGAAGTATGAAGATAGCATATCGTGCCATTTTTTACGCTATGATATTCAATTTAGAAAACACTGTCAAAGGTAGTGTTGTCCACCTTCTTCAAACATAGGATAGATTTCATGGACAAATTTCACAGCACCTGTGTAAACCCTAATGCTGGCCATTTCTAGACCAATACTAGTACCCTTTAATGCTAGAAAATATCCAATCTAGTATTTGATGCTCCATGAACTCATTTTAAAAAATTAATCTTTTTTTTGCAGTCCAGATTTTATCTGCCTTCAGATGCACCCTCTAATTGATCCAAATCCCATACCACCTCCCAACTTTGTCTCCACAGGGATGTTCCTACCCCCCACGCTCTACTCCACCAGACCTCCCCATCCCATGGGGTCACCAGTCTCTTTAGGGTTAGATGCATCCTCTCTGACTGAGTCCAGACCTGGCAGTCCTCTGCTGTATATGTGTTAGGGATCTCCTATCAGCTCTGCCTGTTTGGTGGCCCAGTGTCTGAGAGATCTAAAGGGTTTGGGTTAGTTGAGACTGCTGGTTTCCTACAGGATTGCCCTCCTCCTCAGCTTCTTCCAGCTTTTCCCTAATTCAGCAAGAGGTTCTGAGCAGCATCTGTCCATTGGTTGGATGTAAATATCTGCATCTAACTCACTCTTTCAGCTGATTGTTGGGTCTTTTGGAGGGCAGTCATCAAAGGTCCCTTTTTGTGAGCACTCCATAGCCTCAGGAATAGTGTCAGACCTTGGGGCTACCCCTTCAGCTAGGCTCTTCTCCATTTTTGTCCCTACAGTTCTTTCAGACAGGAACAATTATGGGTCAAAATTTTTGACTTTGGAATCATAACCTCATCCCTCACTTGATGCCCTGTATTTCTTCTGGAGGTGGGTTCTACAAGTTCCCTCTCCTCACTGTAGGGCATTTCATCTAAGGTCCATTCCTTTGAGTGCTGAAATTATTCCTGCTCCCAGGTTTCTGGTACATTCTGTAGGGTCCCCGCACCTACTTCCTGAGTTTGCCTGTTTCCCTTCTTTCTGTTGGCCCTCGGGGCTTCAGTCTTGTTCCCCCCACCCAATACCTGATCATGTTCCCCTCTTCCCCTCCCTGTCTGTCCCTCCCCACCCAGTTTCCTCCCTTCCCCTCCTGTGATTGCTTTCCTCTCTCTCCATTTACCTCTGTTTCTAGGGATACTGATCCAGCTGACACGAAAAACCAGTCTATACCAAAATTCATATAGTCACTTTTCTCTGGTGTATTCCAATGTTTCTACATGCCAATGTCTATATCAATGGTGAGTTAAATGTGTAGGCATACTAATAACCCTAATTTGAATGTATGATCAGAGATGTTATTCCAGCTGTTTTCCTTTTGGTATTTGTATACTCTTACCACACAAATAGGAATGGTCATTCCTAGGGCACATGTGTTTTATCTTCTGTTTGTTCATCTATTTCTTTCAACTATTTTATTTTATATTTTCCCTTATTTCCCTCCCCCATTACCTTCTCTTATTCATTTTCCTTGTCTTCTCTTTTTCTAACTAGTTTCCCTCCTCATTTCACTTCATTTTTTAAAAAATATATTCAAGACTTGTGCAGGTGGCTACACCTCCTGTGTGTTCATGACTTCAATGGCTGGAGCATATCCAGAAGCCAATATTTTAAAACTGGTGATTGAGGGAAAAAAAAGTAGTACTGTTTAAAATGCACAGGAATTGGGGGCATGTGTGATAGGAAGGCTAGATTTGGGAGAAGTTAAGGGGACTAATGAGGTATATGAAAATTTCCAAGAGTTAACGAAAATATATTTTTTCAAGATGATAGCCAAAGTAGAGAGGGACTTCCATGTCTTTCACACAATGACATGGGAGACAGATATCTATATTCTCATCCATCCAGTCTAGGCTTATCTTGTAGTATTTTGAAAACTTGACTTCGAAAAACAGGCCAGGTGAAAAGCCTTTCTACTTATAAATACAATGCCCAGGAATCTTACACATTTCCTTCACCTCAGCCCTTTGTGCCAGACAGGTTTTACTATAAGAATATCCCAGAAGCTCTGCCTTAGCTAAATCATTGTTTCAAGTCCTGCCTGATTCTTTGCTAGTTTCTTTTGGTTGACTAGGAATAAAACATGATAATATTGTTATCAATACCATGTGTTTTAGAGTTTTATATTTCTCTCCCATCATTCAGACATCATTCCTTTATACTTGGCTAGATGTGTGGATTGAGACAGTGAGGCATGAGAAGACAATGATGAGACATTTTATGTGCGCTTGAATTTTTTTTTTTTAAAGTCCAGTTTCCTTTAATGACCCCCATCTCCCTTGTAGGGTAGGTGCAGGCAGCTAGGCGACTGGCAAGATTTGTTCTCTTGAAGATCTTGCCTTGATTGACGGCTTTGCCCACGTGCTGGAAGGTCCCCTCCCAGGAAAAGTACTCTCGAACCAGGGTCTGGGTCTCCTCGCTCCCAGGATCCAGTTTCCGCCATGTATACGACTCATAGTCCACCTAACAATCTGGACTCAGCAGAAAGGCAAGCTCTTGGCCTCGGAAGACCCAAACACCAGAAATGGAGCTGCTGTTGTTGGTTCCAAAGAGTATAACACTGGCAAAGGCATTCTTCAGTTTCTCCAATCGCTGAAACATCCCAGTGATGAGGTTGCAACTCATGAAGGCCTGGGTGAGCTCTTCAGGGAAGCGGTACTCAGCATACCACAGGGACCAGCCATCTTTATCAAAGTGCTCCCAAAAATATGGCAGCGCCACAGAGAGGATGTCCTCATTGGAGTACTTACACTTAAACTCATCCAACACAAACCTTTCGCTCACCTGCCCAAGAGTACCTTTGTGTTGGATGAGTTTAAGCGTAGCGCTGGATTTTTAACACTAAGATTTTTCTCCCTGCACATATGTTCTGATTGTCTGAATTCCTTCTTCAGTGTTGGGAAGACTTGGAAGTCATTTTGTCCTCAGTCTGTATATATACTATACGCTACTTGTAGCATTCAACCATAAGGCCCTGAGACACAGAATCATATTACCTTAGAATGGATTCATTATATTAGCTATATTCTCATGCATACCTGAGGTATTATGGTATACAATTTTATCTGATTCTGTAAAACTTATGATGAGAAAAAACCAACACATGATCAGATCATCTTGACAAACTTCACCAGCATAAATCTCCATGTTCATGATGCCTTACTTAGCAGCCCTTATTTTTGCAAAAAAAGTTACATTCCTGAATATGAAGAGTAGAAAAGAAAATTGTCATTGATCTAGTTGAGCAGAAGATGTCAAAGACAGGTAAATTTACATTGAAATACAGTCTACCTTAGTCACCCCAGCAAAGTACACATTCCTAAAAATAAGAAAAGTAAGCCTAAGAATTTATGTTATGCTTAACATATTTGTTTTTATGCTAACTCCTTTCAATAGTATGCCCAATAAAATATCTTATGGCTTAACATGTATCAACTGAACTGTGTCAGCTTTTCATGTGAGCTAAGCACAACTTAAATTTCTTTTAATTGACAGATGCAATTAAAAAATAAAAAATAGATAATATTGGCTTTGCCATGTTGAATATTAAGTGGAACTTAATATTTATATCAGACACAGAGCTCACTAGTAGAATATTGGGTAGATTGCAAGAGATCTTAGGTACAATCACAAATTCCAAAACATACAGTGTTTATACAGTAACTGTAACAACATACTTGTTGAAAGATTGTATTTATCTGGTTCAATTCAAGATATGCACTTCTTAAATTATATACAATGGAAGAATTAATTATAATTATGCCGAATTTTATTTTATTTTTTATTGATTTGATCTGTGAAAATGCACAACACATTACATATATCATATATTATGATATTATATGTATCAGAATATATCTGACATATATGTATATATAGGGATCACAGGGCCTCCAATGGAGGAGCTAGAGAAAGTACCCAAGGAGCTAAAGCGATCTGCAACCCTATAAGTGGAACAACATTATGAACTAACCAGTACCCTGGAGCTCTTGACTCTAGCTACATATGTATCAAAAGATGGCCTAGTTGGCCATCAATGGAAAGAGAGGCCAATTGGACTTGCAAACTTTATATGCCCCAGTACAGGGGAACGCCAGGGCCAAAAAGTGGGAGTGGGTGGGTAGGGGAGTGGGGGGGAGGGTATGGGGGACTTTTGGGAGAGCATTGGAAATGTAAATGAGGAAAATACCTAATAAAAATATAAAACAAAAATATAGTCTATATAAGAACACACACATCATTTTTATTATATTACATATATAATATATAGACTTTGTGCATTCCGATTACTTTCCCAATCTCATTTTTCCTTGCAGAACTCAGTGACTCTACAGTGTTTATCTATTGTTGATTTCAGATCTTGTTAAGTTGATAAATCCTTTATGATTAATCTAAAATTCTGTGTTATTTAATGCACGCAAAAATATTTCATGGTAAAAATTGATATAAAAATAAAAAGAAAGCATTGTGTTGTGTGGAAATGTTTTTTTATCAAAATATCCACATATTCAATGAAACATCATTTTTTAACCTAGTACATTTTTTGGAGATTAATGTTATAGCATTACCCCCTTATGTTTGCATTTTCCTAAATCTCCCATATACTTCCTACTCTGTTCAATTATTTTGTACAAGTTGTTATTGCATGCATATATATATGTAATTATATACATATATATTTTAAAATACAAACAATTCAGTCTGTATATTTTTACTTGAATCATTTTTTAAACCCAGCAAGAGGAACGAACAAATCTTATAACTCAACAATACTGTTGTAAGATTATTTTTCATTGTATAAGTGTTACATTTGATTTGCGAACAGGATTTGTAATGATAAATATTTATTATTAAAAGCCAAAATTATATTTAACATGATAACATTAGCTGTGCTAATATGTTCACTATGGGCAGTATCTTCTTTCAAACAATTCTGTAGGGTTCTCCAAATTAAAACAAAGGCAAGATCTATCTACAAAGCTCACCTGGAAGTATTTGTGGAGATAATTAGAATACTGAATCTGTTCATTAACATTTCAAATCTCATTTAAATGTAAATTGTAATATTCTCTTTCTGCAACACTAGGTAGTTAGTGTCTTTCTTGAGTAATAAGTAATTTGTTCTCCATTAGGTACAAGAATAGATTTTAAAAAGACTATAAATCAAATCCTGATAAAATTCACAGTTACAATAGTTATCAGATTAGGGAGGGCAGAATTTTTAAAAACAACTTTGTTTTTAGTATTATTATCCTCTGAAAAATGCAACAAGATCAATGAAAGTGTGGTTGCATTCCCTTGAAATCTCAGCACTTAGAGCAGGAAAGATATATTTGGAATAAAAAATGACTGTGAAAAGCTCTATATTATTTAAGAAATTATGGTTCATATTATAAAAATATGTTCACTTCCACATGTTCAGATTATACAGTCTAAATTAAGTGCCTTTATCTACTTAGAGATTTGCAGGAATAAAAAAAGTTATCAAATTAAGAATTATAAAACATATAAATTCCCTTCATAATGCTATGGTGTATCCAAATTTTGAGAAAGAAACCAAACCTTTTAGTATGTGTTAAACATAGATGTATTTATCAGTTATTACATTTCTGTCAAATGATTAGTTCCTCAAGTCATGTACAGAGATTTTAAAATGTGTTTCAATAATTAAAATTATTTATCATTCTCAGATTTAAATTCATCCTGTGAGTAATTTCATACAGCACAAAATCTTAGAGATAGGTTATTTTCAATATTAATATTCAGTTTTTATTCATTGCAAATTTTATATGTGAATATAATATATTTGATCATATCAACCCTGGCTTCTTCATAATTCCTACCATATTCCAGTCTACCCACAAATGGTTTTCTTTCAACAATAAAAATATTATCATTGTCTAAAATATCTAGAATTCAGTGAGTGATTATGAGACTTGCCTACTTAGATTTGGAGAAAGAATTATAAAATCCTGAGAAGGCATTATCCAGAGGTGTAGGGCCATACACAAATCCATTTACTAACTTTGAGCATCACTTTATTTTCTTTGCACTCTTTTTCCACCAGAACTTTGAGAATACATTATTTCCTTCCATATGAAGTTGTCCTAACCACAATGTTGTGTATTTTTTTCCAAAGATTTTGAACTACTACTGGAATTCTCAACATCATTCAATATATGTAAAAGTGATTCCTTTGAATTAATATTATGTCAAGTCACTTTGCTGAAGGTGTTTATCAGCTGTAGGAGTTCTCTGGTAGAATTGGGGATTGCGTTTAAGTATCCTGTCATATCATCCATAAATGATGATACATTGATTTTTTTTTCTATTCCAATTTGCCTCTCCTTGAACTCCTTTTGTTGTCTTACAGCTTTAGCTAAAACTTCAAGTACTATAACGAATGGATAGGGAAAGAATGGGTAGCCCTGTTCTCTAATTTTAGTGGCATTGAATTAATTTCCTCACCATTTAACTTAAGGTTGGCTGTATATTGTTTTTATTATGTTTACGTATGTGTTTTGTACACCTAGCCCTCCTTTATACAAATGATAAATGGGCTGCAAGAGAAATTAAGAAACAACATCCTTTAAAGTAGCCATAAATAATATAAAACATCTTGGTGTAACTCTAAACAAGCAAGTAAAAGACCTGTATGACAAGAACTTTAAGTCCTTGAAGAAAGAAATTGAGGAAGACATCAGACTATAGAAAGATTTTCCAGGCTCACAGATTGATAGGATTAACATAGTTAAAAAATCATCTCACCAAAAGCAATCTACAGGTTCAATGTAATTCCCATCAAAATTCCAACACATTTTTTTTTTTTTACAGAATTTGAAACAGCGATTCTCAACTTCCTGTGGAAAAACAAAACACCACCACCAAAATAAAAACAAGCAACAAAAGAACAGCAAAAAACATCAATAAACAAACAAACAAACAAACAAAACAAAACAAAAAACCCTAAAAAATATCTAAAACAATAATGAAAAATATAAGAATTTCTGGAGGAAACAATATCACTGAACTCAAACTGTACTACAACACAGCAATAGTGATAACCTGCAAGTTGTTGGTGTAGAAACAGACAGGGAAACCAAGGGAATAGAATCAAAGACCCAAAAATAAACCCACAAGCCTATGGACTCCTGTTGTTTGATAAAGAGCCTCAAACCGTACAATGGAAAGATGAAAGCACCTTAAACAAATAGGACTGGTCTAGCTGGATGTCTACCTGTCATCCTGCAGAAAACTCAAATCTAAGTGGATCAAGGTCCTCAACATAAAAAACCAGATATACCAAATCTAATAGAAGAGTAAGTGGAAAATGGCACAGGAGAGAATTTCTTGACCAGAACAGACCAATGGCTAAAGCTCTACGATTAACAATTGATAAAAGAGACCCCATGATACTGTCCATAGAATAAAAAGGCAGCCTACAGATTGGGAAAAGGACTCCACTAACCCTCCATTAGACAATGGGTTAATATCTAAAATATATAAAGAACTAAAGAGGATAGATTCCAGTATATATATGGTAAAGATTTAAACAGAGATTCTTCAATACTGAGATCTTGAATGGCCAAGAACCACTTAAAGAGATGTTCAATATACTTAGTCATCAGGGAAATGCAAATCAAAATGACCCTGAGATTCTATCTTATAACAATCAAAAACTGAAGTGATAGCAGCTGCTGGGAAGAATGGGAAGAAAGATGGACACTCCTCCATTGCTGGTGGAGTTGCAAACTGATACAATCACGCTGGAAATCACTGTGGCAGTTTCTCCTGAAGTTGGACATAATTTTACATGAAAAGCCAGCTATCCATGTTCTGGACATATACCCCCAAAATGTTCCACCATGCCACAAGGACATGTGCTCCACTATGTTTATAGCAGCTTCATTTGTAATAGCCAGAAACGGGAAATAATGCAGATTTCCCTCAACAAAAGAATGGATTAAAAAATGTGTTTAATCTACACAATGAAATAATATTCAGCTATTAAAAATAAGGACATCGGTGAGGGACCTGAGTCAGCATTAAGGAAGTAGAAAACCTCGCAAGACCAGGGTCACAAGTTCCTTCCGGTCTGCACCAGCACCAGATCACCTTGGGTGTGGAGTACGTGGACCCCCAAGGTCCCCAGAGGACTCTGTACTTGATCTTAGGACCACTTGTGAGTGGAACACTACTTCTGTCCCAGCACTAGGGAAGCAGGAAACCCGGCCTGACCAGGGTCACAAGTCCCTTCAGGTCAGTACCAGCACCAGGTCACCTGGGCACAGAGTCAGCGGACACCCAAGGGACCCCCAAGGTCCCTAGAGGACAGCTTTTGAGGCAGAACGAATTTCGGGCTTCTGATATCCAGCACCTTCCCTGCCAGAGGAGAAGTGTCCGCCCCACCCGGGAGAGCTTTGCCAGAGCACCTGGGGAAGCCATCTTGGTTCCTGGATCCCTCCGAGTCTAGTCTGCACAGGTGAGAGTGTGGACTACAGAAGCTTACATCTTCTGGGACAGGCCAAAGCAACACACTTCTGAGTCAGGCCCAGTTTCGGACTTTCATCTTCTGCCAGGAGGCAGGTCTGAACACCAGATATCTGTGCACCTTCCCTGCAAAAGGAGAGTTTGCCTGCAGAGAGTGCTCTGACCACTGAAACTCAGGAGAGAGCTAGTCTCCTAGGTCTGCTGATAGAGGCTAACAGAATCACTAGAGGAACAAGCTCTAGCCAGAGACAACTATAACAACTAACTCCAGAGATTACCAGATGGCAAAAGACAAATGTAAGAATCTTACTAACAGAAACCAAGACCACTCACCATCATCAGATAGCAGCACTCTCACCTCACTCAGTCCTGGGAATCCCAACACACACAAAAAGATAGATCCGGATTTAAAAGCATATCTCATGATGATGGTAGAGGACATCAAGAAGGACTTTAATAACTCACTTAAAGAAATACAGGAGAAAACTACTAAAGAGTAACAAGTCCTTAAAGAAAAACGGGAAAACACAACCATACAGGTCGAAGTCCTTAAAGAAAAAGAAGAAAACACATCCAAACAGGTGATGGAAATGAACAAAAGCATACTAGACTAAAAAGGGAAGTAGACACAATAAAGAAAACCCGAAGTGAGACAATGCTGGAGATAGAAACACTAGGAAAAAAATCTGGAACCATAGATGCAAGCATCAGCAACAGAATACAAGAGATGGAAGAGAGAATCTCAGGTGCAGAAGATTCCTTAGAGGAACATCTGCACAACAATCAAAGAAAATGCAAAATGCAAAAAGATCCTACCTCAAAACATCCAGGAAATCCAGGACACAATGAGAAGACAAAACCTACAGAAAATAGGAGTAGATGAGAATGAAGATTTTCAATTTAAGCCAGCAAATATCTTCAACAAAATTATAGAAGAAAACTTCCCAAACCTAAAGAAAGAGATGCCCATGAACATACAAGAAGCCTACACAACTCCAAATAGACTGGACCAGAAAAGAAATTCCTCCCGACACATAATAATCAGAACAACAAATGCACTAAATAAAGATAGACTATTAAAAGCAGTAAGGGAAAAAGGTCAAGTACCATATAAAGGCAGGCCTATCAGAATTACACCAGATTTTTCACCAGAGACTATGAAAGCCAGAAGATCCTGGACAGATGTTATACAGACACTAAGAGAACACAAATTCCAGCCCAGACTACTATACCCAGACAAACTTTCAATTACCATAGATGGAGAAACCAAAGTATTCCACAACAAAACCAAATTCACACATTATCTTTCCACGAATCCAGTCCTTCAAAGGATAATAACAGAAAAAAAAAAAAATACACGGACAGAAACTTTGCCCTAGAAAAAGCAAGAAAGTAATCCTTCAACAAACCAAAAAGAAGACAGCCACAAGAACAGAATGCCAACTCTAACAAGAAAAATAATAGGAAGCAACAATTACTTTTCCTTAATATCTCTTAATATCAATGGACTCAATTCCCCAATAAAAAGACATAGACCAACAGACTGCCTACAGAAACAGGACCCTACATTTTGCTACTTACAGGAAACTCATCTCAGGGAAAAAGACAGACACTACCTCAGAATGAAAGGCTGGAAAACAATTTTCCAAGCAACTGGTCTGAAGAAACAAGCTGGAGTAGCCTTTCTAATATTGAATAAAATTGACTTCCAACCCAAAGTTATCAAAAAACACAAGGAGAGACAATTCATACACATTAAATGTAAAATCTTCCAAGAGGAACTCTCAATTCTGAATATCTATGCTCTAAATGCAAGGGCAGCCACATTCATTAAAGAAACATTAGTAAAGCTCAAAGCACACATTGCATTTCACACAATAATAATGACAGACTTCAACACACCAATTTCATCAATGGACAGATCGTGGAAACAGAAACTAAACAGGGACACAGTGAAACTAAAGAAGTTATGAAACAAATGGCTTTAACAGAAATCTACAGAACATTTTATCCTAAATGAAAAGGATATACCTTATTTTCAGCACTTCATGGAACCTTCTCCAAAATTGATCATATAATTGGTCACAAAACAGGCCTCAACAGATACAAAAGTATTGAAATTGTCCCATGCATCCTATTAGATAACCATGGACTAAGGCTGATCTTCAATAACAACATAAATAATGGAAAGCCAACATTCACATGGAAACTGAACAACACTCTTCTCAATGATACCTTAGTAAATTAAGGAATAAAAAAGAAATTAAAGACTTTTTAGAGTTTAATGAAAATGAAGCCACAACATACCCAAACTTATGGAACATAATAAAAGAATTTCTAAGAGGAAAATTCATATCTCTGAGTGCCTCCAAAAAGAAACTAGAGAGTGCACACACTAGCAGCTTGATAACACACCTAAAGTCCCTAGAACAAAAGGAAGTAAATTCACACAAGAGGAGTAGACAGCAGGAAATAATCAAACTCAGGGTCGAAATCAACCAAGTGGAAAAAAGGAGAACTATTCAAAGAATCAACCAAAGGAGGAGCTGGTTCTTTGAGAAAATCAACAACATAGATAAACCATTAGGCTGACTCACTAGAGGGCACAGGGAAAGCATCCTAATTAACAAAACCAGAAATGAAAAGGGAGAAATAACAACAGATCCTGAAGAAATCCAAAACACCATTAGATCCTTCTACAAAAGTCTATACTCAAGAAAACTGGAAAACCTGGATGAAATGGACAAGTTTCTAGACAGATACCAGGTACCAAAGTTAAATCAGGATCAGGTTAATGATCTAAACGGTTCTATATCCCCTAAAGAAATAGAAGCAGTCATTGATAGTCTCCCAACTAAAAAAAGCCCAGGACCAGATGGGTTTAGTGCAGAGTTCTATCTGACCTTCAAAGAAGATCTAATTCCAGTTCTTCACAAACTCTTCCACAAAATAGAAGCAGAAGGTACTCTACTACTCTACCCAATTCATTCTATGAAGTCACAATTACTCTGATACCTAAACCACAGAAAGACCCAACAAAGAAAGAGAATTTCAGACCAATATTCCTTAGGAATATCTATGCAAAAATACTCAATAAAATCCTTGATAACAGAATTCAAGAACACATCAAAACAATCATCCATCCTGACCAAGTAGGTTTCATTCCAGGGATGCAGGGATGGTTTAATATACAGAAATCCATCAATATAATCCACTGTATAAACAAACTCAAAGACAAAAACCACATGATCATCTCTTTAGATGCTGAGAATGCATTTGACAAAGTCCAACATCCAGTCATAATAAAATCCTTGGAAAGATCAGGAATTCAAGGCCCATACCTAAACATGATAAAAACAATCTACAACAAACCAGTAGCTAACTTCAAAGTAAATGGTGAGAAGCTGGAAGCAATCCCACTAAAATCAGGGACTAGACAAAGCTGCCCACTTTCTCTCTACCTATTCAACATTGTACTTGAAGTCCTAGCCAGAGCAATTAGACAACAAAAGGATATAAAGGGGATACAAATTGGAAAGGAAGAAGTCAAAATATCACTTTTTGCAGATGATATGATAGTATATAAAAGTGACCCTAGAAATTCCACCAGAGAACTCCTAAACCTGATAAACAGCTACAGTGAAGTAGCTGGATATGAAATTAACTCAAACAAGTCAATGACCTTTTTCTACACAAAGGACAAACAGGCTGAGAAAGAAATTAGGGAAACAACACCCTTCACAATAGACAAAAATAATTCAATATACCTTGGTATGACTCTAACTAAGGAAGTGAAAGATCTGTATGATAAGAACTTCAAGTCTCTGAAGAAAGAAAGTAAAGAAGATGTCAGGAGATGGAAAGATCTTCCATGCTCATGGATTGGCAGGGTCAATATAGTAAAAATGAAGATCTTGCCAAAAGCAATCCCCAGATTCAATGCAATCCCCATCAAAATTCCAACTCAATTCTTCAACAAAGTAGAAAGGGCAATCTGCAAATTCATCTGGAATAACAAAAAACCTAGGATAGCAAAAAATCTCCTCAATGATAAAAGAACCTCTGGTGGAATCACCATGCCTGACCTAAAGCTTTACTACAAAGCAATTGTGATAAAAACTGCATGGTACTGGTATAGCGCCAGACAAGTAAACCAATGGAATAGAATTGAAGAACCAGAAATGAACCCACACACCTATGGTCACTTGATCTTTGACAAGGTTGCTAAAACCATCCAGTGGAAAAAAAGACAGCATTTTCAACAAATGGAGCTGGCACAACTGGCCATTATCATGTAGAAGAATGAGAATTGATCCATTCCTATCTCCTTGTACTAAGGTCAAATATCTAAGTGGATCAAGGAACTCCACATAAAACCAGAGACAGTGAAACTTATAGAGGAGAAAGTGGGGAAAAGCCTAGAAGATATGGGCACAGGGGAAAAATTCCTGAATAGAACAGCAATGGCTTGTGCTGTAAGATCGAGAATCAATAAATGGGACATAATAAAATTACAAAGATTTTGTAAGGCAAAAGACACTATCAGTAACACAAAAAGGCCACCAACAGATTGGGAAAGGATCTTTACCTACCCTAAATCAGATATGGGACTAATATTGATATGTATAAAGAACTCAAGAAGGTGGACTCCAGAAAATCAAATAACCCCATTAAAAAATGGGGCTTAGAGTTAAACAAAGAATTCTCACCTGAGAAATACTGAATGGCTGAGAAGCACCTGAAAAAATGTTCAGCATCCTTAATCATCAGTGAAATGCAATCAAAACAACCCTGAGATTCCCTCTCACACCAGTCAGAATGGCAAAGATAAAAAACTCTGGTGACAGCAAATGCTGGCAAAGATGTGGAGAAAGAGGTAACTCCTCCATTGTTGGTGTGATTGCAAGCTTGTATAACCACTCTGGAAATCAGTCTGGCGGTTCCTCAGAAAACTGGGCATAGTACTACCGGAGGATCCAGCAATACCCCTCCTGGGCATCAGAAGATGTTCCAACTGGTAAGATGGACACATGCTGGTAAGATGGACACATGCTCCACTATGGCTATTACTTATAGTAGCCAGAAGCTGAAAAGAACCCAGATGCTCCTCAACAGAGGAATGGATACAGAAAATGTGGTACATTTACACAATCGAGTAATACTCAGCTATTAAAAAGAACGAAGTTATGAAATTCCTAGGCAAATGGATGGACCTGGAGGGCATCCTCTTGAGTTAGGTATCCCAATCACAAAAGTACTCACATGATATGTACTCACTGATAAGTAGATATTAGCCCAGAAACTTAGAATACCCAAAATATAAGATACAATTTGCAAAACACACGAAGCTCAAGAAGAACGAAGATCAAAGTGTGGACACCTTGCCCCTTCTTAGAATTGGGAACAAAACACCCATGGAAGGAGTTACAGAAACAAAGTTTGGAGCTGAGACGAAAGGATGGACCATCTAGAGACTGCCATATCCGGGGATCCATCTCATAATCAGCTTCCAAACGCTGACACCATTGCATACACTAGCAAGATTTTGCTGAAAGGACCCCGATATAGCTGTCTTTTGTGAGGCTATGCCAGGGCCTAGCAAACACAGAAGTGGATGCTCACAGTCAGCTATTGGATGGATCACAGGGCCCCTAATGGATGAGCTAGAGAAAGTACCCATGGAGCTGAAGGGATCTGCAGCCCTATAGGTGGAACAACAATATTAAATAACCAGTACCCCCTGGAGCTCTTGTCTCTAGCTGCATATGTATCAGAAGATGGCCTAGACAGCCATCACTTGGAAGAGAGGCCCATTGGTTTTGCAAACTTTATATGCCTCAGTACAGGGGAACGCCAGGGCCAAGAAGTGGGAGTGGGTGGGTAGGGGGCTGGAGGGAGGGTATGGGGAAATTTGAAATGCATATAAAGAAAATATCTAATAAAAAATGATTAAAAATAAAAGGACATCATGAATTTTACAGACCAATATATGGAACTAGAGAATATCATCCTGAGTGAAGTAACCCAGACCCCAAAGAACATGCACAGAATGGTTTGTACTTAGTGATAAGTGGATATTGGCTGTAATGTACTGTATACCAGTGATCTACTACATGAGCCCAAAGAAGTTAAATAAGAAGTGCTTGAATCTCACTGAGAAGAGGGAATAAAATACTGATAGGACATAGAAGTAGGGTGAGGGAAGTAGGTAGGAGATGAAAATGAGGTTGTCAGGATGTGATATGAGGAGACATAGGAGAGAGTCCCAGAGGGTCAAGAGAAGGAAATCTGGGGAAGTTGAGGAGGTGGATCTTATGGAAGGACAAAAGATCTGGAATAATATATTGAACCTGAAAAGGACACCTCCTGAAGCCAGGCAGAACCACTATTGGAAGGATAAGGACATTAACATACCCAAAATTTGTCCTGTCTGAAAGAAATGCAGAGACATGATGAGAGACTGAAGAAATGGCCAACCAATAACAGGCCCAATTTGAGACCCATACCGTGGACAAGCTCTAATCCCCAACAATAATAATAATACTCTGTTATGCTTGCAGAAAGGAGGCTAGCCTAATTGTTTTCTGGGAGATTCTAACCAGTAGCTTACTGAAACAAATACAGATTCCTGCAGCCAAATATTGGATTGAGCAAAAGGAGTCTTAGGGAAAAGTTGTATTGTGAGCCCTGAAGGGCAGAGGAACTCCACAAGACCAAAAAAAAAAAATCAATTAATCAGGACCCATAGGAGTTCTCAGGGACTGAGCAGCAATCAAAGAGCATACCTAGACTGGACTAAGGCTCCTGCTACTTTTGTAACAGATGTGGAACTAAGCCTTCATGTGGGTCCCCCAACAACTCTAGTGGAAGCTGTCCCTAAAGTTGTTGCCAGGTTGTGGAATCAGTTCCCTAAAGGCCTGCCTTGTCTTTCCTATTATTTCAGTAACTTGACTGGTCAGCATGGGGTTATACCCAGATGGAAGAGAGACACTTTTAGGGGTACTGGAAGAGGGGGAACAATTGGGATTTTCAAAATTAATTAATTAATTAAAAATACAATTTGTAAAAGTATAAGTACATATAGACATTCAATTTAGTTCATTTAATTTGATACTATTTTTAATATTGAACTAAGTATTAGTTTTCTTGAAGCTTACTTATTAGCATAAGCTATCTTTGACGCTATAGTGTATGTATAACCAGAATTACACAATGTTGAAAACTGATTTCCTAAGGTGATAATGTTAGCACGTATGTCAGTTGGCTGATGATGAGATCTTGAATATGGGACTCCTGTGAATAAGATGAATGTCATCATCTCTCCTTTGTTCCTTTCACCATAGAAGTTTCAAGTAAGAAGAGGACTATCAGCAAAAAAGCAAATCCTTACTCAATATAAAATATGTATAAATAATGACCCCAGTGTTCCCAGATTCCATAAAAAATAGAATCCTATTGGAAACAGCCAGACTCACAGAGACAGTGAGGGAAAATGAGCAGGAGGTAGGGGAGAAAAAGAAGAGGGAAAGCAAGAGGGAAAGAGAGAGATAGAAGGAGTGAATGATTGGGAGTGGGGAGATTAAGAGGGGGAGGGAGAGGGAAAGAAAGAGAAACTCTAACCGAGAGAGATCCTAAGACAGAAAGCTCCTAAGTACTGTGATATTATACATGTGTGAGGATGTCTGGTGTCTTCCTGTTTAGTATATTTTGATTTTGAGAAAAATCCATTACTTAATACATACTGTTGGTCTACTCCCCACCTTTAAATATCTTTTTATCAAAGAGGGCATGGTTAAATAGTCACTGTGCTGGCTAGTTTTGTATCAACTTGACATAGCTGGAGTTATCACAGAGAAAGGAGCTTCAGTTGGGGAAATGCCTCCACGAGATCCAGCTGCAAGGCATTTTCTCAATTAGTGATCAAGGAGGGAGGGCCTCCTGTGGGTGGTGCCATCTTTGGGCTGGTAGTCTTGGGTTCTATAAGAGAGCAGGCTGAGCAAGCCAGGGAAAGCAAGCCAGTAAAGAACATCCATCCATGGCTTCTGTATCAGCTCCTGCTTTCTGACCTGCTTGAGTTCCAGTCCTGACTTCATTTGGTGATGAACAGAAGTATGGAAGTGTAAGCTGAATAAACTCTTTCCTATCCAACTTGCTTCTTGATCATGATGTTTGTGAAGGACTAGAAACCCTGACTAAGACAGTCACACACTATAATATTTTGAGAAAATAAAGTAAAATGAGCTCTGTCTTTTCAGAAAGAGATCCCAATTACTTGACACCTACAATTTATGTATCCCCTTAAACAGAAGTCTGACCAAAAACATTATTCATAAAGCCACCCATCTGAAGGATGACCCAGCTCTCTCTTAATATAAAACATGAATCATGAAGAGGGAATCCAGAACTTTCTCCAATTGGTACCTGCATAATATTGTTTATAATTAATGCCGTTACTCACAGCAAATACTTTAACATTTGAACTTTCTCCAGAGAAAAATAGTATATTTTTCTTGATAGTGTAGATTTCTATTTTTTAATAGATAACATCTTATTGGTTAAGGGTTACACAACAGTATATATCCCATAGAAATTGTTTGTTAATATTTTTAGAGTGATATAACTAATGAACATTTTCTATTCACTCATAATTTTAATTCACTATGCTTATATTCATGCAAACTCAGAAAAGTTGAGAATTTCTTAGTTTTAGAAGCTAAAACAATATATGCTATGGAGATGTATGCATTTCAGAGACATATACATTTTCCAAGGACCTCATAAAATTCCTCTTAGTTCCTTAGAAGGAACTAAGGTATTTGAATCAGTTTGGTGAGCTAAAGTGTGCTTTGTCATTAATTATCTGTATGTCCTTGTGGTATGTCATCTAAGCTCTCTGAGCTGAGCCATTAAAATGCGGTGGTGATGGAGGAGGTGGCCCTAGTATCTGACTGAAATACACCTACTATGAATAACCCAGATACAACGGTCATATACTGCTTTAAATTACTTTTGTTTTCAATTTCTTAGGTTTAATTACATTTTACAAAACTAAGAAATTTCTCTTACATTTTCAAGTACATAAACCATAAAATTTAAAACATCATTTAAAAAATATCATTTTGACATGTTAATTTTGTGTTATCTCTTTGTATTTTTGTTGTTTGCTTTTTATTTCTTTTAATTTTCAAAACAGAAGCTCTCTGTAGCCCTGACTATCTTAAAACTCAGTTTGTAGAGCAAGCTAGTCAAGAACTCAGATATCAGACTGACTTTGCATTCTAAATTACAGGTATAAACGACCATGCCAGCTTTAACATATTAATTTAAACCCAAATCAATGCTTATTCATGAAAATAAGGATTGTCAGTTTATATTTTTAATATATATTCACTGTTAAAGTTTTTAAACTCTTTAAGCTTGGTCATAGGTGGAGAGCATTATTTATTTTAATATTAGTGACTGCCTACACAGAAAATATAAAACATTTTTTTCAAGCCTCAGGCAACATTCCATGTTCAATCATTAATGTTATGAACATTTCAGTGATCAGTCATAACTTGTGACGTAAAATGATACTGTTGCATTTGGAAACAGATTTCCACCTTAACTTTCATTTCATTATTTCTTCTCAGGTGTGCTCAATATTGAAGAAAATATTACAAAGATTAAGAGCTGTCACATACCCGTGTAATATATCACACATCTGTAAGACTTCTGTTTGTGATGTAGAATGGGCATATTTTCAAATACAACTTGAGCCTTTTGAGTAAAAATCATTTGCACTTTCTATTAAGTATTCACAGGAGCACAGAAGATCCATATAGTGCACACAGAGCAAGAAAGGGTTGATGTTTATCTGTAAAATGATTTGAAATTGGGCATAGAGAAAGCTCAGCATTCACACTTTTTGTATAAAAGCAAACTGACTATTTACATTATAAAATTTTCCTGGGAAGAGTACTAATTTTCAAAAGAAAGGCAGTTTTCTTAAGCAATTATAGATGGTATATATCCTATTGAACTCCACAAACTGCTACATGGTTTCTTGGATTTTGTTTCATTGAAAGTGCCCAACTATTTCAATTCCTATAGTGGTCAAGCATCTTGACGCTTTAACTTCCCACATATTATTATAAAGTCTTTAAATGAGAAAAGGAAGCAACACACAAACAGTGGCTGATTGCACTATACCTTTCTTTTTATATCACTGTATTTTTGTTAGGAATCCAATTTCATACTTTCTAAACTAAACTTTCACAACATGATGCTATTTTTTTTCTCTATTCATGTGCTTTTCACAGTTATAGTTAACATCTGGCTCTTGGTTGGCAAAATGCCATGCATTGCTAAGTTTCTCTTACCCAGAGTAGCATATTTCATTGCCTGGTTTCTACACATTTGCAGTTTGGGTAACTATATCTGTCTGTCATACAGGAATTATTTTAGGATTGAGGTAATAGAAACCCATGCTAATGAATGAAATAAAGAACAAAAATGTTCTTTGATGAAAGTCATTGTTTTTATATTTTTCTTTACTGATATTATTCTTATTTCTCAATATTTGAATGTCATATAAATCATCAAGTTGCTATTAAGAATATTCAACAAAGGGCTAATTTACTGAATGCAAGATAGCAACATGATTCAGAAGTAAAAGCCTGTGATGGGTATTCCCAGTTGTCAATTTGAATATCTGGTAATCTACAATCCAGAAATGGAGAGCATAGTTGTGATCCAGTCCTTAAGGCTGGAAGACACATACTTTTTATCAAAGTATTTCACCGTAGTGGCTGTCAAAAGCTTATGCCCAGGAAAGGTGGTACACACCTTTAGTCCCAGGAGATGGAGGCAAGCAGATTTTTGTATTCAAAGCCAGCCTGGGACAGATCAAGTTCCAAGTAAAGAAGCTCTTAGACCCAGGCATAGTGGTGTACACCATTAATTTGGAGCATACCTTCTACTGGAGGCCTACATAAGGACAATGGAAGAAGGAAAGCTTCCACCTCCTTTACTTCTTTGCCAGCACATCAGCTGGAACCTGCATCTCCAGGATTCCAGATTAAGCAGAAGACTGGGTGGAACACATAGCCTCATAGGACTGAGTAGCTACTAGATTCTTGGACTTCCCATTCACAGATGCCCATTTTGGGGATAATTGGACTGCAGTTATTCTAATAATTTCCCTTAATATGTAGAGATATTCCACAACTTTTTTGCTTCTAGAGAACCCTGATTAATACAAGGCACTTGTTCTTTAACCTTGATAGTTAGGCTTAATCCCAGGATCCATGTACTAGAAAGAATTGACATTCAGAAGTTTTTCTCTGACCACCAGCTTCTAATCCCAACCATATATAAATGTAGTGAGATTTATGAAATATATATATATTTTTATTTTTTAACATATTCTTTACATAACATCTAAATTTCAATCTTATAAGTAAGAAAATGCAAGTCTTTGATTAGTTTGTTAAAAGTGATAAAATGTGCTAAATTGAAGTAATTTTACTAGGACAAAAAAGAGCCTATTTACTCTTGTGTAGGCAGGAAGGCTTCCTGGAACTAGCAACACTGTTCAACTTTAAAGAGCAGAGATCCTAGGGACAATTGAAATGAAAGATTCCTACCAGCACACAAAGAAAATTGCACAGATGTTAGTGAATGTGGCACATGCAGCATACTATTAGGTATGGAATACATCTTTATTCCCTAGATATGAGTCTAACCTAATCTTGAGAAAGTGTTGATTGCCCAACAGAAACTGCATTGGCTGCAAGTGCTTTGTTACCAATGATTCTCCTGATTGCCATTGGATCCCTTGCATTATGGAACAGTCATTCATTCATCCCCACAGTAGAGATTAACTTTGATTACAGCCATATTCTTACTGGTCAGCAGAAGTCAGTTCTACTGAGGCAAGCAGAGATATCACTTGTCTTTATTGGAATGTTCACTCACAGGCCCTCTCAGCAGAGGACAAGGCAGGTTCAGGATGACAAAAGACAGACAGTCACTTTTGTAGTATTAAGTCTTCCACAGACACATAAACAGACAACAAAACCATCAAATTCTGATACCACCATCATTTCTTAACTTCTAGGTCTATAAATCATTAATAAAACCATTTCTTTCCTCACAAGAATAAAGATGTATTCATAAACAGTATGCATTGCAAAGAAAATAATCATATTAATAGTTCCTCAATTTCCATGTCAGAGTTTTTAGTTCATGAGAGTAGAATTAACAATAAACAGTAATAAGAATGAAATTATTGCCTTTTAAAATGCAGAAATAGAAAATTGGACATGTCCTATCAGTGTGGGCCACATAACGATCAACTTAACTCAAAATGAAGAATCAAGACAATCCATTTTCTTTTTTTTTATTGGATATTTTCTTTTTTTTTTAACTTTTTTACTAGATATTTTCTTTATTTACATTTCAAATATTATCCCCTTTCCTACCTTCTGCTCCGAAAATCCCCTATCCCCTTCCCCCTCCCCCTGGTCCCCAACCTACACACTCCTGCTTCCTGGTAATGGTATTCCCCTGGCCTGGGCCATAGAACCTTCACAGGATCAAGGGCCTCTCCTCCCATTGATGACGGCCTAGGACATCCTCTGCTACATATGCAGCTAGAGCCATGAGTCCCACCATATGTTTTCTTTGATTGGTAGTTTAGTCCCAGGAAATTCTTGGGGTACTGGTTTGTTAATATTGTTGTTCCTCCTTGGGAGCTGCAAACCCCTACAGGTTCTTGGGTACTTTCTCTACCTGCTTCATTAGGGACCCTGTGCTCTGTCCAATGGATGCCTGTGAGCCACTTCTGTATTTGTCAGGCACTGGCAGAGCCTCTCAGGAGACAGCTTTATCAGGCTCCTATCAGCAAGCTCTTGTTGCCATCCACAATAGTGTCTGGGTTTGGTGGTTTTTTTATGGGATGGATCCCACAGTGTGGCAGTATCTGGATAGTCATTCCTTCAGTCTCTGCTCCACACTTTGTAACTTTTTCCATGGGTATTGTGTTCCCCCTTCTCAGGATCAAAGTACCCACTCTTTGCTCTTCCTTCTTTTTGAGTTTCATATGTTTTACAAATTATATCTTGGGTATTCCGAGCTTCTGGGTTAATATCCACTATTCAGTGAGTGCATATCATGTGTGTTCTTTTGTGATTGGGTTACCTCACTAAGGATGATATTCCCCAGATCCATTTATTTGTCGAAGAATTTCATAAATTCATTGTTTTTAATAGCTGCATTGTACTCCATTGTGTAAATGTACCACATTTTCTGTATCCATTCTTCTGTTGAGGGACATCTGGGTTCTTTCCAGCTTCTGGCTATTATAAATAAGGCTGCTATGAACATAGTGGAGCATGTGTCCTCATTACAATTTGGAGCATCTTCTGGGTATATGCCCAGGAGTGGTATTATTAGATCTTCTGGTAGTACTATTTCCAATTTTCTAAGGAACCCCAAACTGATTTCCAGAATGGTTGTACCAGCTTACAATCCCAGCAGTAATGGAGGAGTGTTCCTCTTTCTCCACATCCTTGCCAGCATCTGCTGTCACCAGAGATTTTTATCTTAGCCATTCTTACTGGTGTGAGGTAGAATCTCAGGGTTGTTTTGAGTTGCATTTCCCTGATGATTAAGGATGTTAAACATTTTTTCAGGTGCTTCTCTGCCATTTTGTATTCCTCAGTTGAGAATTCTTTGCTTAGTTCTGAACCCCATTTTTTAATAGGGTGATTTGTTTTTCTGGAGTCTAATTTCTTGAGTGCTTTTTATATATTGGATTTTAGCCTTTTATGGGATTTAGGATTGGTAAAGGTCATTTCCAAATCTGCTGGTTGCCTTTTTGTCTTATTGACAGTGACCTTTGCCTTACAGAAGTTTTGCAATTTTATGAGGTCCCATTTGTTGATTCTTGATCTTACATCACAAGTTCTCTTTAGGGATTTTTTCCCCCTGTGCCCATATGTTCAAGGCTCTTCCCCACTTTCTCCTCTATAAGCTTCAGTGTCTCCGGTTTTATGTGGAGTTCCTTGATCCACTTAGACTTGAGCTTTGTACAAAGAGATAAGAATACATCAATTTGCATTCTTTTACATGCTAACCACCAGGTGAGCCAGCACCATTTTTTGAAAATACTGTCTTTTTTCCACTGGATGGTTTTAGCTCCCTTGTCAAATACCAAGTGACCATAATTGTGTGGATTCATTTCTGGGTCTTCAGTTTTATTCCATTGGTCTACCTGTCTGTCACTGTACCAGTACCATGCAGTTTTTATCACAGTTGTTCTGTAGTACAGCTTGAGGTCAGGGATGGTGATAAAAACTGCATGGTACTGATACAGTGGCAGACAGGACATTTTTTTTATTTACATTTTAATTGTTTTTCCCTTTCCAGGTCTCCCCTTCAGAAACCCCTCTCCCATACTCCTTCCCCAGCCTCTATGAGGGTGTTTCCCCACCCTCCCACCAACACCTGTCTTCACTCCCTGGAATTGCCCTACACTGGGTCATTGAACACCCTTAAACTCAAGATCCACTCCTCCCACTGGTGTCTAGGTCTGGTGACTGCATATGAGATGGATCCTTAGGTGCGGCAGTCTCTGGATGGCCTTTCCTAAAGTGTCTGCTCCACATTTTGTCTCCATATTTCCTCCTGAGATTACTTCGTTCCCCATTCTAAGAAGCACTGAAGCATCCACACTTTAATCTTCCTTCTTGTGCTTCATTTGGTCTGTGAATTGTATCTTGGTTATTGTGAACTTTTGGGATAATATCGCTTATGAGTGAGTGCATGCCATGTGTGTGTTCTTTTGTGACTGAATTGCCTCACTCAGGAAGATATTTTTAAGTTCTTGTGAATTTCATGAAGTCACTGTTTTTAATAGCTGAGTAGTACTCCATTTTGTAAATGTACCACATTTTCTGTGTCCATTCTTCTGTTGAGGGACATCTGGGTTCTTTCCAGCTTCTGGCTATTATAAATAAGTGAACATATCCTTCTTACATGTTGGAGCATTTGACTGTAATAAAGGATTATAGTAATAAGAAGGAAGCTGATAATTTAACATTTAATATTAACTTCCTGTGTGGTTTGTTTTTAATGTGATATGTGTTTCACCTATATTTTCTGTTGTTCTTATAGTCTATGTAGCTATATATAATATAAATAACCTATAATATGCTTAGTAATAATTGGTTAAGTACCGTATTGTTTGTCCTTACATTGCTTTAGTCACTGTCAAACTGTTTTGCAAAGTGTATATCACAACGTGAAGAGTTACTAGCTTGTTGCTAATAATAGGAAAGTTTCTTTTACTTCATCTCTTTTCTAAACCTTGTGATTACCAATCTAGCAATTTTAGACTGCCAAGTGAATTTCTTTTTCACATGGTGATTTCAATATATATTTCCTCAGTGAACTGTTGCTGAAAAACTTTCAAATTTGACTATTTGTCTGATACATACAGGTTTTTTTTGTTTTTATTTGTTGTCTTTTATAAAAAAAAAATTCTTTTTTATGTTTCAGCCTTTGCCTCCCCTCCCAGTCACACCTCCTACAGTTTCTCACACTATTTCTCCTCCTTCTTGCTCCTAGAGGATGCCCCCCAACTAGCCATCTTCTTCCCCTGGGTCCTCAATTCTCTAGATAATTAATCACATCTTCTCCCACTGAAGCTAGACCAGGCAGTCCTCTGCTACATATGAGCCACAGACCTTGTCCCAGCTAATGTATGCTACCTGCTTGGAGGCTCAGTGTCTGAGAGATCTCAGATGTCCTGGCTAGTTGAGACTGCTGGTATTCCTATGGGGTAACCCTCATCTTTGACTTCTTCCAGCCTTTACCTCATTCAACCCCAAGAGCCCCTGACTTGAATCTAACAGTTGAGTGTAATTATTTGCATCTTTCTCAGTCAGCTGCTTGCAGGGCTTCTCAGAGGACAGCCATGCTAGGCTCCTGTCTGTGTAAGCACGCCATAGCATCAGTAATAGTGTCAGACCTTGGTGCCCTCCCTGCCCCCATAAGATGGATTCCAAGTTGAGTCAGTCACTGGACTGTTTTTCCTCGAGTTTCATCCATTTTGTCTCTGTAGTTATTTTAGACAGGAACAATTCTTGGTCAGAAATTTTGACTGTGGGTTGGTAATCCCATCCCTCCAGTTGAGGACCTGTCTATCAATTGGAGATGTATTCTTGGAGTTCTCTCTCCCTTCTCTTGGGCATTTAGACTAAGGACAACCCTCATTGAGTTCTAAAAGTCTCTCACCTCCCAGGTCTCTGGTACTTTCTAGAGGGCCCCAATCTTTCACATCCAAAGACTGTATATTTCTGTTCATTCTCCTGGCACTCTGGGCTTCTCTCCTGTCCTGCTACCTCCATATATGATCCTGTTCCCCTTTTCCCCTCCTCCTCCATCTCCCACACAGGACCTTTCCTCCCTCTGCCTCCTTTGATTATTATGTCCCCCTTATTAGTAGGATTGAAGAATCTTCACTTGGACCTTCCTGCTTGTAAAACTTATGGTTATTGCATTGTATCTTGGGCACTCAGAAACTTTTGATTAAATTCCACTCATCAGTGAGTTCATACCATGCATGCCCCTTTGAGTCTGATTTAACTCTATCAGGATGTTATTTTCTAGCTCTACCATTTACCTGCAAAATTCAAGATATCCTCATTTTTTTGATAGCTGAATAGTATTCCACTGTATAAACGGAGCACATTTCTGAACCCATTCTTCACTTGAGGGATATCTGACTTGTTTCCAGTTTCTGCCTATTACAAATTAGGCTGCAATGAATGTGGAAGAGCATGTGTCTTGTTGTATGGTAGAACATTTTTTGGGTATATGCCTAGGAGTGGTATAACTGGGTCTTCAGGTAGATCTATTTCCAATTTTCTGAGGAATAGCCAGATTGATTTCCAGAGTGATTTAACAAAGGTCTAGACTAATTTGTTTGATATCTATCCTTCTATCATTATACAAAAGGTGGGAAAACTATATAGTGAGAGTTATTTATGTTAAATGTTTTCAATGACAAATTTAAATTTGAAAAGCTGTTCACTTCTAAAGAATTATATGGATTCATCAAGAGGATGACTAGCAAGATTTGATGGGTGTAGAGGAACTTTCTGTAACTTTTTCTATAACTGAAATTAATTTAAATAATTTAGGGACATACAAGGTTGAAAACATAAGAGACAATGTTATTGAATGCCAAATACTTTAACCAGGAAATCTGACCAGCTGACTATATAATGTGAAGTTTAAAATCAAATAAAGAGCGTAGTAGTGCTACTAAGGGCCAGACATAAAACATATGGCCATGTTCATCGTTTTTACATTATCTAAGCAATCTGTAAACCACTGCTTTCCTGAAAGTGAACTACTACTTTAATTTTGGTCAACATCTGGGATTTTTGCATTAGCAAATAACCTGGCAGTAAAAAGAACAATGGTACATACCAGGGGTGCTGTATGGCTTTTTTATTCTCTCACGTAGCATATTTAAAATAAAGCAAGATGATTGCACTTTTATTAATGCAGCAGACTGACAATGGGATGTTCATAGTTCTCATCTTTGTTTCTGTTATTTCTTAGTACCCAATTATCTTTTACTGTGCATGGAACTGAAAGGTATTACTTGTGTTGTGAATACGGAAATGAGACATGTTCACAAGGGGAATCTCCTAAGAAGTGCTAGTAATTTTGGTTCCAGTCTTCCAAAATTATGCACGGAAAATTTGTGGTAATAACACTATTGAAGGACATACAGAAAGGCATAGGAAGAAAGAGAGTGCAACTCTTAGAGAAGTGAAAGTGACCTGAAAAACTAATAATTCCATGTATTGATATTACACTGTGTATGAATGAATATGTGTGTACCAAGTTTTATCTCCTGAAATTGGATAAACTTCCACTAAGAGCATACAGAAGGGGCAGGAAATGTCACTAGAGACAATGATAAGGCTTCAGGAATTAGAAAACTAATTATAGAAAGTCTAGTAAAATTAAAAAGGCACAAACACACCATAGAACTCATCAGAGGAAACATTTTACAACATGAAAGAAATAGATCTAGTATGTGTGAAGGTATTCTTATACATAGGTTTATTTGTTATTTCATTAGATCATTGTAATTATGAAAATATTACAAGAAAGTAAAATGACACAGTAAAGGTTATGGTACAATCCAATGTCTATATACATATATGGAAGTGTCACCAGTGAAAAAGAGCAGGATACAATTGTTTCTTCTTTTTGTTTTTCTTCTTTATAGGAAAATATGCTAGTGTTCATGAGCATGATTGTCATGAAAGTAGGGTTGAAGTAAATTATCTAGACATGCCTTTGTGAAATTCATAAAAGTTTTAATTATAGTGCATTTTGGGTTATATAGGAAAGATAAATTTGGAATATCAAGGGCAAATTAACTCCTTGAAAACAAGTATAATCACCATAAAATACAATCTTTATAGAATAACCTTATTTTGCACTTTAATAAACATCTATCAAATTTAAAATAAACGAACCTTTAGTTTTTTGTTTATGTTTATTATTCTATTTACCTGATTAACTACTTTTACATTAAATATATCAACTCTATATTTATTTTATAAAATTACCATATACCATAGAGAGCAGAAAATAGAAGACAACTACATAAACATTAAAATTAGTCTTCTAGAATAAGTTCATTTGCTTAGAAAACTTGAAAGTTTGTTTGAAGCATCAGTCTGAGTTGTAATTCATGCTAGTGAATAAAACATGAAAATGTAATGCTGGTTACTTTCTGAACAAAACACATAACTTAAAATTCTTACATTCTGTGGGTGTGTTGCCTTTGGCAAAAAATAGCAAAGTGTAATTTTACAAGTTTTCTGTAATGGTAAGTTCTGTGAAGAAAGCAATATAGCATTTTATAATAGAAAGTGGGTCCTTTGTTTTGCTATTTTAACCTATTGTTACAACAGCTTGAATGAGTAGTGGTAATTTTGTTAGTGACTTGGGGAGTGAAGAAGAGATCAACGATCATCCTTCAGAAATGTATTGGCGTGAAAAATGTACTCAGGAAAAAAAAGCTAGAATGTGGAGGAAGTGAAAGAAGAGAAGCAGCATTCATTTGGATGGAGGGAAGTAAAAATAGAAGGATATGAATTTGATTGCCAAATAGCAAGGTTAGGAGTGAATAACCCATAGAGTTCCTTTGATCATAGCAATCACTCTAGCATTTGCTTGAAATGATCCAGGACACTGTGAAGGAGTACTTACCTTTTAATGAGGTTTGATGTGACAATTATATTGAGAATAGTCTATAGTGAGGAGATAGAAAACTGGAGAAATCATCACTATATCCTGGAGGGCAATTAGTGGAGGATGGATCAAATTCTAGTTGTGCTAGGATAATTAGCCATTTCATATTTGTAGTATATTACTTTTTTCAATTATTTGAATTATTAATTATTAGATATTTTCTTTAATTGCATTTCAAATGTTATACTCTTTCCTGGTTTCCCCTCCAAAACCCCCAACCCATCCCCCACCCCCCTGCTTCTAGGTGGGTGGTCCCCCACCCACGCACTCCTACTTCCCCATCCTCGCATTCCCCTACAAAGGGCCATCTAGCCTTCATCTGAACAAGGGCCTCTCCATCCATTGATGTCCAACAAGGGCATCCCCTGCTCCATATACAGCTGGAGTCATGGGTCTCTCCATGAGTAATCTTTGGTTGGTGGTTCAGTCCTTTGGAATTATGGGGAGAGGAGTCTGGATGATTGAAAATGTTTCTTCTATGGGACTGCAAAGCCCTTCAGCTTCTTCAGTCCTTTCTCAAAATCCTCCATTGGGGAACTTGTGCTCAGTCTAATGGTTGAATGCTAGCATCTAATTCTGTATTTTGTCAGGCTCTGGCATAGCCTATCAGGATACATATTTATGAAACTCCTGTCAGAAAAGCACTTTTTGGATCCACCATAGTGTTTGGGTTTGGTACCTGTATATTGGGTAGATCCCCAGATGGGACAGCCTCTGAATGGACTTTCCTTCAGTCTCTGTATGTCCTCCCATGGGTATTGTGTTCCTCCTTCTTAAAAGGCCCTAAGTATCCACACATTAGTCTTCCTTCTTTAGCTTCATGTGGCCTGTGAATTGTATCTCAAGTACTCTGAGATTCTGGGCTAATATCCACTTAACAGTAAATGCACACCATGTGTGATCTCTTGGGATTGGATTACCTCACTCAGGATTAAATTTTCTAGTTCCATCCATTTGCCTAAGAATTTTGTGAATACATTGTTTTTAATAACTGAATATTAGTACTCCATTGTGTAAATATACCATATTTTCTGTATCCATTCCTCTATGGAGGGACATCTGGGTTCTTTCCCGCTTCTGGCTATTATAAAAAAGGCTGCTATGAACATTGTGGAACATGTGTCCTTATTACCAGTTGGAACATCTTCTGGGTATATGCCCAGGAGTGGTATTGCTGGGTCCTCAGGTAGTACTATGTCCAATTTTCTGAGGAACTGCCAGACTGACTTCCAGAGTGGTTGTACAAGCTTGCAATCCCACCAGCAATGGAGAAGTGTTTCCTTTCTCCACATCCTTGCCAGCATCTGCTGTGACCTGAGTTTTTGATCTTAGTCATTATGACTGGTGTGAGGTAGAATCTCAGGATTGTTTTGATTTATATTTCCCCGATGATGAAGTATGTTGAACATTTCTATAGGTACTTCTCAGCTACTCAGTATTCCTCAGTTGAGAATTCTTTGTTTAGTTCTGTACCCCATTTTTATTAGGGTTATTTAGTTGTCTGGATTCTGACTTCTTAAGTTCTTTCTATATATTGGATTTTAACCCTCTATCTGATGTAGGGTTAGTAAAGATCTTTTCTCAATCTGCTGGTTGCTGCTTTGTCCCATTGACAGTGTATTTTGTCATACAGAAGCTTTACAGTTTTATGAGGTCCCATTTGTTGAGTCTCTTTCTTAGAGCATAAGCCATTGGTGTTCTATTCAGGAAGTTTTCCCCTGTGCCCATGTGTTCCAGGCTCTTCCCCACTTTCTCTTCTATTACTTTCAGTGTATCTGGTTTTGTGTGTGGGTCCTTGATTCATTTCAAGTTGAGCTTTGTAAAAGGAGATAATAATGGATAGATTTGCATGTTTTTATATGCTGATCTCCAGTTGAACCAGCACCATTTGTTGAAAACACTCTCTTTTTTTCCACTCAAGTGATCTTATGGTGATTCCCCCAGAAGTTCTTGTATTGTTGAGAACAGTTTTCCCTATCCTGGGAATTCCAGATGAATTTGCAAATTACTCTTTCTAACTCTGCTAAGAATTGAGTTGGTAATTTGATGGGGATTGCATTGAATCTGTAGGTTGATTTCAGCAAGATAGACACTTTTACTATACTAATCCTGCCAATCCAAGAGCATCAATATCTTTCCATCTTTTGAGATCTTCGATTTCTTTCTTCAGAGATGTGAAGTTCTTGTTATAGAGATCTTTGACTTGCTTGGTTAGAGTCACGCCAAGGTATTTTATAATATTTGTAACAATTGTGAAGGGTGTCATTTCCCAAATTTTTTTCTCAGCCTCTTTATCCTTTAAGTAGAAGAATGCTACTGATTTGAGTTACTTTTATATCCAGCCACTTGCCTGAAGCTGTTTATCAGTTGTTAGAGTTCTCTGGTGGAGTTTTTGGGTCACTTAAGTAAACTATCATATCATCTGCAAATAGTGATATTTTGACTTCTTCCTTTCCAATTTGTATCCCTATGACCTCCTTTTGTTATCTAATTGCTCTGGGTAGGTCTTCCAGTATTATAATGAATAGTTAGGGAGAGTGGGAAGCCTTGTCTAGACCCTAATTTTAATGAGATTGCTTCAAGTTTCTCTCCATTTAGTTTGATGTTGCCTACTGGTTTGCTGTATACTGCTTTTATTATGTTTAGGTATGGGTCTTGAATTCCTGATCTTTCCAGGTCTTTTAAAATGAAGGGATGTTGAATTTTGTCAAATGCCTTTTCAGCATCTAATGAAATGACCATGTATATTTTTTCCTTGAGTATGTTTTTGTAGTGGATTATGTTTATAGATGTCCACATATTAAGCCACACCTTCATCCCTGGAATAAAGCTTACCTGGTATCTGTCTAGGAAGTTGTCCATTTCATTGAGGTTTTCTAGTTTTGTTGAGTATAGCCTTTTGTAGTAGGATCTGATGATGTTTTGGATTTCCTCAGGATCTGTTGTTATGTCTCCTTTTTCATTTCTGATTTTGTTAATTAGGATACTGTCCCTGTACCCTCTAGTTAGTCTGGCTAAGTGTTTATCTTGTTGATTTTCTCAAAGAACCAGCTCTCTTGGTTTGGTTGATTCTTTGTAAAGTTCTCTTTGTTTCTACTTGGTTGATTTTAGCCCTGAGTTTGATTATTCCCTGACATCTACTCCTCTTGGGTGAATTTGCTTCTGTTAGTTCTGGAACTTTCAGATGTGTTGTCAAGCTGCTAGTGTATGCTCTCTCCAGTTTCTTTTTGTATGAAGTCAGAGCTATGAGTTTTCCTCTTTGCCCTGCTTTCATTGTGTCCCATAAGTTTGGGTATGTTGTGCCTCATTTTAATTGAATTCTATAAAGTCTTTAATTTCTTTATTTCTTCCTTAATCAAGTTATCATTGAGTGGAGTGTTTTTCAGTTTTCATGTATATAGAGGCTTTCTATTGTTCTTTTTTTTTTTTTTTTTTTTTTTTATTGAAGACCAGCCTTAGTTCATGGTAATCTTTCAGTCTTCTTGTATCTGTTGAGGCCTGTTTTGTGACCAATTATGTAGTCAATTTTGTAGAAGGTACTATGAGGTGCTAAGAAGAAAGTATATTCTTCTGTTTTAGGATGACATGTTCTATAGATATATGTTAAATCCATTTGTTTCATAATATCTGTTAGTTTCACTGTGTCTCTGATTGGTTTCTGTTTCCATGAGCTGTCCATTGATACTAGTGGGGTGTCGAAGTCTCCCACTATAATTGCAGTGCAATATGTGCTTTGAGCTATACTAAAGATTCTTTTATAAATGTTCTTGCCCTTTTATTTGGAGCATAGAATTTTAGAATTGAGAATTCATCTTGGTTGATTTTTTTTCCTTTGATGTATATAAAGTATTCTTCCTTATCTTTTTTTATAACTTTTGGTTGAAAGTTGAATTTATTCTATACTAGAATAAAATCCAGATTGCTTCTTGGGATCATGTGTTAAGAAAATGTTTTTCCAGCCTTTTAATCTTAGGAAGTGTCTGTCTTTGTCACTGAGGTGCATATCCTGTATGCAGCAAAAAGTTCAGTCCTTTCTACATGGCCAGTCTGTTATTCTGTATCTTTTTATTTGGGAATTGAGTCTATTGATATTAAGAGATATTAAAGATAAGTGATTGTTGCTTCCTGTTACTTGGTTGTTAGAGATGGAATTATGTTTATGTGGCTATCTTCTTTTTGATTTATTAAAAGAAGATAATTTTCTTGTTTTTTCTAGGGTGTAGTTTTCCATCTTTGTGTTGGAGTTTTCCATCTATTATACTTTTTAGGGCTGGATTTGTGTAAAGATATTGTGTAAATTTGTTTTCATCATGGAATATGTTGATTTCTTCATCTATGATAATTGTGAGCTTTGCTGGCTATAATAGTCTGGGCTAGCATTTGTGTACTCTTAGGATCTGTATGACATCTGCCCAGGATCTTCTGGCTTTTACAGTCTCTAGTGAGAAGTCTGGTGTAATTCTGCTAGGTCTGCCTTTATATGCTACTTGACCTTTTTCCCTTACTGCTTTTAATATTCTGTCTTTATTTTATGAATTTAGTGTTTCGATTATTATGTGACAGGAGGAGTTTCTTTTCTGGTACAATCTACTTGGAGTTCTGTAGGCTTCTTGTATGTTCATGGGCATCTCTTTCTTTAGGTTAGGGGAGTTTTCTTCTATAATTTTGTTGAAAATATTTACTGTTACTTTAAGTTGGGCAGTTTTGCTCTCTTCTATACCTATTATCTTTAGGTTAGTTCTTCTCATTGTGCCCTGGATGTTTTGGGTTAGAAGCTTTTTGCATTTTTCTTTTTCTTTGACTGTTGTGTTGAAGTTTTCTATGGTATCTTCTGCACATGAGATTCTTTCTTCTATCTTTTGTATTCTGTTGGTGATGCTTATATTTATGACTCCTGATCTCTTTCCTAGGTTTTGTATCTCCGGGGTTGTCTTCCTTTGTGATTTCTTTATTGTATCTATTTTCATTATTAGATTCTGGCTGTTTTTGTTCAGTTCCTTCACCCGTTTGCTTGTTTTTTTCCTCTAAGTATTTTAAGGGATTTTTATCTGTCCTCTTTAAGGCTTCTACCAGTTATCTTAGGTGTGTCAGCACTTCTGGGGAGACCAGTTCTCTCCTGGACAAGGTTTGGATGGGGAGAGCTATGAAACAGCCTTAGATCCAGCATGAAGATGAAGACCAGAAGGATGCTGTCCCAGGAGCTCCACTGTTCCTGTGCCCTGAGTGCTCCTGGCTGGTCCTGCTTTGAACAGATATTGGAGTGAAAGTGGTGATCTCACCTCTAAGCTTAGGAATGATATCACTCCTGGGAGGTCAGATCTCTCCTGGTGGGATTTGTGTCGGGAGGGCTATGACACAGCCTTAGTTCCCAGGTGCAAATTAAGAACAGAAGCTGTAGTATATTACAAAATGCCTGAGAAGTAAGATTCCCTTTCATTGAATATATTTGTAGCAAGCAAGTTAGGTGAGCCAATTTGAGACTTGTTATGGTGTCTTAGTCATGACTTCCAATCCTGGGATTTACATGGTAAGGATAGAATAGAAACCTTACTACTTGTCTTCTGATCTTCTAATGAAAATGGCACTCATGTGGATACATACACACACACACACACACCACACAAACACATACACAGTGCATGCACATATGCAAGCAAAAACATATACACATGCTGAAGAATAAGTACAATTTAAAATATCCTTTAAATAAGCTTGTCTTATTTTATATAAACATACATAGTATAATAAGATTTTTAAACATTTTATTCCCTAACCCATACATACCTAGATTGGTATTTAATAATAACTATAAGTTTAAAATTGGTATAACCATTATGTATTATGGTATAAATATTATGTATTATTTTATGTGAAATTATTATGCATAGTATCAAAATATAAAATCAAGTATCTCTGGTCTAAGGACATGGCATCTTATGGACTACTTGGTGATTTCTTAAACAAGAAGGTAAATTTTAGGCTTATAAAAACGTCTTTACGAGGGATGGTATTTCTGACTTGTTTCATATATTGCTTACATAGCCAATAAAAATGTGCCTCAATGGAAATGGTGCAGTAATTTGAGTCATTGTAATCCTATGGGTCCAACTGTGACAATATCTAAAGTCTGGTTTCCAGACTGGCAATAGTTATCTGCTCTTTTATAGATGGTAAAATGACCCAATGATTACCTGTCTCAAATGGTCACAAATCTGCCAAAAATTCAAGGCCTGCCCCATAAACACAATGCTTAACAATGCTCAGAAAATATTTGTTTTTTATTGGTCACATATAAAATATCATTGATAGAGGTAGAGAATTTTATGTTCTTGTAAAGCCTTAGGAAAAAAACACTTTATTTTTCTAAATTACATGGTTGGTACTTTGTCTTTAAAGCTATGATTTATTGTTGCAATAGGCAATATGTCCAATGATTGTATATAATTTTATGCTACAGAAAATAAAGACATAATTTTCAATATTTTTATTAGTGAGTTGGAAAATCCGTCCTGATATTTTCTTTAAGCATTCTTATATTTTATAACAAGTTGACCTTCACATTTATATGTCAAAATTCAACACCTGTCTCCTAACTTTAGATTATAAAACTTACATATTGGAGAAGTGTTACAAATAAATATGTTGACAATAATAATAATAACACTTGTATTATTTTTGTAAATTACAAATGTTCTAAGGGTACAATGTTTCCCTCTGTTATAATAAAAAATGTGAATAAAATACAATCACAATTTTCTAGAAAGAGACAAATGATTCTAACTGATGACAAAATTGTTCTCCAGCCAGTGAAGAAGAATAAGTAATCTGGCAATGAAATAAATGATGCAGATCACAATTATTTTCACAACATTACAAAGATCAGATCTGTAAGCAGATGTGTTAGGTGATCTTTCTGAGTTGTTCTGTTATCACAGGTACTATTGGTGATACAAGCAGCAAAAATGTCAGCTTCTTGACCTAGTTGCTTTCAGATGTGTAGTTTTTTCTTGAGTGGGGATTATTTCTGTTTACAATAAGCATATCCCGCATAGTATGACAAATTATATTTCATTCATTTTATTCCTTGGAACTTATTTTTTCTCCCCTTTAAAAATATTTTTGTTAGTTTTCATAGAACACCTGTACTCATTGAGTTCATCCCAAAAATGGACAGTGGAAACTTCCTTGATTCAGTTCCCTGAGTTTTCTCTCTTCTCTGAGAATATTTCTTTTGTGTTAGTGGTACTACTCTAGAGTTTCAAGTCCCAAGGTGTGACTCATGTATCCTGTTACTTTCAGGATAAGTTTTTGCACTCCTCTGATGCAATTTTTTTAATTTATTTTGTTTATTTACATTTCAAATGTTATCCCCTTTCCTGGTTTCCCCTCTACAATCCTCCTATCCCCATTCCTCAGTACCCTTCTTCTATGAGCCTAATTTCAGTGTCACACTTAGATGATAGTTTTGAAAGCATTTTTGTACATTGAGATCTCTCCACTTCACCTGTCTAATACTATGGCCCAATTGCTCCTAGTGATGATGTTACATTGTTAGTAGTTTTCTTTAAATATTTGGGATGAATTAGTCCCTCCTATTTTTGTCAGTTACCCTGATTCAAATTATATAATTTTTTATAATTATATAATTTCCATATATAATATTTCCATAGCATACTATTCCACAGCAAATATCATATTATAATCTAGAATTTCTTTTTTATTAGATATTTTATTTATATTTCATTTTTTATTATGTCTTTTTGCCCTATGGATTTTATTTCTAAAAATCACAAATATTATTATGAATTAATTATGAACAAAGTTCTTCTTCAGAGAAGTCTATGTATGTCCCCATTTTGGTTTTCTTTTTTTTAAATATTTTTATTAGGTATTTTCCTCATTTATATTTCCAATGCTATCCCAAAAGTATCCCATACCCTCCCCCCCCCCCCCACTTCCCTACCCACCCACTCCCACCTTTTGGCCCTGGCATTCCTCTGTACTGGGGCATATAAAGTGTGCAAGTCCAGTGGGCCTCTCTTTCCAGTGATGGCCAATTAGGCCATCTTTTGATACATATGCAGCTAGAATCAAGAGCTCCAGGGTACTGGTTAGTTCATAATGTTGTTCCACCTATAGGGTTGCAGATCCCTTTAGCTCCTTGGGTAATGTCTCTAGCTCCTCCATTGGGGGCCCTGTGATCCATCCAATAGCTGACTGTGAGCATCCACTTCTGTATTTGCTAGGCCCCATTATAGTCTCACAAGAGAGAGAGCTATATCTGGGTCCTTTCAACAAAATCTTGCTAGTGTGTGCAAGTGTCAGCGTTTGGAACCTGATTATGGGATGGATCCCCGGATATGGCAGTCTCTAGATGGTCCAGCCTTTCTTCACAGCTCCAAACTTTGTGTCTGTAACTCCTTCCATGGGTGTTTTGTTCCCAATTCTAAGAAGGGGCAAAGTGTCCACATTTTGGTCTTCGTTCTTCTTGAGTTTCATGCGTTTAGCAAATTGTATCTTATATCTTGGGTATCCTAAGTTTCTGGGCTAATATCCACTTATCAGTGAGTACATATTGTGTGAGTTCCTTTGTGATTGGGTTACCTCACTCAGGATGATGCCCTCCAGGTCCATCCATTTGCCTAAGAATTTCATAAGTTCATTCTTTTTAATAGCTGAGTAGTACTCCATTGTGTAAATGTACCACATTTTTTGTATCCATTCCTCTGTTGAGGGGCATCTGGGTTCTTTCCAGCTTCTGGCTATTATGAATAAGGCTGCTATGAACATAGTGGAGCATGTGTCCTTATTACCGGTTGGGACATCTTCTGGATATATGCCCAGGAGAGGTATTGTGGGATCCTCTGGTAGTACTACGTCCAATTTTCTGAGGAACCGCCATACTGATTTCCAGAGTGGTTGTACAAGCTTGCAATCCCACTAACAGTGGAGGAGTGTTCCTTTTTCTCCACATCCTAGCCAGCATCTGCTGTCACCTGAATTTTTGATCTTAGCCATTCTGACTGGTGTGAGGTGGAATCTCAGGGTTGTTTTGAGTTGAATTTCCCTGATGATTAAGGATGTTGAACATTTTTTCAGGCGCTTCTCTGCCATTTGGTATTCCTCAGTTGAGAATTCTTTGTTCAGTTGTGAGCCCCATTTTTTATGGGGTTATTTGATTTTCTGGAGCCCACATTCTTGAGTTCTTTATATATATTGGATATTAGTCCCCTATCTGATTTAGAATAGGTAAATATTGTTTCCCAATCTGTTGGTGGTCTTTTTGTCTTGTTGACTGTGTCTTTTTCCTTGCAGAAGCTTTGCAACTTTATGAGGTCCCATTTATCGATTCTCAATCTTACTGCACAAGCCATTGCTGTTCTATTCAGGAACTTTTCCCCTGTACCCATATCTTCGAGGCTTTTCTCTACTTTCTCCTCTATAAGTTTCAGTGTCTCTGGTTATATGTGGAGTTCCTTAATCCACTTAGATTTGACCTTAGTACAAGGAGATAGGAATGGATCAATTAGCATTCTTCTACATGATAACTGCCAGTTGTGCCAGCCCCATTTGTTGAAAATGCTGTCTTGTTTCCACTGGATAGTTTTAGCTCCCTTGTCAAAGATCAAGTGACCATAGGTGTGTGGGTTCATCTCTGGGTCTTCAATTCTGTTCCATGTGCTCCAGACATCCGACCACCTTATTTATATTTCAAATGTTATCCCCTTTCCTGGTTTTCCCTCTGAAAACCCCCTATTCACCCCCCTTCCACTGGTTCACCAACTCACCCACTCCTACTTCCTAGCCAGACATTCCTTTATAGTGGGGCATAGAACCTTCATAGAACTTAGGGCCTGTCCTCCCATTCATAATAGACTAGGTCATCCTCTGCTACATATGCAGCTAGAGCCATGAATCAACCCCACCATGTGTTTTCTTTGGTTGGTGGTTTAGTCCCAGGGAACTCTATAGGTACTGGTTAGTTCACTTTTTTGTTCCTCCTATGGGGCTGCAAACCCCTTCAGCTCCTTGGGTACTTTCTCTAGCTCCTTCATTGGGACACTGTGCTCCATCCAATGGATAGCTGTTAGTATCCACTTCTGTATTTGTCAGGCACTAGCGGATAGATCCTTACAGGAGACAATATATCAGGCTCCTGCCATCAAGCTATTGTTGGCATCCACATGAATGTCTGGGTTTGGTGGTTGTTTATGGTATGAATCCCTAGGTGGAGCAGTCTATGAATGGTCATTCTTTCAGTCTCTGTTCCACACTTTATCTCTGTACATCCTTCCATGGGTATTATCACATGTCTTCTTTGTTACCTGCTGCTTCTCTCTGCTAGAAAAGGATCACAGGTACTTATTAACAAAAACGATCTTTGTGCTTTTTTATCAGTAAATTCTCTTAGGCTATTAAATTTCACTGAATACACCAATGGTTAATATAAAACCTGTCACATATAATAATAAAAATATTTTTAAATTATAATAGTTCTAAATATCTGAAAATTTAAAACAACCTAATGCATTGTTACATAGATCAAAATTATTAATCAGAGAACATTTTACTTTAGATGTGGGTCATATTTGTGGATATAATTTTATTGGATATAGTTTTCCTTCAAGTAGAAAAACAGTACGTTTAAATCATCATTACTCAGTGCAATTAATAGCCAAACAAAAGTTGAAATTAAGAGAAAATTTGAGGCCACATAGAGTGGGGAAGTCTTGGGGGGGGGAGGATAAGGAATTTAAATATAAAAAACTATTTTTGAGACCTACTGTAATTCCATGAAACAGCCACTGTCAATATGATAAGACTAATTAATTATTCTACTAATGACTTAAAGAGAGATTTTAGTTCTGAATTTGCATCTGAGGTGGATTTCTGAGTTTGAGGCCAGCCTGGTCTACAGAGTGAGTTCCAGGACAGCCAGGACTGCACAGAGAAACCCTTCAAAAAATCAAGAAATAAAATATTGGAGACTTTCTTCTCTGTGTTACTATCTGACTACAGAGAGATATGTAGCCTCCTTATTTGATTCACTGCATCTCCTCAATTTTGGAAGTGAAAATTCCATGGCTTTATGAGTACAAAATTAAACCATGAGCCAACATGAACTTTACATATGTATCTGCTTTGAGTTGGTGTCTGTTTAAAGCAGGAATTTTGAGAGTGATGGACGTTAAACAGAACCTGACATCTATACATTTAATTGGTTATAAACGATCAGTTAATATTTTTTTATGAAAGTACTAACATTTGAGTGAAGGGAACTCAGTTTTAACCTTTTCTTGATTTTATTAAGGTTGCATTATGCATATAATTTTCTTATCGCTCCATGTGTCAGCTGACAGTCTTAGTCTCTCCTTTATATTGTTAAGAATTTTATGAAAAAAATTAATTCCTTCATTATGCAGAAAATATTATGATTTAGTTTTATGTTTAAAAGCAAACCTGTCCAAGGTATGAATTCTATGAATTTCTGTTCAAAACACTTTTTAAAAGAGGTAGACATATTGCTGAAAGTTTAACTTTAAAGGTTATTATCCAGGGGTCCTTTATACGGGAACACATTATTAGCATGCTAAACTGTTGGGGTTGATGAGAGCACATGTGGACCAGGCCTTCTGCTGCTCCTTTCAGTTTGCTCATCATTCAGCAGCCGCTTCCCATTAGAACTGACCACAGTCCTTTCCTTTCCCAAGTGCTCCTCTTAGCTTATGAAGTGAGAAAGATAAAATCAGACTGGATTTCCAAGAATGACGTGCTTCTATTTTCCTTAATATCTTCTTTGTCTTCATGTTTCTTAACAGGCTTTATTTTGAATATTGTTAAATCACTATCGTTGTTCTTTCAGAGATAATTTGGATTTCCTTTGGTTATTTATTAATATTGTATTGCTGCCCATAATATTTTGAAATAATATACTAATGTATAAATGGTTTGGGTAGGTTTTTTTTTCTCCAGATGAAAATTTCAAGCACAAGTGCAGTCTAAGAGACCTTCTAAAGAAAGAACCCACCATGCTTGTCACTGGGTCATCTCCTCCCTAGAAACAGTTGCTGTTTAAATAAACCAGTCATTCCGGCCTCTGGTATAAAATACTGAATGTGTAGTACCACCTAGCTTTCTTTTTAACATGTCAAATTGTGATGCAGTTTGTATTTGCAGCATCTGTCATTCTTTCAGGACAGACCATACAGCCCTGGGGGCTTCCTCTTGCACTTACATCCTTTCTGAAGTCAAGTGTAGCAGACATCCCCAAGTCTCTCTTCTGTACTAATTCTCAGACACTTGATAGACTATTGAGTGTACAGAACACTGAAACTAATATTGAAGTTAGAATGCCTAATACATAAGCAGAAAAACCTGGATACTATTTTTAGAATCAATTATTTAAAGCACAGCTAAGAGAGATTGTAATGTATTTTCTTTTACCTGGGAAAGCACTACTTGTCACAACAATAAGCTATTTGTATTTGTTATGAGTGAATAAACGATTAATCAAGGAGTTAATTATCTCATATCTGTCACAATTACTTCACTAATAACTCATATTTTCATTATTGCTTTATTTCTACAAAAGCAACGACATTTAAAATATAATAAATAGAATAATGTGGTCTTGAGGATTGATATATTTTCTATATGCAAGATTTCTCCAGGTAATTATGTTTCACTCTGACATATTGTAATGGATCTATGCATACTTTACCAACAACAGATTCAATTCCCATTACCTATATATCTGTTTCCTCTTTAAAGCTTTTCTTCAAATTTCAATCAATTTACCAGTAAATGGAAATTGCAGCTTTCATACATCAGATTTTGGATCAGAGATATAAACATTTCCATGAATCCACATGGTGGTGATGTGAAGACAAGGTTAAGTGACAGCTAGTAATTTTCCATGCTGCCCTTGATCCCCCAAATGCATTGAATGCAGTGTGTCACAGGCAGTAAATAAAGTGCAGGAGGGAGGTGTGGAGGGTGCAGGAGTGAGGTGTGGAGTGTGCAGGAGTGAGGTGTAGAAGATGCAGGAGTGAGGTGTGGAGTGTGCAGGAGTGAGGTGTAGAAGACGCAGGAGTGAGGTGTGGAGTGTGCAGGAGTGAGGTGTAGAAGATGCAGCAGTGAGGTGTGGAGTGTGCAAGAGTGAGGTGTAGAAGATGCAGGAGTGAGGTGTAGAAGGTGCAGGAGTGAGGTGTAGAGGGTGTAGGAGTGAGGAGTGGAGGGTGCAGGAGTGAGGTGTGGAGGGTGCAGGAGTGAGGTGTAGAGGGTGCAGGAGTGAGGTGTAGAAGATGCAGGAGTGAGATGTAGAGGTGAAGGGGCTTGGATGGAACAAAGGGAATGTAGCTATAAACAAGAGATATAAAAATGAATTTATAAAATTTTCTGTGAATAAATTTTGATTTTTCATCCATTGGTAAAGGGCTTGATACCATCTGAAAGTGGCTCTTGCTTACCCAGCAGGACACAACTTGGTTTTGGGGGATTAGTATCCAAGCATCTAACCTATTTCCTGCGTTTCACTCCTTAGAGACCTTGCATCAGAGAAAATGAAAAGTGAATGGAGCATGAGGAACATGAATGCCAACGTTAGTTCCCTGGACACCATGGCACACATGTGAGAACACACACGCTCACATGAATATAAACAAACAAAAAACATATTCTTGCTATTTTTTCCACATTTATTGATTACATTTTTTCATACATCCTGTATCTGGCTTCTCCTTGCTGACTTTTTCCCAGTTTCTCCCCTTCTACCCAGAATCGATCCTTGTCTGTAATTTGAACCAAACCAAACCAAACAAACAACCCCTCCCCAAAAAATAAATGTTCAAAGAATCTCTCCAACTTCAATATTGTACATCATATAAGAATGTTGATATGAAGAAAAACAAGGAAGGAGCTTAATATATATTGTAGTCTGTAAAATATTGTAATAACATTAATTGAATAAATGTAGATGAAAAACACAACAAATGAACACAAACAATTATTTCTAATAACTGAAGCATCAGAGAAAACTTTTGGGCCAAGAAAAACAAAATACTATAAAATTACTAACTGAAAGAGTATAAAATTATGAGAACAGAAGTTTCTATTTCATGCAGTAAAAAAATATCTCTTTCGTGTTTGATTTTGCATGTAATGAACCTTTCTTATCATCGATGTTTTGACATGCCTTTTCTCATCAGATGGAATCTTATGCACGATTCAGGGCAAAAAATCCAAATCCAAAAAGCAGTGTGCTGTCCTCTGCTCTGATGCCTCAAATGTCCTCCTACGAACACACTTTGCTTTGCTATTTACAGCATCTAATAATGCAGTCAATAAGATCAGGATTAATCCTGAGAATTATAGTTGGGGAGTAATATATGGGGTTTTGCAGCTGCCACTGTTTAGTCTTTTGTATAATTATAACTTTAATTTTGTTCTGCATTTCAGAATCAGGACTTTACTTTTTCTCTGAAATTATAAGTACTAAAAACAGTCCATTTGCTACAAGTCACATTATTATATTCTCACAGACTCTTTCTGGAACCTATTCTTTAACATCAGGGAAAACTGAGTGCACCATTCCTCTGGGAGGCCCTTTTATGATTCTTTTGTGTCTAAAAGAAATTATGAATAGTGTTTTCCTCATTTCTTTCTTTTTAAACTGCACTTCATAAGCCTGGATAAGCATAATTTTTTTCCAGCTGTTTCTATGGTTGCTTATTTTTTTAGCACAGTTTTTGCAGCGCTGATTTCTAATTCATAGAACATTCAGAGCACATTGTTCTAACTCAGTATGTGTATTACTAAAAGTGTACAAATTGGTTTCAGAAAGTTTAGGTACTTAAAACTATAATGATGTATATAAGCCTGTGGAAATCATTAAGATAAATGAAAATGCAATTTTGCTAATGTTTTCTTTTAATTTTCTGCATTATCCCCCTTTAAAAATCCCATGGATGAAGAGATTAGGTTTAATATACATATATATGTATATATATATACATACATATATACAGCTGTTGAGAATGGGTTTTCATTTTGAAAATACTTGAAAGTTTAAAAATTGTAAAACTTCCATTTGAACATTTATGTTCATTAATAATCATTATTCACCTATTATTTGTAATCCCAATGATCACATCTCAGGCATTGTTCCTTTTTTTTCCTCATTTCTTTAAAATATTTTTAATCACAAATGACTTTGGACTGGGAATGTGGTAACAATAATTTCTGTTCAGAAGAAATGTTCCAATCCATAAAAAGAAAATTTTTTAAACACCAACATATCATAAAGTATATCCCAAATTACAATATTATCTTTAATGGTTTTTTCAATTTGTAGTAAATTTTTTTATAATCCATCCGTGTTGTTTCACAATGTATTTTTAGGATTATGATAAAATTTTATAAATAAATTCTTTCAGGAAGTCCTGTAGAATAAAACACTCTGACCAATAAAATGGTTATAGATTATCAGATATTTGAAAACTCAAAATAATCCTCACATGACCTTACATTAAATGCCTACACATACCCCATAATCACATGACCTTACATTAAATGCCTACACATACCCCATAATCACATGACCTTACATTAAATGCCTACACATACCTCATAATCACATGACCTTACATTAAATGCCTACACATGCCCCATAATCACATGACCTTACATTAAATGCCTACACATACCCCATAATCATAATTAGCACCTCACGTCCCAAAGCGTGTGCATGTAAAATGAATAAGGATTCAAAAAAAGTTTGAGCTGGGCAGTGGTGGTGCACGTCTTTAATCCCAGCACTTGGAAGGCAGAGGCAGCAGATTTCTGAGTTCGAAGCCAACCTGGTCTACAGAGTGAGTTCCAGGACACCCAGGACTACACAGAGAAACCCTGTCTCGAACAATCAAAGTACAAAACAAAACAAAAAAGTTTGAAGGCATGACGCATTAAGATAAATTAAAATAAATGTATAAGTGGGCAAATATTTGAATAGAAATGAGGCTATATCTTGCCATAAAGAAAATGACCTATCATGACAGCCCTCTGAAAGACCCAACAAGCAGCTGAAAGAGTCAGAGGCAGATATTTGTACCCAACCAATGGAGAGAAGCAGCTGACCCCTGTTGTTGAATTAGGGAAGGCTGAAAGAATCTGAGGAGATGGGTCATCCTGTAGGACGACCGGCAGTCTCTATTAATCTGGTCCCCTGAAATCACTCAAACACTGGATCACCAAACAGGCAGTATACACCAGCTGATATGAGGCCCCCAGCACACATACAGCAGAGGACTGCTGGGTCTGTGTTCATTCAGAGATTGATGCAACTAACACTCAAGAGACTGGAGGGCCCAGGGAGTTTAGAGGTCAGGTGGGGTGAGGGGTGGGGGGAGCCACATGGAGAAAGGGGGTTGGAATATGGGACAGTTGGAGGGTGGATGGAGGAGAATAAAATATGGAGTGTAAAAAATAAATTTAAAAAATGAAATAAGATAGTAAACTCCACAAATTTAATTGTTACAAAAAAGTAAATTGATTATTTGTATTAGCTATCAGTTAATCATCATAGAACAATTCATTTGTTCTTCATCATGGTTATTAGAATGTTTCTAGCTAGGTCAGACTCCTCTAGTTAAGGACTATAGACAGAGCAAAATAGTACCTAGCAGTTGAGAGTTGGAGGAGTTGAAAAGTTCCTATTAATAGAAAAAAATTCTGAAATGATGGTACAGATTATTTAATACTGCTAATGGGAGATGAAGAAAAATAAAGCAAAATGCTGTGAAAATAAAAATGCAATCAAGACTGAAGAGTCTCTGAAATGGGGAAGCTGAAAGGCAGGCATGCCAATACAAAATTCCAGAGGGTATATGTGCATAATCAATTCTGTGTACAGTAGACGAGTGGTAAGTTTTCCTGAGGGTAGTTGTGGCACGAGCTTTTATTAACAGCACTGAGGAAGCAGAGGCAGGCAGATATTAAGTGGAAGGCAAGTCTGAACTGCAGAGCAAGTTCCAGGAAAGCTAAGCCTATGTAGAGAAACCCTGTGCAAAAAAATCAAAACACACACACACACACATACACACAAACACACATATATTTAATATTTGGTTTCTTTTATTACATATTATTTAATATATGTAATTTATTTATATAAATTTTATTAAGATTTATAGATTGTATAAATATATATATATAATATTATATATAAAGACTATTTATATACATATATATATTAATTACTTTTTTAGAGCTGATACATTTAACTTGTACGACTCACTCATGAGAAAAGATTGATACATTGGTAATATAGATGTATAATAGTTCTGCCTAATCTCATGAAGACTTGAATCAACAGGAGGTTCTAAAGCATGGAGAATACATAGCAGGTTAAACTATATGGCTTTGACTAATTTTCTGTCTACTCTCTTAATTTAGTCTTTCTTTAGTTTCTTTGTTTCCTATATTCTCACCTTGATTACTATTTCTTTCTGCCATTTATTTATTTATTATTGTGGTATCTTAAGTGAGAGAAAGTGCAATACTGTTTATAAAGAACAACTAAAGAAAAGTGGGAACATGTCCACACTTACGGCAAACTTGCAAACATTTCCACATTTAAGAGACTTGAAGAAAGCAACAGAGGTGTAAATCTATTCTCAGATAATGCCTGAAATGGAATTGATGTCCTTACATATGAGGACTGTTTCTAGGCAAAAGAAAAAATAAAGTTTGCTTATCTTCATTTTCTTTTCTTTTTTTTAAAAATTTTTATTGGATATTTTCTTTATTTACATTTCAAATGTTATCCCTTTCCAGCTTTCCCCTCTGGAAATCCCCTATCCCATCTGCCCTCCCCCTGCTTCTATGAGTGTGTACCCCCACCCAGCCACCCACTCCAGCCTCCCTGCCCTGGCCGTCCCCTATACTGGAGGCATCGATCCTTCATAGGACCAAGAGTAGCTTCTCCTATTGATGCCTGACAAGTCCATCTTCTGCTACGTATGCAGCTGGGCTAAATGCTGTGAAGAGAAAACAATGGAGATAGTCTCACAAGGGAATGACACCTTTTTCTTATTCTTTTATTCTGAAACAAAAGCCTTATTTTTACACAAAGAAATGAAGAAATGAAGAGGTCAAAGTGCCATCATGTATTTTTTGGTTGTTCTGTTATGTTTTTGAGGACTAGAGAGCAATATATTATCTACCTACTATTCAGAACTCTTCAGGAATAACACAATAATGAGACACTGATCGAGTGAAGGCAAGCACAGTCATGCTGCAAGGAGAATTTAGACTGCATGCATCCTCCTTTATAAAGTCCTAGACCAAAGAGATTAAAAAATGAGCAGTCATTAAATACACTAATCACAATTTTAAAATAGAATTTGTATTTGGAAATATTGAGCACAGAGTATTAGTTCTGTGCAAAGAAATGGTATATGATTTAGAGAGTATATTTTAGAGGCATATGGAGAAGCATTAAAAAATTTACATCTGAAACTTTAAAATGGTAATAGAGGACAGAAGAATTACTTAGTTGTTTAAGGTGCTTGCTCTGCAAGCTTGGATAACTGACTTTGATTCACCAGACCCCGAAGAATATGCCTTTTTTATAAAAGGAGTTCTACAAAGCTATTCTTTGACCTTCACACAGTTCTTGGTGGAATGTGCATTCACATGCAAGCACATATATACTTACACACAGAAATGCACAATACAGGCTAGTGATTAATAGTTTTTAAATGAGATAGAATGGGGAAATAATGCAATTAACAAACTATGGAAATGATAGAGAAACAGAAAATTATAGAATTTCTAAAATAATGATCATAAGGTTTTCAAGTTTTTCTTCTTAGAAAATAGTAGATTTTATTAGGAAAATCTTTCTTCATCTCTGTTCCCTTTAAACAAGGCTGTGATACTATTAATATTATGTAAAATGCAGTTAATGCAATTGTATCCTTCCATGGTGATTATAAATATCCTAACATATAATATCTTATTTTATAATTTTATAAAACTATTTAACAAGATACATAAAACCCTGTCTACTGGAAAAGGAATTAATTTTTATTTTAAATTTAATTTTTTATTGTTTTGAAAGCATTTTACACATGAATACACGGTCTTCTCATCATTTTCCGATCTTTCCCCTTGCATGCACCTCAACCCTGGGATTCCTAGCATCTTCATCCAGATTTATTGTTATATATTTATATGCTATATGCACACCATACTGAAGACACTCACTATAGCTCCCGATGCATCTGTTTACATTAGAACATAACATGACCTAATACTTCCAGATTTTAACTGAAAGGCAAAGCCATGTCAGTTGTCTTTTAAGAGAAGTGAATTGAAAACATGAGATCTGACTTCTAATACTTACTTTGACTTTCTACATTACAACCTGCAAAATGAATAAAAAAGGGGGGGGGGAATGACTGCCAGTTTTGATTACTATTTTTAAAATCTGGTCAGAGAAAGAGCTGACGTCATATTAAGTTATGGAAATGAAGAATGCACTGCTGATTGCCAGTTGTTGTGAGGCAGTCTGAGTCACATTTATTTGAAGAAAAAAAAAAAAAAAAGAAAAGAAAAGAAAAAAATCATGATTTTATCAAACTTTCCAAGCACTTGTTTTTTGTTGTTGTTGTTGTTGTTTTATCACTAATTATTTTTGGAATTTCAGGGAGTCAGGAACAGTTGAATTGGCTTAGGAAGGGATTGAGAATGAAATGCTAACATCTGTTCCTGTCAATATCCATATTTTGCAACAGCCTTGGGGCTGAAGAGAACATTTTTCCCTATTAAGGTAACTATTTCTAAGACTTAGTCCCTGTAAATTAAAGGTATATTTGTTAATATTTTTAACTATATCACCAGTGTTGTACTGCAAGATTATATAATGGAAAATCTAGAAATTTGGTACAAAAGTACTTCTGCTCCAAGAAGAAATAGAAAACAAGTAAATAAAGTAATGTTCAGAGCATAATCCTTCAAGAAAGGAACCACACCTGCAGCTACTGTCCCTGTGGCTTGTTGTAAGTTTCTTCTTGAGTTTCTAAGCTTACTCACTTTAAAAGTAGGCTATAATCTGTAAAATAGATGTTTTTCTCCTCTAAAAAGAGAGAGCTGGGGATATGGAGAGTGAGAAAGAGAGAGAGAGAAGATAGTCCATAATGTGTAAAATTCATCAATGGAATTATATGTGAAGATAGGAATATGTGTACATCTGAACTATCCCTTTCCCATTCCATAAAGTCTTTAAACAAGATTGCAAGGCTATATCAGGTATTTTCTTGTTACTAGTATAAAAAATCAAAAACAATTCAAGAAAGAAAATCTTTAGTCTGCTAACATTTTAATACTACATTCCATCATGACTGGGAATTCATGGTGGCAGTATCTGCCACATGGTCACACCGTATCAGTGTTCAATGGTAGGGAGAAGTTCTAGTACACATACCCAGATATATGTGGCCTCGATGGTTAAAAATTCAGAATGGTTGATAATGCAGATGAGCTGTTACCTAAGTGTTCCCTCTCTTGCCTGCCCTCCTTGTAAGTAAACATGTGAATAGATAATTGAGAGATAAACAGGTAAACATGGGTGTGCACATATGAATGTTCATGTATGTGTGTGTCTAAGTCCACATGTGTGTACCTCTAATACATACCAAAATGAAAATGAACATCAGAAGATTCAAGATTCATCATGTAGTTAACAATACAGGAAGGAAATTTGTTCTATGTAATAAATACTGGTATATACCTGGATGAAATTTTTACAATTTTAAGAATTCCTGTTCCACTTCTACCATTTAAGATATATATATATATATATATATATATATGTGTGTGTGTGTGTGTGTGTGTGTGTGTGTGTGTATTCATTTAATGCATATTTTAATCACCAATATTTAAATAAATACATTGAAAAAATATTACCCACCTGTTTGTGATAGATATTTATATTAGTTACTTATCTTTCAATTGTAATTAAATCTGTACCAAAGCTACTCATCAAGACAAAATTTATTAAGACTTTTATTCCACTGAGAGAGTCCACAAGTGACAGGATAATGAATGAAAACAGAAACAGAAAGGGAATCAAAGGACCCTGTCTGCACCAGGTATTGTATAAGATAAAGTTTACTATAGATATCTGGGTGAGCACAGTTAGAGGCAGGGACTTCTAGAAGAGTCCACAGTGGTCATGACCAGGCTAAACTGGGTCATGTAGGGAGAAGGGGAGGTTAAGAGGAAAGAGAGTCACACAGCACATCAGTCAGGAGGGCAAAGGTACCAAAGCCGTATGTAACCAAATATCTGTTGGAAGAGCAGTCCAGACCTGGACTGGAGAAGTTTAGGTAGAGGAATGTGTATGCAATTCATATCCTTTTACTTGAGAATAAATGATGAAGGGTAACAAAATCTTCTTTGACTTCTTTGTGGTGATAGTAGAGACCATCACTGTTGGAGACCCAAAGATCTGGAAGGGTGGTCAAGTCCTGGGCAAGCAGGCTGTTTCACTCACTGCCAAGGCTCTGCAGTATCATCTGGGGCTAGGGACATACAGACAGCATATCCAACAGTTTGCACTCTTCAATTGATTGGAAATCTGCTGGCATAAATATACATTCAGAACAGAAGTTAAGGCTAAGGAGTTTAGGCAAACATTTTTCTTAGATGTACATCTGAAATGTTTAGGCTCATAGTTCTCGTTGTTGGGGGTAGGGAAGATACGAAGACCAAGAAAAGGGAAGAGATACCATCTCAGACGTGGGCAGGTGAGGAAATCAGCCGTTGTTTGGTAGTTCTTATTTCGAGTACATTTGACCTGTGAGAGGAGGATCCAAGTGGTTTCTTTGAAGCTCACAAATTTTAAGTTTATAATAAGACCTAAGTTTCAGATTAATGTTAGCATTTCTTTGTTATCTGTACTTAAATTCACACTGTAGAAAGAGCAGTGTATTTGCTCCATTGAGACATAGTAAAGGCTTGGGGACATAAAAATGTTTTTTGGGCTAAAAGCCTTAACCCATGTTTCAGAGGACTATTTCCAGATTGAATAGGGGTGTTTTAGGAAATGAGAAGCACTTAGAAAACAAAGAAAAACATACAATCTTGAGCTTGTGTCTATGATAACATTGGTAGTACTTTACCAGAGCTAGATTAATAGGTTATCAAAAGTTTATTGATTTACATTAAAATTCTGAACTTTTGAAGTCTTAGAACAGTGAGTGAAAGAAATCTGAAGCATTTTTCATATACCTTAAATCACTTGTTTTTTAATCCATTTACCATGAGATACAGGTAGCTGATTACTGACAAAGCTGGTAGGTCAATAGTGAGAACCGATAGGAGGATAGACAAGCGATAGACAAAGATAGAACAGGTAGAAGAAAAAACAGCTGGAGAGGCGTAAGGGTTGTAGTAGGTGTAAGGGTTGTAGTAGGTGTAAGGGTTGTAGTAGTATCTTCTATTTTTAGGAAGATACTCACATGGTAGATGTCCCAAAAGGGCATAAAATGGATAGAACCTATAGTGGCTATTCCTGGTTGTCAAATTGACTATAGGTGGAAAGAACTACAATCCAGAATAGGAAGGCTCGCCTGTGATCTTGATCTTAAGGCTGGGAGATACAAATTTCTGACCTGGATCTTGGCATGAAGACCTTGAGGCATAGTGGCTATGAATTCCAGAAGATTAAGACAGGAAGATCTACAAGTTCAAGGTCATCTGGGATTAAAGGCATGGTGGCACATGCCTTTAATCTGAGCCACTCCTTCTGCTATAGACCTACAGAAGGACATTGGAATAAAGAAGATTTATTCTCTTCTTCACCTGCTTGCCTAGAAGACCTACATCCTCCGTCTTCTACTCACAATTGCTGCTGACCATTGTTGGGGAGTTGGACTAAAGTCATCAACAAATTCTCTTACTATATAGAGACTCCCCATAAGTTCTGTGACTCTAGAAAACTCTGAATAATATAGAGCCCCCTTCTGAAAAGGTGTGGAGGGATCAATGGTAAATAAAGGTGGAAGGAATAAGCATATGAAGAGGCAGACTCTGGAATCAAATTTTGTAGGTTGCAAAAGCCAGCAGAAAGAAATGATCTACATATACCTTTGGAGAGTCAGGTCTAGAGTTTAGATGAACTAAAAAACAAAAAGAAAAGAAAAGAAAAAAAAAGAGTAAGGCAGAGAAGAAAAGGAACATGATTTGTTCATATGTATAGTAAAGAATATATGGGAGAACAATGTAGTTAGAGGCAGGGGATTCTGGGAGAATCCAGAATCATGACCAGGATAAACTGGGCCATGTGGGCATCAGGGAAGGAAAATGGAGGGAAATAATATGTAGAGAAAGGAAGACAAAGTACAAAGGGGGAGGATAACCAGAATGTCTGGATTATATAGGAAAGAGCCTCTGGAGAAAGAATGGTAGCGCTAGTAGGCTGGAAAAGTTTAGGGCAGGGGCAAAAACACCCAACTCAGGTAGGGACTGAGAGATGCTGGGAGAACCTGGAGAACAGGTTGGGTTTGATGTGTTAAATAGTCACCTCAGCTTTGTCCTGGGTTTGAAACTTAACAAGTGCCATGGAAACAGGTAAGTAAGCAGAGCCTGGAATCTGAGATAGATGTCACATTTTTTAATGTAAAAAAGAATAAGAGAGATCATTGGAACACAGGAAAGCTTTAAACAGTTAAAATACCTTAGCACTGCCCCCTTCTCAGTAAGTGATAAATGATACTTTTTTTTTTTTTTTTTAAATCAAGGCTAAACCTCCTAAGTCTTCCCAACCAGTGTAGCCAGCTAGAGACCAAGTATGCATAAGCCTATGGGAGGCATTTCACTTTAATCACAGGAGAATTGTTATGCCTTTCTGTTTAAAATTAAACTTTAAGAAAATGTGACTATCAAGGCAAGCAACCATAATTTCATATTTTGTCAGAGTTTTACATGCCACAGATTTCCACAGTCACATTACAGTATCTATTATATTTCCAGGGTTACAAACTGTTGGATGAGAAAGCATTTCATAAATAAGCCTGTTTGACAAATATTGAACTAAAATGTGAAATGTTTCTTAATTAAAGGTTACTGAGGACTATTTATATAACATGTTTCTGATACACAACACATATACACATGTGATTCAGTGAGGTTGTGTTTCATGGACAGTGTTTTGTGACAGCTTGTCTTTTATTCTATTGCCTTTTCAGTACAGCAAAGTTCCCATAACATTCTCAAACTAAAATAAGATTTCTAGTACAAACCAAATTAATGAGATATTCCACCATTGAAAATCCATATTTCTAAATATACCTTATCTGGTTTTTCAAAATAATTAAAAACATTATATGTCAAAGTACTACATCCTAAAATCTTCTTAAAACTGCTATAATTTGACTACTGTGTCAAAATTTTTATACCTTTAAAATGCTATCATGCACATGTAGTAATAGCCATTTCTTAAAACACACACACACACACACACACACACACACACATATATATATGATTGCTATGATTTTGACAACTAATACAATTGTTCAATCCTGGGAGATATTAATTCATCCTCTCTGAGCAATCATGTATTAGCTATCTACAGACATTTGGCTATCTTTGGGATGTATGGAATGTCCTTCCTTTCATATGAAAATGTCCATTGAATTATCAGGTTTGTTTATGGAGCTGTTTCTAGAAAAGGCTGTTTTTATCTAAGATTCCTTGGTATTCTGATCCTTATAATCTACATTTTAGGGATGTCCTCTAAGCCATAGATATGGGAGCTCTAATGTAGTTACATTCATTGAGGTTGGCTCACCGCAATCCACTCATCCCTGACTTATATCCAATTGTGTGATTTTCTCTGACTGTTTTCATTTGCTATAAGGAAAAGAGGAACTATACTTATAAGTAGATATAAGATGGAAATTTAGCATATAATAAAGAATGGTAATACTCTAGCAAAACAACTTTAGTAGATTATTTTCTTATATTTATTACCTCATTGATCCTGGAAAGCTAATTAGGTTTAAATGATCAAGAATGATTTACCTCTTGATCAGTGGACCTTATGTCCAATTAGACAGCTGTTGGCTACCACCTATATATGAGTGACACTTTTTGAACCTCTATGGCTAGCTTGCCATTCTGGAAATTATGTTCCATAGGACTTGCAGCTGGTAATCTTTCTTAAATTCTTTCTCTCCTTTGTCAGATTGCATAGTAATTTCTGGTTGCAAGAAGGCTAGAACACAGGAAAGGCCCAGGTCAGACCCAGCTGGAGTCAACCTAATAGTGTGTCCTACGCATGCTATGTTGCAGTATCTTTAGCAATAAGGGCACACCCCCAATCAATCTGAAGCAACTAAAGGCTACATTTCTAGTCTAAATAACCTTGGGAATAACTTGAACTATGCTGACCATCTGTTCAAAATAAGGTTCTTATTTTTTGGTATTAGTGCTGTGTTAGTCTATGGATCTTGTGGGGAGCATTGGCAGCTCAAGTGGCTTAACTCCCTATAAAATGTGTGTGTGTGTGTGTGTGTGTGTGTGTGTGTGTGTGTGTGTATCTTACATATGTAATACATAATATAAATATGAAATAGGAACTTTGAGGTTTAGTCACAGTCTTCATGTTATTTGTCCTTTGTCCCTTCTTCTCTTCCTTTTCTGTATGCATTCTCATCCCTTCATCCCACTGAGAACCTCCTCCCCTTTATTCATCTCCCACTTCATATTACTTGTATCCTGATATTTCCTTCCCAAGCCCACCCACCCACACATATTTCCTTTAGGTATTCCTAGTTTGTATGGTTATTGCATTTTGCACACTCACATCTAAGGATCTGTAGCTAACAATCTACAGATAAGGAAGAACAAGCAAAGATTATATTTTAGGTACTGATTATGACTTCCCCCAGTGTATTTTCTCGATCTATCCATTTACATGCACATTTCATGATTTCAGTGTTTTGTTTACAGCTGAAGAGTAGCCCATTTTTCACATCTACCCTATTGTCCTTCACTATTCACTTGTTGAAGGAAACAGGATGTTTTCACATTGTGGGTACTGTGAACAAAGCAGATGTGAACATTTCTGAGGAAATACCTACACACTCATTTCTACCTACCTGTGGAGTAGGATGGTTATTCCTTCACACATATCCTAAGAAGGATACTAGCTATGTCATATGTTTGACTTATTTTTGTTCTTTGGGGGATTCTCTCTACTGATTTCTAATGTGTCTGTAGCATGTTGCACTTCCACCAACAGAAAGTGAGGGGTCCACTTCCTCTCCATTCTTTCACCAATTTGGTGCCAGTAGTTTCGTTAGGTTTTGCCTCTCTACTGGGGTGAAATTAAACCTCAAAGTTGTTTTAATTTACAAATGACCAATTATGGAAGGTAATGACTGCTTTTCTAAAGGTGTTTCTTAGTCATTTTCATGCAATTTATTGATTGCATTCTGCTTAGATCCTTAATTCTTTTAAATTGTGTCATCTGCTTTCCTGAGTCTCTGGAGTTTTTGTTTTATTTTTGAGTTTTATATTCTAGATATTAATTCTAGATCAGGTGTATAGTTGACAAAGATTCTCTCCCATACCGTGGGTTGATTCTCGATTCAAATCACTCTTTCCATAGCATAGAAAATCTTTTTACTAAGTTCCAGTTGTCTATTTTTGCCCTTTCTTTCTAAACAAATGGAGTCTTCCTCAGACAGTCCTTGAATACAGAATATCTTAGTCAGAGTTCTACTTCTGTGAGGAAATACCACGACCATGGTCATTGACCATTGTCAGACCAGTGGAAAGCATGGTAACAGCCAGACAGACATTGTGCAGAGAAAGGACCTCAGTGTTCTACATTCAGATCCATAGATAGCAGGAAGAGATCAACACAGGACCTGGCTTGTTCCCTGAAAACTTCAAATCCCACCACCAGTGTCACACTCCAACTGAAGCATGCTCCCTTATCCTTTAAAATAGTTATACTCCTTGGTAAGTAAGGATTAAAATCAATGTTGCTATGAGTGCCAATTTTTGAACTTAATTTTTTTCTTTTACTAACTCATTTTACATGCCACTCAGGCTCTCCTCCTGACCACCCCCTCCTATAGTTCTTTTCTGCCCATTTGTTTCTTCTTTCCTTCTGCTCTGAGCAGGAGGGGCCCCTCTGAGTATCCACCCTCCCTGAGCCTAGCACATCAAGATTCTCTGAAGCTTGGCTCATCCTCTCCCACTGAGGCCAGACAAGGCAGTCCAGGTAGAACATATCCTATGTACATATAATAGATTTGGGTAATAGCTACATGCTCCAATAGTTTGGGATTCATATGAAAACCAAATTCCACATCTGCTACATGTATGCAGGGAGGTCTAGGTCCAGCCCGTGCAAGTTCTTTCGTTGGTGATTCAGTCTCTGAGAGCCACAAGGGTCCAGGTTAGTTGACTCTGTTGGTCTTTCTGTGGAGTTCTATCCCCGTCAGGGCCCACAATCCTTCCTATTCTTCCATAAAAGTCCCCAAGACCCATCCACTGTTTGGCTGTGGGTATCTGCATCTGTCTGAGTCAGCTATTGGTTGGAACCTTTCAAAGGACAGTCATGCTACACTCCTGTCGGCAAGCATAGCAGAGTATTATTTTTCCGATATTTTTATTAGATATTTTCCTTATTTACATTTCAAATGCTATCCCCAAAGTCCCCTATACCCTCCCCCCTCCACGTTCCCCAACCCACCCACTCCAGCTTCCTGGCCCTGGCATTCCCCTGTACTGGGGCATATAAAGTTTGCTAGACCAAGGGGCCTCTCTTCCCGATGATGGCCAAATAGGCCATCTTCTGCTACATATGTAGCTAGAGACAAGAAGTCTGGGGGTACTTGTTAGTTCAAATTGTTGTTCCACCTATAGGGTTGCAGACCCCTTCAGCTCTTGCGTACTTTCTCTAGCTCCTATATTGGGGGCCCTGTTTTCTATTCTATAGATGACTGTGAGCATCCACTTCTGTATTTGCCAGGCACTTGCAAAGCCTCACAGGAGACAGCTATATCAGGGTCCCTTCAGCAAAGTCTTGCTGGTGTATGCAATACTATCATCATTTGGTGGATGGACCCCCAGGTGGGGCAGTCTCTGGATGGTCTATCTTTTTGTCTTAGCTCTAAACTTTGTCTCTGCAACTCCTTTCATGGTTATTTTATTCCATAATCTAGAGAGGAATGAAGAATCCACACGTTGGTCTACCTTCTTGATTTTCTTGTGTTTTGGAAGTTGTATCTTGGGTATTCTAGCTTTCTGGGCTAATATCCACTTATCATTGAGTGCATATCAAGTGACTTCTTTTCTGATTGGGTTACCTCACTCAGGATGATATCCTCCAGATACATACATTTGCCCAAGAATTTCACAAATTCATTGTTTTTAATAACTGAGTAGTACTCCTTTGTGTAAATGTACCACATTTTCTGTATCCATTCCTCTGTTGAGGGACATCTGGGTTCTTTCCAGCTTCTGGCTATTATAATAGGGTGGATATGAACATAGTGGAGTGTGTGTCCTTATTACCAGTTGGAACATCTTCTGGGTATTGCCCAGGAAAGGTATTGCTGGATCTAGTGGTAGTTCTATGTCCAGTTTTCTAAGGAACAGCCAGACTTATTTCCAGAGTGGTTGTAGCAGCTTGCAATCCCACCAGCAATGGAGCAGTGTTCCTCTTTCTCTACATCCTTGCCAGCATCTGCTGTCACCTGAATTTTTGATCCTAGCCATTCTGACTGGTGTGAGGTGGGATCTCAGGGTTGTTTTGATTTGCATTTCCCTGATGATTAAGGATGTTGAACATTTCTATAGGTACTTCTCAGCCATTTGGTATTCCTCAGGTGAGAATTCTTTGTTTAGCTCTGTACCCCATTTTTAATGGGATTATTTGAAATTCTGGAGTTCAGCTTCTTGAGTTCTTTGGGTATATTGGATGTTAGTCCCCTATCAGATTTAGGATTGGTAAAAATTCTATCCCAATCTTTTGTTGGCCTTTTTGTCTTATTGACAATATCTTTTGGCCTACAGAAGCTTTGCAATTTTATGAGGTCCCATTTGTCGTCTCTTGATCTTACAGCACAGGCCATTGCTGTTCTGCTTAGGAATTTTTCCCCTGTGCCCATATCTTCGAGGGTTTTCCCCACTTTCTCCTCTATAAATTTCAGTGTCTCTGGTTTTATGTTAAGTTCTTTATTCCACTTACTTGAGCTTTGTATAAGGAGATAAGAATGAATCAATTCTCATTCTTCTACACGATAACTGCCAGTTGTGCCCGTGCCATTTGTTGAAAATGCTTTCTTTTTTCCACTGGATGGTTTTTGCTTCCTTGTCAAAAATCAAGTGACCATAGGTGTGTGGGTTCATTTCTGAGTCTTTAACTCTATTCCATTGATCTACCTGTTTGTCACTGTACCAGTACCATGCAGTTTTTATCACAATTGCTCTGTAGTACAGCTTGAGGTCAGGCATGGTGTTTCCCCTAGACGTTCTTTTATTGTTGAGAATATTTTTTGCTATCTTAGGTTTTTTTGTTATTCCAGATGAATTTGCAAATTGCTCTTTCTACCTCAGTGAAGAATTGAGTTGGAATTTTGATGGGGATTGCATTGAATATGTAGATTACTTTTGCAGGTGTAGTGGCTATTCCTGGTTGTCAACTTGACTATATTTGAAATGAACTACAATACAGAATTGAAAGGCTCACCAGTGACCCTGATCTGAAGGCTGGGAGATAGAAGTTTCTGATCTGAATCTTGGTATGGAGATCTTGAGGCATAGTGGCTATGGATTCCAGAAGATTAAATCTCTGAGTTCAATGTCATCTGGAATTAAGGATGTGGTGGAACACACCTTTATTCTGGGCTACACCTTCTGCTGGAGACAATATAAGAATATTGGGAGAAGGGTGTCTCTCTCTTGCACCCTTGCCTGCTTGCAGTGTGTGACTAAGTAACTGCTAGATCCTTGGACTTCCATTCACAACTACCACTGAAGCATTGTTGGGAATTGAACTTCAGACTATAAGTCATCAATAAATTCCTTTACTATATAGAGACTATCTGTGACTCTAGAGAACCCTAAGTAATACAGCAGGATAGCCATTTTTACTACATTAATCCAGCGAATCCATGAGTATGGGACATCTTTCCATCTTCTGAGATCTTCTTCAATTTCTTTCTTCAGAGACTTGAAGTTCTGTCATATAGATCTTTCACTTCCTTAGTTAGAGTCACACCAAAATATTTTTTAATATTTGTGACTATTGTGAAGAGTATTCTTTCCCTAATTTCTTTCTCCTCCTGTTTATCCTTTGTGTAGAGAAAAGCCACTGATTTGTTTGAGTTAATTTTATATCCAGCAACTGGGCTGGAGCTGTTTATCAGGTTTAGGAGTTCTCTGATGGAATTTTTAGGGTCACTTATATATACTATCATATCATCTGCAAACAGTGATATTTTGACTTCTTCCTTTCCAATTTGTATCCCCTTGTTCTCCTTTTCTTGTAGAATTGCTCTCTCTAGGATTTCAAGTACTATATAGAATAGGTAGGGTTAAAGTGGGCATCCTTGTCTAGTCCCTGATTTTAGTGGGATTGCTTCCAGCTTCTCTCCATTTACTTTGATGTTGGCTACTGGTTTGTTGTAGATTGCTTTTATTATGTTTATGTATGGGCTTTGAATTCCTGATCTTTCCATGACTTTTATCATGAAGGGATGTTGGATTTGTCAAATGCTTCTTCAACATCTAATGAGATGATCATGAGATGATCGTTTGATTTTTTTCTTTGAGTTTGTTTATATGGTGGATTATGTTGATGGATTTCCATATATTAAACCATCCCTGCATCCCTGGGATGAAGCCTACTTGGTCATGATGAATGATCGTTTTGATGTGTTCTTGGATTCGGTTTGGGAGGATTTTATTGAGTATTTTTGCATCGATATTCATAAGGGAAATTGGTCTGAAATTCTCTTTCTTTGTTGGATCTTTGTGTGATTTAGGTTTCAGAGTAATTGTGGCTTCATAGAATGAATTACCTTTTGTTTTTATTTTGTGGAATAATTTGAGTAGAGTTGGAATTAGATATTCTTTGAAGGTCTGATAGAACTCTGCACTAAACCTATCTGGTCTTGGGCTTTTTTTAGTTGGGAGACTATTAATGACTGCTTATATTTCCTTAGCAGAGATGGGACTGTTAAAATTGTTAATCTGATCCTGATTTAACATTGGTACCTGGTATCTGTCTAGGAAGTTGTCCATTTCATCCACGTTTTCCAGTTTTATTGAGTATAGCCTTTTTGTAGTAGGACTTGATGATGTTTTGGATTTCCTCAGGATCTGTTGCTATGTCTCCTTTTCCATTCCTGATTTTGTTAATTAGGATACTCTCCCTGTGCCCTCTAGGTAGTCTGGCTAAGGGTTTATCTATCTTGTTGATTTTCTCAAAGAACCAGCTCCTGGTTTGGTTGATTATTTGAATAGTTCTTTTTGTTTCAACTTGGTTGATTTCAGCCCTAAGTTTGATTATTTCCTGAAGTCTAATCCTCTTGAGTGAATTTGCTTTTTACTCTAGAGCTTCTAGGTGATACCAGAGTATTATTATTAATAGTATCAAGTATTCATGGCTGCCCATGGAATGGGTCTCAAGTTGGGGTGGTTATTGGATGGCCATTCCCTCAGTCTCTGTTCCATTCCCTTTGTCTTTTTTTCTTGTAGACAGGATAAAATATGGGTTGAAAATATTGTGGGTGAGTTGGTGTCTTAAATGCTCCATCAGAGTTCCTAGCTAGTTACAGGAGGTGACTTCCTCAGGTTCCATATTCCCAATGTCACAGCTAAAGCTACCACAATTGATACTTGGGCTTCTCCCATAATTCAGGTCTCTTTGGAATCCTGGAGATGCCCCATGCCCCAACTCTGGACCCCAGTCATTTGCAGATTCCCTCTCATTCTTATTCAAACCATCATACTGAATGTTTTCCCATTTTCTAGTGGGTTTCTCAATTTGCTATTCAGAGATTTAAATTTTTCATTGAAGAGATTAATTTACATAGTTAGAATTTAGGCAAGATATTTTATGATCTTTTCTGATATTGTAAGTGTAAATGTGACTCTGATCTCGCTTTCAGTGTGTTTGCTGCTAGGCTATAGAAAAGATGCTGTTGTTTGTGTATTTGTTCTTAGTTTTTTATTGTATTTTTATTTTTTTATATTGACTGTGTACCGTACCACTTTACTAAAATTATTAGCTGTTTATGTAAGTTTTCTGGTGGAATTTTTTGTTATATCTTATGTATAATATATCATCTGCAAATAGAGATAATTTGACTCCTTTTTCCTATATTTGTCCTTTTAATTTTATTTTCATTTATTATTGCTCTGATTAGAGCATTCGCACTCTAATGAAAAAAAAGTGGAGCTTGTGGGAAGCCCTGGATCAGTCCTGATTTTATATTTTAGAGGCCATGTCTATACATATTGGCAGTTAGCTGATTTTAAATAACTTTTAATTATTTAGAAAATTCCTCCTGGTCAAGGTCATTTTCATAAAACATGATAGAATAATTTAGATTTACAAAACGTATCAAAGATCATTGCATTACTTTTTGAATTCATTTCTGTTACTACATTAGCCAATCAATCTCAATTAATGAGTCAAAAAAGATACTTTTATTTAAAACAAGTCTGTGCCATCAATTGTGGTCTTTTATTGTTGTTGTTTTGAATTTGGTTTTCTTTCTTTGAATGCATGCCTCTTTTCCTGGATGCTCCACGTTCATGTATGAAATTCAATAATATTGTTCTAAGAAAACCTTCAGGGATAAGTAGTTCCTGACAGTATTTTTTTTCTCTCTCTCTTTTTTCTCAAGAAGAATATGAATTAAAAAGTCATATGATAACATTCATATTAATGAAGAAGGCTGAAATTTCAACCCATTTCCATCAACTTGTATATGAATATGTGTATGTGAGGAACCCCAAAGGGATTTTGTGTTATTCCATGTAAATCATGCTGACAGCTTTACTCCTACAATGCCTGTACAGATGTGTAGCACATCTGACTTTAATGGAGGAGAAGGAATATCAGAATACTTACATTTGTATGTTTGTGGAATTGTGTTTATTATAGATTTCAAAAGTACCGTCTCTCTCATCCTACCTTCATTATGCAATGCCTTCAGGCACAGGCTGTATAGCTTGTCTATGAAGCATTCAATGTTACTCAGGCTCCTTAGGAAAATGTAACAGCAATCAGTAAATGACAGTCCAGAGTCTATTGATCGCTACTGAGTAAACTAAAATGCTTTCCATACATTGCAAATTAAAAACAGACTGCTCATACCACTTATTCTGATTTAATGATATGCTAAATCTAAGGCTATATTAATCAATGCATCATATGATATTTTTCAAAAATGTAGCTATGCCATGCTTCAAAAACCAAAGAACTAAATATGATTAAAATCTTCTAAAGTACTTAAATTAAGCCAGTATTCATAAACATTGGGTACTTGATAGAGAATATGACAAATAGGATACTTAAAATGATGATTGATCATCCATAAGGATTTAGGATTTTGGTATCAGAAACATCATTCAAGCTTTCAATGAAAGAAAACAATCAACATCCCTACTCATTTATGATGCCTGTGATTAACGACAGCGGCCCACACAACAAGGAAAAAGTAAATAGAAAACACATATCAGAGATAATCAACAGTTCTTTAATTTAACTTAAGACACATTCAACATGAAGCAGAGAAATCTAAACAATTATAAAAGACTAATGGAGTCATGGTTCATGAGACAAGAACCCACAACTACCATTTTTTTATAAGTAAGCATAGTACCTAGTTACATTCTGAATATTTATCCTTGTACACACATATAGAAATACAGCCCTAGCCCCGAGTAAAAATACTCCCATGAAGATTAATACAGAAATCCACAACCAAGAGAAGTAAAGATGTGACTCACAGTCTCTTGGGGTATATTTATAATACAGCTACATTACCAAGGGTTTGGAAATTATTGGAGAGAAGGGAAAAAAGAATTGAAGAGCCAGAGGAGGAGGGAGTTTGCTGGGAGATAATGTTCTCTAATAATGTCAGAAGCTAGACACATGAAGTTTCACCAACATGATTTCTTAAAATTGAGCTGAACAAAGACAACACTGTACTAGTCATATGAGTGTAGGCTGTATGTATCAAGCACCAAGGAGACCTCAGCCTTAGGCAAAGATCTACAGAAATCTATGGACTACTGAAAGTAGGAGAGATATGATATCAAATATCATCCCTAAATATAGGAATATAGTTAAATTATACAGACTAAGGAGATTGTAATTATATATTTAAGAGTTTATTTATATACTATATTCATAAATATATGTAGCAGTAATTTTAAAAGGAGGCTTTGAATTTGAAAAATGACAAGATGGGCATTTGGGAAGGGTTTGAGAAATAAAGGGGAGATGATGTATTTATATTGTAACCTCAAAAAATACATAACTCTCAAGGACATGGCCGACTGCCCCCAAAGTCTGTTCTTCCATAGGTGCTAAACACTGTGCTCCACCGTAGGTTCTTTGGGCATTTCCCCTCTGCACCCACAGATTTACTCCTGCGACCTGAACGAGCAATGGTTTGAGCCACAGCTGCCCATTCTCTGATAAGGGCACTTGCCACTGCAGCTGCCTGTCTCTGGGGACACAGGCAAGGACAAAGCTGAAGACCCAGAATCCTGCTGCTGGTACTGGCCCTGAGGCTACGTTGGTTCTGGTCACCTTCTTCCAGAATAGGCAGCTCATAGTGTAGGGAGCCCCACCCCCTCACACACACTTTGGGCTTTGGGCTCCAGCCTGACTGCTTTTACTGACCAAAAGACTCAGATAGAGACATGTCCCCTGTGATCCTGTCAGTGAAATTGCACCATGCCTGCCTGTAACACCCAAACATTGGACTGAAATCTCAGACCCCTATAGTTGAATTAGGGAAAGGATTGAAGAAGCTGAAAGGGAGAGTGACCCCATAGGAAGACCAGTAGTCTCAACTAACCCAGACCCCAGGGAGCTCCCAGATACTGAGCCACCAACCAGGAGCATGTCTGGCCAAGATCCCTAGCATATATGTACTAGAGGTCTGCCTGGTTAGGAGAAATTTAGCCTAATTTTCAAGAGACCTGATGCTCCATGGAAGGGGGAAGCCTGATGGGGGGTGGGGGGGAGAAATGGGATGAGGAACTGTGAGAGGGTAGACCAAGGTGGGCAAGGACTGTAATATAAGTAAATAAAATAATTTAAATAAAAATAAGTAAATAAATAATGGGTCAATATTATTTCTCCAATTTTAATGAATATATACATTAATAGAAGTTACTATTAACATAGAAAAGTCAGTGAAGAGAGTTAGATAAAAGTCAGGCATGGATTTTCTGAAGTGCTTCTTCTTATTTCATCTATTCTGAGAAGTAGATTCATTATACTTAGGGGTAAAGGTGCAGTAGTGGGTATGAGAGTATGCCACGAGGAGACATTATCTCACAGACTCTTAAATTTCCAAATCACTGTGGCTCCCTGAAAAGAAATATACTTACTCAAAATATCATAAAATAACTTGATATTGCCAGTATTTAAAATCATACAAATAAAAACATACTATGAAATCTAAATTAATTAAAGCTTATAGTAATAAAGTACTTTACTGTATTTACTGGAAGCTTCTTGTAGACTATGCTATAATTTTTATAGTTCTTGATTTTATATAATTTATAGGACCAAATAGAAATTATTAATGGTGGACTTATATTAATTCATCCCTGATATGATATATTATATTAAAAAATTACATGTTAAATTACAAGAACATTGAGCTATATTCTCATCAGATTTTAAATATTGCTTTGGGTATTTTAAATAATGCTAAAAATATTACACTATTTAAGTATTCACTATTCTACCTTCTATTAGTTATAAAGAATAGAATAATGTTATCTGCACTATAATTGCTACACTAAATATTGATATGATTTTATTTTTTGCAAAGACTTTCAGTAGAAACCTAGTTATGTTGTCTTGCTTAAACACTTCATTGTTAACCAAAACACATTTTTTAATACTGATGGTTGAGTAATTCATGCAGATAATTAAAGAAGTACTTCAATTTTCATTACATCCTTAAGTAGTCTCTCTTTTCAATCTAGATTAAGTTTAATAGAGCTATTTGCATGCACTTTTCTCTGATTTGGAGTTTTGTTTGCAAATAAATTGGTATCACAAAACTTACTGACGTACATCTAGCACATATTCCCATTTTATTGATATATTGAAATGCTTGCAGCATCATAAGTGCCTTTCATACAGAAATCTTCATTTTAATCAAAGGTTTCCTATTCTCTTTATGTGACAGAAAAGAAAATATCAACGGCATCTTCATTAGATGCAGAAACTACTTCCACAGACAAGCTAATCTAATTGGTCTACTCTTTGATGTTGTGTAAAAAATAAGGGTCTGGTAAAAGTATCATACTTTGGTATAACAGATTAAATTAAAATATGGACTTTTGTATACCATTATAATGTGCTTTTGTAAATGTGTGAAAAGCACATTTTTTCTTATGTATGTTGTTTGATTATGTTTTATAGAATGCCCTAAACATTTTGTGGTTATGTAAATATGAATGCTAAGGCAAAGAATGACTTAAAAAAGTCTTAAGATGGTTTATTGCTATGTGAGTAAATTTTCTTGGCATTATAATTAAGACTACTGTAATTGTAAAATCTCCATACCGTGTCAGCTAGGAAAAGATTAACTGATTATGATATGCTGATTCATAACACCATTTACTAAAATATCTTTTTAACTTTGTTCAAGTATACAGTATTTACTTTTGGAAGTCAGTGGTTTAGAATGAGATCATAACAGAAGTAAAATGAGATAATAAAGAAAAGTTATGGGTAAATAGCTCTGAGGTTAAACTAACAACTGTGTTTCCTTAAAGCATTGTTTTGCTTTGTAATTTCATCCAATTATCTCATATACTTTATTATTTTACCCATGTTATTTCCTCTATCCCACACTAAGGTAAAGTCATGAATGTGACCTTGAATCTACCTCCTGCTGAGTGAGAAATAAAGACTACATTATGGGCATAAGTACTGTGCCAGTCTAGTTTATAGAAATTAATGCCTTTTTGTATCATCTTTCTAGGAGGAAGGTCAGAGTTCAGACACAGGTTTTAAGGAGTCATCATTTGAGGTGACTATGTCTGTCTATCTGTGCATTCAATATCCTATAATTATATAGAGAAATCCTCTCCAGCCTTGTATTGTGGATACTAAAAAAAAAACAAAAAAAAGATAAAATATCTTGGTTGTGTAACCAAGGCTGCATTTGCCTAACACCAATGTGCTCCTAGACTTTCTGGATTTAAGCTAATCCCTGCAAACACCTAGTGATCATGATCACTCATTTGTGTAACAGTGGTGGCATTTTGTGATTCAATATTTATCAATTACAATCAAGTCATCTTTCCCTGCAACAATTTTATACTGCTTTTAAGAGACAGACATCGAATCAATAGACCTTTTAGAAAAAAAATGCCTTAGAAAATTTCATGAATATTCTCTTTAAAAATGTAAAATTCCAAAAATTATTTTCATAAGAATACACTTGGGTAAAAAGTCTCAAAAATGTGGTACTTATTTTTAACTTCCTATGTTGTCAAGCTGAAAGATTTACAAACACTTCTGCTATTTATGCATTGTGTCTAAATAACAATCTCCTAAGCCTGAATACACATATACTAGGAAAATGTATTTTATTTCTCCAGCTAGATATTTCAAAGAATGCTTAAATTTTTCTGCAATTGAGATTGTACTGGAGTTTACTTAATATGATGGCTCCCAGCTTTCTTCTCATAATGTTGTAGCTGTTGTGAATAGGAATAAAAAGAAGAGAGACAGCAGCTTGTTTTGGATTGAGTAGTTATATTGTTCCTTACCTGTAATATGTACTTAATCTTTTTGAAGGTATTTTCATGAACACTCAAGAGTATAGTCTTCTTTAACATGGTTTGTTTATCTGATTCTTGGCCACTCAAGTCCTATGCCAAGGAGCTCCACACTAAGGAATCAAATAATTCATACTCCTTTTATACAATATAATACAGGAAGCAACAACTTGACATAAATATTATGTTTTAGAAGGCTGTTAGTGAAAAAACATACAGTGTGGTCTTACACTTAAAAAAGATAAGAAAGAAAGGAAACGTTGAATTAATAGTTACAGTATAACACGGTGTGAAAAAGTTTGATCAATTTTTAATGTGTAATTCATTATAGAAATATACTGATTACAAAGAAATAATTAAAATTCTATTTTTTCTAACATATAAAACTATGGATACCTTTTCTAATTATACTTTAATGTAGTATTTATTTTAAAAATATTTTAAGACAAGGTCTTCTTGTAAAGCTGTGGCTAGCCAGCTGTAGACTAAGTAACAAATGGTGACCTTGTGTCACCATACCTGGTTCCATTGCTGTAAAGAGAAACCATGACGTTGGCAGCTCTTACGCAGAACATTTAGTTGGGGCTAGTTTCCTGGTTCTGAGGTTCAGTCCATTATCATGAAGATGGGAGCAGGCCAGTATTGAGGCAGGCATGGCGTAGGAGAAGCTGAGAAGGTTGCTAGGAAAAGACTGGCTTCAGGCAGCTAGGAGAAAGAAAAGCTAAGTCACAATGCCTATCTCTAAAGTGAAACATTTCCTCAAACAAGCCCACACCTATTGCAACAAGGCCACAGTTTTTAAATAGCGCCAGTCACTGGCCTAGACATACTCAAACCACTACACCTGGCTACTTAGTAATATTTCTAAAAAAAAGGTATGTTGTTCATTTAATTTTCTATGGGAGTGATTTGCCTGTATGGGTCTATAAGCACCATGTTTATGCTTGGTGTCTGTGGAAATAAGAAAAGGGCATCTGAGCCACTGATACTTGAGTGACAGTTGTTTGTAAACCACCATGAAAGTGCAGGAATTGAATCAGGTCCTATGCAAGGGCAACAAGTGCTTTTTACCATTAAGCCTTCTATATAATCTCTAAATAAAAACTGTTGTTTATTTAATTATATAACAAAGAACTACTTGCACAGTTTTGGGGGGGTTTGTATGTATTTACTTGGGCAATTATTTAGTATTTTACATATATTTGGGTATTTGCAGTTGATAAGTTTTACACAATTTTTCAAAGAAGCTATTGAACTTCATTTTTAATTTTAAGTCATATTTTCTCATAATCCTATCGTTACTGACTGATCAAGAGTTAGAAAAATAAGAAAGACTGAAATTAGGGGTATAAACTGCAATATTCCTAGGTTTCTCAATTTATTATCTTTAAGATTGACAACTTGTTTATATACTGTAATTTTTTTAAAAAGCTGAAATAAGTTCCAACATTAATATGAATAGAATAATTTTCATTTATAATGTTATAAATCTTGAGTTCATTTCTCTAGGGTATATATCAAGAGAATTACTTTCCTATGAGGATATAAACAATAACTACCTACCCTTTATAATATCCTAATAGAAAAATATTTAGATTTCATCTAAGTTGTCCCTAAGGAAATAATGAATTTATTGGACTTGGAGATCATGGGTGAGAAGTTACAGAAAGGAACAAGGGTGATTCCCAACTGGCTTCACTGGAAAGTCTTCACACCACTTGATGATGACTTCCTACTAACTAACTAGACTAAACCCCTTGTCTTTGGGTTATACATCTTTGAGCCATAGGAATCCTTGAGGCCATATGCAATTAGGGAAGAACTGTATACAAATGTCTGGGAAGACTTGTGGTTCAGTCTCCACCTACTTTTTTTTTTTTTTCTTATAGGCAAAACTAATAGCCCAACTGTGATAAATTCTGTTAGGATACTGCAGTGTTGTCTGAAGAACAGTTACAACAAACTAAATACATGTGTTACTGAAATCTTTGAATTCCCCCCCCCCCCTCTCTCTCTCTCTCTCTCTCTCTCTCTCTCTCTCTCTCTCTCCCTCTCTCTCATACAGGACATCTTATTGAAAAGAATTTAAATGACTGAAATTTTTAGAATAGATTAATTTCAGTGCTATACTGAGACTATGAAAAAAAAGTTAACTAAATTTGTCAAGTCAATTTAATTTTGCAGAAAGGGTGAATCAGAACCCCCAAGAAACTTAGCCAAAATGGTGCCTGTATTTTATCATTGATGTAGATGGTGATTGTGTGTTATCCCATAGGTGAATGTTCTATAACACAATCGGAGATTATTGGCTTGTTTGGGCAAAATGTAAGGAAAAACTCAGGAATCATGTGTCCTTGTCAGGCTGAATATCTTTGAAAGAACAAAAGGAAAATGAAAACCAACCAATCAACAATTAACAAAACCCATCTTCTACCTCACAAGATCCTTCCACATGTCCCACCCACCCAAGAAGCCAATTTTCCAATCCATTGCTTGTTACCTTGAAAAAATAAAATAAGGAAAAGCCTATCTGTTATTTCGCTCCCAGTTTTACATGGAATTTTTAGATATAAATACAAACTGTGAAGCAAAATTCAAATTTTTTTTCTTCTCACCAGCTGATATAAGGGCAGAGGAAACATAAAAATTTCATTAAATTTTCAATTGTTGGAAGAGAAAAAGAGAAGGGATGAAAGGAGCAGTGGGGACAAGGAGGGAGAAAGGAATCCGAGAGGGAGAGAAGGGGTTAAAGTGGGAGGAGGAAGAGGAAGAGAAATACAAGGCATAGAAGTAGGTCTGTCCCTCTTCAAGGATAGTCTCCCTTTGTTGTGACTTCCTTTTGTTGGTTCTTACTTTTCATAATGTTACAACATCAAGACTAAGTTCTTAATGCACACACTTTAGTAGATAGTTAAAAGCAAAACCAAAGTGAATCAAAATTAAAAAAAAATAAAAATATATTACCATGTTAAAACTGTCACTGATGAAAAGAAAATAAATGTGAAATTCTTATGGGTATCAATATAATAATACAATGCAATGATATCAACAATGTATTTGCATATGAAAAATGATACACCCCTTCAAATAAAGAAAGAAAAACTTTAAAGTTAGTGAGTTCTTTGCTGATACATTCTCAGATGTTATTATTTATTTATTTTTCTCTTTTATGTTCCATAAACAATGACAATATGCTATATATCATCTTGAAAATTAAAGAGATTAAATGTATAAACTGTCAAATATTATTAAGTAGCATAATAAATTGATGTTATTTTGTATTTTAGAGATATGTAATATTTCTGAGTCTACTACATGGTTTTGATAAGGATGATATATCTCCTATATTCTTAGATCTTTCATATGATTTTGAAACTCTAGTTTTGTAATTTCAATGATAACTAAATGGACAATTAATTGTCAGTCTCTCCTTGAAAATAAACTTCTTTGTATCATATAAAATAATCATTATCAGATTTAAAGTAGTTCAATAAATGTGATACTTTGAATTTTTTTTTAATCAGGAACCACAACTTGACTATTAACAAGATTTGTTCGGGAGTGGGGGCTGGACCTTTCCAGTATGAATTTTTATTTGAATTTTACATTGGGCCTTAATTAAATGCCTTCAAAGTTCTTCAAAAGTTATCTTAGTGTGAGTGGCTGATTTATGAGGTTCATTCTGCTCTTTGAAGCCAGGAAAATTTCCTGTAACAAGCTGTATATTTTCACTCATTATCTAATCTCCTCATACTGAGATGATATGTAAGTAGCAAATTTTTATCTAGTGTGATCTTGTGATGTGTGATATGAAATAGAAAATAGTCTTTTAATTAGACTGTTGGAGGTTGCCAGAACTTGTTCTACATTTGTCTTTTCCTATTGAGAGGGTTTTAATATTCTAAGTGGTCTACAGTATTGCTGTGTTTGGCAGGCTCCAGTGAATGGCTCTATTTCCCTACGGGCTAATATCAGGAAAATCTAGGAAAAATATGAGAACTTTATAAAATGTAAGCACCAGGCAACTCATTAGATTTATTTTCAATTAACTTTTTCTATTTTATTATTAATTATTTCATTTACTAGCATAACAAATGTTCCACCTTCCTCCCCACACCCACACACAGTTGTTCTCCCTTCCCCTTCCCCTTCCCCTTCCCCTTCCCTTTCCCCTTCCCCTTCCCCTTCCCTTTCCCCTTCCCCTTCCCCTTCCCCTTCCCCTTCCCTTTCCCTTTCCCCTTCCCCTTCACCTCTGAGAGTATGTCCATGCCATGGACATCCCTAGCCCTGAGGCATCAAGTCTCTACAAGATTAAGCTTATCCTTTCCCTTTGAGGACAGACAAGGCAGACTTCTCCCACATATGCCCCAGGGGCCATGGACAAGCCCAAGTATGATTTTTGTTTGGTGGCTTACTCTGTGGGAGCTCCCAGGAGTCCAGGTTAGTTGACACCAGTTGGTCTTCTTGTGGGGTTGCCATCCCTTTCAGTTCCTTCAATCCTTCCCCTAACTTAATATCAGGGTCTAGACATCAGTCCAGTGCTTGACTCTGAGTATCTGCTTCTGTCTCAGTAAAAGGGGGTGGTAGGGCATTTCAGAGAACAGCCATGCTAGTATTCTGTCTGCAATCATAAGATAACATCAGTAATAGTGTCAGGGTTTGTTGCAAAGCCATGGGATGGATTCCAAGTAGGGTCCGTCACTGGTTGTCAATCCTTTCAGTTTCTACTCCACTTTTGATCCTGCATTTCCTTTAGACAGGAACAATTTTGGGTCAAAATTATTGAAGATAGATTGGTGCCCTTTATTGATGGTTGTATCTTCAGTTTCTGTTTCCCCACTGTTGGGCATTTCAGCTAAGGTCATACCCTTTATTTCCTGGGAGCCTCTCCACATCGGGGAGCCTAGAGCTCTCTAGAACTTTCTAGAGTTTACTCCAGCATCCCCATTAGCTGCGTATGGTCCATTCATTCTCCTGGCCCTCTGGGCTTCTCTCTTGTCTCCTCCCCAAACCTGATCCTTCCCTTTTCTCCCTCTCCTTCCCCTCTCCCATGCAAGTTTCTCCCTTGATACACCTCCCCAAATTATTTTGTTCCTCCTTTTAAATTGGATTGAACCATTCTAAGTTGGGCATTTCTTCTTCTTAAACTTACGGTCTGTTTATTATATCAAGGATTGTCAGTACTTTTTATCTGAGGGAAAGAAATTTCCTCTTACACTTCTTGGAAATGACGGGGCCTATAGGCATTTATTTAAAACATTGAGATTTCAATTTTTACAACTATTTATATGTCATCTCATCATATGCTTTAAAAACACTTAGAATTTAAAACTTTCAAAATCTGAATTAAATAAGTATAATACTTATTTAGAAATAATAAATTAAAATAACTCAAATTATCAAATTAAAACATATCTCAACAAGCTATCATATTTTATTAGAATGGAAGAGTTTTACTACCCAAAGTATAGTGAAAAGGTAAGGATGGGGATTAATCAACTTAAACTGAGCTATCCTTTTCATGAAACCAGTGTTAGGGTCCGATGGGTTAAGGTCTTGCTTCAAGCATACATGATTAACTATTCTTGCTTCATGCAAAGGAAGGGGTAGCGTCTAACAACCTTGGCTAACTGTCCTTTTGCAAGCTGGGAAGGGGTCCCTTTTACATAAGGATGCACGTGTTCTAGGAACTGACCTACCCAGTTCTGGAAAGTATAAACTCAGGCCTGATCTCCTGAATTGCTAATTTACAGCCTATTAGGGCATCACCCTGTCTCAGGTCAATTCACTCCTTTCCATCATCATCATCATCATCATCATCACGAGCTCTGCTTCAAGGTAACTTTTTTCAAAATGTGTTTTGTTATATGACTAATGCAGGGAAGCAGATAACTCGGCCTGAGCAGGGGCACAAGTCCCTTCCAGTCCACTCCAGCACCGGGGTGCCTTGCCAGCAGAAGGACCCACACAGGATTCCCCACGGGATCCTAACACCTCTGGTGAGTGGAACACAACTTCTGCCAGGAGGCAGGTTCGAACACCAGATATCTGGGCACCTTCCCTGCAAGAAGAGAGCTTGCCTGCAGAGAGTACTCTCTCTGACCATTGAAACTAAGGATAGAGCTAGTCTCCCAGGTCTGCTGATAGAGGCTAACAGAGTCACCTGAGGAACAAGCTCTAACCAGAGACAACTGTAACACCTAGCTTCAGATATTACCAGATGGCAAAAGGCAAACGTAAGAATCCTACTAAAAGAAATCAAGACCACTCACCATCATCAGAACGCAGCACTCCCACCCCACCTCGTCCTGGGCACCCCAAAACAACCGAAAAGCTAGACCTGGATTTAAAAGCATATCTCATGATGATGGTAGAGGACATCAAGAAGGACTTTAATAACTCACTTAAAGAAATACAGGAGAACACTGCTAAAGAGTTACAAGTCCTTACAGAAAAACAGGAAAACACATACAAACAGGTGATGGAAATGAACAAAACCCTACTAGACCTAAAAAAGGAAGTAGACACAATAAAGAAAACCCAAAGTGAGGCAACACTGGAGATAGAAACCCTAGGAAAGAAATCTGAAACCATAGATGTGAGCATCAGCAACAGAATACAAGAGATGGAAGAGAGAATCTCAGGTGCAGAAGATTCCATAGAGAACATCAGCACAACAATCAAAGAAAATACAAAACACAAAAGGATCCTAACTCAAAACATCCAGGAAATAGAGGACACAATGAGAAGACCAAACCTACGGATAATAGGAGTTGATGAGAATGAAGATTTTCAATTTAAAGGGACAGCAAATATCTTCAAAAAATAATAGAAGAAAACTTTCCAAACCTAAAGAAAGATATGCCCATGATCATACAAGAAGCCTACAGAACTCCAAATAGAATGGACCAGAAACGAAATTCCTCCCGACACATAATAATCAGAACAACAAATGCACTAAATAAAGATATAATATTAAAAGCAGTAAGGGAGAAAGGTCAAGTAACCTATGAAGGCAGGCCTATCAGAATTACAGCAGATTTTCACCAGAGACTATGAAAGCCAGAAGAGCCTAGACAGATGTTATACAGACACTAAGAGAACAGAAATACCAGCCCAGGCTACTATACCCAGCCAAACCCTCAATTACCTTAGATGGAGAAACCAAAGTATTCCACGACAAAACCAAATTCACACATTATCTTTCCACGAATCCAGTCCTTCAAAGGATAATAACAGAGAAAAAACTAATACAAAGACGGAAATCATGCCCTTGAAAAAGCAAGAAAGTAATCCCTCAACAAACCAAAAAGAAGACTGCCACAAGAACAGAATGCCAACTCTAACAACAAAAATAAAAGGAAGCAACAATTACTTTTCCTTAATATCTCAATATCAATGGACTCAATTCCCCAATAAAAAGACATAGACTAACAGACTGGCTACACAAACAGGACCCAACATTTTGCTGCTTACAGGAAACCCATCTCAGAGAAAAAGACAGACACTACCTCAGAGTGAAAGGCTGGAAAACAATTTTCCAAGCAAATGGTATGAAGAAACAAGCTGGAATAGCCATTCTAATATCAAATAAAATCGACTTCCAACCCAAAGTTATCAAAAAAGACAGGAAGGTACACTTCATACTCATCAAAGGTAAAATCCTCCAAGAGGAACTATCAATTCTGAATATCTATGCTCCAAATGCAAGGGCAGCCACATTCATTAAAGACACTTTAGTGAAGCTCAAAGCACACATTGCACCTCACACAATAATAGTGGGAGACTTCAACACACCACTTTCATCAATGGACAGATCGTGGAAACAGAAACTAAACAGGGACAGAGTGAAACTAACAGAAGTTATGAAACAAATGGACCTAACAGATATCTACAGGATATTCCTTCTTCTCAGCACCTCATGGGCCTTCTCCAAAATTGACCATATAATTGGTCACAAAACAGGCCTCAACAGATACAAAAATATTGAAATTGTCCCATGCATCCTATCAGACCACCATGGACTAAGGCTGATCTTCAATAACAACATAAATAATGGAAAGCCAACATTCACATGGAAATTGAACAACACTCTTCTCAATGATACCTTGGTCAAGGAAGGAATAAAGAAAGAAATTAAAGCCTTTTTAGAGTTTAATGAAAATGAAGCCACAACTTACCCAAACCTATGGGACACAATGAAAGCATTTCTAAGAGGGAAACTCCTAGCTCTGAGTGCCTCCAAAAAGAAACTGGAGAGAGCACAAACTAGCAATTTGACAACACATCTAAATGTTCTAGAAAAAAAGGAAGAAAATTCACCCAAGAGGAGTAGACACCAGGAAATAATCAAACTCAGGGGTGAAATCAACCAAGTGGAAACAAGAAAAACTATTCAAAGAATTTACCAAACCAGGAGTTGGTTCTTTGAGAAAATCAACAACATAGATAAACTCTTAGCTAGACTCACTAGAGGGCACAGAGACAGCATCCTAATTAACAAAATCAGAAATTAAAAGGGAAACATAACAACAGATCCTGAAGACATCCAAAACACCATCAGAAACTTCTGCAAAAGGCTATACTCAACAAAACTGGAAAACCTGGATAAAATGGACAAATTTTTAGACAGATACCAAGTACCAAAGTTAAATCACGATCAAGTTAACAATCTAAACAGTCCCATATCCCCTAAAGAAATAGAAGCAGTCATTAATAGTCTCCCAGCGAAAAAAAGCCCAGGACTAGATGGGTTTAGTGCAGAGTTCTACCAGACCTTCAAAGAAGATCTAATTCCAGTTCTGCACAAACTCTTCCACAAAATAGAAGTAGAAGGAACTCTACCCAACTCATTCTATGAAGCCACAATTACTCTGATACCTAAACCACAGAAAGATCCAACAAAGATAGAGAACTTCAGACCAATTTCCCTTATGAATATAGATGCAAAAATACTCAATAAAATCCTCACTAACTGAATCCAAGAACACATTAAAGCAATCATCCATCCTGACCAAGTAGGTTTTATGCCAGGGATGCAGGGATGGTTTAATATATGGAAATCTGTCAATGTAATCCATTATATAAACAAACCCAAAGACAAAAACCACATGATCATTTCATTAGATGTGGAAAAAGCATTCGACAAGATCCAAGACCCATTCATGATAAAAGTCTTAGAAAGTTCAGGAATTCAAGGCCCATACCTAAACATGATAAAAGCAATCTATAGCAAACCAGTAGCCAACTTCAAAGTAAATGGTGAGAAGCTGGAAGCAATCCCACTAAACTCAGGGACTAGACAAGGCCGTCCACTCTCTCCCTACCTATTCCACATAGTACTTAAAGTCCTAGCCAGAGCAATTCAAAAACAAAGAGATCAAAGGGATTCAAATTGGACAAGATGAAGTTAAAATATCACTTTTTGCAGATGATATGATAGAATATATAAGTGACCCTAAAAATTCCACCAGAGAACTCCTAAACCTGATAAACACCTTCAGTGAAGTACCTGGATATAAAATTAACTCAAACAAATAAATGGCCTTTCTCTACACAAAGAATAAACAGGCTGAGAAAGAAATTAGGGAAACAACACCCTTCTCAATAGTCACAAATAATATAAAATATATTGGCGTGACTCTAACTAAGGAAGAGAAAGATCTGTATGATAAAAACTTCAAGTCTCTGAAGAAAGAAATTAAAGATCTCAGAAGTTGGAAAGATCTCCCATGCTCATGGATTGGCAGGATCAACACTGTAAAAATGGCTATCTTGCCAAAAGCAATCTACAGATTCAATGCAATCCCCATCAAAATTCCAAATCAAATCTTCAAGGAATTAGAAAGAGCAGTCTGCAAATTCATCTGGAATAACAAAAATCCTAGGATAGCAAAAACTCTTCTCAAGGATAAAAGAACGTCTGGTGGAATCACCATGCCTGACCTAAAGCTTTACTACAGAGCAGTTGTGATAAAAAAAACTGCATGGTACTGGTATAGTGACAGACAAGTAGACCAATGGAATAAAATGGAAGACCCAGAAATGAACCTACACACCTATGGTCACTTGATCTTCGACAAGGGATATAAAACCATCCAGTAGAAGAAAGACAGCATTTTCAACAAATGGTGCTGGCACAACTGGTTGTTATCATGTAGAAGAATGTGAATCAATCCATTCCTATCTCCTTGTACTAAGGTCAAATCTAAGTGAATCTAGGAACTTCATATAACACCAGAGACACTGAAACTTATAGAGGAGAAAGTGGGGAAAAGCCTTGAAGATATGGGCACAGGGGAAAAATTCCTGAATAGAACAGCAATGGCTTGTGATGTAAGATCTAGAATTGACAAATGGGACCTCATGAAACTGCAAAGCTTCTGCAAGGCAAAAGACACCGTCAATAGGACCAAAAGGCCACCAACAGATTTGGAAAGTATTTTTACCTATCTTAAATCAGATAGGGGACTAATATCCAATATATGTAAAGAACTCAAGACGGTGGACTCCAGAAAATCAAATAACCCCATTAAAAAATAGGGCTCAGAACTGAACAAAGAATTCTCACCTGAGGAATACCTAATGGCTGAGAAGCACCTGAAAAAATGTTCAACATCCTTAATCATCAGAGAAAGGCAAATCAAAACAACTCTGAGATTCCATCTCACACCAGTCAGAATGGCTAAGATCAAAAATTCAGGTGACAACAGATGCTGGCGAGGATGTGGAGAAAGAGGAACTCTCCTCCATTGTTGGTGTGATTGCAAGCTTGTACAACCACTCTGGAAATCAGTCTGGTGGTTCCTCAGAAAATTGGACATAGTTCTACTGGAGGATTCCGCAATACCTCTCCTGGGCATGTATCCAGATGATGTCCCAACCGGTTAGAAGGACACATGCTCCACTATGTTCATAGCAGCCTTATTTATAATATCCAGAAACTGGAAAGAAAACAGAAGCCCCTCAACGGAGGAATGGATATAAAAAATGTGGTACATTTACACAATGGAGTACCACTCAGCGATTAAAATAATGAATTTATGAAATTCCTAGGCAAATGGTTGGACCTGGAGGGCATCATCTTGAGTGAGGTAACACAATCACAAAGGAACTCATACAATATGTATTCACTGATAAGTGGATATTAGCCCCAAACTTAGGATACCCAAGATATAAGATACAATTTGCTAAACGCATGAAACTCAAGAAGAATGAAGACCAAAGTGTGGACACTTTGCCCCTTCTTAGAATTGGAAACAATCACCCATGGAAGGAGTTACAGAGACAAAGTTTGGATCTGAGACAAAAGGATGGACCATCTAGAGACTGCCATATCCAGGGATCAATCCCATAATTAGCCTCCAAACGATGACACCATTGCATACACTAGCAAGTGTTTGCTGAAAGGACCCTGATATAGCTGTCTCTTGTGAGACTATGCTAGGGCCTAGCAAACACAAAATTGGACGCTCACAGTCAGCTATTTGATGTATCACAGGGCCCCCAATTGAGGAACTAGAGAAAGTATCCAAGGAGCTAAAGAGATCTGCAACCCTGTAGGTGCAACAACATTATGAACTAACCAGTACCCCGGAACTCTTGACTCTAGCTGCATATGTATCAAAAGATGGCCTAGTCGGCTATCACTGGAAAGAGAGGCCCATTGGACTTGCAAACTTTATATGCCCTAGTACAGGGGAATCCCAGGGCCAAAAAATGGGAATGGGTGGCTAGGGAAGTGGGGGGCGGAGGGTATGGGGGACTTTTGGGATAGCATTGGAAATGTAATTGAGGAAAATATGTAATTAAAAAAAAGACTAATGCAAAAAGAGATTGTGTGACATGTGGATGATAGAGCATATGACATATACAAATTAAAGAGCATATACAAATAACGACCATATCGAACACATGAGATTTTACTAATTGTCATACATTTAGTATATATAAATATCATCATACACGATTAATTATTTAAGGGCTTCAAAATCCAAAATAATTTAATTGCCTATAAAAACTGAGGAATTTAAACAGTTTTAGCTTAAACAGGATTTGTTTACTGACCACGAGTTCATGTATGTGACTGAGTACAACATTATATACTGTGATCTCTATCCTCCACCAAAGTTATTCAACCTGAACATGGGGTTACATATGAATTTTAGGACTGTTTTTTTTTTATTCATTGAGTGAGATAGAGATTTTGATTAGGACTGAATTAAATATGTAAATAGCCTTTGGTGGAATTATCTTGACCACAATTGTAGTTCTATCAATCTATGGCCATGACCAAACTTTCTGTTTTCTAATATCTTTCTCTAATCTATTCAAGGAGTTACATTTTACCTCTAGAGGCCTTTCCTTCCTTTGCTCGGTTTATTTCTGTATATTTTATCCACTTTGAGGCTATCGTGAATGAAACTATCTCTATAATTTCTTTTTTGTTTATATGATTGTGGGTTTTGAATTTTAATTCTCTATCCTGCCACATTGCTGAAACTGTTTAGCATTACTTGGGGATTTTTAGAGACAGTTCATCTCTCTCATGTACAATGTCATCTACAAATTGGTAAAATTCATTATCATATTTTAAATTTTTCATAGAAATCTTGGGATTGCTAGTATCTAATATATATCATATCAACTGTGAATAAGTACTGTTCGACTTCCTTTCCTATCTGCCATCCCTTCTATTGCCTTGAATTGCTTCAACTTCCAGCTAGTAAGTGCAATACAATAATGAAAAGGAATGAAAGTGTGTATAGCCACATCTTATTGATTAGGTTTACTACATTCAGGAATATTTGGTTGGGGATTGTTCAGACAAAGCTTTTATTATGTTATTTTATGTTTACAATGATCCAATTTTATCTAGAACTTTTATTTATGAACTCATGTTGGACTTTGTCAATGGCTTCTTCAGTATTTATCAAGATGATCACTGATTTTTCTTTAAGGCACTTTTGAATTTTATCACATTTACTGACATGTAAATAGAAACCCCCTTTCACCTCATGGATAAAGTCTATTTAGTCTTGGTGGGAAAACTTTTTGATGTATATTTTCATTTGTTTTACAAGTATCTTATTGAGTGTTATTTAATTTATATTCATCAGCATTATTGACCTGTAGTTTCCCTTTTTTCTTATGTGTTTACATGATTTTTGGTGGTAAAGTGATTTTTGGTGACATAGAAAGAATTTAGTTCTGCTCTTTATGTTTATATTTTTGTTTAAGTAGTTTATAAATGATTTGCTAGAGATCTTTCATCATCTTGTAGAATTCTCAGTGAATCCAACTAGCCATAATCTTCAATCACCTCATTTGTTATGAGTTTGTTTATGACATTTATATTTCCTTGGTTTAATTTTGTTTCATTGGCTAAAATATAATAAATCTAAATATTCTTCCATTTGTTTTAAGTTTTCTGGTTAATGAAGTCAGACTTTTCAAATATTCTTGCATGATGTTCTGGCATTCTTTAGTTACCATTGTACTGTTACATTGGCCACCATTTATTCTTTTTGTTTGGGTCCCCTCTTTTTTCTTTTGCTTAGTTTGGCTATGTGTCTATCATATAGATCTTCTAAAGAATCATCTCTCAGTTTCAGTAATTTCTCGTATTGTTTTCTTTGCTTTGTTTGATTGAGTTCTGATTTTGCTGTTCTTCCTTGCCATTGACTGGATTTGCATTTGGTGTATTACTGCTTTTCAAAGATCTTTTGAGTTTCATCATTAAGTCATTTATTTGTTCTCTTTGAAAGTCTTTAATAAAATGAATCAATTCTATAAATTACCATCACATAACTGCTTTTAATGTTTCTTAGTGGTTTGGTTTTGCTGTGTGTTTATTTATACTTCACTCAATAACATTTTTGAATTTTTGTTTATTCTTTGACTGATATAGTAATAACTTGTGTACTATCCAAGTTTGCTTGTTTACTATACACTTATTTGTTACTGATTTTAAGATGTATGAATTATAGACAGTTAGGATGCACAAAGACAGTAACTGTAGTATTTTTGGATTTGTAAATATTGGTTTTGTATCCTAGAATATTGTACTTTTTTTTTCTTAAACATTTTTTTTTCTGTGCTACTAAGTAGAATGCATATATTTGGCTTTTAAATGAAATATCCTGCATAAATATAAAGTCCATTTGGTATATATTTCTTTTCATTTTGATATTTGCTTGTCAAGATGTCTATCTATTGGCATTTATAGGGTATTGTATCACCTGTATGAATAATGGAATTATGCTAATCTTTGTGCTTTAATTCCAGTAGAACATTTTAATGCATTTAGATGCACAAGCATTTAGTCAACGTATGTTTAAGATAGTTATATATCCTTGCTTTACTCTTCTCTTGATTAGAATGATGCTGCTTTATTAATATTTCTTGATTGACTTTAGTTTAGAGTCTATTTCATCAGACATTATGATAACAGTACCTGCTTGCTTCCTTTTATTGTTAAAGATAATACAATTTTGTAAAGAGAATAAATAGGTTTATTTTCTTTTATTATTTTGTCACCAGCCTGAGTCTTTTGACTGATGAATTTAAGTCATTAATAATTAAAATTATTAATGAAATCTGTGTGTTCATTGCATTCATTGTGTTTTAATTTTTACTGCTGCTGTTGTTAGTTGGACTATATGTTTAATAATTATAGAGTCTCATTTCTTTCTCTAGTTTCTTGGCTATACTCACTTTTTTCTTCATTCCAAAATACTTTGTTTTGTGTTTTCATTAGGTTCTCTTGTTGGATATGGTTTTTTTGTTGTTGTTGTTGGGTTTTTTTTTTTTTTTTTTTGGCTTTTTAAATCATGGAAAATATTTCTTTCTTCTTCATCTATGCAATGAAAGACAGTTTTGTTGGGTTGATTAATATAGTTAAGAATTCATGGCATTTTCAAACTTGGAGTGTACTTTTCATGCTCCTCTGAATTCCTATGTTTCAACACAACAACAAGTTTTATTCTGATAGAGTTTCTTCTTTGTATAAGACACTCTTTCCTTCTTCTGTGTAGTGACTGTGTTAACTCTGATATGTGGAAGAAACTTTCTTTTCTGGTCCTGTATATTTGATGTTCTGTGTAATTCTAATTTTTGTGTGGGTATGTATTTTTCTTAGTTTGTGCAAGATTTTTTCTATGATCTTATTGAAGATATGGTCTAGGTCATTGACCAGGAATTGTTTATAATCTATATCTATAATTCAAAGATTCGGTGCTTTTTGGACCCACACATACTGAGTGATCTTTTCCTGGAATTCAATTTTTCATATTATTTGCTTGTTCATTAAGATTCTCTACCTTTACTTCAAGTCCTGATATTTTTCAGCAGTTTCATTCATTATACTTGTCAAGGCTTCCCTTTGAATTTGCTAATGGAGTTATTGGGTTTTTTAATGCTATCTATTTTGGCTTTACTATCCCTATAAGTTTCAAAGTCCTTTGAATTACATTTTCAAATCCTAAGGTATCTTTCTTCTTTCTGCCATCTTCATAGCTCTGTTTTATTGAATATTACAAAAGCATTGATTTTCTCTAAGTTATTTCTCTTTAAATGTATTGATAAGCTCCATTGTTTTTGTTTTAAATCTCTGAATTCTTTGATAAAGTTTATGACTTTTCTTTTAAATTTGATGCCGTGGGTGGGTTTATCTATGTAATTCTCATTGGCATAACTGTTTGTAGGACTGATAAGCAGGAGTTTTGGGGGTGATACTCTGTCTTAGTATCTCCATTGCTGTGAAGAAACACTGTTACCAAGGCAACTCTTATAAAGGACACCATTTACTTTGGAATTGCTTAAAGTTTGAGAGGTTCATCTCCTCATCATCAAGGCAGAAAGCATGGCAATGTCTAGGCAAGCATGGTACTCCTGAAGGTGCTGGGGGTTCTACAGCTTGTTCTGATTGGAACTAAGATAAGACTGGCTTCCAGGCAGCTATGAGGAGGATCTCAAAACCTACATCCACAGTAACATACTTCCTACAACAATGCCACTCCAGCTAATAGTGGCAGTCTCTAGCTCAAGGATATTCAAACCAAGACATTCCACACTCTGTCCCCCATAGGCTTGTCCAAGCACATAAGTCTGTGGGGGCCACACCTAGTTATAGCATAATAAAGCTGAACTTCAAAAGTCCCATAGTCTATATAGTCTCAACAATGTTAAAATTCCAAAGTTCAAAATCTCTTTTGAGATTCATCTAATCACTTAACTGTAATCCATTTTAAAATCAAAACAAAAGAGTAGATCACTTATCTCCAACATCACAGGATGTACATCACCATTCCTAAATGCTATAGTGAGGAAATACTGGTCTAAAACAAGACCAAAGCCAGCTGGGCAAACTGTAAATGTTGTATCTCCATGTCTGATGTCAAAGCTCTCTACAGATTTCTCCAACTCCTTTTCTGCTTTATTGACTGGAGCCTAATTTCTCTTTGGCTTGTTCTACTCAATGATAGCAGCTTTCCTCAGCAGGAATCCCAAGACTCTGGCATCTCTAACACCTTGGGGTCTCCAAGGCAATTTAAATGCCGCAGCTCTTTGTTCCAATACCTGGGATGTTTGGGATCTTTGGTGTTCTGCCAAAAGCAACGGTTGGATAACTTTTCCAGCTTTGCTCTCTATAGTACTCTAGGCTCTGGTTGACTCTATTCCAATTCTACTGTTGTTCTTGGTCATTATCACACAGTACTGGCATTCCAAAATCTTCAACAATAGCCTCTCATGGGCTACCTTCATGGTCCCAAGCCTTAAATTTGTTCCATGACCTCTTTATTCCTGGGCTGTAAACTGTAACCTAAGCTCTACTTTCCTCAGTGTTCTTCCCTGGCTTCTCATAATGCCAGGCCTCAGCTGTTCTCCATGATCCATTCATGCCTTCAAAACTTCAGTTTGACTTGGATAATTCTTATACATTAACACAGCTTCTTTGTTCTCTCAGAAAACACTTCTCAGAAGATTTCATTTCGGTGATGCTGGTCTCTTAGTCACTGTTAATTTCTTAGCTCTAGATAACCAGCATCCATTGTCCCAGTGGCTACTTCTATTCTTCACTTTAAAGCCAGAACTACATGGCCAAAGCTACCAAGTTCTGCAGCTTTCTGAGGCTGGAACATGACCTCTTTTTACTATCTCATTATTTCAAGCTTTCTGCTTTCTAACTCCTCCACTGCCTAAGCTTTGCTGTCCTGGAACTTGCTTTGTAGGTTGACCTTGAACTGAGAGATCTTCATGGCTGTGCCTCTTGAATGCTGGGATTAAAGGTATGTGCCACCATGCCTAGACCTAAGCTTTTCATGGCTACTATTTCTCAAGATCCTGATCAAAAGCCCATGTCTTCCAGCCTCACTATCTGGAAGATTTCAAGATACACCCTCCATTTCTGGATTGGTGTTCAATACAGATTAAAAGTCCAAATAAAGACAATAACCAGGTGATATCACCTAATATGACATAACTACTTCTTATTGAACTGCAACCACAAACAATAAGCTTATCTGGGTTGCATCGTGCCCTGAGATCACCTTGAACACAGGATTCAGCTCCATTTCACTTCCTTGTGCCCCTTTTTTATTATTTAAACCATACATTTAGCACTTTTCCATTCTAAGCTTGTTATGCATGACCAAACGCTCTTGATGAGAGTAAATCAGGGGACAAAATATATTCTGGGCTTTTCTGAGACTTTCTTTGTCAATGCAGTTTATGGAAACTTCTTTATCTTTGCCTCATGCAGACTCTTCAACAAAATATGATAAGAATGATCTACATAATTCAAATCACTCTGAGCATCAATATTTTCCATATTCCTACTAGGATGGCCCTATTAAGTCCCACTTAAAACATTCAATGGCTTTCCAAATACAAAGCCTCAAAATTCACATCCCTTCAAACAAAAACTTGGTCAGATCTGTCATAGAAATATCCTATACCTTGGATGGCACCAAATTCTCTTTTCCATTGCTGTTAAATCTTGTTTTATTGGAACCAGGAGAAGACTGCTTCCAGGCAGGGTCATAATCAAAGAATCAGGAAGTTTGTGCTTTTCAGAGAAATTACCATTTAAACCACACATTATAAAGAAATATTCAACTTTAGTTTTAAGATTATAAATATATATAAACAAACACACACACTTATACATAAAACAGTGTTACTTCTTGAGACTTGAAATTCAGATTCCATTCACTCACTTTGATTTATTGCATTTCTATTGCTTATTCACCTTAAATTATATGTCATTGTTTCCATCTTGAGCAGTAATAGTGTCATCATTGGGAATGAGTTTCTCACATCAAAAGCTGTGCACCTGCTGTTTCCATCTGTTTCCTCTGCTCTTTCACCTTGCTGAGAAAAGGTGTAAGAAGATGCACAATAAATCCAATAGCAGCTCCTCTTAGGAGCTCTCATTTTTACACACCAGGCTAAAATAAATTAAATTTGTAAATGGAGAAAACATTTATTTTTCATATTCATGGAAAATATATTACTTTTCCATTTCATAGTACCATAAAAAATTTCCAAAGAATTCAAATGTTATCTGTACACTGGAATGATTTTCTATAAAAATTTGTGTTTTTAAGTGGAGATATTTAAAAATATAATTACTATTAGTCTATAGAGTACGGAAGACATAACTAACCATCAACTTTCTAAATTTTCACATGTTGAACTTGCTTAGGCTTTTGCACAAAAAACAGTAGGATACATACATATTTCATTTTCACTGTTTTGTTAAAAAGAAATTTCAAGCTTGCCTTCAAAGTTATCTATATCTTAAAGATATGTTGCTAAAGAAACTTGTAAGTTATAATTTATCTAAGTTTAATAGTCTATTTATCCTCATAGATTTAGTTTCTTTGGTAATAAAATTGAAGACCTAAAATTAATGTATATGTACTTTCTGTTTTATTAATGCTTATATGAATACTCCATCATGTTTACTCTTAAAGACAGCAGAGAGTAGTGATAAAGTAACAATTTGCATAGGCAGTTCCATCAAATCACTCTCCCTCTCCTCACTCATTCAGACACATACGCTAAATTTATGAAAATGCAGTAGTTATGAAAATAGATGGATTTATATGTGCATATATTTGTGACTTGTATATACACACACTATTTTTATATGACTGAATTTGAAAGTGTTGCAGATTTTATTACTTTCCCAGTTTTTGTCCTGTAAAAGTTAAAGGTACAAAGACAATTACCACCTCCCAATTTATTTACCCCTGCTCATCATTGTTCAGGTAATTTTATATATGAAATTCATAATTAAACTTTTTGCTTCTGCTTTTTTTCTACCAGGAGATTCAGAATGTCCAAGGTTAGCTCTCCAATAAGATAACATTAAAAATCAACAGATTCTGTTTCTAAGGAAGAAGGAAGAACATTTAGGGTAGAGGGAGAGATGACCAGGGTTGGGGAGAGGCCTGTCAATCATGTACTGACAGAAACAAGTTTCTGGGTGGTTAACTCTTGCTTTCAGGCTGTGCCTTTTAACACTTTTGGGGACTAATAATGTTTCAGACCATGTTTTTGGTGTCTTGAAAGCTGTGGATTGTGAACAACATTTCAGTTTCCTTATCTGATGAATAAAGGCAGAGTCCTCAAGTCTTCTGCTGTAGCACATACACTGGGAATAAGATAAACATAGCATTGATATACCCATTAACTAGATTCAGCCAGGCAGTGACAGTCTCCACCAGAGCTTGTCCTAGTGCAGGAGTGGCAGAAGGAACCTCAATGGGTAGCAAGGGAAACAAGATGTGTTTTGGTTTGTAAGCTTATTCAATTGGTCTCCATTGTTAATGTGCCTGATTACAGGCTTGGTAGGCCCTCTGTGTATGTTACTGCTAATTCTACCCTTATCAATGTCCTCATGACTGTCATTCAAAAAAGAATCTTAGTAATTAAACTCATGCTCTTAAAAACCCCCTATGATTCTTTTTTTTTTTTTTCAAATTCCTTTCAGATTTTACTCCACTTATGGAATTGTGACCACTCACACACAAAAAAAGAATGAAAGCACATGCACAACATTTATACATATGCACAGTATCATTGACTTCAGCACAAGCAACTACAGATTTAAGAATATATATCTATCTATTTCTGACAGGCTAAAATACATGTTGTAGGTTAACAGAGGTTTGTTTTTTATATTTATTGTATGCCTATGAGTACTTTGCATATATATATATACAACAAATACTGTGTGTTTGTGTGGTACACATGGATGTCAAAAAGTGATGTTGGATACTCCTAGAACTGATGGTTTCAAGTTATCATATGGATGCTGGGAATGGAAGGTGGGTCCTCTGCAAGAGTAACAAGTAATGCCAAAACCAAGCCATCTCTTTAGTCCTGTGTTATCAAAAGTTTGCATTCTATATCCCTTGACACTCAAAACCTGGGAGTTTTCAAGATGCATTGTGAATTATAGCAATCAATAATTGCCATGTTGGAAATTAACATTGAGCATTGTGGTTCACACCTTCAATCCTAGCACTTGAGAGTCAGAGGCAGTCATATCTCTATGATTTTAGCAAGCTTGGTCTGCTGATTGAGCTCCAGGACAGCCAGAGCTATATAGTGAGACCCTGCCAAGGAGAAAAAGAAAAAAGAAGTTGAGATCTTTTCAAAGTAGAGTTAATTACATATTAATTACAGTAGCTGTAGGTATTAAAATGGTGATGTGATCATATCATGAGCTTCTGGATCCACTGGCAACTTTCTATAAATACTGGCAGTTCTATTTATAAAACCTATAACATGATATATTTTTTAAAAAAGATTTGTTGGCTTCCCTGGAGCTTGCTATGCAGACCAGGCTGGCCTTGGTCTCCTAGAAATCTTTCCTATGCCTCCCAAGTGCTGGTATTAAAAGTGTGTTTCAGTCCATTTAGCTTTTAAAATACATTTTGAAGATTTACTTTATGTGGTAACACACATGTATATGTACAATGCCTGTGGAGGACAGGAGAGGGCATTACATTTCCTATACTTGGAGTCTCAGGTGGTAGTGAGCCCCTGACATAGGTCCAAACAACTGAATTCATGTCCTATACTCAGAAAGTTCAAGAATTTTATAAACACTAAGGACTCTCTCTATCACTCCCACCTATGTACACACACACACACACACACACACACACACACACACACACACTTGGGTAACGTTAAAAGAATATATAAAACCAATTCCCCATAATAGAAAGATTTGTGTGTGTTATTGCCATAGAAGGTTGAGGTAGTTATGGACTAGTTGTTATCCTTCTCATCTTCATCTTCAGTTTCTTCATTCTCCTCAGAATAAGGTGCAACTGCCTCTTGTGTCATCCGGAAAGGCTGTGTGTTGAATTGCACACCCCCAGGCCCACATCCAGTTTATCAAGAGTGAATATCCCAGTGGACCAGGAATTACATAAATGGATGACCTCAGAATGGAAGAGTAACAAGCTTCCAGGATGACACAAGAAGTCACTAGGATTCTTTCAAGGATGACACAGAGTCAACAATTTGAATCTAAGGTACAAGCTCAAAGGGTAGATAGAGGTGTGTTAAAGCCTTCTCCTTTTGTATTCAGTCTCCCCTTTGCTCATAAGTTGAAATTAAGTCCAGGTTCTCAGACTCTACTTCCTAGAAGGAATTAAACCATAGCTGACACTAAAGAATATGTTGAATAAGTCAAAAAGTTATAGTTAGAAATCACTTGTACTCTGATACCTCAATGTTATAAAATTCCCCTGTTCACCACCTATACTCCACCCTTCTTACCTCACTCAGGACCAATCAGCTAAAACATTAGCTGATAATACTTTGTCTAGTTAGCCAAAAATATTGTACCTCCTCACTGCTTGCCTTTAAACTTTTCAAACTGGAAAAAAAAAAAAGCCTGCCCTGAGGAGAGACTGGTGCCACAATTAAGCTGTTCCTTCTTGTATTCCTTGATGTCTGGTATTGTTGTAGTGTGTGTTCAATAAACTATTCTTGCTTAACAGGAAAAAGAAAAGAAGAAAAGCAGCAGATTCAAACAGGGTGTGGTGGTGCACTCCTTTTATTCCAGCACTCAGGATACAGAGGCTGGTGGATCTCTGTGAGTTTGAGGTCAGCCTGGTCTAAAGAGTGAATTCCAGGACAGCCAGGGCTACACAGAGAAACCTTATGTTGGGAGAAAATAGTTTCAAAGAGCATGGATATCAATTAGTGACAGAATAGAGTAACTTGTGAATATATATTCATAAGTAGAATATATACTTATGTATACATATTAGAACTTGAGTTTTAATGTTGAGAGGGGGCTCAGTATGAATATTAAAGGGTTAAGTTTCATTTTTGAAGCAACTCTAGATTATTACTCAGTCTACTGTGACCAGGTGGTTTTCCAGGTACAGCTGTTTTAGGACGATTCAGAAACACTGCAGAGGTGAGTACAAGCCTATTTTCCTAAAAATTAGTTCTCATATAATATTGCCATGGTAATGTGCAAAACTGCATAGCAATGCTAAGTTAATTTGGTCACTGTGTTCTTTTTGCCGATATTTACATATGTGTGCATACACATATTTATACGTATGAATGAGTAAGCAGGCATAGGGAAATGAGCGAACAAGCTTGAGTGCTGGTCTGTTCTACCATTTTTGTGACAGGGTTGGGCTTTGTTTGTTGGTTTGCTTGTGGTTCTTTCATTGAGTGTGCCTTTGAGCTTGTGGGATTCTTCTCTTCTCCTGTGTCTGTCTTTGGTCTCTTTAGAGTTAACATTAACAATACCTGCACTACATATCCAGCCATTTTATGTGAATTATGGAAATTTTATTTTGTGTCTCAGGCTTGTAGAGCAAGCACATATACTCAGTGACACATCTACCTATCATCCATTTATTTGAATTTAATATATTTCAAGTGTATTTAATGAACACAAAATACTCACAGTTTTTCTGAGTCAAATGTACTTGGAGAATAATTCCAAGTCAAAAAGAGAAACAATTATTTCTGTTACATTTTTTTTCTTATTAATGGAAATCCAAATATCTTACCTGTTGGCCATTTTCAAAACACAATTATTTTTAATAATAAAATTCACCTCAATAACACTGTCTTTTGAATTTTACACTTGAATTAGAAAATGTCAAGAATTGTCAGAAGAAACTTTTTGACGTTTCAAGAAGCTAAAAACAAACAAACAAACAAAAAAACCCAACAAGAACAACAATAAACACAATAATTTCTATAGATAGTGTTGTAACTACTCCTGGCAGCCTCTGTGATTTATGCCAGACAGAATTCATGTGTCTTTCACACAATTTGACAAATCAGAAAAACCGCAAAACTATCCCCAGAATAAGAAAGTAAGAGCTGTGTTGTGGGAATGAAGAAAGAAGTGAAAACAAACCTAGGGGAATTAAGACATTTGAAGATACAGAAAGTCAACTGAGAAACAACAACAAACTGTTTGCAGTTGAATAGCAGTTGAGTGAATAGACCTGATGGTCTCTGCCCAGAATATGGCTGAAGTGAGATTAGCCTAGCAGTGGGGGCCATGTGCACCTCCCATCATCATTATTTTCAATTTTGTTTTTATTATCACATAAGCAATGTATGAATTGATGGGTTCTGTAGGGTCATGTTTCTTCCAGTGTATCATGGTATTGTGTCGATTTCACTCTTAACATACCCTAATAACACCACTGCTGTCCTTCTGCTTCCGAGACTCTCTCCTCTGCAGTCAACTCATGCACTAGTGTGTGTGTGTGTGAATGTGAATGCTTTTCAGGATTCTTTAAGCTTTCCTAAAAATTTCCATGTTTTACTGTACTTCCTTGTTGTAGTTTCAAAGAATTTACATTATGCCTTTAAGTCCACTGTAAATTAATCTTTTGTCAAGTATGTGTGATAAGAACACCATTTCATTCTGCTGCATATGAATGCCAAATTTTCTCAATAAAGAACATTCAAAAGACTCTATTATCTTTTCTGTCTATTAATGATATCCTTATCAAAAGTAAAGTAGCTGTAACTTTGTATAACTGTGTCAAGGATCTTTATTTCATTTCTCTGTATGTATGGTTGTGTTCTAGTTCCATGATCTCTTTATTATTCTGGCTTAGAAGCATAATGTATAATCACAAATATACCTATAGCCTTGTTCTTCCAGTCAGAATTACTGTAGCTACTTTTGGTCCTTATTTTTCCATGTGAAATATAGTTATTTTCTATTTAGGGAAATGAAAGTCAGTGAAAATTAAATAAGTATTACATTGAATCAGTATGTTACTCTCTATATTATAATTTCTCAGTATTAATTCTGCTAAAGGGTGAGCATGGAATGTCTTTCTGTCTTCTGCTACGTTGTTCAATTTCTGTCTTCACTCTTGTAAAATTTTACATGTTTAGCACATTCAACACTTTTTATAGTTTTATCCCTACATATTTTATTGTGGTATTTAATTATTTATTAATTTAGATGATTAGCGAGGTGTCTTCTTTAATTAATTTTTGCATGTTTAAATCTCCAGAATTTACTCTTATAGAAAATGCATGGCAAGAAACGTTAAAATAATTGAGGAGTTTTTAAAAATGAAAAGCAAATTGTCTGAAATAATATTCTAATATTTTATTTAAAGTATTAATGAACTAATAGTAAAATCTTTTTAAAATTGCATTCATTTCTTTATGCTATGTGATACTTGTGTCTGTGTGTGTAATGGGATGCAGAAATGAAATAAAAAAAATAACCAGTTTTGGAGGCAAGTCTATGCACAAATCCAAATTGCTCTAATTTTTTATATTTAGGCTTTAAAATATGTTGAGATCTTCTATGAACCAAAAATCTGATATACACTAAGCTGCAAAGACCTGAAAAAGTGAAAAATTGACCAAAAATCTATGTTATCATATATAGAAAAAGCATCATTATGTTTACTCATGATATTTGAGTGTGACATTAAACATATATAAGACCTGAACTCATTGAGTATAGTAAAAAATTAGTGCATACTTAAATAATCACAATAGGCTTTGAATGAGTCAGTCTCTCTCCCAATATTTTATAGAAATTGGTGAAAACCCATCCCTAAAAAAAATCTTTATTAGTAGTAAGTGAACATTACTCATATGGAGAATAAAGCATTCAAAACAATTGTCATTAATATGCACCACTGTATACTTTAATATTATTAACCGAGTGAAATTTACTAGTAGACATAGCTAGACATATCAGTATCTAAATATTGTAGAGCCTAATAATCCCAAATTAACTACTTTCAGAGGGCTCAAGTCAGTAGTAACCATAACTTATATTGCCTTATTGACTGATAACTGTGCCTGTCTTGGGAGAAGTAATGCAATCTGTCTCATGTATGGCTGTGGGAAGCAGTTGGGTGGAGCCTCTCAGCGGTCAGTTATGATAAGCTTCTGTTTGTATGCATACAGAGTATCAGTAATAATATTGGGCATTGGTTCTTGCCCATGAGATGAGTCGCAAGTTAGGCGACTCATGGGTTGACCATTCCTTCAGTCTCTGTTTCATCTTTATCCCTGTACTTCTTATAGGCAGGGAAAATTTGGGGTTTAAGACTTTGAGATTGGGTTGGCATCCTTCTCCTTCTCCCAGAGACTGAACCAATAACCAAAGAGTATACATGAGCTAGACCTAGGCCCCCTTGCATGTATGGAGCAGATGTGCAGCTTGGTCTTCATGTGAGTTCCCCAACAACTGGAGTGGGAATGATTCTGTGGACCTTGTTCTCCTAACTGGGCATCTTCTCTGGACTCAGTGGGAGAGAATATGGCTAATCCTGAAGTGACTTGATGTGCCAGGTTGGGTTGCTACCCACAGGGATCAGGGGTTCCCTCTTATCCAGAAAAAGTGTTGGGAATAGGAGAAGTAGCTATGTGGGGTGGTGTGACTGGGAGGAGAGGAAGGGATGCAATGGGAATGTAAAGTAAATAAGCCAGTTAATTAATGAGGGAAAAAATAATATATCCTCAATCCTCACATTTTAGGGGCTGTGGAAGAATGTAGTGAGTTCATGGTCAGCACAGGCCACCTAGTGAGACTTTATTGACTAAATTTCAATCTATCAGTCAGTCAATATAACAAGTAGTAAGTCTAATGTGTAACTAAACTGTATAGACTATTAGAAGATGAATATTCCTTTAAGAAAAAGAACTTATAAAGCAAATGAAAAATTGTAAAGGAAGATAGACCATTTTTAATAGTTCTAGGTCAGTAGCTGAGAACAAAGCAAAAAGATGACATTTGAACCAACATGAAACCTCATAAAATTAGTTATTTTTCAGAAATATTATATGGCATTGTTGTAATGGTGTCCAGCTAAGAGAAAGCTTTCAATACTCCAAGGTCAGTCAAGCTTCGTGTGTGTAAGACAGTGAACAGTGTTGAAGTAGTAAAAATGATGATTCCAGAGAGATAGTGCAGGAAATTTTCTTTGGGAATCATTGAAAACAGGAAAGATAATGATATTACTGACCTTGAAAGAAAAACTAAAGAAAAAACAATATATCTGAATTGCTTTGATAAATTTTCAGTTTGCATGCTGATGGAAAATTAACTCAAATTATTTGGGTTCAAGGAACCAAAGATAGGATTGGCCTTATGTGAACTCAGAAAGGTATAAGTAAAATGTATTGATTGACATAAGATTTGAAGATGAACTCTGCTTCAAGTTTGAATCTTATATTCAGACACCAATTAGACAGTTAAATTAAGATGCTCGGTAATCCTTGGGAATTTGAGAAAGTTTTTATGATAGCAAATAAACTTCAGTATGCTTGGCTTATAAGTGCTATTTTAATTCATGGGAATTGAAAAATTGCTAAGTAGCTGCATATAAAAAGGAAAAGAAGAGGCTTAGGATGCAGACTTGGGAAATGGTCAAACTAAGACCATGCAAATCTTTGTTAAAAGAACAGTGCATTGATTTTCAGATTTATGAACTTGCAGCACTTCTGAGAAATCATAACCACATTATGGCATGGTAAATGTGGAGTTAGTAGAAGGGAATGAGTTCAAGAAAACAATCAACTTATCAATGAGCCATTCATAGATATTCTGAAGTGATTCCTTGTGTAACTAAAGTGGAAAAAAAAAACCCTCCTGAAATGATTGTCACCTTGTTTTTCATTTAGAAAGTAGAAATTTATAGAAAAGAACTCTGTTAGATTATGTTGATTATCAACTTGACAGCATTTAAATTACCAAAGAATCAAGTCTTGGATGATGTCTGTGAGAGGTTGTCTAGATTCTCCTAATAGAGTTGGGCATCTTCATTATAAGTTTCTATTCAATGGGCTAGCATCCCAGGTTAAATAAAATGAAGAAAACAGATGAAAGATTTCTGGCTGTAGATGTAGCTTGGCTCACAATCCTGTCAACTTCACCATCTATCAAAATCTCATGCATTTAACCTATGCAATTGAAAATGCAAATAACACAGCTACACACATCACACATCTAATGATTACCTCAAAGGGATTCCTACTCCTGTTGTTCAAATAAAAATAATCATTTTATTTTCATCATTGACAGGTACTTCACAGATATTTAGATCTTTGATAATATAATCATGTGAAAATGTTGTGCCCTATATGAGAGTGGTGCAAAAACTATTTTTCCTATTCTGTACATATTGAAAAAGATAATTTTCTTTGTAGTATCATGCCATAATAATTTGTAATAGTCTTAATTATAGAGCTCTTCTGATAGTTTCACATTTTTCTCATTTTTCAATATTATACACACTCCATTACATACTATGGTAAAAGTTTCTCACCTCACTTAATATTTAGAATAAAAGTGTGGACTACAGGATTATTTCAAAGACTAATACATACTTAAAGTTCTGAAATAATATCTAATATATTTTCTACATTTGCTGCATTAATAAGGAAATCTTAAAGTCATTGAGATTCATTTTAAAAAGACTTTATTTTTAATGATTCAATATTTCATTTCATTTTAGGCATAGAACACTTTTTAAAGAACCTTGACATCAATATTCATGTTCATTTTGACATACAGTTTGAAAAATATGTTAATAAAATATATGCATTCTATTATTTGTGATCACACATTCTTATAAACCAGAAGTTGGTAGTGGAGTCAACAAGGACAAGAATTCAAAGACATGGTGAGTTTGTATCCATCCTAGGCTAACTATGACTTTTCCATTACCACTCAAATAAAGATTATTTACTTTTATGGGTAAAAAATAAAAATCCTTCTCCTGTGGTAGGTCAGTAAATGGCACATGGGCTTTATACATCAAACGGTTTTGCTGAGCACATTAATAATGTATTTTCTATTCATTTGAGGATCTTAAGCATGTATAAAATGTATCATGATCATATTCCAGGTCTTCCCCCAAGAATTTTTAACTTGTCTTTATCTTTTCAGCTAGTCTAATGTTAGATGACCACAGATAACTTATGAACAGAGGCTCCAGATTGTACCTCACATAGATTCAATTGAGTCTGACACACTGCTTTATTGTGCCTTTATTTGTCAAGATCATGTAGAAAAAGTGAAAATGTTTGCCTCATCTAAATAAAATCATATTTATAGTTTGATTTAAAAAAAGAAAAGAAAAATATGATAACGGTGTTTTACATAAGCCAAAATAAACTTGAAGTAAAAGAGGGAAGAAGAAAGAGAGCATGGGGGTGTAATAGGAACTACTTGACAGAATCAATAACTGCAGAATCAATAACTGCTTGACAGATGGGTGCACTGACTATAGCTTCAATACTGTGGAGCATTTGGAATACTTCAGTTCCAAAGGCTAGTTTCCTTACCTTGGAATGCTTTCCCCTCCACCAACATATTCCTAAAAACTGTTATCCATTACTTCTGTGTAAGAATTCAAAGATGAAAAGCCTTTGATATCGATTTACTTAGCAGACTACTACCTTCCAACATCTCAACAGCTAAGGATATCATCAGATAGTATCTTAGGCTTTCAATAAAGCCTCTACATCTTGCTGTGTCCTTCTTTCTGATGGATGCACCAATATATTTTATATATACCTTTTTAATGGCTTTTACTTTTGTTATGCAAACCTATAAAATCCATGAAATTACTTCCACTATTGAATATTGATTTTTAATATAAACTATGTCTGATGTTAGGCTATAGCCTCTCAAAATGGCTCAAGAATCAATTACCTCTTATTTCGTTTAAGAAAGTTGATATAAAATTAATTCAAACAAATCAGTAGACTTCCTTCATATAAACGATAAACAGACTGAGAAAGAAATTGGGGAAACAACACCCTTCACAAAAGTCACAAATGATACGAAATACATTGGTGTGATTCTATCCAAACAAGTGAAAGATCTGTATGACAAGAACTTCAAGTCTCTGAAGAAAGAAATTGAGGAAAATCTCAGAAGATGGAAAGATCTCCATGGAAAGATGCACATGGATTGGCTGGATTGATATAGTAAAAAGGGCAATCTTGCTAAAAATAATCTACAGATTCAATGCAATCCCCATCAAAATTACAATGCAATTCTTCATAACAAAAAACTCAGGACAGGGAAAACTATTCTTAACAGTAAAATAACATCTGGGAGACTCACCATTCCTGACCTCAAGTTGTACTACAGAGCAATAGTGATAAAAACTGCATGGTATTGATACAGAGATAAATAGGTAGATCAACTGAATAGAACTGAAGATCCAGAAATGAACCTATACACCTATTGTCTCTTGATATTTGACAAAGGAGCTAAAATAATCCAGTGGAAAGAAGACAGCATTTTCAACAAATGGTGCTGGTTCAGCTTACAGTCATCATGTAGAAGAATGCAAATAGATCCATCTTATCTCCCTGTACAAAGCTCAAGTCCAAGTGGAACAAGGATTTCCACATAAAACCAGATAAACTAAAACAAATAAAAGAGAAAGTGGGGGAAAGCCTCGAACACATGGGCACAGAGGAAAACTTCCTGAAGAGAACACCAATGGCTTATGCTCTAAAATCAAAAATCAACAAATAGGACCTCATAAAATTGCAAAACTTCTGTAAGGCAAAGGACACTGTCAATAGGACAAAACAACAAACAAATGGGGAAAAGAACTTTATCAGTCCTAGATATTATAGAGGGCTAATATCCAGTATATGCAAAGAACTCAAGAAGTTAGACTCCAGAGAACCAAATAACCCCATCAAAAATGTAGAACAGAGATAAACAGAATCCTTATCTGAGAAAACTCGAATGACTTAGAAGTACCTAAAGAAATGTTCAACATCCTTAGTCATCAGAAAAACGAAAGTCAAAATGACCCTGAGAACCCACCTCACACCAGTCAGGTGACAGTAGATGCTGGAGAGAATATGGAGAAAGAGAAACACTCCTCCATTGTTGGTGGGATTGTAAGGTGGCACAACCACTCTGGAAATCAGTCTGGAGGTTCCTCAGAAAGTTGGACATAGTACTATCTGAAGACTCAGCTATACCATACCTGGGTGTATACCCAGAAGATAATCCAATACGAAATAAGGAGACATGTTCCACTATGTTCATAGCAGCCTTATTTATAATAGCCAGAAGCTGGAAAGAACCCAGATGTTCCGCAACAGACAGAACTTATACAGAAATTGTGGTACATATACCCAGTGGAGTACCACTCGGCTATTAAAAACAATGGTTTCATGAAATTTATAGGCAAATGGATGTATCTGGAGGATATCATCCTGAGTGAGGTAACCCAATCACAAAAGGAACACACATGATATGCACTCAGTGATAAGTGGATATTAGCCCAGAAGTTTGGAATACCCAAGATAAAATTTGCAAAACACATGAAACTCAAGAAGAGGGAAGACCAGAGTATGGATATTTTGATTCATTTTAGAAGGGGGAACAAAATACCCATGGAAGGCGTTACAAAGACAAATTCCACATTTTTCTCAAAGAAATGTAAAGAATACAGGGACCACACAAGACAACTATCATGCAGTGCTTCCAGCACTGCAAACATTGTCAGATCCATTTTCTACCACATTCCTTAACTAAAGAAATTTCAAACCAGTACCTTCACTTTTAATTGTCTATCAGAAAAATATGACTTAAAATTAATATAAATCCTTGATAACAGAAATTTATATATAGTATAAAATCTTAAATATTATAAAATCTTAAATATTATGAATGGATCTGGAAGATATCATCTTGAATGAGGAAACTCAATTACCAAAGAACACACATGATATGCACTCACTGATAAGTGGATATTAGCCCAGAAGCTCAGAATCCTTCTTAGAAGGGGGAACAAAATACCCATGGAAGGAGTTACAGAGACAAAGTTCAGAGCAGAGACTGAAGGAATGACTATCCAGAGATTGCCCCACTTGAAGATCCATCCCATAAACAACCACCAAACCCATACACTATTATGGATGTCAACAAGTACTTGCTGAGAGGATCCTGATATAGCTGTCTCCTGAGAGGCTCTACAAGTTCCTGACAAATATAGAAGTGGATGCTCATAGCTATCCATTGGACTGAGCACAAGGTCCCTAATGAAGGAGCTAGAGAAAGAACTCAAGGAGCTGAAGGGGTTTTCAGGCCCATAGGAGGAACAACAATATGAACTAACTAGTAACCTCAGAGCTCCCAGGGACTAAACTACCAACCAAAGAGTACACATGGTGGGACTTATGGCTGCAGCTGCATATGTAGCAAAGTATGGCTTAGTCAGTCATCAATGGAAGGAAAGGTCTTTGATCCTGTGAAGGCTCGATGCTCCAGTGTAGGAGAATGCCAGGGCCAGGAAGCAGGAGTGGGTGGGTAGCTGAGCAGGGGGTGGATGTGGTATTAGGGGATTTTCTGAGGGGAAACCAGGGAAGGGAAATAATATTTGAAATGTAAATGTAAAAAAAAATCTAATTAAAAAAAAGGAAGAAATGCATTTTTTCTAATCTGGGTTTGGAAACATGAATCAATGGCTTTTGGTCTCAACTCTATTTTCTGTACTCCCAAAGGAAAAGGCCTAATGATTTTTATGTTCTCATGAGTACTAAATGCCTACAATCGACTGAGATATTTGACTCCAGAAAATCCCTTATAGATCTTTCAAAAGAAGAACGAGTGTGGGGCTGAGGCTTCATTTACTTCTCAGTGAGCATCAGCTTCTTGGTCCACCATCTGTTTTCCCACTCACACCTCAATTTTGCGAGTGAAAAAAAACATGATAATTAAGCAAGAAAGTGGTGGCACACTAACGCCTCCTTAGTTACTGAAATACCATATTACAGAGAGTAGAAAATACTATACTTGCCCATACAAAATGACCAGGCTTTACAATAAGCGATTAAGCCATATTTTGTGAACTGCAAAGTTTTTATATCTCCAACTTCCTTACTAAGGTCCAAGAGCTCACATTTCATATAATACTGTACATTAAATTAAAAATCATGTAAGAGTGTATCATACATGCATTTTCCCTCAAATTTTCATTAATAATTATAATTGATTCTGTCATAAATATGTGATCTACATTGATTAATGACCTAGCTCTAAAAGTAATATGGATTTCCAAACAAGGAATGATTCTTAAGCTGGTAAGGAAATAGAGTTGTATGGCAGAATTGATTTTACCTTATATTTTCAGATATTTTATTAATATTTATACAAAAATTTATGACAGGTAATATTTTTTTCTAACCTAGTTGTAGTAGTCATGATGTATTCAAATTGCTCTCTAAAGACTTGATTATCGTTGCACTACTTGATCATATTCAGAACTTGTAAACATGTCAGCAAAATACAGTTTCCTTGCGTAATAGTTGAATTACTCAAAAGGGCACTTGCTTTTGTTTTGTGGTCATAAAGTCCATACTCATTTCCATATTGAAACAAAGCAGACCTTAGAAGGACTTGGAGCTGTTTTTCTGCATTTTCCCTCAAGCATTATGAAGCTATTGCTGCATTGAGGACTGTTTTTCTCTTTTACACTTCATTCATTATCATGTTCATGTTTTAGAAACAATGAGCTGCTTCCTACTCCTTTAAAATCATGAATGCAATAGTCAAGTAAGCACTTGGTCAATCATTAAAGCATAAAAATATAGAAAAGTGAAATTCCCGTGCCACTTTAAATTTAAAATGTATGCCCTATGAAAATGGATTTTCTGTACTCTGCCTCCCAGATATTTCAGAATCATTAATATTACATGTCTGCATATGCAATTTTTGTTTCTTTTCCAAAAGTGCATGTATTGAAACACCCATGTCCACCTTGTGAAAGAAGACTATCTATAAAATACAAAGAACCACATGCTGCTTTTCATCTACAATCCTTGTGCTTCTTTTAAATAGTCTTTTAAAACCCTGTGAATCTCATTTTAATTTTAATTGTAACATTTTGCCCTCAGATAGTGCTTTTACCCCGAAGTCAGCCAAAGGACATAATGGTGACAAATTTCAGCCCACAAGCCTCACAAATAGGTGAGGATGGACTGCATAAATGAAAACCCAATTTAGACTAGGAAGTGATTTGAATTCATACCTCTTTCAATCAGGAAGCAGGAAAGTAACCAATATTTCACCAACCCAAGGATTTGCAGCAGAAGATAAAGGTAAATTCCACTATTTCAGAGCTTGTGATTCAAAAGACATATGGGAAAGGGAGAAGAACAAGAATTACATAGTAAAGCTGTCTACTAGAGCTGATAAAATGGACTATAGCATGCCAGGCATAAGCAGATGCATTCCAAGGAGCAGAACTTTTAAATGATACATTTCTTGGCAAGGAACACTAATCAGAAACCTGGGGAACAATGCAGATAATATTCAAGCATGCATAACTTTGCATGTGCACACACACACACACACACACACTACACCACACCATACAAAATTTACATGCAACTAAATGCATCCTATTGTTTGATTTGTACATGGTAGGTCAATAAACAGAATTTCATAAGAAAGAATTTTAATTAAATTTCTTATGCATTATCACCTTCTTATTGCTAAGACTTTATGGCTTTTTGCTGAGCAATGAAAACAATGATTCATTTCTTGCTAGACTGGAGAATACAGTTAAATTATGAAAAACATAACTGGGAAAAAGTACTCTTCTTTAATACCTTGAATGTAGAACAGTGTCTGGAGAAACTGTATGCTTCCGATCTATGTTCCAGAGTTATTTGTTTCACATAAGACAGTTGACAAGCTTACCCTCATTAGCTGAAAATTCCTACAATGTATTCCCTTCTTGATGGTATACTTGAACATTTCCTATGTATACATGTCATTCCACTTCGAATTTCCCTGTTAACAGATTTTTATAACATCTCATCATAGTATATCTTCTTTTTTTTTACCAGTATATTTCTACTCTTTATACCACCCACATACTTTTAAATAATGAATAGTAAATGTGTTCGAAAAGAACACTAGTGACACTATGATCTTGTGCTTGATTGAAGAATATTAACCAAGTATATGGAGTGTGAAATGCCCACTCCAACTTTATTTGGAAAAACATTTCTACTATATTATTGTTTCATTCAAATGTGTAACTTATCAAACACTACTATCATAATACAGCTTCTTGGTGAAAACAACCACGCTGATATTAAATCAAGCAAACACCTGACGTCATGCAACTAATTTCAACATGTTTTATTTCACTTCATAAATTGCTTTGATTTTAATCTGACCTTCACAAAATGAGGTGAAAACTTAGTCTTCAGTGTAACCAACACACACACACACACACACACACACACACACACACATCCTCTCTTCATCTCTGTCTCCTCTCTTTATCCCTCTCCATGTAAAATAGCATATCACAAAGCTTGGGTTTAATCCCAGTATAGAGGATGCTAGAGCAGGTGGATGTCTTTGGGTTTGAGACCCACCTAGTCTACATAATGTGCTCCAGAGCAGGCAAGGTTATGTAGATAAACTTTGTTTCAAGAAACAAAAGCAAAAGGATAAAGGCTAAAAGGAAGCAAAAATAAAAATAAAAATAAAAGAAGAAAAAGTTTCTAAACAGATACCTATGCTTATACATTAACTCTCCTAAATTATAGACCTGAGATCAAATTATATTTTTAGTTTTCTAATTACTTGGTACTTTATTATAATGTTCTAAAAGTACACAAAATTAATATGTAATCAGCTAACTCTCCAACTGTACTCACTGACCAATAATACAAAGTGCATATTGACGGTGTGATCAAAGAGGAGACTCAAGAGTTTTTCTCCTTCTCAATAAACCATGCTAAATCAGGTAGAATTCATTAAATTCTACTGACCATATATGGAAACAGGCTCTGGAGATGATCTTCAGAGTCTTTGAGGTGAATATGTTTGCCTCATAGAGAAACATGCAATATCAATATCCTGTCAATTCCCTTTAAGACTGTATTTGAAAATGTTTTAGTGTAATGTTCATATTTTATGTCAGGAGAAAATTTTAACAATGGGTTCTTATTTATTGATAAGATATTCATATGTAGCACTGCATGAAAATAATTCAATAAGTGACATTTTTCAGAAATGCTTATAGTTTGATAAATGTATAACATATATAGTATATGAAATTATATTATTTATGAAATACATTGTTTAATCTTCAAAACTAAGGATCCTATTTCTAGAAGGGTTTTAAGAGTTGGGGCTCTTGTTGATGATCACATCAAGATAAAAAATTCAGGTGACAGTAGATGCTGGCGGCTTGTGGAGAAAGAGAAACACTCCTCCATTGCTGGTGGGATTGCAAGCTTGTACAACCACTCTGGAAGTCAGTCTGGTGGTTCCTCAGAAAATTGGGTATAGTACTATCCAAAGATCCAGCAATACCTCTCCTGGACATATATCCAGAAGATGTTCCAACTTGTAATAAAAACACATGCTCCACTATGTTCATAGCAGCCTTATCTATAATAGCCAGAAGCTGAAAAGAACACAGATGTCCCTCAGCCGAGGAATAGATACAGAAAATATGGTACATTTACACAATGGAGTACTACTCAGCTATTAAAAACAATGCATTTATGAAATTCTTGGGCAAATGGATTTATCTGGAGGGTATCATCCTTAGTGGGGTAACCCAATCACAAAAGAAGTCACTAGATATGCACTCCGTAATGCCCCAGACAGACCTCATTTTTTGTGTCTCTTATCTGCACAGAACGGGTCTCTGGTTGCAGATGGGCAAAGAAATCAGTGAACGAAAAACAGATACGACACAAGAGAATGTGTTAGATCTGAATGTAATTTGTCAAATCGAGCATCAAACTTTTTATACAGAAGAAAATAGGGAAGTTAGGTGACACATTGGCAAGGTACAAATGAGATTACTGGATGTTTAATGACTCTTACACAAAACAGAGGAATGTAAACACAAAGACTGGCAGGAACTGGGCAATAAAACAACTGAGACAAAGTCAGTTCTATCTAAGGTCAGCTATATTCTTAGAAGCCAGGTGTGAGGTCTTTACACTCCCAGGCAAGGGCTTTCACACCTAAGCCATGGTTCTAAATAGGGAGTTAGGCTCTAGCTAAGCTTCTTATGAATAATGCAATACTCTAAAACCACAGCATGATCTACTTCCTAAACCATTGTAAATTCCTGTATATGGGAGTGACTTGGCTTTTATTCTAAGTGATAGTGTGGGGGAACTTTCTACTAGTAAGTAATGTAGTCTGCCATACATAACTATAATAAGAATTCTAAACTTACTTTGCTAAGCTTGCCCTGAGATTTCTAACTCTATGTAGTAGATACTAATACCTGATTTCTTTCACTATCTCTCTTACAATAGGCAATTCTTAATGTCACTGAATAGGCAACATTCTTACTGAATTTCAACACAGGGTTGGCTCAGGACTACTATTGATGAAGGCCAGGAAGCAAAGTTTGATTTTGCTCAGGTATTTGGCAAGTCATTGCTTGGAGGCACCTATTACAAAACAATACTGAAAGGAAGCACACAGAAACATTTGCAAAGACAAAATTGGAGCATACGTGCTATGGGATGCCACAGTTATAGGAGACTAAGTTTCCATGAAACTGTTCGCCTCAGGACTGCATCAAGGTTTCTAAATCTGGCAAACAAGTCACTACTGGAGTGGATTTTAGCCCAGAAACTTAGAATACCCAAGATACAATTTGCATAACACAAGAAAATCAAGAAGGAACACCAACATGTAGATACTTCATTCCTCCTTAGAATATGGAACAAACTACTCATTGAAGGAGTTACAGAGACAAAGTTTGGAGCTAAGGCAAAAGGATGGACTATCCAGAGACTACCCTACCCGGGGATCCATCCCATAATATGCCAGGAACATTTTGCTGAAGGGACTCTGATTTAGATGTCTCATATGAGGCTATGCCAGTGCCTGGCAAATACAGAAGGGGATGCTCACAATCATCTATAGGGTGGAACATAGGGCCCCAAATGGAGGAGCTAGAAAAAGCACACAAGGAGCTAAAGGGGTTTGCAACCCTATAGGTGGAACAACAATATGAACTAATCAGTACCCCCAGAGCTGGTGTCTTTAGCTGCATATGTAGCAGAAGATGGCCTAGTCAGCCATCCTTGGGAAGAGAGACCCCTTGGTATTGCAAAGTTTATATGCCCCAGGACAGGGAAACACCAGGGCCAAGAAGTGGGAGTGGGTGGGTAGGAGAGCAGGACGGGTGGGGAGGGTATAAGGAACTTTCGGAATAGCATTTGAAATGTAAATAAAGGAAATATCTTATAAAAAAAAAGAGTTGGGGCTGAACTTAAGTCCTTGCTTTGCATTTTATAGTCCATGGATGCAATAAACAGAATGGGAAAAAATTAAAAAACAGGTAAAATACATAGCATTATAGAGTTATCAATGCAGATTAAATACATATTAAATATAATCAGTGGTATCTTAATTAGAAAGTGTTTTAGAAATAGATAATAATTAAAAAAGGTTTCATCAAATTTCATTGGAATATCCTGAGTTTTTCATCTATATTGCCTGTTTGTGAATATTTAAGGTGGTGAATGTCTATAAAAGTAGAGAATGCTGTAGCTAAAGAATGGAACAAAAGTCAAAATTCTTTAAATAATAATTTGAACTTTATTATACACTAATGTTTTTACATTTTTTATCATGTTAATAGTTTTCTAAACTGTAAGATTCTTATTGTTAGCCTAGCAAGTTTATCATTGAAGATAAACTAGACCTTCAGTTAGTTTCTTTTTAGAGACTATTTAGGTAATAATAAGGCACTCAACTGTATAACACCAAATTCACATGAGTCCCAATATTAATGAATTTATTAAACTTTTTCAGAAGTCAGTCAGTTCCAGTGGCCTATAGATGAAACATTCTAATGCCAGATGGAGTATCAGAGAACGTGTATGCGGCTTTAATTATCTAAAACCCAAAATGAACTCTTGCTTATGATACCTGGGGATTTTAATGAAGAGCATGCATATGTTCTTCTTGCTAATTGAAGATGAGCTTCATTTTTAAGGATTTAATCCCCTGAGAATTTGAAATATAAGTAAAAGAAATGTTGAAAAGAATTTTAAAAACCTAAAATAAACTTTGCTAGAGTGCTGCCTGTTGAATATAAAATTAATAGATGATTTACATGTCTAGTGAGTACATTGAAATTGGAAAACATATAAAGCAATTATGCACAAATATAGAGTACAGTGGTTTAGTAAAACATAATTATTAATTTTACAGTAACAAAAATGTGGCAAAAATTGTATCTGAAAAGTATTATACCTATAAATTAAAGTTATTGAATTATTATTTTTTCTCACTTATTATTTGAGAATGGCATGAATATAGAAAATGTGTTCTGATTATTTAGTTCTACCTTTATGTACATTAATAAAAAGCTGAATACCTGATTATTGGGCACAGTCACTTGGGAAGCAAAACACAGGGATTTTTAACTGAGTTTATCCCGTGCCCGGGGTCTTTGGGGTAGCACCAAGACACTGCCCTCTGGGTGAGTGCAAGTGCAGTCTGAGATTTGGGAAAACTGGAGCTGATTCAGGGGTCCCTGGGCCAGAGATGAGGTCAGGACTGAGGCCAGAGCTGAAGGAGTTCTCTGACTCTTGGACATGCAGGCACCTTTGGGAGTCAAAGAAGTGCTGAGAAGAGAGTTGGGGCCCACAGGCTGAAGATTGTCATCTAGCCTGGGTAGGGGAAAGGGCAGCTTGGGCTTAGCTTAGCAGTGATTACCCTAGCTTGATGGAAGTTGTTTGGGAGGGCAGATGAGTTTCCCTATGGGGAATTTAGCTGCAGTTCTGTAGTCAAATGCCTTTTCCATCCTGCAGATGGTGATGGTGATGAAAGAGACAGTCTATGATGGTTCTGAACTGTTTATTGACTGTTCATGGTAGAAAATGGACCCAAATTTCATAAATTCATTGTTTTTAATAGCTGCGTAGATGGATCTGGAGGATATCATCTTGAGTGAGGTAACCCAATCACAAAAGAACACACATGATATGTACTCACCGATAAGTGCATAAAACCCAGAAGCTCAGAATCTTCTTTAGAAGGGGAAACAAAATACCCATGGAAGGAGTTACAGAGACAAAGTGTGGAGCAGAGCCTGAAGGAACAACCATCCAGAGACTGCCCCACTTGGGGATTCATCTCATAAACAACCACCAAACCCAGACACTATGGCAGAGGCCAACAGGAGCCTGCTGACAGGAGCCTGATATAGCGGTCTCCTGCGAGGCTCTGTCAGTGTCTGGCAAATACAAAAGTGGATGCTCACAGTCATCCATTGGGCTGAGCACAAGGTCTCCAATGAAGGAGCTAGAGAAAGTACCCAGGGAGCTGAAGGTGTCTGAAGCCCCATAGGAGGAACATCAATATGAACAAAACAGTACCCCCAGAGCTCCTTGCAACTATACCACCAATCAAAGAAAACACATGGTGGAACTTGTGACTCTAGCTGTATATGTAGCAGAGGATGGCCTAGTAGGTCATTAATGGGAGGAGAGGTCCTTGGTCCTCTGAAGGCTCTATGTCTCAGTATAGGGGAATGCCAGGACCATGAATGGGAGTGGGTGGATTGGGGAAGCAAGGAGTGGGGTGTGGGGATACAGTATTCTCAGAGGGGAAACTACAAAATGGGATAACATTTTAAATGTTCTCTATTTAAATTCTTTATTTATTAAAGAAGATATATAATAAAAAAAGAAATAAAGAAAACAGATACATACATTACCATACCATCCCACACCAACTTCTCAGAGTGGACCCGAGAATAAATACCCTTTGCAGGGAAGAATGTTATGGAAGGGAAGTTTATTAGTATTTATTAGTATTATTGCGGCTTTTAGGTACCGCAATAGGATGGAGAACTCTGTTTTGGGCTATTTTACTGAAGTGGGGAGCATGGCACATGTCCCAGACCAGGAATCTGGAGTGGGAATTTGTAAGCCTCAGGTATGTGCCCACCAACTCTCAGAGTCTCAACCTTCTCTAGCCACCAAGCTTCCTGGCATGGTTTTACTGCCCCACAATAGACCTTGAAAAAAATAACAGTCACCTTCATATGAAAAAAATTAAAAATTCAGGATTGCAACAATCCTGCACAATAGAACGTATAGAGGTATCACCAGCCCTGCTTTCCTGCTGTACTACAAAGCTATAATAATGAAAACCACGTGGAAATAGAATAAAAACAGATTTTATCAATGGACTCAAAATGAAGACCCAGAAGTATACCCACACATCAATGGACACGAGTTTTGTCAAAGAATCCAAAACTATAAAATGGAAATAAGAAAGAATATTCAATAAATGGTGTTGGATTAACTGGATGTATGCATGTAGATGAATGCAAATAGACCCATATCTGTCTCCCTGCACAAAACTCAAGTACAAGTCCATCAGATACCTCACCAGAAACATGCTTACAATAAATCTGATAGAAAAGAACATGGGAATAAACTTGAAAGTATTGTCACAGGAGACCATTTCCTTGACAAAAGAACAACAGCAGCTCAGACATGATGATCTACAGTGAATAAATGACTCTGGGCTTGTAAACTATGTTCAGAGTGTAAGAGACTATTGAGATTTCTAAAACTAGACTACATTCAAGGTAAAGAAGACTTGAGACAGAAAAGACTGCCATCTGATTTTACAATCTTTTCCCCACCATCACAAAATGAAAATGCAAACACACACCTTCACTTAAATGCCATGTACTGCATGACACTCAACATGAACACACACACACACACACACACACACATGCACAGTTTTGTAGTTCTTCAAGTTTTATTGTAGAGGAATTTTAATCCAGCAACATGGCTTCTATGGCAAGGGATCGCCACCCAACAACCTTCTAGTTATGTGTAGTCTGGCTAGAATAATGACATACCTTTAATCTCAGGAGATAGAGGCAAGTAGATTTCTGAGTTCAAAGCCATCCTGGTATACAGAAAGTTTCAGGTAAAGAAAAACTTAGGTCCAGACTTGGTGGTCCATGTCTTTAATCCTAACACTCAGGAGACAGAGCATGCAGATCCCTGAGCTCTCAGTCAGTCAGTCAGTTGAGTAAGTGAGTTGAGAGGCAGTGAGGTGCTCTGGCATTCATGGCGGTTCAGTTTGAAGAAAGAGGGGGCAGCTTTGTCCAGACAGTTTTATGGAGAGAGGTTTCAGGTAAAGACAGAATGAATCAGAGTCCAAGAAGGAACCTGAAGGTTAACAGATTGGCAGATTTAGTTAGAGGTCAAGCAGCACAATTCTATCAGAAGCTGAGATAAGTCAGTTTGAATCAGTCAGCTCCGATGGAGTTTGAACCAAAACAGCTGAGTTGAACCAGCCAGCTAGAGCTCAGAAAGAACAAGAAAGAGTGAATTTATTCAGGAGTAAGCCTCTGAGATGTCAAGCCACCAGGCAAATAAAAAGTATTTTTTTCATTGTATATTCCTACTCCATCATTAATTTTAATACTTAAATACTCAAATAAAACAAGCAATCACGGAAAAGTCCCATATATATTTTCATATAACTTTAATATAGTTTTCTTCTGTTTTATCACATCATAGCACAATAAGGTCTGTCTACTTATATTTAAAACTAGTCTGAAATATTCTTCTAAAATATTATCACTGATCATAATATACTCTAGTTAAGAGTCCATTAATATATCTGTATATTTTCAAAATATTTGCATAATTATCTTTACTCCTGGTTAATGCCTGTTTATATTCTTTCTCCCATAAATCTCCTTGAGTTGTTGAGACTTATTCTTACATGTATTCATTTCCAATTCTAGTCTCAAAACATGATGTGTGCATTTGATGTCAAACTTCTGTTCAAACATTCATTAATAAAACCCTCTCAACCCTCATATTCCTTAATTAAATTAAAGCATACAGATCTTTTTTCTTCTTCTCACAATCAGTGATTCAGGGACCATTCTTTCCTGAAGTGTCTCTGAGGGTGTGCCTTTTCAACTCTCTGTTTTTCCTATCATCTTCGCTCTCCTCTACGCTCAAAGAAGCTAGGTAGATTCTCTTGGCTTTTCTCTTTCTCTTCCTCACTGGCTACTTCAGACCTGTGAGAGTGTTTTAATTGTTGGAAAAGGGCCTGCCACATTGTATGTATAGATAGTTTTGTGCAGGCTGGTCTGGATTCTAGACATTAGCTAGACAACAGCCCAGGGGAGGCAAAACATTAAGCAGCATTTCTCTGTTGTCTCCCTATCAGTTCTTGCCACAAGAAATCATTAGATATGCACTCAATGATAAGTGGATATTAGCCCAGAAACTTAGAATACCAAAGATACAATTTGCAAAACACAAGAAAATCAAGAAGAGGGAAGATCAACGTGTGCATACTTCATTTGTGCCTTGAGTTTCTACTTGGACTTTCCTTGCTAATGACTATAACCTGTGTGTTTAAAGACAACAACAACAACAACACCATTTCTCCTGAAACTGGTTATAGTTAGTGTCTTATCATAACAACAGAGAAGCAAAATCGGACAATATCTACTAAATGTAGTCTTTTATTCAATGGAAGGTATGTGCCCATAAAATTAATAATAAATACTTACAAATGATTTGTCAAAGGTGAAATACTCTACTAAATTCTATAGGAACTTTCTTTTGTAGGAAATTATATTTGAGACTTGTCTTTCCAAACTAAACATCCACCCAACTTATAACCAAGTTGATGCTATCCTGTGTGATCATTGGTAACTATGTGCTTATTCTGCTTTCTTACATTTACTCAGGCTGCTCAGAGTTAACTGACCACTAAGGAAAAAATATGGTGATCAATCTTACTATACATTGGAATTCCAATGTTATCAACTCCTACATGTTCAGCCTCAACAACACCTAGATTCATGGTTTTCCTTTGTGACCCAAATTCATGCCCTACTCAGAACAGTGTGTGTGTGTGTGGGGGGGTGTCTGTATGTCTGTCTGTCTGTCTTCCTCTGTGTGCATTTGTGTGTCTGTCTGCATTTCTCTCTCTCTCTCTCTGTGTGTGTGTGTGTGTGTGTGTGTGTGTGTGTGTGTCTGCATGTCTGTCTTTCTGTCTGTGTTATATAGTCACCAGGCCTAAAATGATTCATTGGAATCAATAAGATTTTTAAAGCAATGTAGTTGCCCAACTACAATAGCACAAAATCTGTTGGAAATAACATGTACTTTGTGATTATAGAGTGATAAGAGTCAGGCATAGCTTCTTAGGCTGATCCGAGTCAGTAAAGCCAAACAAAATGAAACAAAGCTATCAACAAAAATACTCAAAATCTTCCTAATGGACTTCTGTAACAGAATGACAAAGACAATAGTTCCTCATTTCTTATTGTTACCATATCTACTGTGTTATTCATTTATAAAGAGAATGGTTTCTATTTAGTACTACTTTAGATTAGACTCTTATAGATAAGAACAAAAAGAGGGATAAAACACCTCTGAATAAAAAAGACTCACTCTTAGATAAAAGATATCGAGTTAGTCTTTCTTCTTTTATCCAGCATTTCTGAAAATATACTTTATATATTAATTTATTGAATAAAATGAGAGTTTTCATTACATTATATATGACAGAGTTACTTTTAAAATTTCAAACTAATATTTGAGAAAAGATAATGTTTGGACAAAAATCACATAACTCAAAATGTCCAGAAATTACAGTGTAAGAAACAATACAAAAATGGTTCCTTTCTGAAGACTAGGTCGGGATTACTAAGGCAATTCTTTGTCTCACGTCATGGACTGCTTTATGCATGGTGACATACTTTCCCTGTAAGTTAGTTTTTCTGGAACATGTGGTACCTTTGTATTGTTCACTGAGTTCATTCTGTTTTGCTTTTATATTAAATGCCAAATTCAGCTAACAAAAATGCTAAGCATTTTCATTTATTTTAATGTTCCTAGAGAAAGTTAGTGTCCTTAAGCATAAATAATTCTGTCTATAAACTGGCTACTTTAATACTTTATGTATTTATATCTCCTTCATGAAGTTTTAGCAGATATGCTAATCTGCAGCTCAGCTATGCAGTGCATTTTATATCCTGATATATTTGGCTTTTTATTAAAATGTAGAGTTTAAGTCATGCATTGTTTTATTGTAGCAATAAAACATCATAATCTTTGATCAGATGACTGCACATATAACCTATTGAAAATCCCAAAGTATGCAAGAGAAACAAGCTTGTAAGCCAAGACAATAAAATACTTTAAATCGGATGCAAAAACTAAAAATAAAAAATAAAAAAAGAATCAAGGTTTGTAAGAACAGAATTCGCATGAAAAACATTTAAATAATAACACATTTATCTTTTTCTAAATCATCTTGAAGTTGAAGAGCAAAAAAAGAATATAAGTAAAAGATATATACATATATGTCTCTCTATACATATATAGATATAGGCAATAGTTGTATAGATATAGGCAATAGTTTGGATCTGGTCAAAGACAGGCTCTTCTTATATTAAATTAGAAAGAATGATCTCTATCCATTACAACCATCAATGATGAGAATTTTGTTTGTTTTTCTTTCCTTTGAGGAAGATATTTCATTTAAACTAATGGAGCTTTATTGTTTGAGCAGGTATTTTGAGTTTTGGAATTCCATAACATTTTATTGAGCTTATTTCAAGAACCTTTGTGTTGTATTTTTCCACAGGAATTTGTATTTACTACATTGTTGACACTTTTTACTTCAAGGAAATTATCATGACTCGTTTTAATATCTTTCTAGTGTGGACATGTTTAGAAATTTTATAACAGGTTTGATTAAATTCAGTTGTAGTATTACCTTTCTTTCCCTGAAAATTGCTACAACAAAATTGCACTTATTACAAATACAAACTCAGCTAAATAATATTCACATGTTCCTATGATGTAACAAGAAACTATTATGTAAATTATGATTTGAGAACTGTTTTAGCATCCACCAAACACTTAGAAGTTAATAGTAAATTATTAAAATATATCAAACTAAGGTTTGTGATTGGAAAATAATTTTATCTAATACACATTATAACCTAAATCATTCTTGAGACTAGGATAGTATCAAGAGTAATCACCTTGGCCTTGATGTACATTCTTCAACAGTCATTTTGTAGAAAAAAAGGATGTTTTAATATAGAAATATTGTTAAGGGTATTCGTTAAAAGTATGATATAATGGATTATGCATAATATAGGTAAATACTTTTTTGAGGAAAAACTTTCTTGGATTATCATGCAGTTGCATTCTTATACCATCTGGATATATATTTTGAGAAAAAACTTTAAGGGTAATGACAGTTGGAAGACATACCACTGTACATTACTAATTTTATAGACTTCCTCTGAAAATATGCTACAGATGATCAAAACTGATAAGTTCTCCCAGAAATTAAAAATACTTCACCATCTACATTTAAATTATATATTATATTGTATATTATATATATTACATACCTATTTTGCTTGTTATTAAAATTTAAACTAATATTGAGTATGTATTTTATTCATTGAAGTCTATCTACTCAGAAATCACAGTTTCTTTCATACCCAGATTCCTTAATAATGTCAGCCCATTCTTTATTTTCTCCAAGTCTCAGGTACACATGAGACCCTGAGTCAGAGATAACTAAGAATATCTAATAGCTTGTAATGCCAATCCATTGGGTGCAGAGTTTGTTCATAGTGCCTCAGATCACTCAGTCTTTGTTTCAAGGACAAATGGATCTTTATGTTGTTCAGCTTCTCTTCTTTTCCAACATTCAATGTAATCAGCTTTCTGAAACACATACTTTCAAATAAAAGTAAGAAAATGATAGTTTATATATATATATATATATATATATATGTATATAATTTAATTGGTGGCATGAGAAAGTCTCTATAGAGTCACAACTCAGAGATACTGTCTACGTGTTCTACATAATTGCGTTTACACTGTCTGTTTCTTAACATAGGTTGCACTCCTTAGGTTTCATAAAGTGCTCCTGAATACTAATCTCATTCATTCTTTCACTTGTATTCTTCCAGATATATGAAATAACAAAGCAATACTGACATCCATATTTCTTTCTGTCTTTCATTTTCACCTTTTTTTCCCCTGTCAAATAATTTGATAATGCTGGAAACAGCATCCACATGTCTTCCTTTTATCTTTATTACTTCATTATGTGGTAATTTGGGTTTAATAACTAAGTTTCATTTGTATGTACTGTCATCTATCTCAGGGTCCATGTAATGCCTCCCAAATTTTCTTTAGTTCTATGGATAGCTTTTATGGTATATTTGTAATGTGTATTTTTCTTAAGAAGCTGTGAGAATTTTCCTAAGAATGCTGGTTCAACCAAACAGTACAAAAGTGAAACCCTAAAAACAATATATTTTACCAACATCTGTCATGTTGCCCCAAATACATTAATGAGGGTAACTTAAGTACCCATGGGTAAAGGATTACTTATAGGAACATGGGTTATTTAAAGACAGTTGCATCATCAAATTACCCACCCCAGTGTGGTGATATCTTCATAAGACATGCATTCTAACCTCCTTCCCAATTTCAAGTATCCAGCCCCAAAAATTTCTTTTTCCTAGTCTACTACTTATGCAATATTTATAAGGGTAGTTTGAGTATTGTAGGAATTTGAGTATCCTGAATATTGTACATTTTTGACTTTTCTTACTTGTGTCTTCTAAGGGGTTTGTGGTTTATTACTGTTAAAAGACTCCAAGACCAAGACAACTCTTATAAAAGCAAACATTTAATTGGGGCTTTCTTACAAGTTCAGGGGTTTAGTCTATTGTCATTCTGGCAGGAAGCTTGGCAGGCTTCAGACTGACATGTACTGGAGAAGAAGCTGAGAGTTCTGTATCTTGATCTTGGCAGCCAGGAGGCAGGTGTCTTCCACATTTGCCAGAGCTTGAGCACTAGGGGATATCAAAGTCTGCCTACAGAGTGACACACTTCCACCCAAAAGGCCACATTCACAATAATACCACTTCCCATGGGTCAAATATATTCTAACCACCACCCTATGCCTGGTAAGGTTTACTATGTTCCCGAGTATTAGGATCTTTCTTCCTATCAGCAGAAAAGAATATTCTAATTTGAAGAAAATAACTACAAAACAACCAAGTCATATATTTGACAGTATTTCGTATTAGCTACGTATCATGTAATCATTAACACCTTGGGATCAATGTGTAGATTATTTTTGAATATAATTATCATTTATAAATAGATTCAATTGCTGCTTAGAGGAAGAATCAAATCTGTTCTAATGCACCATTTTAATCAGTAAAATTAGCTGACAAATTGCATGCATTTGCCAATTTTAGGCATGACTTATTTCAGCAAAAGTTTATAATGCTTAATAAAATTATTATCTATTCAGCAGAGTAGAGTATTCATTTTCAGAACATTACAATTTGATTTTCAGATCTGCCTCATAAATGGTCCTTGTAAGGATTATTTCTATTGACAATAGTTTTCAGATTTCTAAAAGTTTCATATTCTAATATACTTGTTCATTTACCAATCTAGATTTAAATAATTCTTACTTTACACTTCTGGTCTGTTGAACATGCTATATAATTCAATCAGCATTACTACAGCATTACATAAAATACCATGAAATATTTTTTATAAACATGACAAGTTATAATAAGAAAACACTATTAAGAAAAAGGCTAATAGTTATACATAAAGTAGGCATATTTTGTACTAATAAAAATATTCTTCATGTGAAGTTTGCTTACTTTTCCTATGAATTTATTATATATATATATATATATATATATATATATATATATATGGAGAGAGAGAGAGAGAGAGAGAGAGAGAGAGAGAGAGAGAGAGAGAGAGAGAGAGAGAGAGAGAGACCATAAATTTCTTTGTGGTTATAAGGATCAAAAGAAGCTCTTAAGATTTCTAGACCATTGTTTTACAACTCAATGATATCCAAAAACTCAGACTCATTTACTTTTATAATCCATTTCATGACCCAACATTCTTTTTATTTTCTTTGGATGATTTTATATTTTTTGCCTAATTTCTTCCTCTAATAAGGGCAAAACTGCCCCAATTATTTTCTTCTTTTATTTTTTCCTTCCTTTTTTATTAGATATTTTCTTCATTGGCATTTCAAATGCTATCCCGAAATTCCCCTATACCCTCCCTCTGCCTGCTCCCCAACCCATCCACTCCCACTTCCTGGCCCTGGCATTCCCCTGTACTGGGGCACATAATCTTGGGAAGACCAAGGGCATCTCCTCCCATTGATGGCCATCCTCTGCTACATATGCAACTAGTGCACAACCAAATTTCTTTACAGTTCCAATTCTACTCACACCAGAAACTATACTTCTATGGACAAATAATGTCTAGGTAGTTCAGAGCTATCACTGACAAAAGTATCTATACTTAGGGTTTACAATATGAGGTTTAGATGTAATTACTAATTATGATGAGTTTACTAATCAAGCCAGCTGTTATGTTTCCCATCATACTTAACTTTTGTAATAATATATAAGAATTAATCTGTTAGCAAATTTCAAATGCACAATATATCATTAGTTCCTCAGAGTCAACAAACATTATGTCACCTTCCTATATTTACTTACAATGTACCTTGAGAATATTTTTATTTCCTTTTTGGTTGATTATTTTATTTAATTACATTTCAAATATTGCCTCATTTTGTGGTCTCCACTCCACAAGTCCATCACTCCCTCTCCTTCCCATGGGCGTCTGAGAGGGTGCTCCTTCATGCCCCTGACTCACTCCAATCTCACCCCACTAGCATCCCCCTTCTCTGTTAGATCAAGTTTCTACAGGATTAAGTACATGCTTTCCCACTGAGGCCAGAGAAGGCAGTCCTCTGATACATATACAATAGGGACCAGAGAATTTGATTTTTAATACAGATTTATGAAATATTTCTCTATTTCAGACATGAATTATTTCAATGAAAATCTATTGACTTGGTAAGAAGTCATCAACAGATCACTCAGGATTTAGATTTCTTATGTATTATTTTAGTGAGTTTACCCTGTGTCTTAGTTAGGGTTTTACTGCTGTGGACAGACACCATGACCAAGGCAAGTCTTATAAAAAACAACATTTAATTGGGGCTGGCTTACAGGTTCAGAGGTTCAGTCCATTATCATCAAGGTGCGAGCATGGCAGTATCCAGGCAGGCATGGCACAGGAGGAGCTGAGAGTTCTATGTCTTCATCCAAAGGCTGCTAGTGGAAGACTGACTTCCAGGCAACTAGGGTGAGGATCTTATACCCACACCCACAGTGACACACCCATTCCAACCAGGTCACACCTATTCCAACAAGGCCACACCTTCAGATGGTGCCACTCCCTGATCCAAGGATATACAAAGCATCACACCCTGTTTAGAGTGCTTTGAATATCATGGAAACATTCTCACAGACATAATTCCACATGGTTTAAACAAAACAGAAATAATCTCAACTTTCTGAGACAAAGTTTTCTCCTTGTTAGCAGGTGTTTTCAGAATAGATGTTATTCTTCAGTCAAACATTATGGACAGGAAGTGATGATAATTGTAACTGATGTTACAGCTTTGTCATGCTGTGACAAGAATAAGTGATGATTTATATATCAAAATTAAGCGCAGCAAAATACTTTTAAAAATGCCTGCATAAGGAGTCACAAAAATGGTTCAGCAGATAGAAGCACTTAATACAAAACTTGATGCACTAAACTCAAATATTAGAATCCACATGGTTAGAGAAGATCACTGACTTCTGCAAGTTGTCTGACATATGTACGTACATTGTGGCACTTGCTCTATTACTACCATGAAGCAAACAAACAAACAAACAAACAAGTAAATAAATGTATTTTTTTAAAATAGATAAAATCATGAATTTAATGATGATTACACCAAAATAAATGAAAATGGTATATTCAGTATAATAGTTGATAATATTTTTCTGATGTAATAGCTCTTTGTTATCTTGTTTGTGGATGCCATTTCTACCATTGTCTATGAATATTTCAAATGGAAACACTCGGCTTCTCTCGTTGGCCATCAGTTTTATCCAGAACACTAGGCCCAGAACTGACCTTAATTTTCTTTATAAAATGTCTTTTTTTCTTACTTTACCATACTGTAAAAAATGCAATGACAAAAGAAGTAATAAACTCTCCTTTTGACAATTCAATAGCTAAGTAAAATGTCATTACTAACATGGTCCTATGTTAGCACTTTCTAATGTTATAATGTCTAGCTCAAATTGTTTTCTCTGTCCAGAAATCTCTATAGAACTCTTTATCTAGCAACCGTGTTAGTCACTGAAGTGATCATGCCTCAGAAATGCCTAGTCAGACATTTATCTCTTAGTTTCATGCTCTGTGTTCAAAATGGATATGAGGTGTTTTCTTCCAGCTATGACTAATTCATGCAGAGGCAATAGTGCTATTGAGAGTCAGGTGTCATCTTGTCACATTCTTCTTTGTTACATGACCTCAGAACCATTTTATGTGGCAGTATTCTGGGGGTGCAAACAGAAAACATCCAAGGCAAATCTCTGCCAAAAAGTATATGCAGCTTTTTTTTTCCTCCTTTGCAAAATTCTCTGTACTGAAAAGAATAGACTTGCAGTTTATTATCTTTGAAATTTTATAGTGATTGCACTTATGTAGAATGCTTAAACTTGTTCTCACCTATAACCTAGTATATTTTTCTATGAAGGCAATCCCTAAAGACCGAGAACCCTAAGACCTAAATGACTAAAAATCACCTTCTTTTCTTACCATATAATAGTCTCAAAAAAAATGGTGTCATTCTAGAGTTGACAAGATCCTGAGACTTTGATCTTAATAGCATATATTTTGTCTATGGTGCTAAATATCTGGGTGTCAAAAGGCAATGGGATTTTCAGAAAGGGAAAATGTAAATGTCTGTGTCACAGCATGCTAGATCATACTGAAAGCAAAACTGAATCTAAGATTCAAGGGAAGCAATTATGTTTTCAGAACTTTGATTTTCAGTTGCATAGTTTATAATAAAAGTTGAACTTTGGAGATGGAAGCAGATGGAAGCCTGTTTGATGGGCTCTTCTTTTCGTACCATTCCATAGTCATTTCTGTGGATTCTGATGGGCTTGCAGAGCTGTAAGAAGCAACATATATTATGATGTAAATGCCATCATTATGACATATGCTTAAACTTCTGCTGAGAAATAAATAAAATATCTTGAGATGCCTGCTGTTTGTCCCAGCTGTTTATTTCTCACAGCCCATAAATGGAAAAGTCACACAGTTTAGCATTTATATGTTACCACGGCATTTGGAAATAATTAAAATTCTTTCCAAGAGTACTTTCTTTTCATTCTGAATTAGAACTTGCAATTTCCAGAAGAAAGGGCAAAGCAGGGCATTAACTGAGGTTAAACTAAGTGTATTTTTTTCTTGATTTGTGATCATGCTAGATTTTTGGCCTCTTCTTATTTCAATTTTCTAACCATTTAATAAATAACTGTGGAGACAATCTGAAATAAATACATGGTTCTTAACCTATATTCCAGTCTGCATTTCCAGAGGAGACACAATCACCATTGGGAAAGTGTGTAAACTGGCATGACTACAATGGGTTTGACTTGTGCAGATACTATTGCACACCCAGAAATGAGAACCAAGGGAGGTACAGCTCCCCCACTGAAACATGCTCTGGTATCTTAAAAATTCAAAAAACAAGTGGATAATTCTGCATGTATAATCTAATAGATGTATTTATTCATGAATATTTAAACATTTAATATTTACTCTTTCAGAATTCTTATACAGCTATATGATTATAGTATGCAAATTTCAGTTTGTTCAACAGTAGATTTAATTTTTATATCTCAAAAAGGACAATGTAGCAGTATGCTCATATTTGTTGTTATGCTTAGTAACTTCAGTAATCTAATAGATTTTTGTCTATGTCTGCACACCAGTTATCATTTATGAGCAGAACAGACAAATTCTATAACAATCGTTAGACATACTATTGCTTAAAAGTTCATAATTTAATATATAATTATCATTTTGAATTTTTCTTCATTGTTTGAATTGTTTTCAATACAGTGATGTGAGAACTTCATTAAAATTGCGTTCATAAGTGACTAATATAATCAAGTAATCAAAGTAAGTCAAGTAAATTTGGAAAAGAGTATAATAATTTGTATAATATTTACTGTAAAGTTTATCCAAAATTTTATTCCAATTGGATTACAAATGTGTTCATTGTCTCAAAAAGTAAAGAGTCATTTATTACTGAAATTTTCAAAAGTGAATATTTGTGAGTACTAGCATTAGTGAGATTATTTGAATTTTCAAATAATTTTTATCCTTAGGCGACTTGGGAAAACTAAATTTATATCCTCTCTAAACAGAGGGTTGAGACTGAGTCACTTATTATCATAAAATCCCTTAAAATAGCTCCAGAATTTATAGTGTAATCATGAATGCATTCATTATTTGCATGTTAAGAAAAGCAGTAAAACTTTCACAAATTTGTCATTGAATATAAATTTTATTCTGGTGTTTGGTGAAATAACATTAGTTAAATTTAAATAGTTTTTTTAATTTGGGAAATTAAAAATTTCAACACACCATTGAACTGGGTGTTTTCTTTTTATTGTCTAAATACGATTATGTTGCTTATACTCTTTGAGGGCAGAGGGGTCAAGGAAAGGAATTACTTGGCTTACACTTCTGCAATACTGTTCTTTATTGAAGAGAGATAGGACAGGAACTAAAATAGGGCTGGGACCTGGCAGCAGGAACTGATGCACAGGCTATGGAGGGTGCTGCCTACTGGGTTCCTTGTCATTGTTTGCTCTGCTTGCTTTTTTAATAGAACACAGGACTACAGTCTAGTGCTAGCATAATCCACAATGGGCGGTGCCCTCCCCATCAATCACTAATTAATAAAATGCCTTACAGCTGGATATTATGTAGGCCTATTCTCAATTGAGGTTCCTCCCTTTCAATTATCTCTAACTTGTGTCAAGTTGACATAAAATTGGCCAGCGCCAGGACCCTAATTTGACTCCAGATTTATCTTTAGGATGGGATGGTGGGTATCTCCTTTTGCCTTTTAACTGGAGAGCTGCTGTCTTTCAGATGCCTTCCCCTGTCGTCTTGCCATCTACGGTTGTCCTTGTAGGTCTGAAGCTTGAGAAGCTGAAAAGGAAGCCATCTTTCAGTGGACCTCTCTGCAGTGACTGACAGAAATCTCTTCCTAATTTTCTTCAGATAATTAGGCTTCAATGTATTTGTTTAAACCACAAATAACCTATTTAAAGACTGTTCAGAATGTCTGTATAAAAATGTCTTTGAGCTTTTGAACAGACATCACTATGAGGCAAGTTTTATTTATTTATTTTTGTTTTGTTTTGTTTTTGTTTGTTTTTTACATTGTAGCTCTCTTCTGACACACCAGAAGAGGTCATCACATCTCATTACTGGTGATTGTGAGCCACCATGTGGTTGCTGGAATTTGAACTCAGTACCTTCGGAAGAGCAAGCATCCCCACTAAGCCATCTCGCCAGCCCATGAGGCAAGTTTGAAAACTTAGAAGTAAATAGGAAAATGCAAGAATACTGGTCAGTGTGCTCCCTGTTTTCTTTTCCCTTCTTTTTATTTATTTATTTATTTATTTATTTATTTATTTTCTATCTATCTATCTATCTATCTATCTATCTATCTATCTATCTATCTATCTTTCCTCCATTCACAGCATCTATTTAACTGTCACACTTGCTTTCACTAAATAAACAGGGGCAAGATGGCAAACATCATTCAGCTTTAAACATTAATTACATTAAAATCAATATTTCACATTAAGGTTTTAGTTGAATATTCTGAGTTTCTTATTTGTCCTGGGATGATGAGAATCTTTCTTTATCCCATAAATGTTTTAAGCCTGAAACCAGAATATTTGTGTTACAATTTAAACCCTGATAGATTTTTCTTAATGCTACTGCTTGTGCACTAGCAAAGATCCTTGCTTCCACTAGTCTTTCTTTATGATTCCATTCTTAGGCTGTGTTTGGACTTGTATTGAGCAAGGCAAATATTTGCATAATTAATTGAGAGTTTCAAATTCTCAACTACAAAAGTAAGACAGCAGTTCCTGTTCATCCAAGGTCAAGCTCTTTTTAAAAAAAATGGATATTTCATTTATTTATATTTCAAATGATATCTTCTTTCCTAGTTTCCCCTCCACAAATGCCCATCCCATTTCCCTCCCCCTGCTTTCATGAGGACTCTCCCCCAACCACTCCCACTTCACCTCTCAGGCACTCCCCTACACTGGTGCACTGAGTCTTCCCAGGACCAAAGGCCTTTCCTCCCATTGATGCCAGACAAGGCCATCCTCCGCTACATATGAAGTTGGAACCATGGGTCCCTCCATGTGTACTCTTTGGTTGATGGTTTAGTCCCTGGCAGCTCTGGGAGGTCTGGTTGGTTGATATTGTTGTTATTCCTATGGAGTTGCAAACCCCTTCCTCTCCTTCAGTCCTTTCCCTAACTCCTCCCTTGTTTTCCCATGCTCAGCCCAATGGTTGCCTGCAAACATTCAGATCTGTATTGGTCAGGCACTGGCAGAGCCTTTCAGGAGACACCTATAGTAGGCTCCTGTCAGCAAGTACTTCTTGGCATCTGCAATAGTGTCTGAATTTGGTGTCTGTATATGGGATGGATCCTAAGATGGAGCAGTCTCTAGATGGTCTTTCCTTCAGTATCTGCTCCACACTCAGTCCTCATAATTCTATGTGTGTTCTTTTGTGACTGGGTTACCTCACTCAGAAGGATATTTTCTAGTTCCATCCATTGCCTCAGAATTTCATGAAGTTATTGTTTTTAACAGCTGAGTAATATTCCATTGTGTAAATGTACCACATTATCTATATCCATTCCTCTGTTGAGGGACATCTAGGTTCTTTCCAGCTTCTGGCTCTTATAAATGAGGCTACTATGAATATAGTGAAGCATGTGTCCTTGCTATATGTTGGAACAATTCTGTATTTATGCCCAGGAGAGGTATAGCTAAGTCCTATGTTCAATTTCTGAGGAACCCCCAGACTGATTTCCAGAGTGGTTGTACTTGGTGGCAAAACCACCAATAATGGAGGAGTGTTTGTTTCTCTGTCTTCACATTCCTGCCAGTATCTGCTGTCACCAGAGTTTTTGATCTTAGCCATTCTGACTGGTGCAAGGTGTAATTCCAAGGGGGTTTTGATTTGAATTTTCCTGATGTCTAAGGATGTTGAACATTACTTTAGGTGCTTCTAAGTCATTTGATATTCCTCAGTTGAGATTTCTTTGTTTATGTCTGTATCCCATTTTAGATAGGTTAGTTGGTTCTCTGAAGTCTAACTTCTTGAATTCTTTGTACATATTGGATATTAGCCTTCTATGGGAAGATCTTTTCCCAATCTCTCAGTTGCCATTTTGTTCTATTAACAGTATCCTTTGGCTTTCAGAAGCTTTTCAATATATAGAGTCCCATGTGTTGATTGTTGATCTTAGAGCATAAGCCATTGGTGTTCTGTTCAGGAAACACAACAAAACAATCATTTACCATAATCACGTAGGCTTCATCCAAGGGAGGCATGGATGATAAATGATCATGAGATCCACTATATAAACAAATTCAAAGGAAAAAATTCTGAGCATCTCATTACATGTTGAGAAAGCATTTGACAAAATTCAACACACTTTCATGGTGAAAGTCTTGTAAAGATCAGGAATTCAAGGCCCATACCTAAACATAGTAAAAGCAATATACAGCTAACCAGTAGCCAAGACCAAACTAAATGGAGAGAAACTTAAAGCAATCCCATTAAAATCAGGATCTAGACAAGGCTGCCTGTTCTCTAGCAATCTATTCAATATCATACTGGGAGTCCTAGCCAGAATAATTAAAGAACAAATGGAGGTCAAAGGGATACAAATTGGAAAGGAAGAAGTCAAAATATCACTATTTGCAGATAATATGATAGTATACTTAATTGACCACAAAAATTTCACCAGAATACACTTACACCTGATAAACAACTTCAGGAAAGTGGCTGCATATAAAATTAACTCAAACAAATCAGTAGCCTTCTCTACTTAAAGGTTAAATGGGCTGACAAAGAAAGTAGGGAAATGAAACCCTTTATAATAGTCACAAAAACTTTAAAAATATCTTGATGTGACTCTAAGCAATCAAGTGAAAGATCTATATGACAAGAACTTCAAATCTCTGAAGAAAGAAATTGAAAAAGACCTCAGAAGATGGAAAGATCTCCCCCTGTCCTCTATTGACAGGATTAAGCTGGAAATAATACAGATGCCCTACTGCTGAAGAATGGATACAGAAAATGTGGTTCATTCACACAATAGAATACTACTTAACTACAATTAACAAGGACATCATGAGCTTTTCAGGCAAATGGATGAAACTAGAAAATATCATCCTGTGTGAGGTAACTCAAACCCAAAAGTATATATATATGGTATGTATTCACTAGTAAGTGGATATTAGAGAAAAAAAATATTGTCCACAAAACTCAAAAAGACCAACAAGCTGAAGGGCCCAAGTGAGGACACCTCAGTCCTACTTGGGAGGGAGAAGAAAGCAATCACAAGGGGAGGGAGGGAGGAAGATGGGAGGAGAGGGGACAAAGGGGAGGAGGAAGAGATGAACATGGTATAGTATTGGGTGGGAGAAAAGGACTGAAGTCCTGAGGTCCAGCATACAGAATGAAAACAGGCAACCTCTGGAGATAGGAGATAGAGGGGACCCTCCTGAATGTACCAGAGACCTAGGAGTTGAGAGACTTTCAGGACTCAAAGAGAGGGACCTTAAATGAAATGCCCTACAATGGTTAGAGGGAACTTAGAGAGCCTACCTCAAGGAGAAAGACAGGGAATCAAATGAGGGATGAGGTTGCCATCCCACGATCAAAACCTCTGACTCATAATGTTCCTGTCTGAAAAAAATTGTAGTGATGGAAATGGAGAGAAGCCTGAGGAAAAGAAGATCCACTGACAGGTCCAAAGTGGGATCCAGCTCAAGGGGAGGCCCCAAAGCCTGACACTATTACTGAGGCTATAGAGTGCTCACAAAAAGGGAGCTATCATGACTGCCCTCTGAAAGACCCAACAAGCAGTTGAAAGAGTCAGATGCAATTATTTGCACCCAACCAATGAACAGAAGGTACTGATCCCTATGGTGGAATTAAGGAAAAACTGGAAGAAGCTGAGGAGGGGGCAACCTGTAGGAAGACCAGCAGTCTCAATTAACCTGGACCTCTGAGATGTCTCAAACAATGGACCACCAATCAGGCAGCATATACCGGCTGATATGAGTCCCCAACACAGATACAGCATAGAAATGCAAGTCTGGGTTTAGTCAGAGAAGATAACCCTAACCCTTGAGACTGGAGGCCCCAGAGAGTTTAGAGGTCTGATGGGATGTGGGGTGTGGGATGGCAGTGGAGGGTGGGGATATCCTGATGGAGAAAGGTGTGGCTGGGAGGATGTATGTGGTATGGAACAGTTGGAGGGTGGACCAATAAAATCTGGAATGTAAAATGAATGAATGAATGAATGAATGAATGAATAAATAAATAAATAAGGGCACAGAGTTAAACAAAGAATTCTCAAATGAGTAATGTCTAATGACTAAGCATCCCCTAAAGAAATGTTCAATATCCACAGTCATCAGGAAAATGATAATCAAAACACCCCGAGGTTCCATCTCACACCAGTCACAATGGCTAAGATGAAAACCTCCAGGTCAAGCTCTTTAAGGATAAAGTTTGCAAAGGCAGCCTTCTTCCTTTCTTGCAGTCTGCTTCTATTCCATCTTGTAGGGCATCATGCCACCAGTGATGCCTTCAAGACTCTCCTGTGAATTAGTAAGAAAATGAAGACTTTTTAAAAATTGGGAAACCAGCAATTCCAACAAAAATATGATTCCTACAGAAGAAGAAACATAGACTTGATGTTAAATTGTTAGTAGGAAAATAATCTGAGACCGCCTGTAGAATGCCCCCTTTGGCTACAATTGTTGTCTTTTTTTTAAATATGTACAGGATTTTAGATCCTTCACCAAATTAGTGTTCTAGCTGAAATTCTAGCAGAAACTGAGCTCTGAATTCATATCTTCTAATAAAAATCCTTAGGTGCATAGTACCAAGGTCAGGGCCCTTTTACTTTGATATACATCTTCAGAAAGGATCATATCTGTTAATGTTAGATTTGAAAGGTCACCATTGGCTCATGTTATGAATGCCTGTTCTCCACCTGCTTGCTAATATTTTGAATTATGCTTAAAACATTTGTGGAACTTGGAGACAATGTGTCATTTCTTCCAAGTATACTTGCTGATACTTCGATTGTGTAAAACTCTCAATAGTTTGAGCCAAATAAATCTCTTCTCCTTTAAGTTGTTCGCTGGGCTATATTGTCACTGTAACAAAAATTTTGCTAACATAACTCCTAAATTACAACACTGGTTCTATGGTGCACTATTTTCCTGTAGCTACTATAGTAAACTGTAAAATCTTAGAGCCTTAAATCAAAACAGATGCAGTTTTCCATAGCTGTGGATTCTAGAAGTCTAAATTATGGCATGACTGGGGTCCCCAGGGGCTCTGGAGAAGATATGTTTTCTGCTTCTTGTAGTTTTTTTTTTTAACTGTTGAAAATTCACTGTCTTGGTCTGCTAATTCCATCACTTTTCTCTCTATGTGTGTTTTATCATCTTGATCGGCATCTTTCTTGTGTAAATACACATGGTGACATTCATGACACCCCTTACTAAGCCAAGGTATAAACTTTCTAAGATCTTTGCTTAATTAGGTTGTCTGACATAAAAGGTGACTCTTCACTTATAAAATATAAAGTAATATTTAAATATCTTTGGATTACAAAGTGGATTTTTTTGTTTTGAGACATCAGTCAAGTCTGTAGAGACAAGGAAAGGGTCTTTTTATATGTGTTCATTTTATGAAAAGATGGACAAAGAGGCAAAAGCACACCGGGTTCATAGCAGTTTTGAAATCAGCCCAGGCACATCCATCCACTTACTCCCCCAACAAGGAAAGTCTAAGACATTAATTAGAGCAAGTCTCTCATCCTTGAAAAATAGTTCCTTTCAGTTCTTTTCTCTAAATTCTGGGCTCTTAAGGGTTATCCTACATTTTTTTTTCACGAAGTAAAAAATAACTGCTTCAGCTCAAATATTTTCAATCTGCTTTTTCTCTTAAGGTAGTCTCAAGGCTGTATTTATTTTAAAAGTGTTTGAATGCATTTTATTTTCCATTATAATAAAAGATAAGTCCCTGGGTCTCCTTAACATGTTATGTACTCATTGTATGTAAACATTATTGGCATTCACTTCTGTACAGAGAATTCTTACCTACATAGCAGGAAGCCTTTGTCAGGAGTGCCTTGAGTTTTGGGCTAGCCTGAGTTACATAATAAGATACAGTGTCAAATGGAAAAATATATCAAAGGGCAATCTGGTAGAATATTAAATTCAGCTTCTGAAGTAGGCTTAAAAAGAGTAGGTTATGAATAGGCTATGGAAATCTGTTGGCCGTGTGAAATTCTGAAATCATAGCCAAGTGATAAACGTGTGGTTGCTCATGTCAGCAGGTCTAGCAGGAAGGAGGACTGAGTAGCTGTCAAAGATGGGTAAACCAGGATGGTATGAAAGCTTTCTGTGTCACCATCCCAACTTATAATGAATTCCTGTGAGGAAAGACCGCTGCTTCAGTTCGACCCATTGAACTATTTTTCCATCATCAAAATTATTTTCACCTCTTTTATTCCAAAGAAAGAGATTTTCTGGTAAAGTTTCACTTTGTGGTGTCAAAATGAACACAGCTAGGCTTTCAGTTTTTTGGCTAGAGCAGATGCTATTCAAGAACTCTTGACAGGACAGGAAAGGCTGAGATGCTCTCATGCAATTGATTGGTGTCTTAAAGGGAGAGGGAGAAACAGATAGAGCTCATTAGAGTCAGTGAAAGGAAAGACTACAAAGGCTGGTCAGTAGAAATGTACTAACAACACCTGCTGGATGGCAGCTGTCAAACTGAGGATTCCATTCTACCATCCAGGAGACAGAGAACCTATTCTTGATGATGATAACAGTTTAAAAGAATGGCTTTAAGTTCTTAGGGTATATATATATATATATATATACACTTCTGAGTTTTAAGAAATATTTTTTAATGATGAGAAACTTTTCATAAGTAAATCTTCTAAAAAATGAGGAGTAAGGAGTCTATCATGGGACTTTGTCTACAGCAAAGTGTAAGGTCCCCTGACAGCATCAGCATTGGTCTTTCTCAGCTGTATTTGTTAATGAGAGAATGAAGTCATCCTTAAAGCATGACCTTAGGATTCTAGAAGACATGTTAGACTGGGCGAGATCCAAGAGCAACAACATGAATTAATTGTTTGCATGCAAAGGGATCTCCATTACTTTAATTAAAACATAAAGAACATGCACTGTTATAATAAGTTTAGTAAAGTCATTTTAAAATATTGCTATACACAGACCAGTTATTAGTGTTATTATTTCCTTTGAGGTATTTTAGCTTGAAACATGTTGAGCAAGTGATAAATAATTACTACATGTGTCCATTCAATTTTTTCATTCTTTCTTTCTAACTGGTTTGCTCTATCTATCTATCTATCTATCTATCTATCTATTTATCTATCTATCTATCCATCTATCATCTATCTATCTACTATCTATCATCTATCTATTATTCTAACTCTCTATAATCGATCTATATATTTCCATATTATGAAAGAAAATATCTTTCTCCAGCCCAGTTTGCCCTTAAGTTTGAGGGAATCTTCCTTGCTTAGTCTTCCAAATACTGAACATAGAAGGGTGAAAAAAGCCAGATAAAAATTCTTTCCTTTCTCTTAGTAACAAGGAGAATCAGTTAAAAAAAAAAAGTACCATTCCTTTTCTTTTTTTTTTAATTTTTAATTTTTTTTAATTAGGTATTTTCCTCATTTACATATCCAATGCTATTCCAAAAGTCCCCCATACCTACCCCCCACTCCCCTACCCACCCACTCCCCCTTTTTGGCCCTGGCATTCCCCTGTACTGGGGCATATAAAGTTTGGAAGTCCAATGGGCCTCTCTTTCCAGTGATAGCCGACTAGGCCATCTTTTGATACATATGCAGCTAGAGACATGAGCTCCGGGGTACTGGTTAGTTCATATTGTTGTTCCACCTATAGGGTTACAGTTCCCTTTAGTTCCTTGGGTGCTTTCTCTAGCTCCTCCATTGGGGGCCCTGTGATCCATTCAATAGCTGACTGTGAGCATCCACTTCTGTGTTTGCTAGGCCCTGGCATAGTCTCACAAGAGACAGCTATATCTGGGTCCTTTCAGCAAAATCTTGCTAGTGTATGCAATGGTGTCAGTGTTTGGAAGCTGATTATGGGATGGATCCCTGGATATGACAATCACTAGATGGTCCATCCTTTCATCACAGCTCCAAATTTTGTGTCTGTAACTCCTTCCATGGGTGTTTTGTTCCCAATTCTAAGAAGGAGCAAAGTGTCCACACTTTGGTTTCATTCTTCTTGAGTTTCATGTGTTTAACAAATTGTATCTTATATCTTGGGTACCTTACTAACAGAAACCAAGACCATTCCTTTTCAAATTTGTTTACTCATTCAACTTAATTCTACTAAAAATCTCATTTTGCAGATATTTCTCATTAATTGACCTAGAAGACAATCTTGAGAAGTGAGCTACAAGTAGACTTTAAGCTAAATGATGAAAGAAACAACTAAGTAGTTATTTACTCAAACTCTTTCCATTTATACCACTGGGATTCTGTACACATTCTTAGACATTGAGATGTGAACGTGTGAAATGTATGCTTCACTGAAGTCTTCCTGAAGTCTTATATTCCTAGTTTTATCTAAAGAAAAATAAAGCATTCCATCATTTATTCAATCTCTGTAACAAATATAGTTTTAAAACAAGTTCTACAACAGTATGTATACCTGTCATATTATCACTTATTAAGAACCCTGTACTTGATAAAACTGGAAAGTCTAGATGAAATGACTAATTCTAGACAGATACCATGAAACCAAGTTAAATCAATATCAGGTAAACTATCTAAACAGTTCCATAACGCCTAAGAAAATAGAATCAGTCATTAAAACCTCCTAACAGCAACAACATTAACAATAACAACAATAAGAACAACAACAACAAAAAGCACAGGGCCAAATGATTTTAGTACATCATTCTACCCCACCATTAAAGAAGGCCTAATACAAGTATTCCTCAAACTATTCCACAAAATAGATACAGAAGGAACACTACCTAATTCATTCTATAATACCATAGTTATTATGATACCTTAACCACACAAAGACCCAACAAAGAAAGAGAATGTCAGACTCATTTAACATATGAATATTGATGCAACTATACTCAATAAAATTCTCACAAATACCAAGTACAAAAACATATCAAAGCAATCATTCGCCATGATAAAGTATGTTTCACCCAGTGATTCCAGGATGGTTCAATATACAAAAACCAATCAATGCATAAGTAAACTCAAAGAAAAAAATAACACTATCATCTCATCAGATGCTGAAAAAGCCTTTGACACAATATAACAGCCCTTCATGCTAAAAGTCGTATAGAGATCAGGAATTCATGGCACATACCTAAACATGGTAAAAGCAATATACAGCAAACCAACAGACAACATCAAATTAAATGAATAGAATCATGAAGCAATCCCACTAAAAACAGGGACAAGAGAAGGCTGCTCACTCTCTCCTTATCCATCCAATATAGCATCCAAAGTTCTACCCAGAGCAATTAGATAACAAAACAAAATTAAGGGGATATGATTTGGAAAGAAAGAAGTCAAGGTATCCCTATTTGTGGATGATATGGCAGTATCCATGATTTGAGTTAAGGCAGAATATTAGCAGGTTAAGGCTTGCCCAAGGTGGAGAATAACTTTCTGCAAAAAAGAAAAATGTCTTGATTTAGGCTTTCCTTACATATTTATACTTAACTTTGAGACATCAATCATATGCAACCACAAGATATTTTTATTGTTTTAAGTATAGTAGTTTATAAACACTTTTCCTTTATCTGAAATTTGATTTGTCATATATGGAGATTTATATACAATCCTTACACATTGTAGCAGTTTATATGGAAGTCCATTGAGTCCATTGAAAACATTAACTTAGCTGCATAGCACATTTGACATTATTGCCTACATACAAAGAAAAAAGTAAATGGATTTACTGGAACATTTCCCTGTTCTGGATTCAGAAAGTGTCTGTAAACCTTCTGGTTTACTCTAAATCCACGTGTAACAAGTTCCTAGAGCACCAAAGTTATACTTCACATATTATTCACTGTTTCTTTTTTCTTGTTATAATCACATATCTGAGAAGAATATGCAATATAAACAGGGAAATTAAGGCAATAAGCATCTCCTTTTCCTATTTTGGATTCTAAGCAATGATTCCATCTAGAGAGAACATCAAACAGGTTTCTTACTCCAATTAAGAAAAATGGCAAGGACTGACTTGGTACTACATTGACTATGTTAGCTTATTTGTGATTAACAATAGTTTATTTATCAAAATATTATGTTGCCCTGCCACAGAGTTTCTATTGCTGTCACATAATGCTATGACCAAGAGCAAATTGGAGAGCAAAGGATTCATTTTAGTTTACAGATCTTATTTCATAATATTGAGAATTTCTCAAAGGACCCTGGGGTAGCAAACATGGAGAGATCATGGAGGAATAATATTTACCAGTCTGGGGGTGGCAATTATCTCAGTTGGTGTTCCCTGTTGGCAAAAGACCATATCATGTTTGAAATTTACATAAAACTTGCTGATCTAGAACTCAAAAATATGAAATTTTCAATGCCAATAAATCTTCAATAGAACTGTGGGAAAAGAATAGGCACAGTGTGATAACATGGATTTCATTGTAATGGCACTAAATGACAGAACCATAGTGATAAGAGAATGCAAGTATTCTTTGATGCTTATATAGTCCACTAGAACTGCTAATGAATAATGAATCTTGCTTAGATAGCACTTTCTTTGGAAAGTAGTCAGTGTCTTTTTGGCTGTCTTTTTCTTTACATCATCCTGATGAATTATCTCCACTTAACCCCTCAAAGATTTTTTAAATAGCCATAATGCTTTCCCTATGACTTAGACTGCAGAAAGTGGCTATGCCCATTAAATTTAGCATGGTACCTTCAAGTGTCTAAGATATCACTCAAAATGAAGAACATGCAAGTCATACATTATTAAGAGAAAAACTACTGAATTTGGACTAAATAAAAAGATATCTCTGGGAATATGTATTAAATAATTGAGTTTTATGCTGAGGTAAAGGAAGAAAATGAGAATTGTTGTAGCAATGAAAAGTCTAATTAAATTATTCATCATATTCCTCAAGAAATTATGTAAGGAAGAAAAATTTGCGGTGAGCTGCTCAGTGGCTATAAATTTCAACAGGCTCAAAAATAAGTGTGACCACAGTCCAGTCAAAAGCTGTGTGATTAAGTCAAACATGAAATATTAATAGCAAGCCTGGAATTGCTAGATTCACTGATTGAATTTGGATAGCTCAGCTGAAGTTTACAAAAGTTAATGAGATAGAATGGAAGTATAGAACTATGCTCCAGGCTATTATATATATTTAGCAGATGTTAATATCCTTGATAAGGTTGTCTTTTCTATCCCAAGATAAAGGCTTTAAAGAAGTATATATGCAATTTTCAATCATATGGATGGCTTTATTAAACTCTCTGGAAAGGTTATTTATTGTCATTGTAACATACACCTATTCTCCATCATAAAAGTATCCAAAGCTTGGGAAAATTCTTCTATCTATCCATTTATTTTTCTTCATTTTTATGCCAGTGGTCAGGAATAATACTGAGTGTTTAAACTCAGGAAATATAATATTTCTAGAGTGTAAGTCACCTAAAATTTGGAGAGAACATATTTCTCTATTAGTCCAATACCATCTTTCCATCTCACACCAATTTAAGTTCAGAGCAGATGTTGATGGAGAAAACAAGCTACACAGTATTTTAGATATGGTCTTTGAAAATTATACAGAATTAATATCACTAGGGAAAAATCTTCACGTGGCAAATTCTAACAACTATCAAGGGAAGATTCTGAACTCTCTTTCATAGACTTTGTGGGGAAGGAGAGAGTTGGGTTTTGCTTCAGTTACAATAGATATACTGTGGTTTTTGTTAAGTGGAGAAGTATACCTTGACCTCAGTGTACAGTTGTGCCAAGATATTTAACCTCCCACATTTCTGACTTGACTTCTAGTCTGAATGTTACTGTGTGAACTGAAGTCCATAATTTCCACCAAGTCACGGTATTTACTGTAAGATTAGTTGATAGCTAATTCATGTACTGAGAAACAATCTTTCATAACTGTCTTCCTGTATAGAATGGTAATAGCAAAAAGCATCACTTTACAAAGCAAAAGAGAAACAACAGTAATATTTCCAGAAAAGTTCAAGTCCCTTTAACAGAGGTCAACTTACAAAAATCATGTTGAGCTTACAACTATATGCAAATTAACAGAGATCTCCAAAACTCCAAATAATATTACCTCAATCACACCAATATAATTTTTCTCCCAAGCTTTTAAAAAATTATTCCAAGAGAAAAAAAAAAAAAAACACCTTAACTTCCCAAGGTAAAAAAAATGTGATATTTAGTCACAGTACTGTTTGCATGAAAGTTATCACAAGTAGTTTTCCGGTTACTCTTCTCAGAGTATCACTGGACCAATGAAATCTTTGTTTTTTTCCCATTTATTACTCATTTCTATACCTGTTTTCTGCTATAATGTTACATATGGGTTTAGCTTATTTCTATCGTATATGTTTTATAAAATTTAAAATGTATCACTAAATATAAACCAGGTAAATAAAAATATTTTCATTACCCACAAGTTCAAGATATATTAAATGATAGCCTTATCATCATGGGCTTTTTTTTTCTATTAAGTAGTTTGACTTATAAGTTGTCACCATAGAAATGATGTGGAAGACAGCAGGGGTAGCCTAAATAGATTAAATGATTGTGTTATGTTTAGTGTTCACACAGCATGCTTTACTTTAATTGATTACTCTATGACCAAATTTAAATTAGTAATATGAGTGCTGATGGAATAAAATTAATTTTTAATAACACTCTTTACATCATGGTAGCAAGTTAATCTAAGTAAAAAGGATATTATTTGTATTAAACTTTTAAGACTACTTTCATGACAGGAATACATAATAGTTTAAAGAGCTTATAGACTCAATGAACAGTATAAGCAGAAATTAGTAATTTTTTTACAATTAGCATTGAATTATATTGTGTTTATGTTCTAAAAGTAAATAAAATAGCAAACCTTTATAAATGAATATAAACTCCTGTAAGCTTGAAATTGGAAAGATTATTTTTGCTATGCATAAAGAAAAATTTGCCAACAATCGTTACTAACAGAATATGTCCAAACATGGCTGATTTGAATTTTTTCCAATAAGAATTTGGATTTGTTTATTTTAGATAGTGATAGTTTTAACACAAATAGCTGATCCTCCTCTTCCTCTTCCTCCTCCTCCTCCTCATCATCACCACCATCACCAATAATCATTAAATTCCTATTTTCTATAAAATATATTTTTGGAACTCTAATAAATAAATAATAATGATATGGTAGTTTGAGTATAGTTGACCTAGGTATTGGTTGTGTGGCTTTGTTGCATGAGGTGTGACCTTGAGTGTGTGGGAGCCTAACCACATGAGACCAAGTCTCCTATTGGCCTTCAGATGAAGATGTAGAACTTCTGCTCATTATGCACCATGCCATCCTGCATGCTGCCATTCTCCTAAGGATTGAGTCTCTGAACCTGTAAGCCAGCCTGAATTATATGTTGCCATTATGAGAGTTGCCCTGTTTGTGGTATCTGTTTACAGTAGTATGACCCTTACTAACACAAGTGAAAATTATGAGAACACTAATAGCAATAATATATGTGTGTATATATGTGTGTGTATATGTATATACATATATGTATATATATATATGTATATATATATGTATATATATAAGTTTTTGTACATAACTCAAAAAAGCAGTAAGTTTACAGTAGCATGGTAACACAATAGAAAAAAATAAATGCAGTAACTATGTTTCCACAGCATCTCCTTTAGCTCTCAAGCATAACTTTATCTAAATATCATAGTATAGAGTTATATTGTAAAATAGACTCCTAAACACGATGCAGCCAAGTATGAAAAGCTTCCATGGGCTATTATGATGACAAAGTTTCACTGGTAGCTTTCACTCTGGGTTTTACTGCAAGAAATGTTAATGTTGAAAGTCTATGACTGAGAAGAAAAAAAAAACAATTTGGGAGATTTACTTCTTTCAAATTTAATATGAGCAGAGATGAGAAAATATGGACAATACCACACAAAAATATGAGGCCCAAGGAATGACAACATCAGATGCTTGCATTGCTGCCACACATCAGCCCTGCATTTACAGGACTTTATTTGTAAAAATGATCTATTATGGCCATTTTACAATTCTCACGAATTCTGTACAAGACCCTGAAATTTCACTTTCTACTATGCTGTATAAATTATCTAACCAATCCCATACAGACAGAGGCACAGGCTGTGTCAAACCTGTTAAATACACAATTTTTGTCTGTGTGTTGTTGATGTGAGCACCTGCTACATTCACAAAGGTAAAAAGCTGTCATGTTTGTTTCAAGAAGATTCTGAATATCCTTTGTACAGCTCTGGTACTTAAAGAAGTCATACAGCTTGGGAATATTTGGTCAGAACTTGTATCTTCTGTTGAAACTCTCATTGAGCCCATGGGCTTCCTACTAAGTTATCCTGGCTCAGACACAGATACACTACTAAATAATAATGAATAAATCCCCCTGTGTTTTATGAAAGCAAAGAAATAAACCAAAACCAGAATTCCTCAATTAAAGCTTTCATTCATGGACTAAGTCCATAGAAAATCCTGAAATAACACAGGTATATATAGCTGTCTCTTGTGAGACTAGGCCGGGGCCTAGCAAACACAGACTTGGATGCTCACAGTCAGCTATTGGATGGATCACAGGGCCCTCAATGGAGGAGCTAGAGAAAGTATCCAAAAAGATAAAGAGATCTGCAACCCTGTAGGTGCAACAACATTATGAACTAACCAGTACCCTGGAGTTCTTGACTCTAGCTGCTTATGTATCAAAAGATGGCCTAGTCAGCCATCACTGGAAAGAGAGGCCCATTGGACTTGCAAACTTTATATGCCCCAGTACAGGGGGACGCCAGGGCCAAAAAGTGGGAATGGGTGGGTATGGGAGTCAGGGGAAGGGTATGGGGGACTTTTGGCATAGCATTGGAAATGTAATTGAGGAAAATACATAATAAAAAATATTTAAAATGAAAAAAAAGAAAAAAAAGAATTAAGAAACCTGAGTTAATAGGCCTATGTGAAAATTTTAGACTATACCAAATATATATGCAAATAAATTTAATATGACCAGAAATATTAAAAATAGATATTCCAAAATACTAAATAAGTTTTAATACATTACAAATTCTGAAGTTTTCATATTTTATGGTCTTAGCATACTCACTTAAAAATTAACATGCTTAAATTATGGAGAATACCAGTGGTACAAGTGGTAATATAAAACGGATCTAAATAACTCTAATTGATCTAAGAGGAAATTAAAATTGGAATGTATCTTTAGAATTGAACGTCCAGGAGAACACTATATATCAAATTCATTAAATATTTGGTAAAAGGTATATTAAAATCTATGAAGGCCTTTACTAAAATAGTTTGTATAACTTGTTGTATAATCATTATATTTCATTTCATTTACTGGAAAATTTGGGTAATTTTTGTGTGTAACAGTAAGTATGACTGGTGGTTTTGAATAAATATGGTCCCAGTAGGCCCATAAGTAGTAACACTATTAGGGGTATATCTTGTAAAGGTGTGGCTTTGTTGGAGAAAGTATGTTACAAGGAGGTGGGCTATGAGGTGTCAGATGCTCAAGACAGTTAATTTCCTGCTACCGGAACTTTCATGTGTAGAATTCACAGCTCCTTCTCCAGCATCATATCTGTCTGCTGTCCACCATGCTAACTGCCATGAAGATAATGGACTAAATCTTTGAACTTTAAGACAGTCCCTATTAATTTTTTTTTATAAGAGATGTCAAGGTTATGATGACTCGTCACAATGACAAATCCTTATCTATGACAGAAGTTGATACCAGGAGTTAGGTCTTAGTGTGATGTCTTACAATGCTTTTGTTTGAACGAATGTGGACTCTGGGACTTCGGATTAGAAAAGCATTGAACATTTCGAGTTCAACTGAAGGGATGATACTATTAGGAGCATGGAACACAGGGTGATTTGAACTATGGGGTCTGGCACAAGTGGTTACGAAGAAGTATTTTAGTATATCAGATGTAAACTGTTCTTGTGATTTTTGTTTGTTTGTTTGTTTTGTTTGCATACTGAAGAATGTGACTCTTTTTTTGCTCTTTTCTAAAAAGTCAGCCTGTCACTGAACTCAAGAGTTTTAGGTTAATTGTGTTGGCAGAATAAATACAACCGAGGAAACAACCTACTTTGGTTTCTGTTATATGGTTATTAGTGGTCACTAATGCGGATCTATAATGTAAAGGAGAAAGGAAAATACAAAATATATAATTAAGAGAATAAAAGGACAAAAGGAGGTGGAATGGAGTTTAGTCCAGTGTTCAAGGAACTAAACAGATTAATGAAAAGCCTGATAGTAAGTAGAATAAAGAGTTGGGACTACAGAAAAAGACCCCACCCAGCTAAATTTCCAAATTAGGAAAAGAAATTAAAGGACAATTTAGATCAAGGCATTGTAGTACATACTTTAAATCCCAGCACTCAGAGGAAAGAAGATTTCTGAGATTGAAGGCATCCTATTCCACAGAGCTAGTTCCAGGGTCTTCAAGCTTAGGCAGTCAAGAAAACTATCAAAAACAGAAAGCTAATGAATGTTCCTAAATGACAAACCTATGTCATTGCCTCTACAGCTTTCAGAACAGCCCAGAAAAGTCTCATATTAGCAATCACTATTGAGACTGAATATCCTATATATGGCTACAACACTGGGGAAGAAAAGAATACACCTCCCTTATCAACTATTAAGTGCCTATAAATCTTCATGAAAAGATGGGGTATATTCAGTCACTTCTCCATAGTACGCTGGTCATTGACCTGATCTTCTTTGGTCTGTAGCTGCTGTTAGTTCATAAATGCAAAAGCCACATCATGAGAGAAATACAGCATAAGATGCAGATATGTCCATATGATCCTACATCACTTCTACAGCCTCTTCTAGGCTGTTTAGAGAGCTGAGAAGGCAGTGATATAGGATTGATATTTATGAATGTTCAGCCAATATGTGGGGCAGTAACAAGTTTCTGCATCTATTGTTACTAGAGAAAAAAAATCTTGTCTAAAAAAAGCTGGCAGCAGCAATAACATATTGGCATACACATAGTTAAAAATCAATGGAAAAAATGCATTACATCCATTTAGTAAAAGATCTGCAGTGGCTTCCTTAATGGGCAGATGACTAGAGCTTTTGATATCATTCCATCGTTTCAAAATATCATGCCACTTGTTTCAAAATTGGAAAGAAAATTTCTGTGAGGTTAGTTCTATCATGATATTTCCCTTGATCTTAAGCTAAAATCTGAAATCTTCCATAATAGAATGTAAGTTATTATGTGTTCCACACATAATATTTCTTTCTAAATGTAGCATGCCCTATCACAATTCATATCTGAGAGATGGCTGAGCTTTGAGTCCTATGAAGATGTAAAAGCAAAGATGAATAGTATTAATATATTCAAAGAATAATGTTTGTTTTAAAACTTTTAAGTTTGTTATAGCATGTGTGTGTGTGTGTGTGTGTGTGTGTGTGTGTGAGAGAGAGAGAGAGAGAGAGAGAGAGAGAGAGAGAGAGAGAGAGAGAGATAGCATATGGCTAGAGATAAGGTAGCTATATTTTGGAAGTTAGTTCTCTTATACCATGTGAGTCTCAGGTATCAAATTTAGGCATTAAGTTTGATTGAAAGCACCTTTAACAGCAAAGCCATATACTTAGTCACATGGAAAATACTTTTAGATGATCTGTATAAATTTTAAAATACTACCCCAGAGAACCAAATAACCCTATTAATAATGGAATATAGGAACAGAAGAATGAATACAGAAAATGTGGTTGATTTACACAATGGGATACTACTCAGCTATTAAGAATCAGGACATCATGAGTTTTCAATCAAATGGATGGAATTAGAAAATGTCATCCTGGGTGAGATAGCTCAGACCCAGAAGGACATACATGATATGAACTCACTAATAGGCAGATATGAACTCACTAATAGGGGAGCAGATCAGGTTTGGGGGGGAGACTAAAGCCCTGAGGGTCAGCAGAAAGAATAGAAAAGAGCAACCTCTGGAGATAATAGCTTGGGGGACCCTCTAAAATGTACCAGAGACCTGGAAAGTGAGAGACTCTTATGACTCTAAGGAAGGAACCTTAGATGAAATGCCCAACAGTGGACAGAGGGAACTTTTAGAGTCCACCTCTAGTAAGAAGACAGGACCTCAAGTGGAGGAATGGGGTTGCCATCCCACAGTCAAACCCAAAATTGTTTCTGTCTGAAAGAACTGTATGGTCGAAAATGGAGAAGAGACTGAGAGAAAGGTGGTTCAGTGACTGACCCAAATTCCAGCTCAAGGAGAGTCTCCAAGGCCTGACACTGTTGCTGATACTATGGTGTGCTTACAAACAGGAGCCTTGCATGACTGTTCTCCAAAGGGCCGGACAAGCAACTGAAAGAGTCAAATGCAGATATTTACACCCAACCAATGGGCAGAAGCTGTTGACTCCTGTAGTTATTTTAGGGAAAAGCTGGAAGAAGTCGAGGAGGAGGGCTATCCTATAGGAAGACCAGCAGTTTCAACTAACCTGGACCCCTGAAATTGCTCACACATTGAGTCACCAACCAGGCAGTAAGTACCAGCTGATATGAAGCACACACACACACACACAGTAGAGGACTGCCAGGTCTTGGCTCAGTGAAAGAAGATGCACCTAACCCTCAAGAGACTTTAGGCCCCACAGAGTGGGGAGGTCTGGTGGGGTGGGGGAAATCTTCTTGGAGATCTGGGATTGGGGAGAGGAGTCATGCGATGTGACACAATCAGAGGGCAGACCAGGAGAGAGAAATGTAAAATAATGACATGATCACTTATCAGTCATTGTACATTTTTAATAAAATAAGGGGAAACAAAAACTGGGGTGCAGAGCTAAGCAAATAATTATCAACAGAGTAACCTAAAAAAAAATGTTTAGTCAACAGGGAAATGAAAATCAAAACAACCCTGAGATTCCACCTCACACCAGTCAGAATGGCTAAGATCAAACACTCAGCTGACAGCAGATGCTGGCGAGGATGCAAAGAAAGAGGAACACTCCTACATTGCTGGTTGTGATTGTAAGGTGGTACAACCACTCTGGAAATCAATCTTGCAGTTCCTCAGAAAATTAGACATAGTATTACCTGAGGACCCAGCTATACCACTCCTGGGCATATACACAAAAGATGCTCCAGCACATAACAGGGATGTATGTTCAACTGTGTTCCGTATTTGTAATAGTCAGAAGCTGGAAACAACCCACCCAAATATTTCTCAACATAGGAATCTATATGGAAAATGTGATACATTTACACAATAGAGTGCTATATAGCTATTTAAAACAATGACTTCATGAAATTTGTAGGCAAATGTATGGAACTAGAAAATATCATCCTGAGTGACCCCAAAGGACACAAATGGTATGTACTCACTAATAAGTGGATACTAGCCAAAAAGTTCTGAATACCTACAACTTACAGATCGTATGAAGCTCAAGAATAAAGAAGACCAGTCAGACGTGGTGACACACACCTTTAATCCCAGCACTTGGGAGCAGAGGCAGGTGGATTTCTGAGTTCAAGGCCAGCCTGGTCTACAGAGTGAGTTCCAGGACAGCCAGGACTACACAGAGAAACTCTGTCTTGAAAAAAACCAAATAAATAATAAATAAATAAATAAATAAATAAATAAATAAAATTTTAAAAAAGAATAAGGAAGATAAAGTGAAAATTTCATTCCTACTTAGAAGGGGGGACAAAATAATCATGGGAGGTAAAGGGAGGGAAGGAGGGAAGGACCTGGGAGGAGGAGAGGACAGGGAAAGAAAAATGGAGCAGGATGAGATGTGGGAGGAGACAGGAGAGAAGTACAGAGGGTCAAGAACAGGTAGTAGTGGGGAATGTGGAACTGGGGTTAGTCACTAGAAAGTCCCAGATGCCAGGGAAGCAAAAGGTCCCCAGGACCCAACGGGGATGACATTAGCAGAAATACACATATAAACACAACAAAGGGAGAAGGAACCTGTAGAGACCTTATCCAGAGGTTGGGTACAGCCCTCAAGTTGACAGGATGGGAACACACATCCATCTCAAAGATATTAACCCAGAATTGCTCCCATGGATAAAGAGTGGAGCAGAGACTGAAGGAAAGGCCATCCCAAGAGTGTTCCACATAGGGATATATCCTATACACAGACAGCAAACCCAGACACTATTGCTGATACCAAGAAGTGCTTAATGACAGGAGCCTGGTATAGCTGTCCCCTGAGAGGCTCTGCCAGAACCTGACCAATAATAGCAGAAGATGGCCTTGTCTGGCATCAGTGTGGGGAAAGGGTCTTGATCTAGTGGAAGCTCAATGCCCCAGGATGTTTGGGAGGTAAGGTGGGAGTGGGTGGGTAGGTGAGTGGGGGAGCACTCTCATAGAAGCAGGGGAAGTGGGGTTAAGATAGTTGGTTTGTAGAGGGGAAACTGGAAAGGGTGACTTTTGAAATGGAAATAAATAAAATAACCAATAAAACTACTGTGTGTCAATATATGATATAAACCATTAATATATATATACAAATATATGTATATACGCATGTATGTTTCTCATAAAAATATTTCAGACCTGCAACAACTATTAAACCACTATTACTGTGGCCTTAATTGTGATGATTGAGAATCCCAAATTTTTTTGTTATTCAACCAAGGAAAAGACAGTGATCAAAGAAGAGAGGGAAGCACAGAGAAAATAGATGATTCTAATCAAATATTACATGAATGTGTGTGAAAATGACATAAAGATTTCTATTAATTAGTTAAACACAATAATAATTCAATGATTAAGAAATAAGCATGGAATTAAAAGCATGTAACACTGATAAATGAATATAAAATAATTGTATCGAAGTATCTTTTTTTTTTCTTTTCTGTGTAGTGATATTTTTGTATTTTTTATTAGGTATTTATTTCATTTACATTTCCAATGCTATCCCAAAAGTCCCCCGTACGCTCCCCCACCCACTCCCCCACCCAACCACTCCCATTTCTTACCCTTGGCGATCCCCTGTACTGAGACATATAAAGTTTGCATGACCAATGGGCTTCTCTTTCCACTGATGGCCGACTAGGTCATCTTCTGATACATATGCAGCTAGAGACATGAGCTCCAGGGGACACTGGTTAGTTCATATTGTTGTTCCACCTATAGGGTTGCAGATCCCTTTAGCTCCTTGGTTACCTTCTCTAGCTCCTCAATTGGGGGCCCTGTGATCCATCCAATAGTTGACTGTGAGTATCCACTTCTGTGTTTGCTAGGCCCCAGCATAGTTTCACAAAAGACAGCTATATCTGGGTCATTTCAGGAAAATCTTGCAAGTGTATGCAATCATGTCAACGTTTGGAAGCTGATTATGGGATGGATCCCCAGATATGGCAGTCTCTAGATGGTCCATCCTTTCATCACAGCTCCAAACTTTGTCTCCGTAACTCCTTCCATGGGTGTTTTGTTCCCTATCCTGTCTGTGTAACTCCTTCCATGGGTGTTTTGTTCCCAATTCTAAGAAGGGGCAAAGTGTCCACACTTTGGTCTTCTTTCTTCTTGAGTTTCATGTGTTTAGCAAATTGCATCTTATATCTTGGGTATTCTAAGTTTCTGGGCTAATATACACTTATCCATGAGTACATATTGTGTGAGTTCTTTTGTGAATGGGTTACCTTATCTTCCATTTGCCTAGGAATTTCATAAATTCATTGTTTTTAATAGCTGAGTAGTACTCCATTGTGTAAATGTACCACATTTTCTGTATCCATTCCTCTGTTGAGGTGCATCTGGGTTCAGGTGCTTCACAGCCATTTGGTATTCCTCAGGTGAGAATTCTTTGTTTAGCTCTGAGCCCCATTTTTTAATGGGGTTATTTGATTTTCTCGAGTTCACCTTCTTGAGTTCATTATATATATTGGATATTAGTCCCCTATCTGATTTAGGATAGGTAAAGATCCTTTCCCAATCTGTTGGTGGCCTTTTTGTCTTATTGATGGTGTCTTTTGCCTTGCAGAAGCTTTGCAATTTTATGAGGTCCCATTTGTCTATTCTTGATCTTACAGCACAAGCCATTACTGTTCTATTCAGCAAAATTCCCCCTGTACCCATATCTTCGAGGCTATTCCCTACTTTCTCCTCTATAAGTATCGAAGTACCTTTATAAAACTTACTTCCTAGGAATTTCATAAATTCATTCTTTTTAATATCTGAGTAGTACTCCATTGTGTAAATGTACCACATTTTCTGTATCCATTCCTCTGTTGAGGGGCATCTGGGTTCTTTCCACCTTCTGACTATTATAAATAAGGCTGCTATGAACATAGTGGAGCATGTGTCCTTCTTACCTGCTGGGAAATCTTCTGGAAATATGCCCAGAAGAGGTATTGCTGGATCCTCCGGTAGTACTATGTCCAATTTTCTGAGGAACCGCCAGACTGATTTCCAGAGTGTTTGTACAAGCTTGCAATCCCACCAACAATGAAGGAGTGTTCCTCTTTCTCCACATCCTCGCCATCATCTGCTGTCACCTGAATTTTTGATCTTAGCCATTCTGACTGGTATGAGGTGGAATCTCAGGGTTGTTTTGATTTGCATTTCCCTGATGATTAAAAATGTTGTACATTTTTTCAGGTGCTTCTCTGCCATTTGGTATTCCTCAGGTGAGAATTCTTTGTTCAGTTCTGAGCCTGATTTTTAATGGGGTTATTTGATTTTCTGGAGAAATTCCTAGGCAAATGGATGGACCTGGACAGCATCATCCTGAGTGAGGTAACACGATCACAAAGGAACTCACACAATATGTACTCAATGATAAGTGGATATTAGCCCAAAACTTAGGATACCCAAGATATAAGATACAATTTGCTAAATGCATGAAACTCAAGAAGAATGAAGACCAAAGTGGGGATACTGTGCCCCTTATTAGAATTGGGAACAAAACACCAATGGAAGGAGTTACAGAGACAAAGTTTGGAGCTGTGACGAAAGGATGGACCATCTAGAGACTGCCATATCCAGGGATCCACCCCATAATCAGCTTCCAAACGCTGACATCATTGCATACACTAGCAAGATTTTGCTGAAAGGACCCAGATATAGCTGTCTCTTGTGATACTATGCCGGGGCCTAGCAAACACAGAAGTGGATGCTCACAGTCAGGTAGTGGATGGATCACAGGGATCCCAATTGAGGAGCTAGAGAAAGTACCCAAGGAGCTAAAGGGATCTGCAACCCTATAGGTGGAACAACAATATGAACTAACCAGTACCCTGGAGCTCTTGACTCTAGCTGCATATGTATCAAAGATGGCCTAGTCGGCCATCACTGGAAAGAGAGGCCCATTGGACACACAATCTTTATATGCCCCAGTAGAGGGGAACGCCAGGGCCAAAAAATGGGAATGGGTGGGTAGGGAAGTGGGGGGGGGAGGGTATGGGGGACTTTTGGAAGAGCATTGGAAATGTAATTGAGGAAAATACGTAATAAAAAATATTAAAAATAAATAAATAAAACTTACTTCCAAAAATTTTATTTTCAATATAACTTGCAGTATTTATCATACTATTCTATAGTAAAAGCCTGCACTTAATAAGTGAACTTCAATGTTTTTATCTAAATCTGGTCAGAGAGTTGAATAAATACTTGAAAATCCAATCATGGGGTTTTTTGTTTTTGGTTTTAGCTTTCTTATACAACCTTCTGGGTTCCAGTAGGATAAATATAATTATAAAATTATCTCATATTCAAAATGATCATTTAAGAAAATCTTTATTGGGTATTATCAAATTATGTTGATAAAATCCTTGACTGTTAAAATGAAACAGTTAGTGGATGACTTATTCAATGAAAAATTATTGTTAAAATCTTATAATTCTCTTCCATCAAATAAATGAAGCATACCAATTAGTTACAACACATATATACATATAGATACAATAGCATAAGCACACGTAAATACACATCTCTTTTTAACCATCTGTAATTTATAATTGATTTGACAGTCAGTAAAATTAAAAAGAAAATCTATTCACAGTGAAAACCCAGAAGCTGTCAATATACCGTTTATGTATTGTTGATACTGTGTACTACAGTACACAAAATGAAGAATGACAAACTGTAAATTACATGACCTGGGAAATATACTGTCATTACCACTGTGATCCTTCAAGGTTTTTCAACTGTAGAATGAATATGCCTGTCAAAAGAAGTAACAAAAAATTGACATAAAATTGAATGGCCTGTTTTTGCATGAAGATTTTTTTGAATAGGAATGTTGTCAAATACAGGCAATGGATTTGAAAAAGAGCAAGAGAGGGTATGAAGGAGGGCTTAGAGGGATAAAGGGAAAGAGAAATTATGCAATTATATTATAATCTCAAAATAAAGAAATGATTGAGAAAAATATTGAATATAGTGTAAGGCAATGTCTGAGCAGTTACAAGCACATTCCTCTTTTAGAACACCTGGGTCTGGTCCCCAGGAAATGTGATGATACAAAAGCATTCATAGTTCTGTTTCCTGATGATCAGATACTTTCTTCTGACTTCTGTGCTTACTGGAGACACATGTGGCAAACATCCATACATGTAGACAAAGTATGAATGAAATCTAAAGGAGAATACTTGAACATACACATAATATTTAAATGGGAATGTCATATGCATTCTGGAATTGTATAGTAAGCTTACATCTCAGTTGCTTTGAAAATATACACAGAGGCTTGAGACTGTACAAGGATGAGTCTGAAAGAGTTTAGGTATTATTATTGAAATTCTTGAAAGATGTTGTAGGGAAAACATATTACAGTATAAAGATGGAGATTCATTAACAGGCTCTAACCAAGAATATAAAGGTAAAACTAGAAAGACACTACAACAAAAAGGAAATGTGAAGGTTGCACATATTGTTAAGAAATATACAATAGTTTAAAAATGTAAATTGCAATGTGCTAGAATATAGCTCTAAGTGTTTTGATAATTTGAAAACTTTTGATTAATAGAAATACATGGTAATTTTAAAAAGTACCTACATTATATTTTTTGAAACATACATCCAAAATTTACTTTGTATTAGCATAGAGATGTTTTTAGTTTATTCAGCTATTGACAAAGCATTCTGAAAGAAAAAAAAAGAAAAACTACACCAAATTTTTTAATTTTTAAAGCAATTCTCTCTCTGACCACATTTAATAATAAAGAAACTCATAGACATATTTGAACTATACATTATAATTTAGTTTGATATGTTTCCTTATTTGGCTTCTAGGTTATTACTAGTTGTTCTGAATTCTTAAGTGGCTTCAGGAACAGGCTGTTTTCTGTACCTGAAAGTCCTATAGTATTGGTAGACTGGGTGTTTTGGAAAATGCCTTTCAGGAGAAGTGGGTTATAGAATACAATATGAGAAAAGATGCTTAGCAAAGACAAAAAGGTGACAACCATTAGATTACCTGCCAAGAAAATCCACCTGTGCTCACTACAGCACAAATAGGCCAATACAGCAGCAAGTAGGCAAATTGCCTAGAAATGCTCTGATTCTATAAGGACTTTCTGGGGATCCTATGTCATTTTTAGTATTAATTCTACTTTCCTGAAACTCTGGTTATACTTTTTTATAGTTGATACAACTGACTCATACAACTTTATTTTTTTCTTTGGCTATATTATTTATTACATTTCAAATGTTATCCCCTACCAGGTTTCCCCACCACAAACCCCCCTATCCCATCCTCCCTCCCCCTGCTTCTATGTGGGTGCTTCCACATCCACTCCCCCACTCCTGCTTTACTACCCTAGCATTCCTCTTTGCTGCTGCACTGAGTCTTCACAGGATCAATGGCCCTCCCCTTCCACTGATGTCAAATAAAGCAATCCTCTTCTACATATGCAGCTGTAGCCATAGATCCCTCCATGCATACATTTTTGGTTGGGGGTTTAGTCCTTGTGAGCTCGGCTGGGGTGGGAGGGTCTGGTTAGTTGATACTGTTGTTTTTCCTGTGGGGTTACAAACCCCTTCATCTCCTTCAGCCCTTCCCCTAAACTCCTCCATTGGGGTCCCTGTGCTCAGTCCTGTGGTTGGCTGCAAGCATCTGCATCTTTATTGGTCAGGGTCTGGCAGAGTCTCCCAGGAGACAACTATAATAGGATCCTGTCAGCATGCACTTCTTGGCATCAACAATAGTGTCTGAGTTTGGTGTCTGCACATGTGGCAGTTTCTGGATGGCCTTTCCTTCAGTCACTGTTCCACTCTTTGTTCCTGCACTCCTGGGCATATACCCAACAGATGTTCCAACATATAACAAGGACATGTGTTCCACTATGATCTATCTTATCAGCCTTATTTATAATAGCCAAAAGCTGGAAACAACTTAGATGTCCCTCAACAGAGGAATGGATACAGAAAAATATGGTACATTTACACAGTGGTGTACTAATCAGCTATTAAAAACAATGACTTCATGAAATTCACAGGCAAATGGATGGAACTAGAAAATATCGTCCTGAGTGACCCCAATGGACACACATGGTTGTACTCACTGATAAGTGGATATAAGCCAAAAAGCTCGACATATCCATGATAAAACTCACAGACCATATAAAACACAAGAAGAAGCAAGCCCAAAGTGTGGATGCTTAGAAGAGGGACAAAAATCATCTCAGGGTGTACTGGGAGGGAAGAACTTGGGAGGGATAGAGGAGGGAGAGAGGGAAAAAAGGAGCATGATCAGGTATGGGAGTAGACAGGGGAGATGCACAGAGGGTTAGGAAAATGACCAGAGGTGTGTAGCAGTGGGGAATGGAGAACTGGGGCAGCCACCAGGAAGTCCCAAATGCCAGAAAAGCAAAAGGCTTCAAGGACCCAACAGGGATGACATTAGCTGAAATACCCCAAAAAAGGGGAGAGAAAATCTGTAGAGATGATATCCAGAGGTTAGACACGGCCCCCAATTGAGGCATTGGCAACCCACCCATCTCAAGAATATTAACCAACAATTGCTCCTGATTATATTTTTAAATTTTTATTTTTGATATTTATAATTACTTAATTTCTCCTTTTCCTTTTTTCTTTCTAATCTGTCTCATGCCTACACTTTTTCTTACTCATAGCTTCTTTTCTTAGTAGTTGTTGTTGATAGTATGAGCAGTGATTGTGTGTGTGTGTGTGTGTGTGTGTAATTTTAAATTCTGAAGTACACTCTGTTCAAGTTGTGTATATATAAATATATATATAAATATATATATATATATATATATATATATATATAATTTGTTTGTTTGTTTTTGTTTTTGTTTTTTGAGACAAGGTTTCTCTGTGTAGTCTTGGCTGTCCTGGAACTCACTTTGTAGACCAGGCTGGCTTCGAATTCAGAAATCTGCTTGCCTCTGCCTCCCAAGTGCTGGGATTAAAAGCGTGTGACACCACCACCCGGCCAGGTTTTATAATCTTAATACACTTACATTTCCACATATGACAATTTGTTGTTGGGATAATCAATTGGTGTGCTTTCTGTTCCGGAAGTATTTCTACAGTTGTCAGATATCTTTAGTTCCATGTAGTTCTTCCTCCACAGATGTCTTTCTTGCTTTCAGGATTGCAACCTTTCAAATAGCAAGTCTATTAGCATCTTCCTTTTTTAGGTCTTTCTGAGGTATCCAAGAGTTTCCAGGTTTAGCCAGGCAGTGGTAGCACATGCCTTTAATCCTAGCACCTGGGAGGCAGAGGCAGGCAAATTTCTTAGTTCAAGGCCAGCCTGGTCTACAGAGTGAGTCCCAGGACAGCCAGGGCTACACAGAGAAACCCTGTCTCAAAAACAACAATAACAAAAAAAGCAAAATACAAACAACAACAACACAAAGCGTTTCCAGTTTTAGATTCTGACTTTTCTAACAGACACTTCCTCTGTTTCCTACAACATCCCTTCCTTCTCTTCTAAATGATCCTTGAGAGTTAGGAGAGAACTTGTCTAGAACACATATATGTTGAGACTGAGACCCACAACTGACGTGTTGATTGGCTGTAATTTTCAGTAATGGTCTCCTTCTCTTGCAAACAGAAGTTGCCTTGGTGAGAGCTCAGAACTATACTTACCTAAGTCAGCATAGCTCCTATATGAATTCTAAAGGTTTTATATAGACCTGATTACATTTTCATAAAGGACCAAATTCATTAAATATTCTACAAGGCTGACAAAACTTTTTATATTTATTTTTTTATTTTATTGAATAAATGTAAAATGCATTTTATGTACAAATTTATATTGAATTATTTTATAATTAATTCAATAAATATATGTTCAAAAAGTCATTGAACACACAATATAATGTCTCTTCTTTTTTACCTCTTACATAGTATTTTAATTATACACAGTAATTCTTAGTTACTGTTTATCTGACAGTTGAAACAGTTTTTTTTTCCATTATTTCTGCACATGTCATTTGGATTCAACTCCTTCTTTTCTAAACTATGATTCTGATCAGACTGCACTGAGAGGAAGTAGAAAGTAATGAAATAGGAATCGTTTATCAAAGAAGGATCTTCTAGTACCACATGACTAGAATTCACAGCTTGTCCACTAGGAGAGAATAGAACTTTAAACAATGTAGAGGCCAAGCAAGATAGATCAGTGGCTAAAGGCATTGTTGTATAATTCTGGCAACCAGAGTTCATCTGTGGAAACCACTAAAACCAGTAAAAGGAAAGTCCTTTTTTAAGCTGTACCTGAAGCCTCTCTTTATTCACATGCACACACACACACTAAGGCACTGATAATGTTTTTGTAAAAAAACAAAAAAACAAGCAAACAAAAAAACAAACAAACAAAAAAAAAACCAAAGCACAGAACTGCCTGTATAGAAAGCATCCACTGCTTCTAGTGCTAATACAAAGTATTAAAGGAAGAAACAAATTTAGGACAATCCATTTCTACTCTCATACCCCTCCTACACATAAGAATAGAAGTTCATTTTTCTATCACTTGAGAGACTGTGGCTATAGCTTACCAAATAATAAGGATTCACTGAACTTTCACATGATAAGAAAGGCTAACAGGAGCCTGCTTCCTTTGGTATAAAAGAAACTGACAAGATTTCACAATTTGATCATTTAGTATAAGGTTTGATCTTATTTGGGATCTGTCTAAACAAGTACAGCAATGTCACTGAACTCAAAGTCCCACAGAGCTTGCTCAAATTATGTTTTGAAGGGACTCTTCATTCTCATACCAGCTTCAGTATCTTGAATACCGAGTGAGTACTTCTGTCACAAGAAGAAAAGAGAAATACAAGGGACCAAGGGCATCACCCTTGCAATGCTCTCAAAGCACTCTATTGAACATGGCATCTTATCAGCTACTGGAAGAGTGTTAAGAAATAATAATTCAAAGAAGTTAGAGTCAGATGATGCCTGGGAATTTTGTGCACTATTCTAAGTATATAGAAGTTTGCTTAGTGTCAGAAAGACAATGAATATAAGCCTATGGCCCTAAGAATACTTAAAGCCAGGAAAAAAATATATGGTCAAATATTCAATTTATAAAGTCATTAGAGCATCAGATTTGTTAAAATACAAGTACACTGACAACATAGGTCATTGACAGCCATAATGAGGCATTATATAAACATGTTGTTCTTTTAAAAAATGCCTTTTGAAAATGCAACATTGCAGAAATGGCAGGTAACAATAATATCTAACCAAATAGAACTCTGCTAGCTATAGCTATAAAGACACATAAAACTCTTATATTCAAAAAAAAAAGCAGGCCATCAAAAATAGGCAGATAAATAACAAAGCTTCTTGCAAATCACCTTGGAGATTTTTATCCACATTGTTCATGCACTGCTTTATTACCTAGGACACATAAAACATAACATAAAATAGTGATTTTGAAATTGGAATATATTCATGTAAAAATATAACAAAGGTCTAGTTTGAAGTAAAAACCATGAGTCATATGTGCAGAATGTTATTAGTAAGTATACATATCTATGTGTGTACAAAGTACAAAAAAAATAACTCACAAATTAGCTATCCAAAATTTCAGTACATATATCTAAATAGAAGCTGTCCTCAATAAAGGTGAAATACACTAAGAAAATATTAACTATCTGCTTAATTAAAGCAACTTAGGGAGGAAAGAAGATATCTGATTTATGTCTCTAGCTCCTACTCCATCAGTAAAAGAAAGTCAGGAAAAAAAATGGGAATGGGTGGGTAGGGAAGTGGGGGGGGGGGAGGGTATGCGGGACTTTTGGGATAGCATTGGAAATGTAATTGAGGAAAATACGTAATAAAAAATATTAAAAAAAAGAAAGAAATCAAGCAGGAACTTAAGCACAAACCTCTGTGTGAAGCTGTTTCCTGGCTCAGCTAACTTTCTCATAAAACCCAGGTTCACTGACTCAGAGAGGGGGGACACCCACATGGTATGTGCCTTCTCACATTCGTCAAGTCAGTGTCCCACAGACAGTGCTGATGGCCAGTACAATATAGTTATTCAATTAGGTCCACCATCTCAGGAAACAACATATCTCTTCAAGTTGACTATTAAATCAACCAGGACAATCTTGTATACGGTAAGGTAAAGAATAACTTATTCATACTTATAATTTCATTGCCCGTCATTTAAGTGTTCGATGCTTCCCCCCCCCCCCATAACACAAACATATGTTAAGGGCTTCAGCTCCAAAAATTTGGGGGGTGGGAACTTTTTATTTATCTTTTATTCTTTAATCGTTTTTGCAGTCCAGAGTTTATCCCCCTCTCAATCCACCTTCTGACTGTGCCACATCCCACACCTCCCCCCAATCACCCCCACACCCCCACTCCACCCCTGTCTCCAAGAGGATATTCCTAACCACCCCCACACATCTTGGGGTGGGAACTTAAGGAAAGTGGATGAAGTAGGAAGTGTTTGTGTCACAGAGAATACAACAAAGAAAACTTCTTGCAGGACAACTTTGTACTTCCTCTCGCAATCTTGAAATTCTCCTAAGAGGGTTATTACAGAAGGAACAACTATGGTCTCAACTTCTTTTTTCTTTCTGCCCTGATCAAGATGTGTTCTTCTGCTCCAAAAAGAAAAAAAAAAAAAAAAAGAAAAGAAAAGAAAAGGAAAGGAAAGAAAAGAAAAGAAAAGAAAAGAAAAGAAAAGAAAAGAAAATGTATTTTTTGATCATCACCTTCATCAGAAGCCAAACATTTATGGCTATTTTCATATGAAATCCCTATTTCCAAATCTCTTGACCATAAAATGCTTTTTTTCACAAGAAACAGTCTTAGAGATTTGTACTTGTATTTCAGAATTTAGTGATATATTCATTTATTTAAATCTAGAAAAATGTTGTTATATTGTTGTGTTTGGGTATGCATTTTTGTGTTTGAGTGTGTCTGTGTGTGTGTGTGCGCGCGCGCGCATGTGTGCACATACTTTAATAGGAGAGAACAAGATAGAGAAATAGGAAGGGATTGTGAAAAGAAACAACCATTTTCAATTTCATTTTTATCCATGTAAGGAACAAAAATATTTCTAAAATATTTCTAAAAATTATATATGATGATGTTAAAATTCCACAAATTTACCAGCCAATATTAAGGTCAAAACTATACAAGTAATTGTAGGTATAACATACAACAATTCATTCAGAGTCACATACTAGAGGTTCTCCAGCAATTAACTATAAGGCAACCATTCAGAAAGTTTTTCTGAAAGTACGAATTGGAATATACTTAAATAGTTTCAAATTTCTTTTCTTTGGATGAAAGATTCTTTTATAGTGCAAATACGTTTTAATTAGAATTTCTTTTGAAAAAAAACCAGAGTAAAGTGAAATTATATTTAATGATATAAGCCAGAGGGTAAATAAAATTAATGCTAAATGTGTGTCTTTCAAAAAAGAAAGGAAATTTACTGTGACGTGCCTTTGTTTAAGTACAATGATCCAATGACCGACACTAGTTCTTTGAATGAAAGTTGAATCAGAGTCTCTCTTGGAGCATGAAGTCTGTGGACTTTGTGAGATAAACAGTGATTCTTTGATGCTTTATTTCAAAGCATCCGAAGGAAGCGAAGCAAAGTTATCCATCTTCTTCCCATTGGCAGAGGCGTCTTATTTCATTAGACTCGGGGCATGTCGGAACATCCTAATGAGTGTTTGAAAGGGGGAAAGTATTAAGTAGTACATTACAAGAATACCAAGCACTCGAATACTTTTTTCAGACTACACTGAGAATAGGAATGTGTGAATCAGATTCCAGAGTAACTTGGGAATGTGGCAGGGTGTGTGGCAAGCATAAAGGGGACAGGTTTCTGATCGGCTACAATGGACTTTTGCTTTTGCTGCAGTGAAATTCAGACTGTTCAGAGGACATACCTATATTTTCAGGCAAGACAGACACTCAAAGTTTCATTTGATTTTTTTTCATGATTTGTATAGCAGTTTCTTTATTTAAAAAAAATGGTTTTGTTTGTCCAAGCAAATATTTGAGACACCAACCCTTGCTAGTTGAAGGGATTTTATATAAAGAAAGAAGAAATACTTGACCCGAGAACTGTTTCTTCCTAAGTTGTTTTAATAAAAACTTTGAAATATACTTTTGAATCATTTGTGACAATTATTTTTCCATCTGGTACAACCCTGGCGATCATAAAACTACTCTTTGCCAAGTTATTAGTGGAATATCAAGCAGCATTTCTTATACAGAAAATCCAAATAGTGATTTTGTTGTTTTGTTTGTTTAGTTTTCGGTATTTTACTTCTGTATGGTTACCTCTAAGTAATTTTTTTAACTTTCCCCATTAAATAAAAACTGAACTTGAAAGATTGTTTAAAACTCATTACAGTTCAATCTTTTTCTAAAATGAAGAAAATTGTTTCTTAAAGCCTTCACCACTTGTCTCATATGTCTTTCCATAATTATTCAAAAACTATAAAGTAATAACCAGAATTGTTAATAAAGCTCCTAGGGGTTGGGAGTGCTTACTGACTATGAACTCTGTAGGCTGAATCTTGAATCCTGTATTCCAGTTCTGCTGTTTGCTGTATGTCTTACTCAAACATCTTAAATGACAATATTTATGTGTATTGTCTTTAGACAACAAATATCCCTTTTTTAAATATTTTTATTAGGTATTTTCCTCAATTACATTTCCAATGCTATCCCAAAAGTCCCCCATACCCTCCCCCCCACTCCCCTACCCACCCACTCCCACTTCTTGGCCCTGGTGTTCCCCTGGACTGAGGCATATAAAGTTTGCAAGACCAATGGGCCTCTCTTCCCAATGATGGCCGACTAGGCCATCTTCTGCTACATATACAGCTAGAGACATGAGCTCTGGGGTTACTGGTTAGTTCATAATGTTGTTCCACCTATAGGGTTGCAGATCCCTTTAGCTCTTTGGATACTTTCTCTAGCTCCTCCATTGGGGGCCCTGTGATCCATCCTGTGAGCATCCACTTATGTGTTTGCTAGGCCCCAGCATAGTCTCACAAGAGACAGCTATATCAGGGTCCTTTCAGCAAAATCTTCCTGGTGTATGCAATGGTGTCTGCGTTTGGAGGCTGATTATTGGTTATGGATATGGCAGTCTCTAGATGGTCCATCCTTTTGTCTCAGCTCCAAACTGTGTCTCTGTAACTCCTTCCATGGGTGTTTTGTTCCCAATTCTAAGAAGGGGCAAAGTGTCCACACTTTGGTCTTTGTTCTTCTTCAGTTTCATGTGTTTTGCAAATTGTATCTTATATCTCGGGTATACTAAGTAAACAAAACATATCACTTTGAAGATTCATTGTCCCTAATATCTACTGAACACCATGACCACATTTCATCTTGACCTGTCCTTAAATTCATTTTGGTAGCATAACCAAGGATCTAACTGTATGTCAGTGGAAGTTATAGGAGGGGAAATGCTCTCGGTCTCCTACTCTGTATCTGCCCCTGAACACTGACATTATTGGGTCCTTTATAGTTTTCTATTATTAAAATATTTTATTGGTTTAAATAGAAATTCTACTGTATGTGTCATTTTTATTGAACCTGAAAAGACAGCTGTAATCAAAGTGATATGAAGTGGGAAGGGAATAATGGAATCCTAAGTTTTAAAAAAGAATAGATCTATCCCATGGCTGGGCACTAATCCTGACACATTATTGATGCCATGCTGTACTTGCATACAGGAGACTAGCATGGCTGTCCTCTGAGAGGCCCTACCAACAGCTGACTGAAAGAGCTGTAGATACTTACAGTCAACCATTGGACTGAGGTTGAGGAACCCTATGCAATAGTTAGGGGAAGGATTGAAGGAGCTGAAAGGGATGGCAACCGTATAGGAAGACCAACTGTCTCAATGACACCAGACCCTTGAGAGCTCCCAGAGAGTAAGCCACCAACTAAAGAGCTTACATTGGCTTGTACATGGCTCAGAGCGCATTGTCTGGCATCATTGGTAGAGGATGTGACTAATACTATAGAGCCTTGATGCTTCTGGGAATGGGTATGCAGAGTTAGGGTGTGGTGGGAGTGCAGAGTTAGGGTGTGGTGGGAGTGGGTGGATAGGTGAGGGATTGGGGTGGGGGTAAGTGAAGAGCATCCTCTCAGAGACAAAAGGAAGGGAAGATGAGGTGAAGAACTCTTGGAGGGGGGGATAGGGAAGAGGATAATATTTAGAATGTAAATAAATACTACAATTTTAAAAAATTAAGAAGTATAGAGGAATGTGAAAACAGCCTAGATGAGCAAATATGATTTATGCCCACTAGTCCAAACATGTTTATTACTATGGGAGTAATAAACATATTTCTGATTTCATTTGAGACCTATCCTTAATGGAACCTATTCCAGGTATGAAGAAATAGGGTAGAAACTATGGATGCCTAGATCACAGAAGAAGCTCTAATATTATTCTACTTAGAGAACACAGCAATAAAATGCCTTCAAAACTTTTAATTTTTTACCTTTATCAGAAAACTTTTTTTCAGTATTTGGAAACTCATACAGAGATTCACAATTGGTAAAGGTGCATACAATCAGCAACTTTTAAGAGGTTAGCTTTAAATAAATTTGCTATCTACCTCGTCCTCCTCCTCTCTCAAAGTTTCAAATATCATCTCAGAAGAGAAGATAAAATGATTATAAGAGACAATGTAGAGACCTGCAGCAGAGCAATATTTCCTGGACTCACATCAAGTTATCACTAATGTACTCTGCAGCTGGGATCAGATATAGGATCTGCTCACAATTAAGGAGTGTAAAAATGTCAGTGTGGATTGAGAAGGGACTGTTGAATTCCCACTTACACTTGAGAAGATATTGTCAATGGATGGCTTCTGGGCAAATGAAAGTCAATTTTGTTCAATGATTCTGGACCACAGAGGATATTCACATTCCAGGAAATGGTCAAAAACACATTTAACAGGTAGCACTAAATGGACAAAGTGGTAGCAAAAAGGAGGATTATGAAGTTATGAAGAAAATAGTGAATGTTAGTGAATGAGATGCAAGGGAAGGAATGGAGTAGATTTAACCAAAACATATTATTTGTAAATATGAATGTGAAATAAAATATTAAAAATGCATTTAACTATCTCCACTAAAAGTGTGTGATGTATAATTACTCAAATTTTCTCTATTATTTCTACTTACAATAGCACAGAACATGCTCCAAATGTAAAAAGGACACATGCTCCACTATGTTCATAGCAGCCTTATTTATAATAGCCAGAAGCTGGAAAGAACCCAGATGTCCCTCAACAGAGGAATGGATACAGAAAATGTAGTACATTTACATAATGAAGTACTATTTAGCTATTAAAAACAATGAATTTATGAAATTCTTGGGCAAATGGATGTATCTGGAGGATATCATCCTGAGTGAGGTAATCCAATCACCAAAGAACTCACTTGATATGCACCCACTGATAAGTGAATATTAGCCCAGATGCTCAGAATACCCAAGATACAATTTGCAAAACACATGAAACTCGAGAAGGAAGACCAAGGATACTTTGATCCTTCTTGGAAGGGGGAACAAAATATCCATAGAAGGAGATACAGAGACAAAGTGTGAAGCAGAGACTAAAGTAATGATCATCCAGAGACTACCCCAGTTGGGGATCCATCCCATATACAACCACCAAACCCAGATACTATTGTGGATGCCAACAAAAGCTTGCTGACAGGAGCCTGATATAGCTGTCTCCTGAGAGGCTCTGCCAGGGACTGACTAATACAAAAGTGGATGCTCACAACCATTCATTGGATTGAGCACAAGGTCCCCAATGAATTAGCTAAAGAAAGTACCCAAGGAGTTGAAGGTGTTTGCAGCCCCATAGGAGGGACAACAATATGAACTAACCAGTTACTTCAGCATTCCCTGGGACTAAACCACCAACCAAAGAAAACACATGGTGGAACTCATGACTCTAGCTCCATATGTAGCAGAGGATGCTCTGGTCTTTGGATGGAGCGGTCTTTGGTCCTGTGAAGATTCTATGCCCCAGTATATAGGAATGCCTGGGCCAGGAAGCAGGAGTGGGTAGGTGGGTAAGCAGGGGGAGGAGGGAGGGGATTGGGGGTTTTCAGAGGGGAAACCAGGAAAGGGCATAACATTTGAAATGTAAATAAAGAAAATATCTAATAAGAAATAAGAAATAAAAATTCCAATTAAAAATTTTTAAAAAATTAATGTCATTAAAATTATCAGGTATTAGGTCAAAATCATTTAACCTGGAGGTATGACATTGGCCTAGTAATATCTGTATGTAATATATACATCATTTTATATAATACATATCACACACATATGTTATAAGACTGTGGTATGATTAAGACAAAGAAAATGCTTTTAAACATGAATTGTATATGCATTTATATGTGAATTATTTCAATAGAGTATATATTTATAATGCTTCTTGTTAAGTCAGGATGTAAGGAGAAATTAATCATAGGAAGTCACTATTTTAAGTAGGCTACAATGTGTACACCGATCCATTACTTCTAAATTGTTCATACAGGTTGCATTCACACATACACTCATATCTGTGCTTTCTGGTCAGAATACATTTTGCACATTGACAGTTAATATAAAGATAAACAGAAAATTATATTTCATGAGGATTGTAAATAAAGGTCAACAAATTTGTTGTGGTTTCCTCTAAGCGAATATTTCTTAAAGGTCACATTTGCACAGCATTAAACATTTTAGCAAACACTTGAGAAGAGTGCCCTCCTGACACTGATGAGTGAATATATTATCCTGTGTTTTTCAAAAGAAGAAAACAGTGTGTTTGCTAACTTTATTTGAATGAACAGATGTATTCTGACCATATGAGGTAGAATTTATCTAGAAGGATTACAGTATGTTAAAGTAATAGTTCTCTGTATTAAGTTAACATCAACGAGGGTACAAAATTTAAGAGAAATTGTTACTTTAAGAGTGTATTCCAAAAAGTAAAGGATATACAGGATTTAGAAATGCTTGCTTCACTCTGTGTTCCTGATGTTAGTATTCTGGGGCGTTGGACCTTCCACTTCACACAATATATCCCGCTAATGAGATTGCAGAGGCATCTCCTCTCCATCATTTTCTTATCAGTGACAGTCAGTCTATTAAGCCTCTAACCTCAGGAATGGAATTTCAGTTTTAAACCTTTGTATTCTGAGAATGATCTTCCCGAAACTGTTAATAGATAAGATGGATGCCATATTTGGTGACAATTCATGACACTCAACCTTTACAAACTGTTTTCAAACCAACTACAGGCCTATTATCTTCTTCTACAAAGACATCTTACTGTGAATTTAGTGAATGGTGAAACTCTGAAGTAAGCTTTAACTATTGTTTGCCTGTATTATTGTTTCTGTATAGAAAAGTTTTTATACAAAGTATAAAAACATATACAATAGATACTCAATACAATAGATACTCAAGAGTCTTCATTTCATTTGTATCTTCATAAAAATTGTATAGTTCTACTAAATGTGATCTTCTTTTAGATTGTGGCTTTATTTGTCCTTGTGAGAACAATAAGGCCATGATTTATCTTTTGACCCTTAACAACTTAGAGCACATTAAGTTAGACATCCAAACAACTGAAAATCAGAATTGCAGGCTAATAATAATAATACAATTCCTTTGTTTACTGTGAGCCAATTTAAGTTGCAGTAGAAATTGAACCATGCACACACAGAATTCAGTTCACTCTAACAAAGGAGAAGATTCTTTTCCAGCTGTAAAATCCAAGTAAATAACCTGGACTGTAGTGTATGTTATTAGTATCATGGGTCAGTTTTATCATTATTGCATCATACTATTCACAAGTTGAGGAAATCGGGCATAGAACTGAAATCACTTCTGAGATCCAGCCTAATTAAGGCTTTGTAAAGTAGTATGGAAAAGCCTTCCAACTCATTGAACCTTTAACAGTAATACAGTACAGTTTATGGCTTTAGCTGATCCTCACTAGACTTGTCTTAGAGAAATGGATAAAGATGTAGATTTTTGGAGCTCTAATCAATTTGTGTTTTTTATATATAAAGTAAGTCAAGAATGAATCCATCAATACTTAAAATGACTTAGTAGTAAGAAACAATATGTAGAAATAAATGTTCTTGGAAATGATTTTATATAAACCAACCTATAATAGAAAAAATGTGAGCAGAGATTAATTTTGTGTTCTAAGAAGTGGAATCGTCCATATCCAGTGCTGAGATGAATATTCTTGAAGATAGAGACAAGAAAAGTTGACTCTCTGAAGAATTATTTGAACAGAAGAGGATGTTAATATCTACAAAGAGGATCAAAGATTGCTTTTAATTCAGTTTGATGTTTTTCAAAGATGAATTATCTACCACCTGAATGGGAATAGCTCTGAAAATACCTCAGGGATTAAAAATACCAGGGTGACAGAATGTTATTATTAAATGAAGATGCTGTGTATTCATTTAATACTAATGGAAACAATCACATTATTCAATGTGTAGGATATATCATATGATTTACTTTGTTCAACTGTGCAATTAATCTATGAGAAAAAAATCTATCCTGTTAACATATATTGGATTCACTAAAAAGTTAACAAATTAAGTCCAATTACATAAATATAAATGTTAACATGTTACCTTATATGTGTACAGCCCACTTAGACTGGTTCACAATAGTAGATTTTAGAATTATGAATCAAGGAAGTACCTGAATGAAAATTTAATACAACAATATGTAACCCACTGTTACCTCTATGAGAAAACAAATTGTTCCTGACCTTAGGTATGTGTTTTCTGATACAAAGAATTTAATCCAGTGCCTCTATCATGGATGTAATAGTAAATATATATTTTACTATTCAAGGACTCATGTGGAAAACTATTAAATAAATCTGATCATTGATATAATTTGATTTGCTAGATTAAAAATGGTTTGATATTTTTTGGTGCAACCAAATTCTAATCAATTTAAGGCAAGATTCATGAAATGGAACTCAGACCGAGCACTGTGGAGACAAAACTCCAAATCCTAGCAGAGAATCTACTACTACTGTTTTACTAAATATACACGACTTTTAAAACAATTCTGAATGTTTCTCATTGCACACTTAGAAAAGTTTTGGACGGGAATGTCTTTTTTTCATCAGCCATTAATTAGTACAGAGACCCACAACTTGTCAAGATGTAGAGAATAAAATACTTCAGAAAGGTCAACCCAAACTGGGACACCTAATTCACACCAGCTCCTGCCTAGGTTTAGATTACTTGTAGGAAAAGCTATCAAAAGATAATATGAGCCAGAAGCAGTTGATGACTACCAGGAAATTGTGGTCTGTGGACATGACAAAGCAAATGGATATGGGATCTCACAATGGTTGTGACAGCATGCTCAAGAACACGCTAGCTAAAACTACACAAAAATCCCAAAATGGTGTGGAAAGGTGACCCGAACTTCAACCTACATCTAAGGAGTTATTGGCACCTGGGAAATGGAGAGTTAATCATTTTTTGTTCGTTTGTTTGTTGAGGACATAGCTCCTGAAGATCTACTTATAATTAAGCAGAAAACTCTATACCAGTCCAGTATTGATAGAACTAATGGGATTCAGTGTGCCTAAAATACCTAAAACATGAAATTAGAAGGACATATTTGTGATGGAGGTAGGAAAAGAATTGTGCAAAGGGAATAGGAGGTGAACTTTACCAAAGCACAATATCATTCTTTGAAATTCTTAAACAATGAAACATTAATAGATTAAAATGTAAATGGTTGCACAATACAAGATGAACTACATAGAGCATATAATGTTGAAATTTGTTAAAACTTGCTCACTAGATCTACTATAAAAAAATCTAAAGATAAGCTTTCTGTTTTCTTATGTATATATAAACAAACATTTTAAACTTAATATTGTTAATATGTTGTTTAAATATATTGATTAAATATTTAGAATGTATGAAAGGTTGTTAATCTTTCACTATAGTATAGGACCATATGTTTTATAGGTCAAGCACCTATAAAACATATGGTCCTATACTATAAAAAGATAGGAGCCTAGCAGCTGACTGAGACAGATGCAGATATTTACATCCAGTCATTGGACTGAAATCAGGAATGCCTGTGGTTGAATTAGGGAAAAGCTGGAAGAAACTGGGGAGGAGGGCAACCCCATAGGAAGACCAGCAGTCTCAACTAACCCAACCCATAAAATTTCTCAGATACTGAGCCAACAACCAGGCAGCATACAAGAGTTGGTCTAAGGCACCAGAAATATATATGGCAGAAGACTGTGTGGTTTGGCCTCAGGGGGAGAAGATGTACCTAACCCTTGAGAGACTTGAGGCCCCAGGGAGTGGGGAGGCCTGGGAGAGGTTGTGGTGAGGATGGGTGGGGACATCCTCTTAGTGATGGAGTTTGGGTGGAGGAGGAATGGAATGTGGAGCTGTGAGAGAGTGGAAGAGAAGAAAGGTAATGACTAGACTGTAAAAAAAATAAAAGTTACCCTTCATGCTTGTTTTCAATTCCTGACTTTTATATAATATAGAGTGTTATAAAGTTAATCATACCAGATTGCACTGAGAGTCAGCAATATCAGATGATATTTGTTTCATTCTTTAAAAGTGTTATCACTTTAGTGGCTCATATTTGAGGTAAGGAAGGTCTGCATGTGTACCACAGGCTGACCTTGAAGTTTCTGTCCTCTCACAAACTGGTGAGGATGAGGTCTTATTTGTACCTTTTGAAAACAATCTACCAAAGTGGGTGGGTGGGGGAGAATCTCTTTGCAATTTTGTCGGTTATTTAGGTAAATTGGTTGTCATTAAAATTATATTAGAAACGCCTTTACAGTTTTCTCTAAAAAAAAATTCCTTTACTTTTTTGATTCATGAATCTCATAAAATATAAAATTACCTAATGCAACAGCATTTACAAGTCTGAGGATGCTCCTTTGGTTTCAACATGTCTATTGTGGATGCATTGTTGTACTGTATAATTTTGCAATGGTTTTCTCTCCCAAAATATATTTTTACCTGAATCATATTTGGTCTAGCCTGCTCTTCCCAGGTACTATTTTCACCTGCAAAGACATAAGATAACCTGTTAAAAGTAAAAGAGTCATTTGTGATTAGAAATGTCTCCAAAGATTCTCCTCTCCAGCTCATACTAAGTAACCACTTTGTTTAATTTTTAATTAATTATTTCTCTATATCCCAAATGTTGCCCCCCTCTCAAGGACCTTTCTTTCAGAGTTCTTCCTTCCCTACTCTTCCGCTTTGCCTATAAGAGAATTCCCAGCATCACCCCTCCCTGGGGCATCAAGTTTCAACAGGCTTAGGCACATCCTCTTCCACTGATGCCAGACAAGGCAGCCCTCTCCTACATATGTGTCTGGAGCCTCAGACCAGCCTGGGTATGCTTTTTGTTTGGTGACTCATTCTTTGGAAGCTCCCAGTGGTCCAGGTTAGTTAACACTGTTGCTCTTCCTAAGGGTTGTCATCCCTTTCAATTCCTCCAATCCTTTCTCTTCTTCTTCCATAGGGGTCCCACTTCAGTCCAATGCTTGGCTGTGGATGTCTGCATTTGTCTCAGTCAGGTGCTGGTAGAGCCTCTCAAAGGACAGCAATGTTAGATTCTCATCTGCAAGCACAACATAGCATCAGTAACAGCTCCAGGTTTTGGGTCCTTCCCGTGGGATAAATCCCAAGTTGCACAGGTCACTGTTTGGCCATTCCTTCAGTCTTTGATCCATTTTTCAATTCTTTCTAACCAAATCCAAGAACACATCAAATTCATCATTCATTATGGTCAAGTAGACATCACTCTAGGGATGCAGGGACAGTTCAATACACAAAAACCCATCAATGAAATCCATTACACAAACAAAATCAAAGAAAAAAAACACATGGTCATCTCATTAGATGATAAGAATGTCTCTGACAAAATCCAACACCCATTCATGTTAAAAGTCATGGAGAGATCAGGAATTCAAGGCACAAACCTAAACATAATGAAAGCATTATACAACCACCTTGTTTCAAAGACTAATTGAAAATATGAGAATAGTTCAATTGATGTAGTAAACATGCATTTCTGCTTATGAAAGAAATTCAAATATAGTAGAGGCAAAGGAATGAATCAATATACAACTAAGAACACACTTTATTTATATCTCTATATCTACAGATGAGAGACCTATAGGTGGAAAGACAGACAGACAGATAGATACAATAAAAATAATGGTATAAATGGTCAAGTTGTGAAAATCCAACCAAATGTAGGAGCATTTGATTTAGGACAGTGAGGGAGGTGCATGGGAAAATTTTCCTGCGAACATTCAACTCAGTAGGGTCTTCTGTCTCTCTCATCTCTCTTATGACATCACAAATGAGTATAATAATTCATTATTTCTACATTTTATTAATTTAACCTGAAATTTTAATTAGTATGTTAGGTGTTTCTTGATCTTTCATTTAGTAAAGTAAAATGTAAAGTGTTAACTAAAATAATTTAACTTGATTTTTAAATTATTGACCTAAATCTACTTTGCATGCTTCCAATTAATATAGAAGTTAATACTCCAAAGACTGAGTATTTAAGTAGCATTTGATCTTAAGAAAGCCTTTACTGAGTCATCATAAGCTTTTTAAATATCTTTCCTTAGAGGAGAAGAAAAGCACATATGCTTTTTTGTAATCCAACTTAAATCCTAGTTTTAAATTTAGTATAGAAGGCTATTTTTAAATCTATTCTTGTTTTCTTTCTTTCCTTTCAGAAAATGTTATTTCTAGAGAAGAATAAGGAAAGACAGTATGATATTAATCACTATTTTCCACAGGTGCATAAATGGGAGTGGGCTGTCAATATATCTTTTATTCTCAAGACCACTCTACCTAGTTCTTTCCTAAATCTGGATCACTGGTTCAACTCAGTTCTTCTGGTGGAGGCTCCTCTGCAAGATGACTGATTAAGTGTAGCTTCTGTCAGTTTCTCACTGGATTGCTCAGCCTGGTCTCGAACTGTCTCTGGCAATTTGTGCTAATCGTCTGGCTCTTTCCCTCCCTCTGGAGCATGAACTGAATGGATCTCAGCTCAACTCCAGTGCACTGCCTTCTGTACTGACTTACAGCACTGACTTAACTGAACTGACTGACTTCCAACTCCACTCAACTGAACTCCTGATTAGAACTCAGAGACTATATCCTGAGTGGTGGGGAAAAAATGCATGTACCACCATCTCTGGATCTAAGCTTTCCTTTACTTGAATCTTGTGCTATAGGAGGCTGATTTTGAACTCAGGGATCTGCTTACCTCTGTCTCTGGGGATCAAATGCATGTCTGTAAGTGAAAACAGTGTAAGGCATGCCTGTATTCCAGCTGGATCACACAGACCTAGGAGGCCTTCAGATGCGATCCCTTGTCAGAGTACTCATATTGTTGGATTAAAATTCCTTTACAGTATTCATTTGCGCACACATGTACACATGAACATCACACACATAAGCACCATCACAATGAGCAAACACACACACACACACTCACATGCACATGCAAATACCATTGACGTATCACGTGTTTTTAACCTTGTCACTGGAGGATTAGAGATTGAAAAGTCCCTGGTGCATGCTGGAATAGAAGGCTGGAAGTATGAATGATGGATCAACAATTAACAACTAATATCATTTCCTGTTGTCAATAAATTGAAATTCTTCTAATATGCATGTCAGATAACTCATTACCACAATCACCAAAGCTCCATGGGATCCCTCAGACCCTTCTGACCTTTGCTGGTCCCAATATAAATATACCATACGCTCACACAGAAATACATACCAAATAATTAAGTGATTTATATGTACTATACATATATAATCCTTTATTATATGAAATCTATCTTTTATATATCACATATAAAATATACATTACTTAATATAGAATATAGATCACAAATTTGTGATATATATCACTTAATGTATGTGATCACATGTATCACATATATGATATGTAGTTGATGTACATCACTTAATACATTTAATGTACTATTTTTATATATGCATATATATGACACATACAATTATATATTAATACATATATATGCATCCATACATATATGTATATATAATATGTTATTCATACATATATGTATATGTGTGTGTGTTTGTCATTTATATGACATATTATATATATAAGGTAGACTTAAAATTAAGAAAATCAACATTAATACCTTGATTACTTAGGTCCTCATGGTTACAAAGCAAGACCTATCCCTGACTGAGATATCTCCCCATCACTATTAATCATCTGCTTAGATATTTCAACTTAAATTTTTGAGATAACAAGTCACAGAGTCACAAAGAACCCTAAAACTCAACAGCTATTGTCACTGCCCTTGATTACCTACCATAACTACTAGATGACCCTACCCTATTGCTTACGAAGCCCACAGATTGGTTACAAGACATGGATAAATCAATGTCAAACTAACCAGAAAATTTCTCCCTGCTGGCTAACTTTTAGTGTTAGAAAGAGGATGAAGGATGATGGTAACATCATCAATTACCTTGCCTAGATGGCATACTTTTTGCTGCAATACCAATATGTCAAGCAAGATGTTTCCAATGTTTCAATGGCCGATGAGTATTATTGGTTAGTTAACCACTTTCATACTGAGTTTAAAGCCTTTTACTCAGAAGCAAATTTCATTATCATGTATGAAATTATCAAAAGTAAATAAAAATTTAAAATTTCAATTTAAACTGTTTTGAATTTTTATTAATATAAGATTTGCTTTTTGCATAGATATCCAGGTAGCTAATTAAAATCTAAAATGATTATTGATGACATACTATAATTTTTCAAATAAATCATATAGTAATATTTTGACACTCACATTCAAGTGAATATCATATAATTTCAACTGTGGATAGGTACTTTTATATTTATATTATGGTTTGTATATGCTAGACACAGGGAGTTGCACTATTTGGAGATGTGGCTTAGTTGTATTAGGTGTGTCACTGTGGGTGTGGGCCTTAAAATCCTGTCCTAGCTGCTTGGAACCCAGTCTTTTCCTAGCAGCCTCCTGCACCATGCCTGCTGGGATGTTGCCATGCTCTCACCTTGATGATAATGGACTGAAACCCTGAACCTGCAAACCAGCCCCAATTAAATATTGTTCCTGTAAGATGTGTCTTGTTCATAGTGTCTGTTCACATCACTAAAACCCTAACTATGGCAGAAATTGGTACCAGAGACTGTGGTATTGCTGTAATATACTTGATCATGCTTTTGTTTGGAAGAATGTGGATTTGGGGACTATGGAATTAGAAAACAGTGGAATGCTTAAAGTGGGGCTTAATGAGTTTTCCTAATAAAAATACCGAAGACTTTATTTACAGAGAGTGATTCGAACTATGGGGACCTGACCAAAAGGTTTCAGTGGAGAATTTTAACATCTGTCCTAGAGACTGTTTTTGTGGTATTTTGGTGAAGAATGTGGATGTTTTTTGCTGTTGTTTGAAGAATCTACCTGAAACTAAGGTAAAGAGATTTATATTAATTATATTGACAAAGGAAGTCTTGAAAATGCACAGCAGAGGCTTTGTTCTCCCGTTAAGTTTCATGAAGAGCATTTTAAACAGCTTAGCAAGCTTAGAAAGGAAAAAAATGTATAAAATATATCGTTCACCAGGAAGTGAAATGGAGCAGAATTAAGTGTTTTAGGACATTAAATTGAATTTAGGGAGTGGTGACCTTGGCGCAAGATCACATCTGGCTAAATTTAGGTCCAGGCATAGTAGTACAAGCCTTTAATCTTAGGAGGCAAAGGCAAACAGATCTCAGCATTCAAGGTCAACCCAGTACATAGCCTTTTCCAAGTAGAGGAAGGCTTAAATCCAGGCATGGTGGACCACACCATTAATCCCAGCACTTAGAAGAGAGGTATGCAGATCTCTGAGTTCAAAGTCACTCTACAGAGCAAGTTCCTGGAGGACAGTCAAGCCTTAGCAGTGAAGGAATTGGAAAAGAAATAATTGGTGATAATATGACAAAAGGGACATGTTCTAGCCTAATCAAGCAGCAGAAGTGAGCATCTTTGGCAATTTGGCTTTGGATTTATAATCAAGAGAAGGAATATACTGGGACAATTGATGCTGGTTAGCTGGAGCTAAGAAATTAGTGGTGATTAAGAAAAAGTCAGCATCACTGAAGTGAAATCTTCTGAGAAGTATCTTCTGAGAGCACAAATAAACTGTGTTCAAGAGATAGACAAGGTGGTACCTTGCCACACCCACTCCAGTGAAGACGGGGTGACACGCCCAAAAGCTTGGACACAGTCCCAAGGCAAAAAGTTTCATGGAAACTTAGTCTCCTGGAGCCTTGGCATCCTGACGCACTAATGCTCCAAACTTGTCCTTTCGTTCATTGATGAATGGACCTGTGTGCTTTCTTTCAGTATTGTTTTATTATAGGTGCCTCCAAGAAATGATTTTACAAATACCTAAATCAGGTTGAACTTTACTTCCTGACCTTCACCAATGTCCTAAGGAGTCTTTGAGCTGACCCTGGGCTTGGAATTTTGTAAGAATGTTACTCATTCAGATGGAATGCCCCAGTGCTCCCCAGTGTTAACAGTTAGTAATCAGGCATCACACAGTTTACCAGATATGAGCTAGTAACCTTAGGACTAGTTCAAAATAGTAAACTTAGAATTCTCATTACAGACATGAATGGCAGGCAGCCTACATTACATAATAGTAGAAAGAAGGAAGGTTGTGGTTTAAGGCGGAACTGGAGTATTGTATTATTCATGAAAGGGTTAGTAGAACTGAACTCCCCTAGTACATGTTTTTCACGAGGCCCAGAGGAATAGCATCATTAGGTATTTACTCAGGGAACCCTGGTTGTGGGTTTAACAATAGACTAGCATTGTATCTGACATTTCACCTGGCTCCTGTGAATAGCTGATTTTAGATAGGGCTGTTCCTATCTCAGTTGTAAACACTGCCTGACTCCTGTCAGCTGTTTATGTTTGCATTTTCTCTGTTTTGTGTAAAGAACCATTATGCATCTGGATGTACCTTGGCTGATGTATCATCTAGCTCTCTTGTTTTTCTTCTGTATTATAAGTCTGGTATTCACTTTGAGAAATTACATTCAGATACAGCACTCTCTGGTGTTCATGTTTGTTTGTCACCCTGCATACTCCTTGTCCACCTGATTACCAAAATCCTGGTTCCTCGAGGGTTGAGAGACTGACTGAGTCCAGTCCACAGCAGTACCTCCTGCTTCAGATGTACTTGGCAATTTTTCAGAGTCACCCAGATTTCAGTATTGGTTTTGAAACCACGAAGGGGTCATGGAGAGCAACTGAGGTTTGGCACGTGAAAGGCCATGGAAGGCCATTGGTGAAGGTGCACCAGTCTCAGTTGCAGTTGATGGTCCAGAACTAAAGGGGTCATACAAAGAAGTTGAGGCTTGGCACCATGAAGAGAGCCTTTGAGAAGGTATTGGTGAAGCCAAGCTGCAGCAGAAGGATCCCAGTGTATTGGAGAGGCCAGTACCATAGGATTATCATCAAGAACAGCTGCTGCAGTAACAGCTGCTAAGTAGAGTCAACCAGAGCCTAGAGTTCTATAGAGTGCAGAGCTGCAGAAGTGACCCAAGCTCTTTGGAGAAACACAGAAGATCATGTGTGGAGCTCAGTCATTAGAAAAAGAGAAGTTGTAACATTGAAGTTGCCTTTGAGACCTCAACATATTCGAGGTTCCAGAGCCATCAGATACCTGCTAGAAAAGCTGCTAACAGGAAATAGAACCAACCCAGGAGAAAGAAGTTGTTGTAGTCCACAAAGATGAAAAAGGAGTTGGAGATCTGAAGAATGCTTTGACATCAGACATGGTGATAACAAAGTTTAGAGCTTGCCCAGTTGGTTTCCTGTCTTGCTTTGGGGATTACTTGCTTTACATTTAAGTGATTGGATAAATCTCAGAAGCTGTGAACTGTGGACATTGTTGAGACTGCTATAGACTATGGGAATTTTTGAAGTTGGACTAAATGTATTTTTCATTATGTTATGATTAGGTATGGTCCCCATAGACCATACCTAATCATAACAAGCATATGTTTGAACAAGCATATGGGGACCAGGGAATGGAGTGTGATGGTTCATATATGCTAGACTCAGGGAGTGGCACTATTTGGAGGTATGGCCTTGTTGAATTAGGTGTGTAACTGTAGACTTGTGCTTTAATACTCTCATCCTAGCTTCCTGAAACCAAGTCTTCCCCTAGTTGTCTTCAGATGAAGATGTAGAATTCTCAGCTCCTCCTGCACCACACCTGCCTGGACACTGCCATGCTCCCTGCCTTGGTGATAAAGGACTGAAACTCTGAACCTGTAAACTAACCCTAGTTAAATGTTGTTTCTGTAAAAGGTGCCTTGAATATGGTGTCTGTTTACAGCAGTAAAACCCTAAGCTATTTATATTAACCCCACCAAAGAAAGATTTAGAATGTTTCATTCTTTAGTAAATGTTCTAAATGAAGGTATTTTGTCAAGTGTATTCCTACCTCCCAGATAATCCTAGCTTGTTTCAAATTGACTACAATCAAACAAACAAATAAATACAAATAAACAAAAAAACCCAAAAACTTAAAATAATTTACTTTTGTCACCTTGACACACACATAGTTCACTATTAAAATAAGACACAATCTTGTTTATTGCAAATATCTGATATAGTTAGCAATTTCTCTATCAAAAATTCATTCTACATTCCAACTTCAAAAAGTTTAACAGGCTTTAAAACTTCAAGCACTTTATAAAGTTAAGTCTCTTTAAATTTCCAATGTCTCTTACCTGTAGGCCCCTCTATAATAAAAAATAACTTACCTACTTTCTTACTCTAAGAAAGAAGATTCAGAACATAGTCACCATCAAATCAGAGACCAAAATCCCACACTATACATTGTTAAGTTTTTAACATCTTGGGTCTACTAAAGATTCTGAGCTCCAAAAGGAGGTCCAATCTTCAAGCAAATACAGCATATCTCTGAGTATTTAACTGGCTGTGCATCATAGCTGCCTCTGTCTGTCCTTGGTTGTCACCATTGATACAGGAATGTTGACAATAATAGGATCACTGCTAAATCTAGGTTGTACCCTTACAGGTAGTCCCTCCTGGTCTATCTTAGTGACCATGACCCTGCCACGTGGTCCCAGATCTGAATTTCTCATAATGACCCCTGCAATAATTGACCACCCTAGAAAACTCAAGTTACACTTTCACTAATGGTCTTTCACTGTGTCATTCTCAGCTCCTCTCCTGTGAAACAGCGTTCAAATCCAATAAGAAATTGATGGGTTAGCCATTAAATGTCATGACAATGTAGCAGCAATGGGTCCTTTTTGCCTGGCAGGTGTATTTCACCATGCAAGATACAGTGCTGATGAGAACAACTGTCACTTGAATATCTGTAAAAGCCATCATACGTGGCTTAAGTTGTGTACTGTCTCCTGATTTTACCCATACTCTTTGACAGCTACTTGATTCTGATGTAATCTGATTTCTATTAGCTCAAAAACTACCTGAGTTTTCTTTGCTCCTGTTTAAAGTTTTTTTATAGTAATGAAATATTTGCTGGTATTTTCCTTTCTATAGAGAAGAAAAGATAATTTGACAATAGCTGAATAAGACAACCACAACCCTTATATTTCTAATTTTAATACACTCAAAAAAAAAACATTGCTCACTTTAGAATGTAATGAGCACAACTAATTTTCATGTTATGAATATGCAAAACTTTAGTGTTACAAGCTAATTGCTATGGAAAAATTTTGAGACATATCAGATGAACTATTAATTAGTCAAACTAAATGATTCATATTTAACAAGAGACTTTATTGACCAAGAAAATATAACATGTAAAGTTAGATTGCAACTTAGTAGTAAAATACTAGACATATTTACTATTACTCCAAATAAAACACAAATTCGTTTGTTTAGTTTTACCAAAATTAGTATTAAAATTTAAAAATTTTGTTAGGTTTCTGACATTGCCCACAAGGATTAAGGAACAACATAGAAGGAATTGGGTAAAGAAAGACTGTGAGGGCGAGTGAGGGTGATGGGAAATTCTGTTTTTAGACATGATATGCTGTTGTGCTGATGAGAAGCTTACATGAACTGTGGTTTTCTGGACAAGACCTCAACAAGATGAAGTCAGACAAAATTTCAGCATATTGCTACATCTCTAATTGGAGACCTATTGACAATAAATCCTGAAAGAACACACAGTCAATCCTCAGTATTTTATCCAGCAGAAATATCAACTTAAGTTAAGAGATAAATGATGTTATCACTATGTAAAACAGAGTTGAGGAATTCATGACTACACTTCCAGGTCAACTGAGTGAATCATATGAGCAGAATGCTAAATACACCAAAGAAATCACAAGGAAATAATAATAAATAATAGATTGAAATGATATAAAGAAACAGAAAAAATCAGTAAAATGACAGAAATTAATTCATGACCTTCAGTAATGACTCTGAACATTAATAGTTTAAATTCTCTAAAAGAAAAACAAAACACTAGATCCAATTTAAAAACATGACCTATATTTTTGTTGATTCTAAGAAACATACCTCATCATTAAGTGTAGAGTCTTCAGAGAAATGGGATGAAAAAAATTCATCACATGATAATGCAACCATTGGGTAGCCATTCTAACTTATTACAAAAGAGATTTCAAACCAAAGTCTAAAGAGATAAGAAGAAAAACTTCATATGCATTAAAAGAAAATATCCATCACCAGGATATTACAGTCCCAAACATATATGTACCAAACCCTGGAGTACCTAATTTTATTTACCATGCTATAAGGCATAATAAAATGATTATGCTGATGATTATAGCTTAGTCAACCACCAATACAATGTTATTGGGTGATCTAAGTATTTGAGTGTAATATAATCATATTGCTGTAGAACCCATACATGCAAATTATGGAACATGAACAAATCAAACTGTGGCAGTTCCACAATGCTGACTACATTTTATAGTTCTGGAAGGTGTTTTTAACAGGACTGAAGGAAAGAAGGAATAGCCAATAATTCCCAGCTATGTATTCTGAGATTGATAATAATGACTGGACAGGCAATACATGTCTATTGGTGGAAGAGTGGCATAAAATTGCATGAGACTAACCAATTACTTTCTATTGGATTTTAGTCTCTCTTCACATGTTGAAATCTATAACCAAGATCATTAGTGGCCCCAAGAAACTGTTTCTTATAAATACATAAAATTTACTCGATATGTTAATTTAAGAATGAGTAATAATTAATCAGCAGCTTAAGAAAAGTTTAGAGGGAATTACCTGAGAGTTGGGGATATTTTAAAAAAGAAGGATGAGGAAAGGCTAATCAATTAGTACTAAGTCATAACTGAATAAAAACAATAATTTCTTGTCTGCTATTATGATCAGAGCTGGCATAAAGAACAATAATATGTTGTATGTTTGAAGAAGTAAGAAGAAAGGATTTTTTTTTTAATTTTATTTTGAGAAGATAAGTGAAGTAGATATTTTTATCTTGATTTAATCTGTGCTGTGCAATGTATTGAAAGATGATACGAAAACATTACAGTATGTAGTGTGTTTATCAATTTAAAGTAAATTCTTGTTAAATAAAAAGATAGAGAAAATTGTAGATTTGTATTTTCTAAAAAGAGATTATTGAAAAATTATCTCCTTCCAGGAGACATTGAGGATTTCAAATATAGAAGCTAAATACACAATCTTGATGTTACTAAACCACTAAATATTTGGTTTTTTTTCTTAACTCGTAGACTACTACAACACTGAGGATGTAATGTGAGACTTCTTATCAGAATGTGAAAGTAATAAAACAATTCTCTCCTATAACCAGCATTTGTATCACATACTGGCACTTGTTGGCACTTGCTAACATAGTGCTCTAAGAATGTTTACTAATTTTAATTAAGGAATTAAATAATTTAAATGTGTTTTAGTATGAAATGCCTCTAGCAATTTGAGTGAACAAACACTTGATCATAAAAGTCATTTAACACATTTTTTTCCTTAAAAATATCCATGTTCTTGGATATTATACCTTAAAATGTCTTTTTCTTCTGGAATAAAATTTCATATATATCTTTGACAATTTTGAATGCAGTGATTTTGAACTGCTAATCATAAAATTCTCATTAGACTTTTTAACAGTGTTTTAAAAACGGTGTTTTTAACAGTGTAAAAAATATTTTTTTCATCCTTCCTTTATGTGTAGATAAAATTTGCTGATCATTTCTGTCTTTGTCAGAAGAAATTACAACTCTTAAAGCATTTACAATGTAAGATATAATTACATATGCTCAAAATAAACACAGTTCTATAGAATAACTGGTAAAATTTCCATCTTAAATAATGAATTTATCCCATCATATCAGCACAAATACAATGCACATAGGATTCCAGAGCCACGAGTAACAGAATTTAAAAATGCACTTTCCATGTCCTTAAGGCGGAGTTTATAAACTTTACTGTGTCAAAATCTTTCTGCTCTGCTATAAAAAACAACAGACTTGGTAAACCTTGTAAACAAATCTTTATTATGAACTAATAATGAGGAATTAAAATGACTGATTTCTTTCTCTCTCTCTCTCTCTCTCTCTCTCTCTCTCTCTCTCTCTCTCTCTCTCTCTCTCTCTCTCTCTCTTTCTCCCTTTTCTTTTTTTTATATATAGGCTATATCTAGCTGCAAGATACCTTTCTTTCCTTGTTTTAAAATTTTAATATTTTATTTCTTTACATGTCAACTGTTGTCCCCCTTCCCGGTCCTCCCACATGAACCTCCCACTTCACTTCACCTCTATGAGTGTGCTCACCCACCCACCCTCCCACCACCACCTCATCCCTCCAGCATCCCCCTTCTTTGGGGCATCAAGCTTCCACAGGACCAAGCAGTTTAGCTATACCTGCTGGAAGCACTTCCCCCTCGGGAAAGAAAGAAAGTGAAGGAGGTTCTTTCTGTAGAGAGGGAGGCTTAGTGTAAACAAATGATTCTGGTTTCAGGAATTATTTCAATTAAGAAGACAGGTTACTCTTTGTCTTGAACGTTCTTCAATAGACTTCTGTTTCTTTGCTTTGACTTATAACTAGTAATGCCTGCCAAGAGAACTTTGATCAAGTTTAAGTATTGCTTTCTTCTGATGTGACATCACATGTATGTCTTAAACCTTGGATACTCAACAACTATGATTTCCTCTCTATCCAAACTTCCACTATGTGGGTTTCAGGTTCATATTTATACATGGTCTGCCATCTTGTGAGTTACGCTTTTGGAGGAGGAAACCAGTATTTTCTCCATTCTACATCTCACACTGGAGATCCCAGATATATGTACAGACAGATGGGACTTCAGCCAGGGGTTACAGTAACAATTCAGATCTTTTCAGTAGTTATTGTCTACGTACAGTTCAGAAAGAGGGAATAATGTTTTGAGAAGCTGCATGAGAAAAGTTCCCTGCAAACATGGATATAATATTCTCCTGGCAGAACAATCCAGTCTTAGGTATTCAGCCAGGGAAGACTGACATATCATACTTGCAGCTTAGTCTCCATTTGGGCCCCCCAACAACTGGACCAGAGTAGCAAAGCTGTAGCCTTACTGTGGTATCCATTTGCCAACAGGGATACCTTGTCTGGACTCTGCACCTATTCTAGCAGACTTGAAGAGCTAGGGTTGGGGTATATACACATGGGCCTCACCCACTTCAAGGAGGAGGGGGGTGGGGATGAGAGGAGGGTTTCTGTGAGAAGGGACAGGGGAGGTGGGAGCATTTGATATAAATAAATTAATCAATTCAACAAAGAAATTACAGTAAAGGTTACTGATGTTTTTGCAATACAATCAGATGATAAACTGCTACAACTCAGAATATTTTAATATTCAATAAGAATAAATACCACTTTAATTTTTGTTGTTTTACTTATTAGCCAAAATTTGTATTAAGCAGATTTTATGTAATTACACATGAATAATGAATCAGAACACAAATTGTGATTGGTTAGCTTATTAGTTATTGTAGTGATACAGTTTTATGCTTAGAATAAATGAAAAAGCAACTTCTATTCAGAGTATAATACAAATTGTCAATTGCATTCAATAAAAATCATACTACTTCAGGTTTATAAAATATCAAATTTATAGGTTTTATTGCTCCTAATTTTTTATATCATTAATTTATTATGATTATACATGTGCATATTTAATTAATAATTCAAATTATTTAGAATAAAGTCTTAGAAATTAAAAGTTAATAGATACATATAAATTTATATTAATTGTGTTCTGTCTTATAATCTGGCCATTTTTCAATGTTGAGGATGAGCTCATGATTTACAAATATATTTTAAACTGTATCTCATATATATATTCAAACACATTCTAGAGATATCAATGTCAGCAGTGAAATTCATGTTGGGAAATACAGTATTTCATATCAGCAGCTCTTTTACTTTGATGATTCTCATGGTATACAATGAAATTAAATTAACACTAGCAAAATTTGTTGTGTTTTTTTAAATTTATTTTTAAACAAAAACCTGTGTTTTATTTCTAAGTCCATAAGGGAATTATTGAGTACCTATAGTCGTATAACTATTTTTGCCTCTTTTTCATTCTCTGCACACGTTTCTTTCTGTTTTATTTAATTTTTTTACCTATTCCTTTTAAATCCTGTTCACTGTCCCCATCAAGGTCACCCCTTCCCCCTTTTCTCTCTGCAAGGGTGAGGGGCCCCTAGGTATTTCCCCACCCTGGCATTTAAGTCTCTGAGAGGCACATGGAAGCCAAGCAAAGTAGCCCAACTAGAAGAATGTATCTCACATACAGGCACAAAGATAAAACTAAGCAATATATATTTAAACTTGAAAGGTCATTTCTATTGCCTTAAAATCTGAAATCTATTGTTATAATTATGGGGAGAAAGAAAACAAGAAAGTACTCATGCTTTTTGAAGGAAACTAGAGACTTGTGATTTGTAGGAATTTTTTCAAAACTACATGTGATACATAGTTCTAGAAATGAATTTTTCCAAATGAAAATACAAAAACTGAGGAGATTAATTAAAAGAAAACCAGGATGATTCTTTTAGAAGAATTTTTTTGAACATAATGGGAGAAACCAACCTCTACTGGAAAGAGTTACAGGGCTTTATGTTCTGTTTCAGAGTAGAGTAACTGTTCAGTCTATTTGTCCTTCATTGTTAAAGTTACAAAAAGAATAACTAAATGACTTATTACACAAACATACTTTTAAGATCTTTTTTAAAAAGAGAAACTTGGCATGATTTAATAATTTTAGCTTTAAACATTTAAAAAATGAACATGATTTTGCTTTGCATTTTATGATTATTTAAAATTGACTCTAGATTGTATACTATTTATGAAGTTTTTATCTTTACTAGAACAGTTTTCAACTCATTTTTATTGTACTAAACATTTAATCTACTATAAACATGTAAAGTAAATGTAATTAATTGTGTTAAAGGCACACTTGAGTTGATAGTGTGGGCTATTTGGATTTAAAAGGCACAATCACTGTAAAGTAAGCTTGGGAGGAATGTTGTCTAATTGAACATCAATTATTTGATTTGCTGTAATTCATATGATGTATGCTTGTTAATAGACACAGCTGTTAGCCAAGCAAGTAGAGAAAGAGCCACGGGTGGATGATATCTGCAGTCTCAGCAGAACTCAGTAATGAACGATAACATGTATTCAAACATTGAAAAATGTTTCAAAAATATTTGCATGTGTCATTGACTTTGGTAAATTTCATCCATTAAAACTTTGCCACATTAATTCAGTGTTAAGTGTCCAATCATTGCACTTTTGAATCATAAGAAAATAAATTTTATTATTAAATATTTGTTTTGTTTATAGTATACAAACATACTATGACAATCATATGTTATTGATCATCTTATGGATTCAACTATGGATCATATACTCTTTTCTTATTTCCATGTCAACAATGCAGACAAATGTTATCTTTCTGTGAAATTTGAATCCATGTGCAAAATTTCTGTCTATCTAATGTAGGAGAGTTCCAGACAGCTCCACCAGCATTTACTGAGTTTGTCATTTTATTTTCATGATGACAGATCTTCTTCCCACCTCCCTGCTTTTATTGAAAATAGAATACATCCTCTTTTCATACAATCTATCCTGACTATAGTTTCCCTTCCCTTTCTTCCTTGCAGTTCTTTCTCATTTTCCTTCCCTTTACTTCCAGTTCCTCATAACCTCCCCTCCTATTCAAAACCACTGCATTTCCAACTCTAGGACAAAACAGGCTTCTAAGAGATAGCAATAAAACATAACAAAATAGTCACTTCTTTTACTGGCATAAAAGGGAATTGCAATTTACATTTACCTGATAGATGAGAATTTTGAACCTTTTCCCATATATTTATTGGTAACTCCTCCTCCTCTTTCTTTCTTTCTTTCTTTCTTTCTTTCTTTCTTTCTTTCTTTCTTTCTTTCTTTCTTTCTTTCTTTCTCTCTCTCTTTCTTTCTTCTTCTTCTTCTTCTTCTTCTTCTTCTTCTTCTTCTTTTTCTTCTTCTTCTTCATCCCTCTCCCTCTCCCTCCCCCTCCTCCTCCTCTTACTCCTCCTCCTCCTTTTTCTCCTTCTCCTTCTCACTCTCTCTTTCTCCCTGTCTGCTTCCCTTTTCCTCCTCCTCCTTCATTATTGTTTTAGTTCTCAATGATATAGTTTAACTCTTAATTCAGTGTCATTTTTTTGACAATCAGATGACTCTATTCAATATTATGTAACTTTAGTGCCATTCTGGTAATCAACTTTTGTTTTTGTTTTCATTGTTGCTGTTGTTGTGCTATTGTTGTTTATGGTAGTGGTGGAGTTTGCTGTTTTCCTATAATAGTTTCCCTGTTAGCTTATGCAGCATAATTGGAAAGCATGCATACCAGTGCCTTTTGCATTGCATTTTCTAGTCATTGTTTAATTATCTGGATTCTTCTGTGCTTCCTTATAAATTTTAGGGCTGCTTCTATTTCTTGTAGAAACGTCTATAATTTTTTCATGAGCTGAAGTTAATTTGTACATTCCGACCAGTTAAGTCATTATAGTATTACTTAGCTGCTGGTAAATGAGCTTGGGAAAACTTGTAATCTTCCATATCTTTTTTAGTTTCTTCCTTTATTGTTGCTTATTATGAATTATTCTAAACTTTAAGACAATTTTAATAAGATTATTTTCTAATGTTCTCATCTCATCCATGTATATAAATTTCCAGTGATTAAAAGATCCTCCCTAGAGTTATGGATTCTGGAAATTTTACATGACCGAAGAGGTAAACAGTCTCTAGACAGGTATTCAGTGATGGTTCAATATATGGAGTGATATTTAAAAAAATTATTTGGTTTTTTCTTTATTTACACTTCAAATGTTATCCCCTTTCCTGGTTCCCACATCCCCAAAACTTCTTTCCAATACCTCCTCCCCTGCTTCCCTCAGCCACCCTTCCACTCCCACCTCTCCACCCTCAAACTCCCCCCTACCCTCAGGCATTGAACCTTCACAGGACCAAAGGGCCTCTACTCCCATTGATGCCCCACAAGGTCATACTCTGCTACATATGCAGCTGGAGCTCTGGGTCCCTCAATGTGTACTTCTTGGTTTATGGTTTAGTCTCAGAGAGCTCTGGGGGGGGGGGTCTGGTTGGTTGATATTATCCTTCTTCCTATGGGGTTGCAAACCACTTCAGCTCCTCCAGTTGTATCTCTAATTCATCCATTGTGACACCATTGGGGACACTCTACTCAGTCCAATGGTTGGCTGAGAGCACTCACCTTTGTATTTGTGAGGCATTGACAGGGCCTGTCAGGATACAGCTATATCAGACTCCTGTCAGCATGCATTTCTTGGCATTCACAATAGTGAATTGGAATTGGTGACTGTGTACAGGATGAGTCGCCAGGTGGGGCAATCTTTGGATGGCCTTTCCTGGAGTGGTATTTTTAATGATATAACAGATTTGGGGTATTTCCTGTACCTAGAACCAACACCTAAGGCATAGTCCTGTTATTGACCCCTATAAAAATACATTGGTTCATCTTAGTTAACTTTGGTATGACCATTGCTTTTTATTTTATGAAACACCTTCCTTGGGTAAATGGGTTTGTGTGTTTTTTCTAGCAAAGAAAAGTCTCTCACAGTAGTTCATCTTTGATGTGTAAAAATTTCACATATTTTTACATGCTACATTGTTAACATTGTTTTCAATGTACTTGCACCTAGAGTTGGATAATCTGTCTTCTTTTTATTTATTTAAATCATTTTTGTTGTTATTATTGTTATTGTTATTGTTGTTGCTGATTTGGGTAGGAATTCATGCTCTGAACTAGGAAGACTAGAGAATGTTAACATATTTATCACATTTATTATCGAAGAGGAAAGTATTTCAATTTTTATCACAAAGTTAGCCATAAGTTTGCCATATACTATCTGTACTATATTGACTTTTGTCAATTTCACCCTATAAGAAAAGAAACTGAGAGTATTCCCACTGCAGTAAAATCAGGAGAAAAGGCAAGGATACCTAATATCTCCATAGGTATTCAAATATCCGAAGGCTCAGGGCAATATAATATCTTTTAAAAATCGATGGGGAAAGAAATAGAATATGAAGAAATCAGGTGTTGTGCTTTGCCTCCAAAGGAAAAATCCCACATGCAACAGTTCATTTTTGATATGCAGAAAATTCATATATTTTTAAATTCTTTTCATAATGGTCTCAAAATGAAAGAACAATAACAAATGAGACAGAGAAAGAAAGGGAGAAAGAAAAAAAGAAAGAAAGAAAGAAAGAAAGAAAGAAAGAAAGAAAGAAAGAAAGAGAGATGAAGGAAGGAAGGAAGGAAGAAAGGAAGGAAGTTGGGTTAACACTAACCAAGCAAGTGAAAGACTTGTAGCATTGAATGTGAAGATATTGAAAAAAAAGAAAAAAACTTGAAGAAGACACTGGAAAATGAAATGATCTCCCATCGTAATGGATCCGTAGGTTTAATACTGTGAAAAATACCATCAAACACAAGTAAACTACAGATTCCATGTATAATTATTAAGATGAATAGAAACAGTATAAAACTCATCTTCAGATAAAAGCTCTGTCCACTTTTCCTGCCAGGGGAGAGCTTGTCTCCAGAGAGTGCTCTGACCACAGGACTCAGGGGATATCACCATTTTCTCTCCAGTGACTGTCTAAGGTGGGACTAGCCAGGAGCACATAGGCCTCAGAAGCAGAAATGCAGATGGTCCAGTGTTCTTCCTGCCTCAATCTGCACCCAGCAGTTGGGGCTATTCCACAACCCTCTGTGCACTGGTCTTGCCTGGAGAGAGCTGGTCTCCCAGGAGTGCTGACACAGATTTACAGATCCAAAAGAGCAATTAGATCAAGGCAGAGACAGCAAGAACATCTAATACCAGAGATTACCGGATGGCAAAAGACAAACACAACAATCTTACCAACAGAAACCAAGACTACTTGGCATCATCAGAACCCAGTACGCCCACCACAGCAAGTCCCGGATACCCCAACACACTGGAAAAGCAAGATTCAGATTTAAAATCATATATCATGATGCTGATAGAGGATTTTAAGAAGGACATAAATAACTCTGTTAAAGAAATAAAAGAGAACCCGGGTAAACTGGTAAAAGCCCTTAAAGAGGAAACACAGAAATTCCTTAAAGAATCACAGGAAAACACAACCAAATAGGTGAAGGAATTGAACAAAACCATTCAGGATCTAAAAATGGAAGTAGAAACAATACAGAAATCACAAAGGGAGACAACTCTGGAGAGAAAAAAAAAAAAAAAACTAGGAAAGGAGTCAGGAGCCATAGACGCAAGCATCACCAACAGATTACAAGAGATAGAAGAAATAATCTCAGGTGCAGAAGATACCATAGAAAGGAGACATGACAATCAAAGAAAATGCAAAATGCAATAAGATCCTAACCCAAAACAATCCAGGAAATCCAGGACACAATGAGAAGAAACCTAAGGATAATAGGTATAGAAGAGAGTGGAGATTTCCAACTTAAATGACCAGTAAATACCTTCAACAGAATTATAGAAGAAAACTTCCTAACCTAAAGACAGGGATCCCCATGAACATACAAGAAGCCTACAGAACTCCAAATAGTTTGGACCAGAAAAGAAATTCCTCCCCTCACATAATAATCAAAACACCAAATACACAAAACAAAGAAAGAATATTAAAAGCAATAAGGGAAAAAGGTCAAGTAACATATAAAGGCAGACCTATCAGAATTACACCAGACTTCTTGCCAGATTAGGACAGCCAGAAGATCCTGGGGTGATGTCATACAGACCCTACAAGAACACAGAGGCTGGCACAGGCTACTATATCCAGCAAAACTTTCAATTAACATAGATGGAGAAAGCGAGGTATTCCATGACAAAACAAAATTTACATAATATCTTTCTACAAATCCAACACTTCAAAAGGAAAACTTCAACACAAAGAGGGAAACTATACCTTAGAAAAAGCATGAAAGCAATCTTTCAACAAACCTAAAAGAACATAGCCCCATGAACAGAATTCTAACTCTAACAAAAACAAAACAGGAAACAACAATTATTTTTCCTTAATTACTCTTAATATCAATGGATTCAATCCCCCCAAAAAAAGACATAGACTATCAGACTGGTTACTTAAACAGGATCCAAAATTTTACTGCATACAGGAAACCTACCTCAGTGACAAAGCAGACACTACCTCAGAGTCAAAGACTGGAAAACAATTTACAAGCAAATGGTCCCAAGAAAAAAGATGAAGCAGCCATTCTAATATCGAATAAAATTGACTTTCAAACTAAAGTTATCAAAAATATAAGAAAAGACACTTCATACCCATTAAAAGTAAAATCTACCAAGAAGAACTCTCAATTCTTAACATCTATGCTCCAAATGGAAGGACATTCACATTCATAAAAGAAACTTAACTACAACTGAGAGCATACATTGCACCACACACAATAATAGTGGGAGACTTCAATACCCCACACTCCTCAATGGACATATTATGGAAACAGAAACTAAACAGAGACAGAGTGAAACTAACAAAAGCTATGGAATAAATGGATTTAACAGAAATCTATAGAACATTTTATCCTAAAACAAAAGAATATACATTCTTCTCAAAACCTCATGGTGTCTTCTCCAAAATTGACCATATAATTGGTCACAAAATAGGCCTGAGCAGATACAAAAATATTGAAGTTAGCCCATGCATCCTATCAGATCACCATGGACTAAGACTGGTCTTCAATACCAACAAAAACAATAGAAAGCCCACATACACATGTAAACTGAACAACACTCTACTCAATGATATCTTGGTCAAGTAAGAAATAAAGAAAGAAATTAAAGATGTTTTAAAGTTTAATGAAAATGAAGTCACAACATACCCAACTTGTAGGACACAATGAAAGCAGTCATAAGAGTAAAACTCATAGCTCTGAGTATCCAAAAATAAACTGGAGAGCGCATAGCAGCTTGACAGCTCATCTGAACACTCTACAACAAAAATAAGCACATTCACCTAAGAGGAGTAGATGGCAGGAAAGAATCAAACTCGGGGCTGAAATCAACCAAGTAGAAACAAAAAGAACTATACAAAGAATCAACCAAAGGAGGAGCTGGGTCTTTGAGAAAAGCAACTAGAAAGATAAACCCTTAACCAAATTGACTACAGGGCATAGAGGCAGTATCCTAATTAACAAAATAAGAAATGAAAAGGAGACATAACAGCAGAATCTGAGGAAGTCTTAAAAAAAAAAATCAGACCCTACAAAAGCTTATACTAAAAAAACAAATAAAAAACAGAAAACCTGGATGAAATGGACAATTTTTCAGTCATATACCAGATAACAAAGGTAAATCAGGATCAGATAAACTATCTAAACCATTCCATATCCCCTAAAGAAATAGAAACAATCATTAATAGTTATGAAATCCAAAAAAGTCCAGGACCAGATGGGTTTAGTGCAGAGTTCTATCAGACCTTCAAAGAATACCTAACACCAATATTCTTCAAACTATTCTCCAAAACAGAAACAGAAGGTACACTACACAATTCATTCTTTGAAGCCACAATTACTTTGATAACTAAACCATAAAAAGACAGAGAAAAGAAAGAGTACTTCAGACCAATTCCCCTTATGAATATCAATGCAAAAGTACTCAATAAAATTCTTGCAAACTGAATCCAAGAACATATCATGATCATTCCAACATGGTCAACTAGGCTTCTTCCCAGGGATGCAGGGATGGAGGGATGGTTCACCATATGGAAATCCATCAATGTAATCCAGTATATAAACAAACACAAAGAAAAAAAAAGAAGCACCTGATCATCTCATTAGATGCTGAGAAAGCATTTGACAAGATCAATCATGAAAAAAGTCTTGGAAAAATTAGGAATTCAAGACCCATACATAAACATAGAAAAAAAAAAAAAAACATACGGCAAATCAGTAGCCAACATCAAACTAAATGGAGAGAAACTTGAAGCAGCCCCACTAAAATCAGGGACTAGACAAGACTCCTCATTCTTTCCCTACCTATTCAATATAGCACTTGAAGTCCTAGCCAGAAAAATTAGATAATAAAAGGAGATCAAAGGAATACAAATTAGAAAGGAGGAGGTAAAAATATCACTTTTTGCAAATGATATGATAGTATACATAAGTGACACCAAGACTTCTACCAGAGAACTCCTAAACCTGATAAACAACTTTAGTGAAGTACCTGGATATAAAATTAACTCAAACAAATCAGTGGCCTTCCTCTACACAAAGGATAAATAGGATGACAAAGTAATTAGGGAATCTATGCCCTTAAAAATAGTCACAAATAATATAAGATACCTTGGTGTGACTCTAACTAAGAAAGTGAAAGATCTGTATGATAAGAACTTCAAGTCTCTGAAGAAAGAAATTGAAGAAGATCTCAGAAGTTGGAAAGATCTCCCATGCTCGTAGATTGGCAGGATCAATATAGTAAAAATGGTTATCTTGCCAAAAAGAAATCTACAGATTCAATGTAATCCCCATCAAAATTCCAACTCAATTCTTCACAGAGTTAGAAAGAGCAATTTGCAAATTCATCTGGAATGACAAAAGACCTAGGATAATGAAAACTATTCTCAACAATTAAAGAACTTCTGGTGGATTTACCATGCCTGACCTCAAGCTGTCTACAGAGCAATTGTGATTAAAAACTGGATGATATTGCTATAGTAACAGGCAGGTAGATCAATGGAATAGAACTGAAGATCCAGGAATGAACCCACACACCTATGGTCACTTCACCTTTGACAAAGGAACTAAAGCCCTCCAGTGGGAAAATGAGAGCATTTTCAACAAATGGTGCTGGTTCAACTGGCAATTAGCATGTAGAAGAATGAAAATTGATCCATTCTTATCTCCTGAACAAAGCTCAAGTCCAAGGAGATCAAGGACTTCTACATAAAACTAGATACCCTGAAACTTACAGAAAAGAAAGTAGGCAAGAACCTCGAGTACCTGGGTGCAGGGGGAAATTTCCTGAATAGAACAAGAATGGCTTATACTCTAAGATCAAGAATTGACAAATGGGACCTCATGAAATTGCAAAGGTTTGCAAGGCAAAGGACACTGTTAATAGGATAAAATGGCAACCAACATATTGGGAAAAGATCTTTACCAATCCTAAATCTGATAGAGGGCTAATATCCGACATATAGAAAGAACTCAAGAAGTTAGACTCCAGAGACCCACATAACCCTATTAAAGGTGGGGTACAGAGCTAAAGAAAGAATTCTCAACTGAAGACTACCAAACGTCTGAGAAGCATCTAAAGAATTGTTCAACATCCTTAATCATCACGGAAATGCAAATCAAAACAACCCTGAGATTCCACCTCACACCAGTCAAAATGGATAAGATGAAAAACTCAGGTATCAGCAGATGCTGACAAGATTTTGGAGAAAAAGAAACACTCCTCCATTGCTGGTGGGATTGTAAGGTGGTGCAACCACTCTGGAAATCAGTTTGGTGGTTTCTCAGAAAATTGGACATAGTATTACCTGAAGATCCAGCAATACCACTCCTGGGCATATACCGAGAAGATGCTCCAAGATATAATGACACATGATCCACTATGTTCATAGCAGCCTTATTCATAATAACCAGAAGCTGGAAAACCCAGATGTCCCTCAACAGAGGAATGGATACAGAAAATGTAGTACATTTGCAGAATGGCATACTCAGCTATTATAAACAATGAGTTTTTGAAATTCTTAGGCAAATGGATGGATCTGGAGGATATCATCCTGAGTGAGGTAACCCAATCATAAAAGAACACACATGATATGCACTCACTGATAAGTGGATATTAGCCCAGAAACTTAGAATACCCAAGATACAATTTGCAAAACACATGAAACCCAAGAAGAAGAAAGACCAAAGTGTGTTGGCGTGATCAGGGAATCAAGGTGGCTCCCCCAGGTGCTTCAGCAAAGCCCTTCTGGGCAGGGTGGACACATCTCCTCTGGCAGGGAAGGTGCCGTGATGTCTGGAGCCCAAAACGGAGTCTGCCTCAGTAGCTCTGTGGCTTCTTCCTGTCCCAGAAGCTGTTAGCTTCTGTGGTCCACACTCTCACCTGTGCAGACTAGTCTCGGCGGGATCTGGCAACGAAGATGGCTTGAACTAACCAGTACCCCACAGAGGTCGTGTCTCTAGCTGCATATGTATCAGAAGATGGCCTAGTCGGCTATCAGTGGAAAGAGAGGTCCATTGGTCTTGCAAACTTTATATGCCTCAATACAGCGGAACGCCAGGAACAAGAAGTGGGAGTGGGTGGGTAGGTGAGTTGGGGGGTGGGTATGGGGGACCTTTGGTATAGCATTGGAAATGTAAATGAAGAAAATACCTAATTTTAAAAAAAAAAACCAAAGTGTGGATGCTTCAATCCTTCTTAGAAGGGGGAACAAAATACCCATGGAAGGAGTTACATAGACAAAATGTGGAGCAGAGACTGAAGGAATGACCATCCAGAGACTTCCCCACCAGGGGATACATCCAATATACTATCACCAAACCCAGACACTATTGTGGATGCCAACAAGTGCTTGCTAATAGGAGCCTGATATAGCTGTCTCCTGAGAGGCTCTGCCAGTGCCTAACAAATACAGACATGGATCCTCACAAGCACAGATTCCCCCAATGAAGGAGCTAGAGAAAGGACCCAAGGAGCTGAAGTGGTTTGCAACCCCATAGCAGGAACAACAATATCAACTAACCAGTACCCCTAGAGCTCCCAAGAACTAAACGCCAACCAAAGAGTACAGTTGGTGGGACTCATGGCTCCAGCTGCATATATAGCAGAAGATGGCCTAGTTGGTCATCAATGAGAAGAGAGACTCTTGGTCCTGTGAAAGCTTTATGCCCAGTGTAGGTGAATGGAGAGCCAGGATGTAGGGTTGGTGAGCAGGGAGGCGGAGAGTGAATAGGGGGTTTTCAGAAGGAATACCAAGAATGGGGATAACATTTGAAATGTAAATATAGAAAATATCTAATAAAATAATAATATAAAAGAGCACACACACAATAAGGATAGATAAAACATTAAGTTGTTACATCTATGGATATCTGATTTTTTTTAAAAAAATGTAGGAACACACTGAAAAAAAAAAAAAAAAAAGGACAGCACCTTCATTAAAAGATCCAGTCTCAAACAGGATGCTTATAAGTAGAAGAATTCAATATTCATACTCACCACGCTGTATAAATCTGCCCTCTCAATTAATCAGAAATAGCCAAACCAATCCAAATAAACAGAATCTGTTAGAGAATAAAGTTCAGGAAAACCTTGAATTCATTGGCACAGGAAAGACTTTCTGAATAGAATAATATTAACACAGTCACTTCGATTAATAATTAATGAATGGGATCTTATGAAACTGAAAAATATTTTGTACATTATTTGAAGAAAAGAGTAGACTATAGACTCACAAAAGAGTTTTACCAACTACATAGCCGATAGAGAGCTAGCATTCAAAATACATAAAAAACAAAAGAAAACTGAATATTTAAAAACCTTATTAAAATGGGGTTGAGAATTAACCATAGAATTCTCAAAATAGCAAACTAAAATCACTGATATAGTATATAAAAAGATGTTCAAAACATTTAATTATCAAATAAATGAAAATCAAAATAACATTGAGGTTTCATCTAACACCAGATATGACAGGTAAGTTCAACAAAATAACAGAGAGCTCAGGCTGGGAAGGATGCTGAGTTTGAGGCACAGTTACCCTTTGCTGCTGGGAGTGCAAACTTTTATAGCCACTTTGAAAATAAGTGTGGCGGCTCCTCTGAAGAATGGAAATATATCTACATCAAGATACAGATATATCACTCCTGGGCATTTACCCAAGATGTTTCATACTACTACAGAGACACTCAGCCTTGGGCATTGCTACTCTATTCATGATATCCACAAATAGTCACAGTCTAGATGTCTGTCAATGGATGAGTGAATAAAGAAAATAGGGTATATTTATACAATAGAAAATTGGGCATTTTAAAAAGAAAATGAAATTGTGAATAACCAGAAGTCTCTCTTAAGTCTAAAGAGGCACTGAACTTTCAAGAATATTGGTAATGTTAGCATATAAGTATGCTTGTCAGAATTACTTTCTGTTTGGGAATTACCACAAGTCTTTGTAGACCTGTTGTTGAATGCTATCATTTGTATTCCCTTCCAAGAGCTAATACTTTGAGCCCTGGTCTCTAGTACCTGGTGTTGTTTTTGTTTAACTATATAGAATTTGAAGAGATATTGCTTGTTTGTATGATGAGAAATTGTAGACTGGATAGTCCAGAGACCTGAGATGAATAATTTCAATAAAATAATTCCTAATGATATTCTGCTATACACATAGGTCAGTGCCTGATCCAATTGACATCAAGAGGATTCTGCAATCAGTTCATGGGAGCAGATGTAGAGAATCACAACCAAATCTTAGACTGATCAATCCCAAATTGGAGATGTCCATCAGGTGCCTCTCCTTGAAGCTTGGAAAACCAAAGGAAGAGAGAAAGGAAGAACTGTAGGAGCCACAAGTTTGAAAAAACCAGGAGAACATGGTCAATAAAATCAACTAAGCAGGTTTCATAGAAGCTCACAAAAACTGAAGTGGCAATTGTGGAGCATGTTTGGGTCTACTCTAGATCCTCTGCATGTGTCCGTGATGGCTGTTACTACTAATATTGGCAATGAGGATGTTTCTTACTCTTTTGCCTGCTTGTGGGACCCTTTTTCCTCTAATAGGTTGTCTCATCCAGCCTTGATAGGAGGGATTGTGCTTAGTCTCAATGCATCATGTTAAGCTATGCTGAATTATTATCCCTGGGATTCCTACTCTTTTCTGAAGAAATGGAGGAATGTTACACATGGGAAATGTGGAGGTGGTGGTGGGAGCTGTGGGGAGTGCTGGGAGGAGAAAATGTTATCAGGATGACTGAAAACAAACAAACAAAAGAGAGGGGAGGGTTGTAATTCTCTTCAAGTGAGGTGTTGTATTTTACCTTCACCTTTGCTTCTGGTGTGGGCTCTTTGCTTTTTTGTCAGAGCCATGAGAAGTAGCCCCTGACTTATACTCCACTCATATAATATAACATATATATTATACATTTTAATATATATATATAAATTTTTAAAATATCAAGTGTTTGAGATATGTATACATATATGTATATGTATATATATATATGTATATATATATATATATATATATATATATATATATATATCAAACACTTAAATTCTTTGCCATTTTTGTGCCTAATAATCATTTTATTTGGGGAACTATATTTTATTTCTTAGGTATAAAATATGGAGAAAAAGAAACCATAAATATACCCGAAACAATGCTGGAGGCCTTTAAGAAGCAACTTAGATGAATAATTACAGTCTACATAAGTCTTCTAATTAGTCACCCCTGAAGGAATAGTAATTTTATAGCTGAAAAACAGATACCAAGATATTTAGGAGCTTACTCTTTCACAAAAACTAGAATGTAAATCTACAGTATTCCTCCATTCTTTTATTTCAAAGGGATAGCCCCCAGGTTCTTTAGAAAGTTTTTCCTGGGGTGTTAAAAGTCAAGAGGTTTTAAAAACACTTGCATCTCAAAAGTAATAGAGAAGGAATTTACAATGGAAAATGTTTTATAGTAATTGCTTTACAAAAGAAATGCTTAGGGGCTAAGATGCAAATGGATGTCTGCCTAAATAAAGTAGGTCAAGCTGAGGAGAGTATCCAGCCATCTTGATCAATTCATAGGCCCAAAAGCACACTTAGTTTTTGTTCCATTGACTCATCACTAAATATATCTACCTGTCATCAAACTGCTTCCCTGGTGCAGGGTAAGAAAAAGGATACATTCCTTTTACCTGGCTATAGAGCTTCTAGAACTTAGGAAGTAACTTGTAATATTTTTAATTAGCTGAATACTGCTGTTATCTCATCAAACATTTTTTTTTTAATAAACTCTGTGTTTCTCCATTGCTTTTCACCATTTTCTGTTGTTTTATTTTTGCTCTGAGATCAGAGCTTACATGGAATATCTTTGGGAAATTAGGCTTCCATGTCAATGGTGTCTAAGGAATTTACAGTCTTCTTATTTTGGTCATCTTTCCCAGAAGTGACATGAAAAATCCAATTGTTCAAAATAATATTTATTACTATTTCTGTATATATGTGTGTCTCTCTGTGTGTGTGTGTGTGTGTGTGTGTGTGTGTGTGTAAAGATTTTCAGTCTAAATATGGCTGAAACTCACATGGACAAAAGGAATTTGGATATATAGTCATTACCCAATAATGGACATGCACAGCAAAAATAAAATATCAAAATCAAATAATTTAAACTTGAATAGAAAAATGAACTGAGCAAGAATTTGCTGAAAGGACCCTGATATAGCTGTCTCTTGTGAGAATAGGCCAGGGCCTAGAAAACACAGAAGTGGATGCTCACAGTCAGCTATTGGATGGGTCACAGGGCCCCCAATGGAGGAGCTAGAGAAAGTATCTAAGGAGCTAAAGGGATCTGCAACCCTGTAGGTGCAACAACATGATGAACTAACCAGTACCCTGGAGCTCTTGACTCTAGCTGCATATGTATCAAAAGATGGCCTAGTTGGCCATCACTGGAAAGAGAGGCCCATTGGACTTGCCAACTTTATATGCCCCAGTACAGGGGAATGCCAGGGCCAAAAAGTGGGAATGGGAGGGTAGGGGAAGAGGGGGGAGGGTATGGGGGATTTTGGGGATAGCATTGGAAATATAATTGAGGAAAATACGTAATAAAAAATATTAAAAAAATGAAAAAAGAATTCTCATAAGTAAAAGTATAAAAAAAAAAAGAAAAATGAACTGTACTATGGTACAAAATTGAAATAAAATAGAGGTCAACAAATATGTGAAAACAAGCTAAATATTCTTTGAGCTATTAAGGGAAGTCAAATAAGTATTACATTTGAATTCAGTTTTTACTATAGTCAGAACAGTTATCTGCAAGAAAACAAGTGGCAGTAAATTCTGATGTGGAGAAATATAAGATACTAAATATTCCTGCTGAAAATATTAACTAGCACCATTTCAACAGTTAGAGTTTGGTCAGCAGAGCATACATGGTGGGAAAACAGAAGAAACCTCTGTTATTTGTACTCTAATAATACACTTGCACACCATGCACACCTACAAACGCACACACACACACACACACACACACACACACACACACTAATTTAATGCATATTAAATAAATATTAAGTAAAGGTATGAATTAGTTCAAAAATAGAGTCTTTTGAGATAAGCCATTATTTCCATGGCAAGCAAATATTTTTGAATACGGAGGATCACCACATAATAACTTTCACAATAATCACGTTCTACTTTTGTTTTCACTAGTAAAATTTTAAATTATGATGCCACATGGGTACATATACACTAGCTACTACTGAAGGTCACTGGTATGTTTATGGTGTTTATTAATGCATAATTCCCAAGAATACTCTTTCAGCATTATCAGTCTATGTAATATTGAGTCAGGAAACACTGTATTGATATGGATTTTCACAAACAGGTACCATAGATCTGTAGCAAACAGGCATAAAAACAGCACCTCCTCTTCCCCTTCCTCCTCTGCTTCCTCCTCCTCCTCCTCTGTCTCTTCCTCCTCCTCCTCTTCCTCCTCCTCTTCTTCCTCCTCCTCTTCTTCCTCCTCCTCCTTCTCTTCCTTCTCCTCTTCCTCCTCCTCCTTCTCTTTCTCCACCTCTTCCTCCTCTTCCTTCTCCTCTTCCTCCTTCTCCTATCACTACTACTTATACTATTACTACTGCTGCAGCTACTACTACCTCTTAAAACTAATAAATTATTTTCAGATTTTATTATTGGTTCGTTTAAAGTATACATAGCGTAGGTTAATAACAAGTTAACTATATAGCCTATGATGGGCTTCCCTAGCTTCCAAAATGCTGCTATTACGGGTATGGGTCACCACACACAGCTGAAACTTATGCTGATAATAACAAATGTGAGATTTGTGCTGTTGATAAGAGGAGAGGACAGATATAAAAAATACAGATACAATTGTAACTCTTAATTTTCCTTTTAATGATGTGACCATCATATTTATGAATAGATATAATTTTCAATGAGAGATAACAAAATATAAATACATCAGTCCAAGTATCACCTATACATTCAATTATAATTAATTCAATCACTCAATGAATCTAGCTATGAACAAAAAATAGAGAAATTCAATAAATTATAAGAAGTTTCACATCTTCAAGAAAATAGGTCTCTGAGAATGCTTGATGTCAAAATACATATGAATAAATTCAATGTTGATATTTGTAGTAATATATTGATATACTTACAGCCTTTAAAATATGTATACACACATACACACATATATATATGGAGAGAGAGAGAGAGAGAGAGAGAGAGAGAGAGAGAGAGAGAGAGAGAGAATAGAATATATAGATAAATGTGGTATTAATCTACAATTACCTCACCTAAAAAAATGCTGAAGAGAGTAGTTTGGTGAGTCAGGAAGGGAAATTAAAGTTCAAGCTGTGTGTCTTATGCTTCCCACAGAAGGTGCAAACCCCAAGTAAAAGGCTTCCCGAATGATAGGGTGACCTTCATTTCAAAATCATTAATTTTAGAGTGATCTTTAGTTTAAAAATTATTTATTTAAGAAATCAAATATCAGTATTAAGAATTAAAAATAAAAGTGCCTGACCATGTTATTTCTGCATCTGTTTTTGTGAATCACTTATGTATCTATTTTTTCACTGTCATTAAGTTATAATCAGTCTCTTTATATTTGGTATATGTAAATATTATAGGAAATGCTGACTACCTCTAATTCACAAACTATTCCTTTGAATTATTTAATCAGTAAATTTCCACTCTATATTCTCCTGCTTCTCACTTTAACATTAGCTGTCCCATTTTTCTCAAGTGATTCTGACCTTGTTATTTATTGACAAAATATCATTGTGCACTTTTCCTTTCCATAAAACTATAATTTCATAGAAGGTGAGATTATTTTTTCACATTTCCTTCCTATCCGTATATTTTAGAAATTAATTAACTTGTCTTCTTGCATTACTACTGTGAGGACATCAAATTCTCCATGATATTTACTGTCATTAGAAAGCATGGCTTCTCCTGGGGATGACCCTGAAACTTGCCACACGTACTTAAATTTTAACATCTCTAGCAAAACATGCTTTGGTTTTCAAATGCTAGATGTGAATATTAGCTACCAAAATGTCTTAATGTTTCATCAATCCCTTCTCTTTGCACTTCTATTTGGCTTCAGATTAGAAAACTTTAGACATGTATAGGTCTAAGTTTGAGTCTGAATTTGAAATATTCCATTAGGTCAGTAGTCCTTAAATTTTTAATGATGTGCTTTGATGTCATTTAGGGTTTTTTTCTATTGTTTCTTCCCCAATTACGTTAATAATTATCTTTTCTCCCCACTCCATTCACCTTCGTTAATAACGACCATCACAGTTTTACCATACAATAGACATTTACGATTATTTAGCATTTTACTTTTTCCTAAGGAGTTCCAGTTCATTTTTGTTATTATCTGAACATAAAACGTTTCTCATTGTTTGATTTTTTACTTGTTATCTTCTGGAATGATACCAATAGTAATCATGAGTGATATTACAGGAAAATGAATGAACCTTTCCCCATTTCTCCTCATTTGTCGTGACTTTTATCATTTATATGTTATTAATCAGAAAACAAAAAATATTACACAAATGAGTGATTTGATACAGTTTTATGTTTTATGGGCACTATTCTTGTGGCTACTCATACATTTCGGCCGTTTTCATGACTGGGACTATATTATAATTAAGAACAGTTTAAATACTCTCAAAAAAACTTGAAAGAAATTTGCCTATTTTTAATAATCAATATGATTGACCAGATTTTTTAAAATTTAACTTATAGTCTGGTTAAGGTGAGTATTGAATGAGTGGGAAAAAACATATTACTACCAGTTAGTGCTTAAACTGTTGGGGCAGCTGAAGATATAATGGGAAGTCAGATTGTCTTCTATTGGTAAAACCACTAACTGCTCAAGCTTCATTTCATGTGGTAATTTGGTTCTGGAATATTGACAGCAGTAACTAAGATATGAACTCCCTTTCTAGAGATATGCGGCATATAAGTTGCATAAAAAGCTATTTTCCTCCCTATGAATTATGAGTTGAAAGGCAAGTCCCTTTAAACTGTGTACTTAAACAATTCTGAAAAAAAAAATCATAAGTGATCAAATTGACCAATGTCTTCATCTTCCCTATTTGCCTTAAGCTCTGCGAGAGTATACATCTCTTAATGTAGAGGTTCCATCTGAGGAATCATAGAAATAGCCCCTTCTGTTATTGATGCTATGATTTGTTGAGATAGTAAATAAAATAAAACTAAACAAAACAAAAATAAGCAATAATCTCCCATATACGTTAGCCATCTTAAGTGATTTACCATAAACATATATATTTATATATGCAAAGATAAATGGACCTACTAGGTTATATATGCAGGAGTGCATGGAGATAGATAGATAGATAGATAGATAGATAGATAGATAGATAGATAGATAGATAGATGAAACTTTAATATTAGTATTTAAAGAAGATATCATGAATTTGAGGAGAGTGATATGATAGCAATTCTCAGGGAAGAAGGACAGATGGGAGTGATAGAGATTCAATGCTCTCATATCAGGTTCTTAAAATTATTTAAAGACAACAATATTAATATTGATAAAATAGTTTTCAATACTTACATAAGATGCAAATATCATTGAAGAAATATTAATTTTCAAAAGCCTTCAATGCAAACACACACACAATGGAGTATAAAAGTTTTAAAACAAGAAAGAAAATGTTATCTGCTGTATTTTTACTAATAAACTGGGCAATCTTTAAAAATTATTTCCTTCCTTCTACTCTAACCTTTGCCTATTTCCCTCTATTGCAAATAGGAAAGAAAAAAAATGAAATGTAGCATACTTTGCATTGACATGAACAACATTATATTTTATAGTTGCTCATGCATTAAAGCACCAGAAGAAGAAGAAGAAGAAGAAGAAGAAGAAGAAGAAGAAGAAGAAGAAGAAGAAGAAGAAGAAGAAGAAGAAGAAGAAGAAGAAGAAGAAAGAAAGAAAGAAAGAAAGAAAGGTGTTGTTTGTGGGCCCAGTGAAAATTTCAAGCACTTCGTTCTCAATTTGCAAGTGATTGAATATCTTTTTATCACTTCCTTAATCCTAAATTATTTACATTTCACTAGACAAATATCTGTGCATGACAGAAAAAAAAATGAAGTACCATTTGGTAACTCAATTTATTTTTTCCATCTATCTATTTTTCTTTTTGAATATGTAGTTATCAACAACATCCATTCTACATTAATCTTCTGCCTTCCTAAAATTCTTAATGTCTTAGCTCTCATTACAAGAAACCCTGTAGAATCTGACCCTCATTTTAAGGAAAATGCACAAGTAGTTTAGAGACTGAGGGTCTGTGAAATTAAATATTGTCATTTTTGTTTGATTGACATTTCTCTGCTTTTGTGGTACAGTTCAATTTACATTTGTCAATTTTATGAGGTTTCTGCCATATCTCAAATTTAGAAATATCCTTACATTCTTTGTGTGCATTTTCCATGAGACAAGAAAATGTGTTTGAAACAAAAATGCTTTCAGAAAACTGTTCTTCTCCAGGTACTGTGTGTTCTGGACTGTAACCCTGTCTGAGACTTGGTGCTAATTGTTGCTCAGGAGGAAAACAGAATGAAGAAAATATATCCAGTGTTCTTGGTTATTGCAAGTCCTAAGATAAAGGCAAAAGCAAATCCATAAATAAAGATATTGCAAATGTCAAACATACATGAAACATTTAACTAATTCAAATATTATTCATAAATGATCCATACATAGCATATAAGGTAATTTCCAAAGGCTCTTAAACAAAGTGCCCCAAACTGGAGGAGTTAAATATTGAAACATATTATCTGAGGTTCTTTTGGCTTAAGAATGAAATCAGTTTATCAACAGGCAGCTGTGGTCTCCTTAAAATTTTGCAAAAATACTTTTTCTTTACTTTTGATTTTGTTTTGTTTCATTGTGTTTTGTTTTTCTTTTTAATTCTTCATGAATGTTCATAGTTTCATATAATCTAGGGTGGTCCCTGATTTAAGATGGTTACATTTCAGTCAGTTTTCGTTTCCCTGTTGCCAGTATCTTTGTGTCTACATGCATATCTATTACATTAAAGACATCAGATACTGAAAATTTATAATTCATGTTCCCTTTCTAAACTTACCAAATCCAAAATTATTCTATTTAAAAATGTTGCTATAGTCGTCACTCCGGACATTCAAGAACTCTACATTAGATTTTACAGCACCAGATTAAGCACATGGTGCTTGACTTTTACTGGCAGCTCATGATCTACAAAGAGGTAGTAGCTCCCTTGTCAATAGTAAGAAGCTAAAATGTTTATATTTTTGCCAGATATTTTTTTTCCTTGTCTCATCTACTGAATCCTGACCAAAATTTCTTATCCATCCCCTCTGGATTCATAGTTCTCCACTTCCCCTCTCGCTCAGATCTACACCCCTCTCTCTCGTCTCAGAAAACAGCAGCCCTCCCAGGGGCATCAATCAAACATGGTATCACAAGCTACAGTAAGGCCAGCACATACCATCACATCAAGGCTGGAGAAGGCAGCTCAGTAGAAGGAAAGGGTCGCACATGTAGGGAAGAGTCAGGGACAATCCACACTCCCACTATTTGGGTTTGCACAAGATAACAAGGCTACTCAGCCATAAAATATATGCAGAGGACATACCCCTATGGGCTCTCTTATCTTTGCTGGTCCACATGACTCCAAGTCAGTTTAATCTGTTCACTGTGCTTTCATTGTGTTCCTGACCCATCTTTTCCCTCTAGTCATTCCTCCTTTACTTCTGCAGGACTGAAGAAGCTCCACCTTATGTTTGGCTGTGAAACTGTGTATCTGATCCTATCAGCTGCTGAAGGAAATCCCTCAGGGGTTTTTGTTTGTTTGTGTTTGTTTGTTTGTTTGTTTGTTTGTTTGTTTGTTTTGAGGATTCTATTAGCCTTCAGTCCCAGCACTCTGCAGACAGGATAATCTGTAGGTGGAAGGTGTGGGAGTTTAGTTGGTTTCCCAATCCCTACAAATGATGCCCTGCCTTGTTACAGACATAGCTGCTTCAGACTCCCAGTCCTCCCTTACCATGAATCTTTTCCAGGGTTATTCTCATATATTGCATGGAGTGTCTATTAAACTAGGTTTCCTCCTTGACCCTGAAATGTCCCCCACTGTCACTTTGTTTCATACTGTTTTCTTTCTCCCTCTCCCATCTCCACCTGATCCTTTATGTTCCCAACCCTACTTGTCCCTAATCCACCAGAGAAATTTGTTCCATTCCCCCTGCCCGAAGAATACCCTTGCATGGATTCTTAAAACTGAACAAACAATCAGACTGGAAACTACCTGGTTTGATACTGAGTTGCTATATTGGTATTTGTGTCATATTTTATATCTACGTTGAGTTATTGTGTTTTGATGTTCACCAGGATTGATTGACATTGTTAGAGTCATTGGTTATTTAGTAAATGCCAATCTAAGCATTTCAGTATAGGTGTTGTGATGGTTTGTATATCCTTGGACCAGGGAGTGGCAACATCTGAAGGTGTGGCCTTGTTGGAATAGGTGTGACCTGGTTGGAAGGGGTGTGTCACTGTAGGTGTGGGCATAAGATCCTCACCCTAGTTGCCTGGAAATCAGTCTTCCACTAGCAGCCTTTGAATGAAGATATAGAACTCTCAGCTCCTCCTGCGCCATGACAGCCTGGATGCTGCCATGCTCCCACCTTGATGATAATGAACTGAACTTCTGAACCTGTAAGCTAGCCCCAATTAAATGTTGTTTTTTATAAGACTTGCCTTGGTCATGGTGTCTGTTCACAGCAGTAAAACCCTAACTAAGACAGGTATGTTAATATAATATTTAATGAAGGTCAAGATACTAATGACTTCATATATTTTTAAGAAAATCATTAGTTACAGTGGTACCAGTGAAATCATCTGAGGGTAATTTCAAGAAGAGCATGGTTGGTGTTTGAAATAGCTTCAACTATTTCCTGTGAGGTTGCAATAGTTTCTAGCCTTAGGACAGTTTTTAAGGTTTTATACTGAAATGAGTCTCTGCTAACAATATGGCAGTTTTAAAATATATACATCAATAGATTTTGTATTAATATGAAATATCCTGGGTGGTTTTATTTGATATTCGTGGTTATCTGATGGGATCTTTAAAATGGATTATAATCTGAACACCCTGACCTACTCCAAAGATTAAACATCTAATGGATTCACAATAAGATGTCATTGTTGGAAGGTATTAAATGTAGGATGAAGAGTTAGTAGGGTAAAATAGCATCTAAAGAGACTCAAAGAGACATAAAGGCCAGGTTTAATTTTAAAGGTGAATTAGTTGCAATTGTGAGAACACAGGCTGATAGATACATATTCAGATAGAGGCTCTTACAGGGAACGGATGTAACCACCTCATCTGTATGGGTAAAAGATTTATTTTGAGGAACATAGACAGGCAACAGCTTTAAGGTCAGCCACTTCTCCAGTTGTTTGTGGACCTACAGGGAGACTGAGATGCACATCTGCTTCATATGTGCTGGGTTCTGTGGAACATCATATGTATGCTCTCTACATGATAGCTCAGTCTCAGAAATCCCACAAGGATCCAGGTTAATTGACTTCTGTTGATCTTCCTGTGGAGTTCTTATCCTGGTCTAGACTTTCAACTTCCCCCATCTCTTCCATAAGAGTCCTTAAGCTTCATCCACTTTTTGGTTATAGATCTCTGCATTCCTCTCAATCAGATGTTGGGTGAAGCCTCTCAGAGGACAGTTATCTTAGGTTCCTGTCTGCAACCATAGCAAAGTATCATTAACAGTGTCAGGTATTGATGCTTGCCCATGGAATGTGTCTCAAGTTGGGCCTGTTATAGGTTGGTCATTTCTTCCATCTGTGCTCCATCTGTGTCCTTGCATTTCTTTTAAACAGGAAATTTTGGGGGTTGAAAGATTTGTGGGTGGGTTGGTGTCCTTATCTTATATCTACACTAATGGTTTTGCCTTGATACAGGGGGGTGGCATATTCAGGTTTCATATCCCCATTGCTATGTGCCTCAGCTACGTTTACCTGCATTGACTCCTGGAAGCCTCCCATATCTCACGTACCTGGAAAGTCCTAGAGATGGCTTCCACCTCCCCATTCCAGCCAGCTGCAGGTTTCTATTCATTTTTTTGGCCATCTCTCTTGTCTCTCCCTAACACCTGATTCTGAACCCCCATTCCCCTCATCATCCCCTCTCCCATTCCCATCAAGGTACCTCCCTCTGTCTAGTGCCTATGAATATTTTCTCCCATCTTCTAAGTAATAGTCAAGCATCTTCACTGGAGCTTATTAAAAAAAATTCCCAATTGTTACAAGCCAACATTTAGGGCAGTGAATTTCAGAAAAATATATTAAATAGATGTGTTAATCTTCTGAGCAATGAAGTTTTCTTTGGTACTGCATCAGACTACATTCTGATGATATACATGCTTCTACTGATAGTTGTTAGGCTTATTCATGCAACCCACTAAAGTCATCAAAAGTCTTTCTCGCTAAATATGCATAATATAATTTTATACATGCCTATCCTTCATTTTCATATTCTGGTCTTTTTCTGAATACATATATTTCCATTTGGTTACCACCATCTGTACTAACTCCATAATAAATAAAGTTAGCAAGTAGAAACTCTGAAGTGAAACAGCATAAATACATATGTATTTACAGTCATAAATACTGTAAGATGGAGATAAGCACTATGTAATAATGAAAAAAAAAACCAGCAAAATGAGACCACTTATAAATGCCAAGTAAACCATTTTGAGTTTGGTATGTTTACTAACAACAAAGACACTTGAAGCTTGTTGCAACCTATCATGCTGAAAGTATCAGAAGTACTATTTTTGTATACTTAGCTTACTGCTTTGAGATGCTTTTTTTTTTATTTCAAATTTACAAATATGTTTCTTTCTTTCCTTATTATGGTTCTCTCTTTTTTATGTTTTTGTTTTGTTTTTGTGCTTAAAATGATAACCCTTATGATTTTCTATTAGTCTTTGAACTTATAATCCCTTGAAACCTGAATGTGAGTCTCAGAAGATCTTCCATGGCACTTTACATTCTTCTCTCCAGTGGCTCATAAAACCCAGCAGTCTCAGTGATGCTGAGAACTTCACTTGGAGTAAGGACAGTTATCTAATAGAAAATAGCAAAATGAAGAATCCTATACTTTATAGGAAAAAATTCTGTGTCACAATGAAAATAAATGACATTTAGAATATTCTACTCCTATACAACTAGGCACTGAATATTGATCACATGATAATAGAACCCGTGACCTCCATCTGGATCTGGATAATATATATCTGGCTGAACAGTTAAGTATGCCCAGCATAAATCAAATCTATAATCAAAGAGTATTAATGGTGCTCAAGAACTCAGAGGTTAAGAGTACTTGCTTCTTTTGCTGAAGACCAGGATTCAGTTTCTAGCACCCACATAGTGGCCCATAATATACTGTACCTGGAGCCCCAGGTCATCACATATCTTCAACTAACATTCTCACACAAATTTACAATCTGTTGCATTTATATACATGTAGAGAATACATGCTCCTCACACCATGCAACTCAACACTTCCTAGAAAATAAAGGTTTATAAGCCTAAATACAGTGTTGTTTACTTCTATAGACAGTTGCAAGGAGGAAAATAATTTGAAGCATGTTGAAACAAATCCCTGAATGACAAAGTGAGCTGATGATTCAGTTTTATCCCTAAAACCAATAAGTGCTTTATACAGCTTCATCTACAGGTAAAGTAAATAATACCCTTTGTTTGGCTCTTGTGTGTTTGCATGTTTCCCACTACTGTTCTAATTATTCAGAGAACACTTCTCCAATGACATGTTTGCCTATATCTTTATTTACCTCGTGATTTTTGGGAGCTGGTAAAATTGAGCACTATATAAGCATATTATATACACTTGAAGTTCTAACACAAGATAAAACATTACTAGGGGACATGATGAGTGTCTGATAGGAATTTATTCATCACAATGGTTTCTTCTTACAGTTCATTATTTTTAAAAGCCTTTAAAGCCTTTGGAGCATTGTCTTTTTAATATAAAAGCGACATTAAACGACTTAGGATTGAATCAATTTAAATCCTCTTTTGAATGATTGGGGAATTAGCTCACCTAAATTTCCTCCCACATCTGCACTCAGCTCACAATTTCCATTATATGCTTTTTGACATTTTTTCCCTCCATAGCTGTAATTTCCACAGCTGTTTAATGTAAATTATGTTTCAAAGTAGATTAAAGTCCTTTTGTCATATGTGGACAATAGTTATACAAGAAATGACATTCTTTAAGCTTTCCTGGTGTACAATGCATTCTTGTGGTTTTAATAACTATAAAAATGCCAAAATGATTCTTTTATTTGTCAATACTAGATGAAGAATATTAGAAAAACACCAGTTTCTCCACTGTTCTTATTCTATTGGTCACTTCTAACATTCACAACAAATTGAACTTATATAGTTATGAGTCATTTTGTCATTCCTATTTTGTTTTCTGAAATCTAAATTTCTTTGCCACTCAGCAGCTCTTTTATTTGTTCTTACTATCAGTGACAGCAAAGTGCAGTTCTGTCAGATTTCAATGACTTTGGATGCCTAAATTTCTCATTTAATCAGTTAAAAGCTTAAAAATATAGATATAAGAGAGAGAGAGAGAGAGAGAGAGAGAGAGAGAGAGAGAGAGAGAGAGAAATAGAGAGAGAAAATAGATAGACAGACAAATGGATAGATAGATGGCAGAAAAGAAGCAGAGTAAGAAAAAAACAAAACAGTATTTTACTTTTATATTCTTCCCTTAGAATATTTCCAAAAGGAAGCTGGAGTCTGTAAAGGATTCAGGATACAAAAAAAATTGTTCATATATTTTTCATCATATAGCACTGACTAACACTTGCATGAGCTTATGACCACAGCTAGAATTCCCTCCCATGAAAGCACATATTTCCTCTGGCCTACACTGAAATATTATAATGTACTCTGACAGCTTTTCTGACTCTTTTACTTAGTTTGTTCTTTGTCTGTGGGAAAGTCCAATAGGTCTTCTATTTCCTTTATGATATGATGATGCATACATTTTCACTTTACAGATAAATCTTTCCTTTGTTTTATATAATGTAGGGTCATAGTTTATCTGAGAAATGTGTTGGTATCTATTTCATCATAAAGTACTGATGGCCACTTGCATGATACCAAGGAAATAGTCATTAAAAATAAAAATTAATCATTTAATTAATCATCTACATTGAGCTGTGTGATGACATTAGACATAGGAAAGGGATCTTGGTGATGAATACACCTAAGAAACTTGACCTTGAGTGGGGGTAACAAGGAAGCTTTCCTGAGAAAGCTTCCCCTTTCCCCCTTCCTATCCTAAATCCTTGACAGATTCTAACTGGTTCAAATTGTCACCTACCAGTGACAGCTGACAGGATGTCCTCGGTCACTCAGGTAATAAGCCCCTGCTCTGTGTTCAGGTCAACTGCAGGTCAGGGCTAAAATCTCTAAAGAATTTGTCTTCTGAAGATTCCAAATCCCACAGAAGCAGTGTTTGTCGTCGTCTTCTTCTTCTTCTTCTTCTTCTTCTTCTTCTTCTTCTTCTTCTTCTTCTTCTTCTTCTTCTTCTTCTTCTTCTTCTTCCTTTTCTTCTCGGGCCCTTTGCTCTGTGGCTCTACCCTGGAGTTTAATGCCAGGCACTCCCTTATCTCCTCCTCTTCCCTTGCCACCAAGATTTGGATGATTGTCTTGGGGCCATTTCTACCTTTCTCCTTTCTTTTCTTTGTTTTTCATTAATTATTTATTTACTTGTTTATATACCAATTGCAGCTCCCTCTTTCTCCTCTCCTTGCTGGCACCAGCTCTCACATCACCTCCTCCTATCTCCCCATCCCTTTATCCTCAGGGAAGAGGAGGGCGCCCATGGATGACGATTTCCTTTGGCATATTTAGTTGTAGCAGGACTCTGGATATCTTCTCTATTGAAGCTAGACAAGGCAGCCCAGTTAGGAGAATGGGACCCAAAAGCAAACAATACAGTCAGAGACAGCTCCTGCTACAGTTTTTAGGGATCCCACACTAGGTTCAACTCGCACATCTATTACATTTGTGTAAAGGACCCAGGTCAGTCCCCGGGATGCTCTGTAGTAGATGATTCAGTCTGTTAGCCTCTAGGGGACCAGGTTAGGTGATTCTTTAGGTTTTCTTGTGGTTCCCTTGACCTCTATGACTCCTTTAGTCCTTCCTCCACTGTTTCCTCCAGATTCCCAGAGCTCTGCCTAATGTTGGACTGTGGGTCTCTGCATCAGTTTCCATCAGCTGCTGCCTAAAACCTCTCAAAGGACAGTTATGCTAATGCTTCTATCTGCAAGTAGAATATCATTAATATTGTCAGTGGTTAGCTTTCTCATGGGCCAGCCATTGGCTGTCTATTCCCTCAAATTCTGTTCCATCTTAATCTCTGCACATCTTACGGACAGAACAAATTTTCAGTAGTAAGATTCTGTGGGTGTCTTGGTATCCCCATCACCCCGTTAGAAGTCGTGCTTGGTTACAAGAGGTGGCCATTTCAGACTCCATATCCCCTGTTGCTAAGAGTCTTAGCTAGTGTCACTCTCATAATCCTCTGAAATTGGAGTGGGGTGATCTAAGCAGGCTAGAAACTTTCATATCTTCTGGATTTAACGTTATTTTCAGTTCTTTCTGTCTCCATCTTCCTGTCTCGGCCTGTCTGTCTGCCTCTGTTTCTGTCTCTCTCTGTCTCTCTCTGTCTCTGTCTCTGCCTCTGTCTCTCTCTCTTCCGCTCTCTCCTTCCCTCTTCACTCCTCACTCCATTTCTTTTACTTAAAGTGAATGTTTCAATGTGAGTTAGCTGTGTCATTTTCAAGCATGTTTTGGTTGACTTTAAAGAGACTCATACCTTCAATAATTAAAACAAATGTTATAATTCATTTTCTTCTCACTTGACTGAATGGAAATACTCATTATCTTTAAACTGGTGTATATTCAGCCTTGGTTATTGCTCATCCTTTTCCTACTTTTTCCAACTGTATCAATTCCTAACTTCTATTTACTTTTTGCACCAGAGATTACATACTTGGCCACAACTCTTCTGTTTCTTGCCTTCCCTAATCATTTAACGGTTCTGTTTGCTGTATGCCTTAAACTTCCTGAGATGCTACAGTTTCTTTTTGTCCTATTCTTGACTTCCTGATGGACAAATTTATTTTCTCATTAAATCAACATTGGAAAATTTCTTTTGTAACTTGAATTAGGCTGTATTTAAATTGTGAGTTGGAAGGAACACTAGAGTTTTCATCGTTTCTCATAAAAGCTTAGTAAGACTTGCTTCTGTCATGTTTTGTTTTGTTTTGTTTTTTAACTGTCAAGAAATCTTTTTGCCTTTGACATGTTTTGGAGAATTCTTTACCCTTGGCTATGGCTGTGCAGGGTTCCCCCAACTTACCCATCTGATATTAAAGTACCACAAAATATCCTTCACTGCACTCCTAAAACTCTTTTTTTTTTGTTTTTTTTTTTTTTTGTTTTTTGTTTTTTGTTTTTTTTTTGAGACAGGGTTTCTCTGTACAGCCCTGGCTGTCCTGGAACTCACTTTGTAGACCAGGCTGGCCTCAAACTCAGAAGTCTGCCTGCCTCTGCCTCCAGAGTTCTGGGATTAAAGGCATGCGCCACCATGCCCGGCTACTTCTAAAATTCTTAATGATCCATGCTAGCATGAGCTACTTCCATAGTTTCTAATTCATTCTAAAGGACTACTTGGAAATACAAATCAGTCCCTCTGCAGTACTAATAACGGTTACAACATCATAACTACATCATAACTACATCTTCTGTGGTAGTGTTTGTTGTTGTTGTTGCTGATGTTGTTGTTGCTTATTATTAGTTAGTTAGTTTGTTTGTTTCACTTCTGGTGGATTCAGAGATAGTTAGCATTTGATTACAAGCATTTGTGCTTCCAGTTGAAAATTCGTCTCAGGTGACTAAAATACTTTTCTGTTCTCCGCTGAACAATAGCAAGGTCCACTTGATTCCCATTCACTTTCCCATAGGAAAGGTTCTTAGAAACACCACAAGTCAAACATAATTTTGTCATCAACCACAGGAGTGGGCTGAGATCTTTTGACTTGATTCCCATCAAGTCACCTTTCTCTTCTAAGAAGCTCTTTAGATTACAAATTATCTGTCTGTTTTCCCTCACTCTATAGTATCTGTGGTCCATAAACCCATTATACCATATCTTAAGGAAACTTCCAGTCACTGATCAAAAATTGATTATGAAAGGTATTTCCCTGTACTACTTTATACCATAAAAATAATGAATGTTAAAAAACTAGTGCCCTAAAGATTTCCATCTTGATACCCTTAATTGACATAAGACTGTCTGAAAAATTAAAAAATATTAACCTGATAACAAGTTTATGTATTGAAATCAAGTTAACAGTAATCATACATTTACCACAGAGCTCATGAAATAAATATGTAATTGATCAGGGCATAGGGAGCTGACTTGGATAACAATAAGAGGTTAAAATCACAACAAATTTAAAATTAAGTGGTTTGTAAGCTTATACGTAAAAATCATGGCAATATAAAATCAGTTGATTATCAAATGTTTATGTGTGTAATTAATTTGATCAAGTATTAATAGATAATGCTTTTCCTCCCTAGATTTAACTGGTGCTTACTTATAACGCTTTTCCTCCCTAGATTTAACTGGTGCTTACTTATACCACTTGTCCTTTTAAATCCTGAATTATCATTTCCCAAGTAAAATTTACTGGTAAGAAATTATGCACAAAACAAAGCAAGCAATTTCCCAACAGACTGGATAATAGCATAGATAATTTTCAGCCTTGTATTCACTGGCCTGGATAGATGAAATTATGACTCTGAGGACAACTTCCTTCATTTATTTATTTTTTTTATTTATTATTGTTTTCTTGTATGCTAATATAATTAAAATGGATCAAAGTGATAAGCGCCACACATTAAACACCTGTGGATCAATGACTTCTATTTTGACTATGTTTTTCCTTATAATATTGCTAATACATCTATTCACCTTGCATTTGAAATACAAACTACTTGAGACTCATTTGGGAAAAACATATACTTAAGTTAAACTGAAACACAACTTATTCAAATTTTCTACAGATGCATTAATGTGATTCTCACAAAGCAAAAATGGCAGTCAATGTTCAATGAATTTACTGAACAAAAATGGAGGAGTCTAACATGAAAGTAGCATAATCAATAAATGAATAATTTAGTGAAAAGGCCACTAATTTGAAATGAGTCTAGCATTTACATTGCAAAGAGCAAAAAAACCATTTCTTTAGCAGTAAAACCCACTTTTTTGTTATTTGGAGATTTGATCTGTTCTTTTTGGTAGTCACCAATATGCCAGAGGTTGGAAGTCAAACTATTTAAAGTTGCCACTCATGTTAGCTACCTCACATTCTCTCCAAAGCTTAAAAAGAAAACAAGAAAAAAAAAATGAAGACAGAACCAAACAGAACTTCCAGAAAAGTTTTAAACCAGTTTCACAAGTAATAAACTTCTAGTTCTTTGAAAAAGTCGATAGAATATTCAAGACTTACTAGAACCCAATAAAAATGGAGTGACTGATACAGTGATTCTTTTATTTTTGCAGTCTTTAAGTATGTGATGAAATGTACTAACACATTTCAAATATATCAAAATATAGCAATGTGTCAGGAATAGGGATGTATTTAAGCTGTTGTGTAGCACATGCAAGGCTCTGTGTCAATAGCTAGCACCACATAAATAAATAAACAAATAAACAAATAAATAAATAAATGTACATATATATTTATGTATTGTGAAAGAAAAAACATATGTTCAAAATATATTAGAATGGTCTACAGAAATATGCATACTATTTAGAGTAGAGGATTTTTGTTCCTTTTAAACATCACCATGTTTTTCAACAGGACTCTCATTACCACAATTTTTTCTTGTCTTGAGATTTTCTAATGTGTTTGCTCTCAAAACTCTGAAGGCATTTTACATAATGTTTTCTGGGACTGAAATTCCAATAAGCACAATACAGTGCACTCCCATGAGTTTTAGAGTATCAACAGAAGAAGCAAGGGACCTGCAAGAAAATTTAAAGTTGTAACATGAATAAAATAAAATCAAGTTTTGGTTTTTGATAACTCTCCAGAGGCCCGATAGATTAAAAACAGTCATTTTAACACATTAAAATTCATAAAGAACCCTTCTTTAATGTCACGGGATGAAAACAGATCTAAATTTTACTTAAAAAATAACATTTAAGCCGGGCATGGTGGCGCACACCTTTAATCCCAGCACTCAGGAGGCAGAGGCAGGCAGATTTCTGAGTTCGAGGCCAGCCTGGTCTACAAAGTGAGCTCCAGGACAGCCAGGGCTATACAGAGGAACCCTGTCTCGAAAAACCAATAAATAAATAAATAAATAAATAAATAAATAAATAATAACATTTAAGTTAACATTAGTAACAAGTGGTTTTCAACTGATATTGAAATCAAAGTCTCCCATAGTATAAAAGAAGTCTTTAACACAAACACGAGAGGTCAACCCAAACACTAATAGACTTAGGTATAAAGTTTGATTTTTAAGATTGGAAAACCACTCTGGAAATCAGTCTGGTGGTTCCTCAGAAAATTGGGCTGAGTACTACCAGAGGATCCCTCAATACCTATCCTGGGCATATATCCAGAAGATGTTCCAACCAGTAAGAAGGACACATGCTCCGCGATGTTCATAGCAGCCTTATTTATAATAACCAGAAGCTGGAAAGAACCCAGATGCCCCTCAACAGAGGAATGGATATAGAAAATGTGGTACATTTACACAATGGAGTACTACTCAGCTATTAAAAAGAATGAATTTATGAAATTCCTAGGTAAATGGATGGACCTGGAGGGCATCATCCTGAGTGAGGTAAACCAATCACAAAAGAACTCACATGATATGTACTCACTGATAACTGGATATTAGCCCAGATACTTAGGATACCCAAGATATAAGATACAGTTTGTGAAACTCATGAAACTCAAGAAGAACGAAGACCAAAGTGTGGACACTTTGCCCCTTCATAGAATTGGCAGCAAAACACCCATCGAAGGAGTTACAGAGACAAAGTTTGGAGCTGAGACAAAAGGACTGACCAACTAGAGACTGCCATAGCCAGGGATCCATCCCATAAGCAGCCTCCAAACACTGACACCATTGCATACACTAGCAAGATTTTGCTGAAAGGACCCTGATATAGCTGTCTCTTGTGAGACTATGCTGGGGCCTAGCAAACACAGAAGTGGATATTCACAGTTAGCTGTTGGATGTATCACAGGGCCCCCAATGGAGGAGCTAGAGAAAGTACCCAAGGAGGAGCTAGAGAAAGTACCCAAGGAGCTAAAGAGATCTGCAACCCTATAGGTGGAACAACAATATGATCTAACCAGTATCCCCCGGAGCTCCTGTCTCTAGCTGCATATGTATCAGAAAATGGCCTAGTCGGCCATCAGTGGAAAGAGAGTCCCATTGGTCGAGCAAACTTTGTGTACCTCAGTATAGGGGAACACCAGGGCCAAGAAGAGGGAGTGTTTGGGTAGGGGAATAGGGTTGGAGGGTATGGGGGACTTTGGGATAGCACTGGAAATGTAAATGAAGAAAATACCTAATTAAAAAAAAAAGAAAAAAAGAAAAAAGATTGGAAAAAGTTAGACACAGTTATCTCTTCTTTAACTTTATCATCATGAATAAAATTTTTAGAACATTCCTGTCTCAATTTGGAACTATTTTCTATTTAAAGAAATGAAGAATGAAGCATTTTTTAAGTAACTAATGAATGAAGTCACTCAAGATACTTAATCAGTACTTGAGAATAAAATAAGATTTAACTTCGATTTTCATCAAGTTTCATTATATTATCCTATCCAAGCGCAGTAGCATCAGAAAGATGATAAAACCGACAGAGCAATGAGAATGCTTATGTGACCAATGCAGCTAATCTATGTATATTTTTCAATAATGTTAATAATGAGGTGGACATTCTTGTCTAACATGGATTTTTCTTCTCAACTTTGCAGTATAAATCTCTTGTCCTCATTAGTTATCAATATTTTAACAAATTCAATCTTTTCTAATCAACTGTCAAATATCATTCTTTGTTTATATGTTACTGAATTCCAACTTTCATGTTTTCTCTTCCAAAAAGGTTGGCTTAAATTAATCAAGTCATCAACACTCAATTCACTTATTATGCATTAATTATGAATTATAAAATTTGGTATTAACTGAATTATACCTCTACATGAACACATGTAACAGCCCTACTGAAAGACAAGTATAATGGCCAAGATCATAGCTTCATTAGAAGAGATTGAGCCCAGTGGTTTGACCTTAGGTGCACTTTATGTCTGCTCTCACAAAGTCCTCTTGCTTAAAATGATTCCTTTCTTGAGTTAATAAATCTGCATCTGTGATCCTGAAATTTTTAAAGGTATTTTTTCATGTGCAGTGTGTGTGTGTGTGTGTGTGTGTGTGTGTGCATGTGCGTTCATGTGTGTGAGTGCTTATGTGACCACATGCGTATGTGTGCACTTGCATGGGAATACCAGTATAAGCACATGAGCAGGTATATAACTTGCTGAGTCATTTAGGGTTGCTCTAATAGATGGGTATTTAGAGCTGAACAGAGCTTCTTTCTGTGACTTTTCAAAATTACTACAGTGACACAACTCATCAAAAATGCACAGAATAAACAATTATGGTACACAATACCAATTGCTAAAATCAAAGATTACAAATAAGCAAATAAGGCAAGAAAATTTTCAAAAGCTTTTGAAATCCTGTCTTGCCACTAATAAATATTATCCAAGACCCAATTACAGTCAGTCTTACTCTGACTTGTAGGCCATTTGGGTTATCTCCTATTTATGTTCTTGAAGCAATGCTTTGCCATATCTTTTTTGATAATAAAAAATGAAGAGATGTGAGAAAGGTTTCATGCCTATAGTATCTAATCCTTTAAACAGTTTCCAAAAAATCTTTTCAAATTCAATGACTGTCATTTAATTATACTTTATTCATTAACAATTTTAATTATTTATAAGTATCAAACATGTATACAGTGTGCCTTGTCTATATTTACTCCAACTCACTTTATTCATTTCCTCATAGAAAACCATAACATACTTCTCCCTCTTTAGTTTTATGTCTTTCTTATTTTTTTTTTATTTTTAACGGAAAAAAAGAGAGATTTATTCTTTGTAGTCGCATTGGGTAGAGGAAGACAAAAGAAGTAGGGTCTCTTCCATGTCCATCTTAAGAAGTGAGATTACAGTTTCATTAGAGAGCCAGTAACATACACACCTAAGCCAGACCAGTTATATTTTCACCCCATGTACCATGAACCATCATTGTCTAAATTTCATTCTCACCTTGAAAATTGGTCTAACGGTTGATAGAACTACGTTTAGCCTCTATGCAAGTGATTAAGTTCCATACTGAGTTTTGAGTCAGAAAATATCTATGTCTGAATTACCCATAAAAATGAATGCAAATAAAAAGCAAGATTAGAATATATTTAGCTAATGTTAAATATCTAAGGACAGGCCTTTTTAACAATTAATCTCTTTGCTTTTAGTTATGTTTGTAAGGGCTGACACAAGCAACTTCATCTTATCTGCCACATATTTTATATGTGTAGTTTCCTATTGAACCATGTAAGCCTTCTAAAAATTTGTAGATACTAGATGCTTGCAAATCTACACTGAATGACTTAATTTTCAAGCGGGTTTTACTCTGTTTAGTAGCATTTTATAAGACCTAGTTGTGAAAATACAAAATAATGAAAACATTTTACAGAAATACAGTTTCTAACAAAGAAACCTAACAGGATGTTTTTTAAATGTTGTGAAATGCTAACCATTAGCCATAGGACAAGATGTATAGATAGGCATACCTGACTACAGAGATACTTATTTCATTCCTTGGTTACTTACAGTTGATCCTATGGGTTACTGACAGTAACTCTTTGACATCTATCCTTTACACTCTACTCAACAACTCAGAATAAAATCAGACCAACAAGGAGGAGGATTTGTTTTCTAGAGTCAGGAAATCATGGAGAACAAACCAAAAAGATAGTTGGTCAACAATGACTTCATGGATTGTTATTTAGAGAAAAGGAAGGAATTGTCACAACTAAATGAAAGTTGCACTCAGCAGTCATAGCATTTGACTTTAGTTCTGATACTTTATACTCATATCGTTGTCATTGTCACTGTCACCATCATCATCACATCACCATCATCATCATTACTCACAATATGCAAATAGTATGTATATGTTGTTTCCCACTGGGTCATGAATAAGTTACCAGTAGTTATTCCCCAAAAGGAAAGGGACCCTCCATCTCTATTATTAGCGTTCTGAGACGCTATTAACCCCAAATAGCTCTTCAGTTAAGGACAAGACCTGTATACGTTCCATGATGGAAGTTTTAACACTTTTGTTTGTATCCTGGTCTAGGTACATTCCACTGCTTATCTTCGATGATGAATATAGAACTGGTATGTCTAAAGAGGTAGATTCTGAGAATATCACTGTGCCATATTCAGATATATCATTGTCTATGTTTAAGTATTTCTTGTCTTGAACAGAAAAAAAAAGTAAAAGAAGCAACTCACTTTTTGACTGAGGCTTGGTATTCTAAAAATGTCACTTAATTTTTGCAGAACGAATCAGTAGTTAAAAGGCTTCAGACAGTGGAAATAGACAATACAATGGCAAAGCACAATTAGGATTCATGCATTCTATATTGGCTTCATTTAAATTAATTAAACCTTATAATTTTGACCTAACATTCATCTCAATTTCGATTATGTTATGATTTATATTTTCCTACAATTATATTTAACTAAATTTCAGATTTAAACATCTGTTCTTGGATGAATTTTACTGAGATGAAAAAATATGTTCTATACTAAAAACAGTATTGTAACAAAAAAAAAAAACACAGCAACGTGCATGTTATTTTATACTTTGAGTGATCTTAGTACTTGAACCTAAAAGCATAAAACTGTAGATCAATGAAAGTTAATGAAATATTTTAAATGGACCAGAAAAGTTTATGATGCTCTTTAGTGTAATACTTGCATGTCTGGATGATTTTCACTTCAGTGTTGTCTTCCCTATGTCTAGCATACTGTAGAAGATAATAACATTGAAAAATAAAATAATTACTTTTCAAAGAGTTAGGCATTAGACTGACTGTAACCCCTTGAAAACATTTAGAACCTTAAATGAATATAGTTATTACAATCTAAAATATGAGATCAAAATCACAACAGGGAAATAAAAGTTTCAAGGCCATGTTATTTCCATGAGCATTCATTTAAAAGTGCATGATAAAGGATAAATAAATATGCACATAATATTTTAGAATTTCTCCTGTGGTTAAGCAATGGCTGTAAGTATTAGACTTTTATCATAGAAATAACCACTTAGTGAAATACGTACTTAAAGTTGTGTTAAGTAGTGAGAAATGTGATGATAACACTTTCATTGTAGTATTCCAAGGGAATGTTATTCCAAGTTTTTTTTTTGTTTTGTTTTGTTTTGTTTTTTTGTTTTTTCCGTAGAAAATATCTTAAGTATAATGTGTGTTGTTAGGAAAATTTGAAAGTTTGAACTTTTTATCAGCTGGTGAAGCTACACATTTAAATATGACTTTTATGAAAGAGGTTTAAATATGGTATTTAACGATGCTTCAAACAGTGCACAATTATTGTTCGAAAGACATAAAGTAGATTCTTAAAATAAAACAGTAAGTCATCACGAACTGACAGCAATAAGAAGAGTTAGTTTGAAAGATTACAAATGGAAGAAGGAAATTGAGGGTTGTCTGGGTCATTTGAGATCCTGACATTGGCAAGAAGAGGTGGAGGGGGTAGACTGCATTCTGTCTGCTCTAATCTGTGGCTCCAAAAAGAGAGAACTAAAGTAGCTGAGAGCAGGTAACAGAAGAGCACTGATAATCTGGAGAAGGAGTAACTTGAGATTGAGACAAACAGTACAGTACCACAATTATATATGAATTACTGTCAATTTCAATTAGGCTCTCCTATGATAAAGGAGGAAAACAATACCTAAAAACTATCAAATTCTGATTTAAAACTGAGCTCATGGCCATTAACTCTTTAGTCTCTGCCAATGAAAACAGCTGGTAACTGAGATCTGTCAAAGAATTTAAAGGGGAACTTAGGTGAACAATATTGGCCTTTTGTGAGATATTTCTAGGTATTTCTATCTAAGCAGTCCATGCTCAAATTCTAATTCTGAGTGTTGTGAGGAGAAATCTGAGTTGTTTGGATTTGCATTCCCTGATTGTTAAGGATGCTGAACATTTCTTTAAGTGTTCACAGTTGCAAATTTTCTGTTGAGCTGTCCCCCATTTTATAATTGGGTTATTTGGATTTCTGGCGTCTAACTTCTTTTCATAGTTTGGATATTAGTCCTCTATTAGATATCATGTTGGTGAAGATCTTTTCCCAATCTGTAGGTTGCTGTTTTGTCTTAATGACAGTGTCCTTCACCTCACAGAAGCTTTTCAGTTTCATGAGGTCCCAATTGTCAATTGTTTATCTTAAAGCCTGAGCTTTAAGCTTTGTGACCTGTTCAGGAAATTTTCCCCTGTGCCAATGCATTTGAGGCTATTTCCCACCATCTCTTCTTTTAGATTCAGTGTATCTGGTTTTATGTAGAGGTCCTTGATCCATTTGAACTTGAGCTTTGTACATTGTGATAAATAGAGATCTATTTTCATTCTTTTACATACAAACTATCAGTTAGTCTAGCACCATTTATTGAAGATGCTTTCTTTTATCCACTGTATGATTTTGACTTTTTTTTGTCAAAGATCAAGTTTTCATAGGTATGCTGATTTATTTCTGGATCTTTAATTCTATTGAATTGATTGACCTGTCTGTCTCTGTACCAATACCATGTGGTTTTTATACATATACTCTGTATTGCAGCTTGAGGTCAGGGATGTTGATCTCTACAGAAGTTCTTTTATTGTTGAAAATCTCATATGCCACCCTGGGTTTTACAAAATCAGAAATGAAAATGGAGATATAGCTACAGAAAGAAAGAAACAAACAAATCAGTTCTTACTGCTAAAACCTGTATTCAACAAAGCTGGACAAGCTAGACGTCATGAATTATTTTCTAGATAGATAACACAAACTGAAGTTAAATCAAAAGCAGGCAAACTATCTAAATAGTCCCATAAACCCTAATGAAATAGAAGTAGTCATTAAGAGTCTCCTAACCACAAAAAACCAACAACAATAAAACAAAAACAAACAAAAAAAAAAACCAAAAACAACCATAACAACAAAAAACACAACTCAAGATAGTTTTAGTGCTAAAGTCTACCAAATCTTCAAAGAAGAGCTAATACAAATACTTATCAAATGATTTCACAAACAAAAGCAGAAGGAACACTACTTAATTGATTCTATGGAACCACAGTTAGTCTGATACTTAAACCCCACAAAAACTCTACAAAGAAAGAGAACTTCAGATCAATTTCACGTATGAACATTGATGCAAAAATTCTCAATGAAATTCTTACAAACTGAATCCAAGAGCACATGAAAACCTTATCATACAGATCTTTCACTTGCCTGGCTAGAGGTATACCGTGGTATTTTTTATTATTTTTGGCTATTGTTAAGAGTCTTTTCTCCCCTAATTTCATTTTTGGCCCACCTATCATTTCTATAAAGGAAGGCTGCTGATTTCTTTGAGTTAATTTTGTATCTAGGCACTTTGCTGAAAGTGTTTTTCAGCTATAGGAGCTATCTCATAGAATTTTGGGGTCACTTATTGTGGGGTCATCTATCATATCATCTGCAAATAGTGGTATTTTGACTTTTTTCTTTCCACTTTCTATCTCCTTGGTCTACTTGAGTTGTCTTATTTCTTTAGCAAGAACTTCCAATACTCTGTTGTGTAGATAGGGAGAGAGAAGGTAACCTTGTCTCATCCATGATTTTAATAGTATCACTTTAAGTTTCTCTCCATTTAATTTGATGTTTGCTATTCGCTTGCTGTGTATTGTATTGCTTTTTTTTGTTTAGGTATGTTCCTTGTATCTGATCTTTCTAAGACTTTTAAGATGAAGATGTGTCGAATTTTGTCAAGGTTTTTCCACATCTAAAGAGATGACCCTGTGATTCTTTTCTTTCACTTTGATTGTACATTGGATTTAAGTGGATGGGTTTTTATATGTTGACCCATTCCTACATCCCTGAGATGAAGCTAACATGATCATGGTGGATGATGTTTTTGACATGTTCTGGATTCAGTTTGTCAGTATTATTTGAGTACTTTTGCATCAATTTTTATAAGAGAAATTGGTCTGAAATACTCTTTCTTTTTTGATTCATTTTGTGGTTTAGGTATCAGGGTGATTAAGGCTTCATAACATTTCTAATAACATTTGTGTTCTATATACTTTAAAATATATAAGGATAATCCTGAAAACTGTGACCAAGTATATAAAGGTTACCTCTCACATCTATTAACAGTTTATTTTGTTTGCTCACATTTCACTATATCACTATAAAATGATCTGAAAGTCTTGGACTAATAGTGATTAAAGAGGATACATGTTGTTTCTTATTCTGCTAAGGCTTACACTTTTACTTTAGAAAAACATACATAAATAAATCAGTTGAAGATGTGGTGGCCCTAAAATGAACTCATGAAGAGAAACGTTCCCCCATAATAAGATATTGACATGTTTCTGACAGGATAATATCAACAAAATCATATCCTTCCGAAGAATAATCTACTTTGGATTATCAACAATAGGAAATAAGAAAAGCTTTAAACTTCAAATGGTTAAGTTAGTTACACTTCTGTTGTTGATAAAAAAAAAAAACAATTACTATGAGCAAAAGCAACTTAAGGAACACATTTTATCTTGACTTATGGTTCCACAAGACAAAATATCCATCATAGTAGGGAAGGCGACTTGGGAGAAGAAAAATGCTGAGAGATCCTATGTCAGTCACTCGCAGAATGGAGAAAAAGTGAGCATGGCATTAGTCAAGGTGATGAAACCTCAAAACCAGCATACAACTATCGCCTTTATCTACTCAGGCCATAGTCTGAAAGTTCCACAACTTTTTGAGCCAACACCATAAACTGGGACCAAGGATTCAAATGTCTGATATGGGGTGGGTATTTCTCAGTTAAGCCATAGTACATTAATGCAGAATGGCATTTTCTTCTATCCTAACTTTCTTCATAATCTCTTAAAGTATCAACATTCTCAGAAATCAACAGTCTCTTTTAAGACTCAAGAACTATTTTGAGATTCTGAGCTATTGTGATCTATAAAATAAAAATACAGTGACGCACCTCCAACATACAGGAAAGTAGAGATAGATGAGCTAGAAGTGTGGAATGACTCAAGACTTGGTCAAAGATCACATGCATTTATAAAACTCTCAAACAGTAATCAAAAGAGTCTGCGTGTCACTGTCAATAAGAACCAAGAGAATGGTATTCAGTGGTGTTGAAGGAAAGTTATCATGGATAGTAGGAAAAATAAGTAAATAAAATAGTTTCAAATACAAAGTGAAACTTTCATTTTGTTTATTAATCTATCAATCAAAAACCTGATCCATAAAACTATATCAAATATCTCATTTTCCAGAAGCAGCAGTCATTTAAATCAAAGGAAGTTAAGAGTAGAAAAGATGACTTGTCTTTAGATGTTTATGTATGCTCTGTATAACTCCACAAAAAAAAATAATAAAATAAAAAGAGTCTGTGGCTTGAACATGTACCAAATTCATCTATTACTTTTAACTAAAATGAGACAAACTGAATCAGTTTCCATGTTTTGAAGAGTTAAAGGGCAGATATTTCATTTTGTTTTTTCCTGCCTTCTCGGTACTAAAAAATGAGTCTGTCCTTGACAAAATGCACTATAGATGGTCTTGTTACAGTGCTCGGCCATCCTAGTAAATGCTTTGATTACTCTAGACCCAGTGCTGTTAAAGTCTCATATATATGGTTTGTTTCTTTTATATCAAAAAAGAAACTGCTAGAAACAACCTTTCTTAACATGAAGATTATTTTCTGGGTAACTCAGACAACATATTAGCATCCTTATTTATCAGGAATTTATTTATTTAACTGTAACTTATTGTGAGTTAAAGAACTCTGAATTCCATGAGGTTAGGTTTGAAAACTTCATGAATTACAAAAGAAAAAAAATTCAAACCTAATGTCATGGAATTCTGAGCTCTTTAAATCACAATTATATTACATACATTAAGGGGAAACTATAATATTGCTAAAATACTAAAGACAAATAAAAGTAAAATAAATTATAAAGTATTCTTCAAATTATGGAGTAATGAAAGCATCATTTAAACCTGAAGTGTAGGGTAATAAGTTACAGATAAAAAAAAAAAAAAAAAAAAAAAAAAAAAAAAAAAAAAAACCCTAAATAGTCTTTCACAATGGTTTTAGAAAGTCTTAAGAGACAATAGGTTTGGTTTTTTTTTTTTTTTTTTTTTTTTTTGATAAATTATGGTTCTCAGTAACATCTATATTATCATCTTATTGAAAATATATCATTATTTAAGAAAACTTGATAGTGAATTACTCAGATCACTCTATATATTTTTAGAAGGATTAGATAAATTCTGAGGTTTATGTATAAAGTATAACCTGAATAATTTCAAAATATATCAGCCTAAAAGTTGATTATGTGCAATTTTCTAAGATTACAATACTGTAAATATTTAACTAATCAGGTATCAACTTTATAAAAGATATCATGTATTATGTGTATTAGCAAACTTTGCAACAAAATATTCTCAAGGGAATAGCACAGTCAATAATTGAAAGGATTATTTGTTATAATAATATAAATATTAGTATATTTATATTGATATATTGGCATACTTTGTCTCTAGTAATATGTTTAGTACTCTAAGAAGTCTATACATAGTATAAAAGAGCCCTGGCACAGTTACAGAAAGAATCCCTGAAACCTTACATTCAAACATGATATTAATTAGTGAAATTACCCTGAAATGGATAAAAATTATAAAAATGCTTCCAACAAATGTGAATTCAATTTGGCCTATTGAAACAATGACCATATTGAAAACAATGACCACCATAATATTCTCTACAAGCTGACCCAGGACAAGAAATCAGGTAGGGTAACTTAAATCTTCACCTCTTCTACTTACCTCTAAATCCAAACATCCTGTCCCATCACCAGCTTTGTTGCAGACTATCTGAGTTGTCCCAGCTCCCTCACTCTCTGCCCCCAATCCCAGGAGACCAAGAAGACTCTGGTGGAATACTATGCTTTCTGGCTTCATGGGAACCATTACAGCACCCCATCCCTATATCTACCTGTCAGCTACCAGTACCTAACAAAATAGTTTACCAAAAATCCCCATTAAGAATTTACTACCACGCAACACACAGCTAACAGAGAGGGGTAAAGAAATGAGGGAAGAAGCTATTCATTCAACAAAGACAAGGTACCTAGAATTACAACCATCCCAGATCCAGATGCCTAAAAACAAGTGTAAAAACACAATCAACTACAGCCAGGACAATATGTGTCCACTGAAGCACAGAAATAATACCACTGCAGGCCCTGAGTGTTCCAACGTAGTTGGAGAACAAGTAGTAGACATTAAACACAGCCTTTATGACCATGATAGAGGTCCTTAAAGAAGGAATGAATAAATCCTTCACAGGAATATATGGAAACACATGTATAATTAGTAGAAGGAAATGAATAAACTTGTTCAAGAACTGAAAGTGGAGGTTAAATCAACAAAGAAATCTGAAAATAAAAATAAGTTGAGAAATTCAAACAGGAATCATAGCCTCAGCCACAGAATACAAGATATGGAAGAAAAAATCTCAGGAATGTTCAAAGAAACAGATAGGTCAGTCAAAAAATATTAAAATAGAAAATATCCTGTCCAAAACAGACAAAACAAAGAAAATAAAGAAACCCAACCCCCCCCCCAAAAAAAAAAAATCTAGGACACAACTAAAATGTCCAAATCATAAAATAGTGGCCTAGAGGAAGGGGCAGAAATCCAAATCAGACACAGAAAATATTTTCAATAAAATCATAGAATGTGATACCCCTAACCTAAAAAAGGAGGTCCAGTCAAGGTACAAAAAGGATGGATCAAAAGAAATTACTTTCAGCACAGAATAATCAAAGTACTAAACCTATGGACAAAAATAGAAAGTTTAAAACTAATAGAGAAAAAGACAATATAATATATAATTTTCTGACTTTTCGATGGAAACCCATAACACAAAATGGCTTAGAAGAGACCACATGACAGACAAGACTACTATACCAAAGAAAAAATTTAAGCACAATTGATTGAGGGGAAAAAAAAGGCATTCCATGAGCAAATCAAACATAAATAATATCTATCTGCAAATCCAGTATCTCACTTCAGAAAATCAAAATAGGGAAAAATTCTCTGGGTGTATCTCTATATTTCCTTCTGTCTCTCTCTCTCTGTCCCTGTCTCTGTCTCTCTGTCTCTGTCTCTGTCTGTCTCTGTCTCTCTCACTCACTCTCTCTATATTTTAAACATATCTCAAATTATGAATTTTTCTCAGTTTATAGTGAAACCTCTGTAATAAAAATTTATCTATGGAAAAGGTGTTTAAATCAACTTGAAAGTCAAATTGCAAAGACTGAGGAAAAATTCAACATATTGATTTAAGAGACAGAATAAATATCAAAGTACTCAAGAGGCCTTTTGAATTGAGCTGGAGCAAGCAGTTGGGCTCTGACTCAGTCTCTGGTTATTGGTTTTCCAGCCATCCTGGGATATCTGCTTTTAACTGTCTTCTGAGATCTGGAGACTGAATATTTGTTAGCCGCCCAATTTGTTCTGAAAATGCTAGCTCTCAGGGGAAGGACTAGCCTTTCAGACCTGTCTCTTTCACACATTAGTGTCTGGCTGCCACAGTATGTATATTCTTAGAGTTGACAGAAGATGCTCTGATGTCCCCTAATTAGAAGAGAAGGGATGTCAGAGACTGAGCTTTCTCTTTCTGCTCTCTCATACATGTACCACATATGGTCAGGAAAAGATTGTGGTTTCATGTAATATTTACAGTATATTTATAGTAGCGATTATTTTATATAGTGCTAAAATCTTTAACCATTGGACAGCATCATTCTTGGGGTAACGTGGGAAGTAATCAAAACTATCTTTTGGTGACATATATATATATATGGAATGAAGCTTCTTGAATTTCCAAGTCCCTGAGGTGCTTCACAGCTTTGAATCTCTCCCTCTGATTTAATGACACTTATATCTGTACAACTGACAAAAAATGTACACTAATATGCTGTCATTGTTACAGTAACTCCTACTGTGCATGTACTTTGCATTTTAGTAGAACATGAAAAATAAAAAACTAATTGAGTCCTAAGAAGTATTGAGTCACACTGTGTGCATCTGATGACACATCTCAAATCTTTAATGATTTGATTACAAATAATTTATAGCACCATAATTAGGACATCACATTTTAAGTGTCTGTGTCTACAAAATTGTACAGTATTCTGTAACTTTAACAAAGTGAATATGCATACACTTTTTGATGTAGCAATTAAATTGTGGCCTAAGGATTTAAATACATATGGATAAGGATTTAAATTCTATGGAAAGGCACACAAATGGCTAAGAGGTGTGTTGGAAAATAATTATCCTTATGAATAATTATGAACAGCTTGGTCACAACTGTGAGAAGGTACTGACCACACCTGTTAGAAATATTAGTGTTAAAACTTTTTTTTTGAAGATTTACTTATTTTTATTTATATGAGCACACTTTACCTGTCTTCAGACAGACACCAGAAGAGTTCATCAGATCCCATTACAGATTGTTGTGGCCTTGTGATTCCTGGGAATTGAACTCAGGACCTGTGGAAAACAGTCAATGCTCTTAACCACTAACCCATCTCTCCAGCCCAGTTAGTATCAAAATGATAAAAGGCAGCCAGTACTAGAAAGCATGGAGAACAATATGAATACTTTGAACAGTATTGGTAAAGGCTGACACTGGTACAACACTTTGGTTAAGCAACATGTAAGTTTCTCAAAAATTGTAAAGTGCATTTTATTGTAGTTCAAATTTCATATAACTCAAAATAACCTCTTGTTATTTAACCAAAACAATTGTCTAAATCCTACACTAGTTCCACAAAAATTCATAATACATTCAGTGAACCAGGAAATTAAGTAGATATCCATAAAGTAAGAAAAATACAATGTAGTTTATGGAAAGAAGCAGAAGTCATTCACCCTTCAAGATGGAAGGATTCTGCATTATGCAATCAAATGGAGTAACTTTGATGAAGTGGAGTAAGGCCAATTACAGGAAGATATCTCTGAATCAATTTTAGCTCATATGCATTTAAAGTACTAGCACTCCTGAGTTAAAGTCTCAGACAGGGTTAATGAGGGCAAATAATGTGCAAACTGGAATGACTTAAGAGTTGATTTTTTTTTTATACTTTTGAGATTATGTGTGATTCCATCATTCCCCCTTTTACTCTACTCCATATCAACCCTTCCATGCAGACCTCCTTGCTTTATTTCAAATAATCCAAAGCTTCTTTCTGCATCAGTTGTTCTTAAACCTGTATATATCCTGATCACATATACCCTGCTTAGATATACCCTGCTAATGTTCCATGTATGTATGTCTTTCGTGGTAATTACTAGGTATTTTATAACCTATCAGTACATTCTATATGGAAGGCTATTTTCTCCACGATAAGTATTCCTAAGCTGCTTGTTTTCTTCTGTATCGTTGAGGCCTCCATGGTCTTTTCTGCCCATATTTTAGCATGTCTAGTGTTGTGCTTACTTAAGTCCTAGCATTGCTAAAATTTTATGGGTGTAGTTTCTGGCATTTGTAAGAGAAAAAAAATCTCACAGCAAACTCCCTGAGCTCCTGGCTCTTACAATATTTCTGTCCCTCTTCCTTAATATCCCTTGAGCATAAGGAAGAGAAGTTGTTTTCTGGGTGTGTGTTTGGTATTTTGCTCAAGTACTCTGCATTTTGATTGGTTGTAATTTTCTGTAATGGTTTTGGTTTGTTGTAAAGAAAAGTTTCCTTAATGAGGGTGGAACTTATCTGTTGGTATAAAGGCATATACTGAGACTAAAGTTAGGGATTAAATTGCATTAGGAAAGTGGTATAGTGTTTTAATAAAACATAATAAGAAAGTCCTTGTTCTTATCAAAGAAGATTGCATATATTATCAAGAACAAGTACTGTTATTAAATATGTTGAGGGGGATGATGTCATGTAAAATATTTGTATCATAATAAAATTATTAAAAAAATATTTAATAAATATATGTGGAATCTTCTTCACCCCTTACTGGCTATAACACATTTGATATCCCAAACTCCTTGCCCCAGCACATGTCTTGGGCATCACAATGGAGTTGGCCCTGGTTACATTAGAGTGGAAGTGGCTTTGCTTCTCCTTGGCTGAGGCACTTCTTTGAGGTTGCCCATCCTTCCCCTCACTGAGGAAGTGTAGGAGAGCAGGCCTTGGTGTTCTGGTTATGGGAGAACTGGCAGGCTGACCAACTCAGTTATCACCCAGTGCCATAGTCAAGGCTTTGACTTAGACCATCCCAACTTCTACCTCAAATACACTCTGCTGGAACATGGCAAAAGGACCAGTCCTACATATCCATGTCAGCAGGGTTTCTGTGACACAGGGAAACAACCGAATCTGACTAGAGGAGCCCCGGCGAGGATCTAGTATTGATAGTGTGGCAGAAGCCACAGGCTTCGAACCAGAACAAAGACTTATTGCAGTGAAATTTTGCAAGCAAAGTTGTTTGGGCCAAAGTGTATATTGCATGACACACTGTAATATACTGCAGTTTCTACAGGACAATTTTTTTATATTTATTTATGCATTTTTGTATTTATTTTTATTTTCATTTTATTAGGCAGAGGAGAGATACAGGGTGATGGGAGATGACTGAAATTGAGATCCATAATGTGAAATTCACAAAGAATCAATAATAAAATTTAAAAATATGTGAAATCTGTCCACATAGTAATGATAGACTTTTTATACTGAGTTCCTTTCCACATTTTAAAATCAGTGAAGAGATAAATTCATAAAAACTAACAACAACAACAGCAACAACAACAAATACCAAACCTCAATCGACCACTGTAAGTTTTCCCTGAATACTCAAATTTTTCATTAGATGTCCCTTCTTTAAAATATCAAAGCATAAATTTACTCATACACATTTGTGAATTTTCAGCATAATCTCTACTGCATACACCAAATTGTTAATTACAATATGTAATAAATTACAAGGATATGTTTGCTAAATACCAGGTATTGCTTTAAAGTAGTTGCTCATAGTGCATTGTGAAGAATCCCAGCAGTCTCTGTTTTCTATAAGGAAGATAGGAGTTTTCAATATTTTAATCAATACAGAAACCCTGTATCATTAAGTAGAATGTTTGCATGACTCTGAAGACTTTGCTATTGAGAACACTAAGAACTTGCTGGTGCATTTTGATTGGAAATAAAGGATTACAGCTCAACTTTGCTTGATTTTTGCTGAATTATGCATTATTTTTAATATGGATCTGAAGGAAAACATTACACTTGAGGGCAAAGAAAACCTTGTGCCTAGTTGTCTTGAAGAATACTGAAAAAGTTAATTAAACAAAAAGTCATACTACAATATTTATGCTACTTATATTCTTCACATGCTATTTTGTTTTTAATTAACTTTTGGAGCCCTGAAGGAAAAACATAAAGTATCTTTTATAAAACTGTTACTATTACTGAGAAATATATATGGCCCTTGGATCTTTCCATTGAATAAGTTCAAACTTGTACTTCTAGTGCACTTTTAAGTAGATTTAGTGAGATTGAAATACTTTTCCTATTTTCAAGCAAGAAGAAGTTTAGAATTATTTAATAAATGAAAATTTGACTATTGCTTTTCATCTTTTCAAAGTTATTCTTTTTTCATTTTTACACTTTTGGTCTATAACTTATAAAGAAATAATGTTATGTTTGGTAAGGTAAGGGTTAATCACCACCCTCCTATATTGTGAATTGGCTGTGCTGCAAAAAAAAAAAATATTTACTAAATATATTTACTTATTTATTTTGTTTTGTGTGGTATATGTGTGTATGTATGATGATGTAAAACTGTATTGTGGTGGTCAAAAGACAAGTAGGATTCTGTGCTCCTAACATGTAATCTCTAATATAGGAATCTCAGATTATCAGGATCAGTTGCTATTGCCTTTTCCTATGGAGCCTTCTTACCAGCCTTTTCTAGATGCCATTGTCACTTTTGTTGAATATTCACAAAGACTTAGGAGTATACAACGAAAGTTAAATTACTTTTATGTGTATAATTATGCCAATGGTATATCATTAACACCATGTAGATTTGATACCGGAAATCACATAGTGTATGTCTATTTGTTTTTCTATTTCAAAAATGTTTGGCCTATTTTGAATAATTAGGCATTCCCCAAAATATTTGCAATCAGTTATTAATTATTTTTATCAAAATTTATTTTTGTATTACCTTAATCTAGAAAAGTCCATTGCTCACTCAACATATTATACACCAATATGGACTAAAATTAAAATTGGGGTACAACTCCTACTTCAAAATAAAATGACATGTATAAAGGTAGTCAACTTGGCTAGGGGAAAGTATCTTTGATTTGAAACATGACTTTAATTCTAAAGAGGATTTCTGAGAGACTAGGAACAAGAAACACCTTCTACACTGCCATGCAATTCCACTGACTTTCAGAAATAACTTGATATCCAGTCCAACTCTCAGAGCTCTGTACATAAGGACACACAGTAATGAGTTAATTCCTCAAATATCTAGCTTTGCAGTCCCATCTGTGTTAAAATTTTGAAAACAAAGCTGAGGTTTCATCATCATATTATTGTTTACAAATTATGCTTGTCAATCGTGCATAATGCATGTATTCCATTGAAGGCAAGATCATCAAAATCCTTTGCCAGAGTCTTAATTAGAAGATTATACTATGTCTAGCTTCACCATTTTGTCATAAAATGTAATTTATTGCCCCTTTCCATTAGCATTGTTATATAAAATTCAATTTAAGAGAAGTTTTCCCAGTAAAGAGGCATGCCTGTTCATTAGTTTGATAATGTTTAGTCATCATACTATTATTTCTCTTGAATCCAGTAGAATATTAGAATAAATTTATTTCACCATTGCTGAACATGGAATAAACATTATAGTGACACATAGAGCAGCAAGAAATTGATAAATATAAATTTCTGGATGTGAGTGTAGCTAACATTCTACCTAAAATTCTTCAATCCCTAAGTGTTACTACTTTGGACAATCTAGCAATACTTCCTTCTTAACTCTTGCTCTATCCATTGCTGTGGGTGAATATGCAATGTTGAATCATAGTTCATTTGTAGTCACATTTTATTACATTTTCATCATTATTGGATTAAAAGTCTAATATCATTTAAAGGTCATAACTAACAGGTAATTTGAAACAGTCTTGTGGTTGCATAAAGGGAAAAATAATCTGTGTACCTGCACATACTGAAAAAAAAACTATTTTTTGAAAATGTTGTTTGGAAGAATCATTAATTTTTGGGAAGCATTCTCTTTGAATCTGCTTTCTTTGGGCTTGTTTTTGTAATATCCTGAAAAAAATATGATGTTTTAAAAAGACATAAATAACCATTCATTACACATTTCTAGAAAACCAAATTTCCTTTTACTCTTTCCTAAATTTGCTCTTTGCCTCTTGGTCTTTTTATCCCATAAAAATATAAGCTTTGTGCTTGTTTGTTTTTTCTAGAGAGCATGATATGGGGTAATTTCAAAGTATATGACTTTATGTCACTCTATGTGTATTCTTTTGTTGGTTGTAAGTTTTAATGGACATTGTAACTTTGTAAACCTTAGTTGGTGATATATCACATTAATGGTTATTGCATAGCAATAAGAGAATGAAATACCACATAGTGTTTCTAGACTCAGGCTAGAAAAAATTAGATCCTACTAGGACAGATTCTATCTATGTCTGTATAACTAGGATGATGTCTTTCTTTGCCCATTAATCTTCTGAACCCAAATAGCAAGATGGTAGCTAAGTTTAGATTGTGTTACATATTTATTATTAAATTCTATATTATGAACAAATGTTTCAAATTACCAATTCTGAAATATTGTTTTACTTTCATTTTCTGTTGCTCTAATAAACACATGTAATAAAAGCAACTCAAAGCAGAAATGACTTATAGGTCAAGGGCAAATTCCATCATCATAGGAAAATTTTGGCCATAAGAGATTGACACATCTGAGCATCCATAATCAAGACTTCTGCTCATCTCTCATTATACATTTATACATTCCAGAGTGCTATCCAGGAACTTGTACCACCAAAAATATACAATTCTACCACCTCAATTAACACAATCAAGATAATCTATCAGAGGCATTTCAGGATATTTAACATGAGTGATTATAAATCCTGTCACAATACTAAAAATCAACACTACAATTTACAAGTAAAGTTAGCAACATAGTTCTGAAGGGTTCCATAAAAAAGTTACTTATGAGAATCATGTCATTTCCAATATTTCATTTTCAAACTGTTAATAGTCTTGTCATTGAAATATGTTAAAAGTTCTGCTCTATATTATAAGACAGTTCACAAGAACCAGAATTTTCTTGATATTTCTTGCACAGAATATCATTGTTAATCCATTGTACCCTTGATATTATGCTAATTAATCAACTATGTGTACAACAATCTGCTCTTAGTAAGTAACAGACAAGCCCAGGGATGATGGAAAGATATTTTAAATGTTCATCAAAGAACTGTACAAGTAATGTTTATGTGGGTTTAGCTGTCTGGTTTCAGTATATTCTACAAGTACATTCTTTAACATGCTCTGTTGGACTTTCAACTTTCTGAGACTTATAAAGAAAGTGACATCAACTTGGCCAGGTGGATTTTGGAGGGTTTAAAAATATTGCCCTGATATCCTAGGTGGTAACTTTTAATGCTTACTAACTCTATGTAATGTATATTGAATAAGAAAATATTCTTTTTCAAACTACAGGATATCAGTGCATTTGTACACTTATATTTTCTAGTAACTCATTGATCGTTTTTATGGTCAATCATCTATCAAACTCATTGGATTAGGACATACCAAGTCAATATAGAGTATACATCTGCTTGTATCTGAGGACATTTGCACAGAACATTAGTTAAGGTAATTTTTACTAATCGCCTTTGTACTTATTAATTCAGTCATTTAGAGAGAATCAAAACTATCCATGATCAAGGTACTCAGAAAAATATAGAGAGGCTACACAGAAACACATACTATGCCAGAACTGATAGGTAAGGAAACGGCATCAAAATTCATGTTCGTTTTACCTCCCACATAAAATGGAAACTGTAACTGTAGATATTTTTGTCAATGTAAATAAACAATTTTTCAAGAAATCATATAAAAAAAGAAATCATATTTAATGAGGCCATGATACAGATGTGTGGACACATTGCATTGTAGTTTTTTCCTTCTGAACTCTAACATCCATTTTACAATTCAAATATCACCCATACAATTAAGGCACTCTGATTTAAGGGAGTCAAAAGTTACTTAGAAAATAGAAGTAAGTCATCCAAGGATGGTAAAAAAAAAATGATTCAGAGAATAAAACACAGTCAGAAGATGCGAACATTTTGAAAGGAAAGGGGTTTTACTTTTATTGATCTCTCTGTGCTGGGATTAAGTAAAATCACAGATCATGAAGCTTCACTGAAATTCCAAATTCTGAGATTCTTGCCAAGTTATCACTCTCAAGACGACTACACTGGGGTGGTAAGTGAAAAAGACAGATTATATTGGCTGCTTCAAATAAGAATTGTAAAAGGAAAAATAAAAGAAAAAATATATAAATTATTCTTTGATTACATTTCATTTTCTGTTATGTTAATGTACACACTCAGAAGTCTGTGAATTATTTTAATTTACCTTTTTATTATGTTTAAAATTTATCTGTATGTGTTTGTCTTTGTGAGTTTATGCAATTATGTATAAAGTGCCTATGTGCACAGACACTAGAAGTGGGCACCAGATCCGTTGTAGGTGGCATTACAAGTGTTTTCTGGATGCCCAGTTTGAGATATGGGTGTGTGGATCTAAATTCTATTCTGATGATAACACACCAGGTGATCTTAATTGTTGAGCCATTTCTCCAGTCTTGCCTTATATTTTTAATAAACACTTCTGTGATGTTTTGGACATGTTCATGTACATTTAAATGATTATTGTTTTTATATACTAGAAAGAAATCCAATAAAAACAATAAAATCATTATTTGATTAAAAATATTTGTGAGGTGACAAAGTTTACAAGAAATTAACAAAAATCATTTTGTTCTTTTATAGGTTTCTAATAAAATTTATTCCTTCATAGCAGAGATGGTTTTGTCATATTTTAGGGAAAGAAAATGCATGTCTTTCACTTTGAATTTTCAAAGAGCATTTTTCCCATTTCCTTAGTTCCTCCCTTCTCGTCATACAGCAGTTGATTGTTCTTCCTTCATTTCTGCTGCTTTTTCACACTGAAAAGACCTCTACGACTCATGAATTACTACTACATAACAATAGACTTTCTAAGAAATAAAAAAAAAAGATAAAACCCCAAATTTTTAAAGGTGTTTTCATTTTACTCATGACATACCATTGCATTATAGCAATTCCTTTAGGGAATTTTTTATTATTATTATTATTATTATTTATAGTTAAATAATATGTAACTCAATTTTTAAAAAGGTGTGTATAGTACTTTGGGATAAAAAAAACATAACTACCAAATCAATTTCTGTATTCTTGACCATTCTTTATCGCATCATTGTCACACATTTCAAATAACTACCCTTTCAAATGCATCATTCTTTAGAGGATAACAGTAATTAGTTGTTAGATGATAACCAGTAACTCCATACAGGTATCTGTGTCTCTGTTTTCGTCCTTCTCTACTATTGAACTGGATTCACTTTCTGTAATCCCTGGAAAGCAAACGATTTTAAGGCATGCTTTTTGTAAATTATGATATTTTATTTTTCCAATACAGCTGTATGTTTCTTTGTCCTCATTTCCACAAATTGAATGCTTATGTTGCGGTGATTTTATCAAAGTGTTTGCATTATGATTTGCCTTCTATGGTAAACTTTCATCACAAAATATCAGAGAAGTCTTGGTTTGTCCACAAGTTGACATGTAGTATTTTCCCTTTGCTTTTGTTTCCAATCCTTTCCTGGTTTGAAATGGTATGAACAAATGGGTTTTAATCCGACGAAAAAATGTCTGCACATTATTTGGCATGAAAACCTCTTGGAAGATCAGGTTGTTGCAATGAAGGGGAAAGAAAAAAAAAAAAGATGTTACAATGATCTAGATTCAAGTTGCCATCTATATGTGAGGAGAGACTAACTCCTAAGGTGAACGATAAAGAGGGACAGAGACAGAGAGTTGAAAACCTCCCAAACTATGATGATTAAAGGAGAGACGATTATGTATTACATAGTTTGAGGTCTGCTATTCAGCACAATTTTGATTAACCTGATGAGGTTGGAACCTGATATTATGTGGGTGGGCAAGATACTCCTTTGAAGAAGTTGATACAGAATATAGTCATGAAGAAACCAGTAAAGAAAGTACACAGACTACTTGAAAATTTATATTATGGAACTGCATGTGGCTATATTTTATGATTATATATATATATATATATATATATATATATATATATATATATATATAAAATATTTATATTTGGAGAGAGAATCTCCCCATATGGACCATCTTACAATATTCTATGGCTATATCTTGAATCTACTTCTAGAGTTGTATGGACAATTGTTCTTCCAGAGTACACTGTGAAGAACTTTCTACACAGTCATTGAATGTCCAAAAGATGCTAGATGTTTGGGAAAATACATTTACTTAAGTGAATTTGTATAACTGTATATCTATATAATTCTCTCTTTCTTTTTTCTCACTAAACTAAAGACCATCTTTGCAAGAATAGGGTGGCAAACAGAAGGCAAAATACTGTTCTTTGAACATTAAACTTGATGTATTGATATGTATTTTAAAAGATAGTTTAAGTGATAGAAATTTTACATATTTTATAGAAGATTCCTTCTCTCACCCAACCTTTTGCACTCACAGTGACAAGTTAAGAACAGCAGAAGTGAGTAAGTGCTAGAAATGTAGTTAAATGAACCATAAATGGATCCTTTTAAAGAAAATCAGCTCTAATGGTTACTTAACCTACACATGACTTCATTTATTCTAGGGGAAAAATAAGGGTAATATTTATTATTCATAAAACTTTTTAATATGTCACCTCATTAATCTTCTATCACTTTCTCTGACCCAGAGACATAAAAACTGTAGATAAATTACAAATGCTTCAAGCCTGGCACTCAGTATTAGATATAGAAGCTGATATACTCAATGGGTTGAAATACTGCTATTTCAAGCTGTTAAGAGAGTTGCAATCTTTCACAAGCTAGAACTGAACATTCTGGAATTTTGCCTTACTAACGTTCCTAAAAATATAAAGATAGCATATGAGGACAAACTAAAGCAGTGCATACTTTATATAATTGCTGCATTGCAATATGGATTTTGAATGGCATGGTGTTAAGTGCATTTGCTTTAATGAAGAACTTGGAAATGGATTCTTAACAACCTTACTTGGATAACACTGCTTTTCAATGGCCCTCACTCTGTCCTTGAGAGTCATATGATGTGTGTGGCAAAGGAATATTTTTCCCTAGAGGTATTAAATATGCTGAAATTGTATGACAGAGTATTATTCTCTAAGTAAATATACTCATTAAATAACTCAATAGTGTTTAAACACATCTTCTAGTTATTTTTAATTTGACCATAATTTTTCTCCTTGTATTTTGATGCTGACTTCCTCAAGCTATCACTGCCATCATGATTTGTCATTATCTTTCAGCTTCCCCTAATCTCTCACTAATTGTGCCCATGAGTTTCAGAGTCTATCCATTCATCAGTTTGAAACTTGAATGCCATTGAGATGACACATGCAAATATCTGACAGGCAATGCTTGAACTGTTATCTTAGGTACATGTGGATCTGCATAACTTACTAAAACTGGATGTATAGCTATGGGTGATATTAGATGAATTATGGGTGATAATCATGTGAAATTGGACAAAGTACATGGATACACATCATCTTGATAATTGCTGAATAAATTTTTTTATAGAAAACCTAATGGGTATGCTTTGTTAGATTTCTTTTTTAGTCTTTAAATTCTCAAAACTATAATTTACTATTTTGAAAACATTGCTATCTTATATTTATTATCGAATAATATTAAAGACAAACACTTATTAAACTGGAGCTGACAAACTTGTAATCCTAGCCTTGGAAGGTCAGAGATATGTGAATCACTGGGCTCTGCTTCTCATCCAACATAGCCTAATTGATAAGGTCTGTATAGTTAGGGACACTGCCTCGCATAGACAAAGTCAGTACTATTGTGGAGCATCTTAGGAAGAGTACTAATGGTTGAAATTTGTTTTATGACCACAAATTCACATGTATATATTGTGAAGCTAAAACCACAAATTTAGATAAAATAATAATTGAGAAGATATAATAATATTGACAAGAAAGAAATTTAATTGCTTATAAATAGATGTAACTATAGAGATGGTATGTAAAAATGAACTGTGCAACATAGATCCAGTTAAAATTTCTATCATGTATTGTAAATGAGATCTGAGGTGCCATCACAAACCAAAGAAGTACTAGCAACAGGCTTCTGAGTGAGGAAGTGTAAGCTTCTTTACGTATAGGGCCAATGGTAGGTTATGTAAGGTTCAGAAAATAACCACAAACATGAGCATGTGGAGAGCAGTAACGGAACTATGTGAGTTATAAATAAGATAGATAAATAGATAATCATAATAATAAAATAATAATAATACAGATAGGTAGATAGATTGATAGATATAAAGAAAAGAAAGAAGAAAGAAAAGAAGGAAAGAAATGAAAGAAAGAGAAAGAAAAAGAAGTGAAAGGAAAGAAAGAAAGAGAGAAAGAAAGAATGGAAGAAGGAAAGAGAAAAAGAAAGAAACAAAGAAAGATATAAAGAGAAAATAACATTGGTATGTGCTGTCAGGTAACGAGTGAAATCAGAGTAGTCAGTGAGGTATGGACATGATCAAGATATATAACGTACCTATCAGAAAATTGTAAAGAAATAAAAATAAATTATTAGAGTAAATTAAAATAGGACACTTTAAAATTTTCCATCAAAATGTATGTGCTGAAGTAACTGTTACTTACAATTACCTCAGTCAAATGGTTTTGTGTTGGATGTTAGAAAAGTTGATATCAACCCTCTACTTTTCCTACACAAGAGATCACAGGGCCCCTAATGGAGGAGCTAGAGAAAGTATCCAAGGAGCTAAAGGGATCTGCAACACTATAGGAGGATCAACAATATGAACTAACCAGTACACCCGGAGCTCGTGTCTCTAGCTGCATATGTATCAGAAGATGGCCTAGTCCTCCATCAGTGGAAAGAGAGGCCCATTGGTCGTGCAAACTTTATATGCCCCAGTACAGGGGAACGCGAGGGCCAAGAAGTGGGAGTGGGTGGGTGGGGGAGAGTGTGGGGGACTTTTGGGATAGCATTGGAAATATAAATGAAATAAATACCTAATAAAAAAAGAAAAAGAGTGCCGGGCGTGGTGGCGCACGCCTTTAATCCCAGCACTCTGGAGGCAGAGGCAGGTGGATTTCTGAGTTCGAGGCCCGCCTGGTCTACAGAGTGAGTTCCAGGACAGCCAGAGCTATACAGAGAAACCCTGTCTCGAAAAACCAAAAAAAAAAAAAAAAAAAAAAAGAAAAAAAAGAAAAAGATAAAAGAAAAAAAAGAGTGTCAATAATTACATTTTTTAAAAGTATCCTGTCAGAAATGTATTTTGGCCACATATAATATGATTAGGATAAGCAACCAATTTGGAAATGAGAAATATGACATATATTCCTAATAATAATCTTAGCAATGAGAAGTAGATAATTATGCTATAATTAATAATATTCTTACATCAAACAGAAATAAAAGTTATTTCTGAATAGTAACTTAATGTACATGAAGTCTGACAGTCCAGGAGAGGAGCAGAGCTTTGCATTTGATTTCTTTCCTAGTATAGGAAACACCTGGATGATTCACAGTACCATATGAAACAAAAATAGAAAAACAAAATCAGGAAACAAATCAAACAAGCAAGAACAAAATGACTCCTTTCCCAAATCATACATATTTTATTTCTCATGTTATTTGAAAATTTTCTGAAAATTTGCTTCAAATTTTTCAAGTGATTTTTTTTTCGCTTTAAACTTAATGATATACTATGTGGTATTTATATATTTCTGTCTGTCATTCCATCTATCTATCTATCTATCTATCTATCTATCTATCTATCTATCATCTATTTACCTATCATCTATCTACTGTATTTTTCAGTTTTTGATATTTTATTTCACTTAATATATGTTCTGATGCTTTGTAATAGACAATTTTAATTGTCTTGTCAGCTGTTTTCATATAGGCAATATTAACTGACATTAACACAGGCAGTATAGAAAAAGAAGTATTTATCCATAAACCCTCAATATTATTAGTTTTTTAGTTTAATGATTACAATTGTAAATGGAATAGGTTTTACCCTCAGGAATTACTGTTTCACATTTAATTAATTTTTATTATATTATAGCAAAATATTTGTTTATGTGCTTCTAATATTTATTTAATATATTTTATTTACTTCATGGAAACTTCATATATGTACACACACACACACACACACACACACACACATATATATATATATATATATATACATACATATACATACATACATATACATGATTATATAATATATTGATCTTATTATTACCCACAATCCAGCTTTCATTATTATCTCCCTTCCCAGCTTCAGATCATTTATTCTGTACCCCTACTCAAACCACATCATCCATAAAACTCTGGGTATGGGGAATGCACTGACATATGAAAAACCTTCACAGTCTGACCACCTTCCCAAAGAAAAGTGATTTCACAAGTGCCCAACAGCCTTTTATTTGGAAGAGTCCATGTCCCTTATTCCTTAACAATTTTTAAGTCTTGATCTTGAGCATGTTTTGTGTACAAACCCATACCTGAGAATTTATGTGAGACATAGTCATATAATAACTAGATGCTAGCTAGCATTTTACAACACCCAATCCCCCATATATATATATTCTGATATCAGGAATGTGTTACATAATTTGAGTCAATGGGCAAAGGTATCACATAGACTTCCCAAAACAGACTACAGTATTGCCAATGCCTTGTAATTCCGTTCCACGCCTAATGATAAAGCCCCATTGCTGAAGAAACCACATTATGACATCATCAAATATTGAGGAGTTGAACTGATACTCACCTAAAAGCTTTATGCCTTCTGATTAGCACCCATACTGCTGAGGAGAACTATATTCATTAGTTGAGGAGAAATTACTCATCCATCTCATTGCCACACACCACATCTTTGAAAATAGGCCCACCAATTAAGAATCAAACATTAAAATTCATACATGCATAGGCATCTTGCTCATTCAAATTGTCACAACATGTGAAATACAATATGACCTGACTACAAGTTATTCTGACTGATATGATTGTGACATAAAGGCTACTAGAGTAGCTAATACCATTTGTATTAGATTTAATGAAAGCTTCAAAACATGTATCTCATACCAGAAGCATTAATGAGGCAAATCTTTTTTAATTATTTAGGCAATGGTACATGGAGGAAAAAAGCATTGTGAACATTGCAATAACATTATTGATGAGATATACTTATAAGCACACATCGACACAATGGTCAACCCTTATCAGAAAAGGTATTTCTTGAATTATGCAGTGAATACAATGCATAATTTGCATGCATGTTATTCTATAATGGTAACTCTCAATTTGAAAATGTGCAAGGAGTGAACGAATTTGATATATTCAGCATTAAATTGGATAGGATGATTCATTTGTCTTATGTTTTGAAATTAAAGTTTTATATATATATATATGTGTGTGTGTGTGATGTGTGTGAATATATGTATATATAAATACACACAAGAGAATTTTAATTTCATATATAATTTAAAACACACACATAAATATAATATATATAATACATATTATATATATATTCTGTTCAGTCTGCATAAGGTCATAATATCATCAGAACTTATCATTTGGTATTAGAAAATTAATTGGTATATTATTGGTATATTCTCCCCTTTGAAAGTTTATTCCTATGGAGAATGCCCTTGTTGTTTGGAGTTCTTTTTTAATAGGGTTGTGACCTTCTTTAGTTCCTGCTAGCATGTCTACTGTTATCCTTATTTAGCCTATGAAGTTATATTGGTGAGACTTCATGCATGCAGCTTCTAATATTTCTTAAAGACAAAATGTCATGCAAACTCTCTGTTGCTCTGACTCTTTCAATATTTCAATACCTATTTTACAATGATCCCTGAGTGTAGGGTACAGGAGTTCTATTGTAGATGTAATCACTTGGATTGGGTTTCACAACTCTGATATTTAATTGATTTGGGGTTTATGTAATGGTATCTATCTGTGGCAAAGAGAAGTTTATTGATGGACCATGAAGAGTACACTTCTCTGTGGGAATTATAACAAAATATTTAGAGTGTAGTTATGGATTAACCTAACTTTATAAAGTGGTATCTGTACTTGCCCTTGGTGGCTGATGGGGTTTCCAATACTAGCCATGATTTTGGTTGTGCAGGTCTTAAGAACGAACATGAACCTATTGTTTACTGCTGATTTATATATGCCACCAATTATCTTTAGGTTTTTTTGTACCATGCTGGTGAATGGTGTGATTCCTAGGTATTACATACGAGCTGTGAGTTGTTTCCTTCCTTTTCAAACATGGCTAGAACCTTCCAGTACAATAAATGCTAGACATCAGGAATGAAGTTTTCCTTTCAGTTTCACCTCCAGGATCTCTGAGCCCTTTGTCTAAAGTGCATTGTGCCCTCATGAATTGGGAGTTTTATACCATCTTCAAGATGCAAGCAAGGACACTTTCCCTAAGCTTATAGAAGTATCTTATATAACTCTGAACAATAACTCAAAAGAACACTTCTAGTGTTTGGTGTTGGAGTTTCTTAAACATCGTCCTGAATGCTAATATATTGATTTTTGCAAAAAGAGGAGGTAGCTGTCTAATATTACTTGTGACATGTATAGATAGCTTTAACATTGCAATTTTTTCAACCATTTTTTCTAACAGTATATTTCCTGGTCTATTTTTAAAGTTCTGTTGGCTATATATGGTTATAGTTCTCTGTTCTTTGTTTGGTTTCACTAGCCTATTCATCCACTCGTGTACTACAACCAGGCTATTTTAGATTACTAAATCTCAGGTTTATAATTTGAAATAAAAAAAATATGATACATATGACATGAATAGTCTAATCATATTTGGGGAATAGCAAAAAATACTTTCTGGTTTAATATTTGTGTGAAGAATTTCATTGGATTTTTTTCTGCAGTTTGCATTTGACCCAGAGGAAATTTTGATAATAGGGACATATTCACAGCATTTATCCGTATGCCTATGGTATTGCTAAGTTATGCCATATTGGTCAAACTTATGTATTTATAGTTATTATTATAGAAGAGTTGCAGGTTCTTGATTATGTTTGTTTACTTGTTATTTTATGGGGAGTATGTTTGGTATATGCACGTATGTATGCATATATGTGTTGGTGAATGTTTGAGCAAATGTGTATGTGTTAGGAAGCCAGAGGTTCTAGTTTCTTCTTCTATTTTGTGTGTCTTTTTACCATGAGATTGAAGATGGGATGCATGTGTTAAATGCTTTAGTGACTAATTCTGAATTACCAGTAATGTATCAGTGTCACATTAGACAAATAAATAGAAGCACTTCCCTTGGAGTCTGTTGTCTTCTGTCCTATGTTTTTCTATTGCATGACTTTGAATCAGAGTCTGCCTGCTGAATGCTCTTTTAAGAATATGTCCTTATGTCTGTGTCCATTGCTCTGTCTAACTGTGTGTGTGTGTGTGTGTGTGTGTGTGTGTGTGTGTGTGTGGCTGGCTGTGTGTTTTAAACAGTGTTCCATTCTCTTTATGGATCAGCACAGAACACATCCCATGGGAAGGTATGAGGGATACAGAAATATTTAACAGTTTTACAAGAGATTATGTCACTGAGTCAAACTGACCCCAACTAACCCAAATAATGGAATTTTACAAACATCATTATATTTAAAATCAATATTCAAGTGTTCTGTTTAACATTTATGGTGCAATATTATAGGAGATTGCTTTTAACGTTTTTATTTGCTGATTTCAGTGAAAGATAGGCATGCATTGTTCTAGTTCAGGGTCATGGAAGAGTACATCATGTAATATAATAGCTTTGTATTAGCTTAGGTTGCAAAACTTGGTTATAAAGGAATCCCAGAGCCAGTAAGATTGATTGTTTCATTGTAACCTTAAAAACAACTTAAACACACACAAGCTGAGTACATAGTAAAATAGCAGCATTGAGTGTTAAGTGACAATAAGTCTGTTGCTATTGTTTTTGTTTATTCATTTTTTAATCTCTGTCATTGGGTTCAACAAAAGTCTTACTGTCTTAGAATGTAAGAGATATTTTCATCATAGAAATGAGACTACTGTTTTGTCATGATTGGTTGACCAGTAAGCTCCCAGTACCTATCTCTCTCTCCTCTTCCCAACCCTTGGATGTACTGATCCATCATCTCTCTATAGACAAAGGTTTGGGGAATTGAAACTTGGGCACTCATTCGTGTGAGGCAAATGCTATAAGAGGTCACAAACTGCATTGTTTGTTCCTATAAACCTAACTGGAACAGAGATGGAATCAAGAAGGGACATTTACATAATTTACAGGTTTAGAAGAGACAAATTTACAGGTTTAGAAGAGCTGGGATCTGGTAAGTTATTCAGGTGTTAATGGTGGTGCAACTAAGATAGCAGAAGCTGGAACTTCAGCACTTTTGCTTTGCATCACCCATGGGAAGAGTGAGCAGTTTCTGTAGGAGGTCTGTGCAGGGGAAAGTCTCAAGTAGAGAGGGAGGAAGAAGCTCAGGTGGACTCCCTTCTTCTACTCTGTCAATATTTGCATACTGGCCATATGATGGCTTTGCTAGTATCTCAAGCCTGATAGGCTTCAGCAATTTCATTATATTGAAGTATCAGTGTCCTTGTAACGAATACAAACTTATTCAGGTTGTCACTTGTCCTGAAACTCATCCACTAAGTCAGTCCTTTAGTTTAATCACAATTTTATCCTTGTATGTTTTGCTTTGCTGTTTCTTCAGCCAGTTGTCAGTAGTATTATGAACTTATCTTTCATGGTATGTTAGTTTGTTTTTTATTTATTTATTTTTATTACATCTTTTCCTCAATTACATTTCCAATGCTATCCCAAAAGTCCCCCATACCCTGCCCCCAACTTCCCTACCCACCCATTCCCATTTTTTTGGCCCTGGTGTTCCCCTGTACTGGGGCATATAAAGTTTGCATGTCCAATGTGCCTCTCTTTCCAGTGATAGCCGACGAGGCCATCTTTTGATACATATGCAGCTAGAGACAAGAGCTCTGGGGTACTGGTTAGTTCATAATGTTGTTCCACCAATAGGGTTGCAGATCCCTTCAGCTCCTTGGGTACTTTCTCTAGCTCCTCCATTGGGGGCCCTATGATCCATTCACTAGCTGACTGTGAGCATCCACTTCTGTGTTTGCCAGGCCCCGGCATAGTCTCACAAGAGACAGCTACATCTGGGTACTTTCAGCAAAATCTTGCTAGTGAATGCAATGGTGTCAGCGTTTGGATGCTGATCATGGGATGGATCTCTGGATATGGCAGTCTCTAGATGGTCCATCCTGTCGTCACAGCTCCAAACTTTGTCTCTGTAACTCCTTCCATGGGTGTTCTGTTCCCAATTATAAGGAGGGGCATAGTGTCCACACTTCAGTCTTCATTCTTCTTGAGTTTCATGTGTTTAGAAAACTGTATCTTATATCTTGGGTATCCTAAGTTTTGAGCTAATATCCACTTATCAGTGAGTACATATTGTGTGAGTTCCTTTGTGATTGTGTTACCTCACTCAGGATGATCCCCTCCAGGTCCATCCATTTGGCTAGGAATTTCATAAATTCATTCTTTTTAATAGCTGAGTAGTACTCCATTGTGTAAATGTACCACATTTTCTGTATCCATTCCTCTGTTGAGGGGCATCTCGGTTCTTTCGAGCTTCTGGCTATTATAAATAAGGCTGCTGTGAACATAGTGGAGCATGTGTCCTTCTTACCAGTTGGGACATCTTCTGGATATATGCCCAGGAGAGGTATTGCTGGATCCTCCGGTAGTACTATGTCCAATTTTCTAAGGAACCGCCAGACTGATTTCCAGAGTGGTTGTACAAGCTTGCAATCCCACCAACAATGGAGGAGTGTTCCTCTTTCTCCACATCCTCGCCAGCATCTGCTGTCACCTGAATTTTTGATCTTAGCCATTCTGACTGGTGTGAGGTGGAATCTCAGGGTTGTTTTGACTTGCATTTCCCTGATGATTAAGGATGTTGAACATTTTTCAGGTGCTTCTCTGCCATTCGGTATTCCTCAGGTGAGAATTCTTTGTTCAGTTCTGAGCCCCATTTTTTCATGGGGTTAGTAGATTTTCTGGAGTCCACCTTCTTAGTTCTTTATATATATTGGATATTAATCCCCTATCTGATTTAGGATAGGTAAAGATCCTTTCCCAATCTGTTGGTGGTCTTTTTGTCTTATTGATTGTGTCTTTTGCCTTGCAGAAACTTTGCAGTTTCATGAGGTCCCATTTGTCAATTCTCGATATTACAGCACAAGCCATTGCTGTTCTATTCAGGAATCTTTCCCCTGTGCCCATATCTTCAAGGCTTTTCCCCACTTTCTCCTCTATAAGTTTCAATGGCCTTTCTCTACACAAGAATAAACAGGCTGAGAAAGAAATTAGGGAAACAACACCCTTCTCAATAGTCACAAATTGTATAAAATATCTTGGTGTGACTCTAACTAAGGAAGTGAAAGATCTCTATGATAAGAACTTCAAGTCTCTGAAGAAAGAAATTATAGAAGATCTCAGAAGATGGAAAGATCTCCCATGCTCATGGAATAGCAGGATCAACATTGTAAAAATGGCTATCTTGCCAAAAGCAATCTAGAGATTCAATGCAATCCCCATCAAAATTCCAACTCAATTCTTTTTACAAATTAGAAAGAGCAATCTGCAACTTCATCTGGAGTAACAAAAAACCTAGGATAGCAAAAACTCTTCTCAAGGATAAAAGAACCTCTGGTGGACTCACCATGCCTGACCTAAAGCTTTACTACAGAGCAATTGTGATAAAAACTGCATGGTACTGGTATAGTGAGAAACAAGTAGACCAATGGAATAGAATTGAAGACCCAGAAATGAACCCACACACCTATGGTCACTTGATCTTCGACAAGGGAGCTAAAACCATCCAGTGGAAGAAAGACAGCATTTTCAACAAATGGTGCTGGCACAACTGGTTGTTAACATGTAGAAGAATGCGAATCGATCCATTCCTATCTCCTTGTACTAAGGTCAAGTCTAAGTGGATCAAGGAACTTCACATAAAACCAGAGACACTGAAACTTATAGAGGTATGTTGGTTTCTAATTGGTGTAAAACTAGAAGTTCTTCTATATGGATTTTATTTTTTACTACATTATTAAAATTTACTATTAGGCCTGAGAATTTTTTCCCCTGAAAGAATCCTCAGAATATTTTAGGCTAAGAACATAGCTCTAAATATAAGAAATCTATTTTTTTCAAGTTTCACCCCTTTTACTTAATTTTCTTGTTTTAATGCAGCAAAATCTTTAAGGTATCTATAAATTCTAAGGTTTCTTGATTCACTAAAGACTGATACCCTGAATTCAAATAGTATGTAAATACAAAGAGTGTTTTATTCTGCAGAAGTCCAGTATGCTGTGGTCTCCCATTACAAAGATAGACAACCAAGTGAGCTTGCAGGCAAGATTTAAAGCACATTAGGGGGAATTCCAGGATGGGTCATCTCTATGTTAATCTGTGGGGATATTCAAGAATCATTACCACGGGTGGAAACTATTGCTGAGGAAGACTGGTAATTATTGCTGAGGTCTGCAAACTGCTACTGACCCATTGTCTCTGCCTCAGGCCAGGTGGCTGGTCAGCTTCTGATGGCATGGCAGTTTCTTATTAGCTGCCTGAAGCCTGGGTTTTTTCCTGCCTGGATTTTAGGCTAGACACCCAACCAACCACTTTGAAGCCTGCCATGGAGTCAGCCTTGCATTCTGAAAGTGATGCTACAAAAAGTGTCCCATTGTCTCATTCCTGATTTTAGGGATCACCATCATGCCAAATCGGTGAACTGCCTTCAAAGTGTGTGCAAACCACATGCTTCTCATGTGGCTCAGTCTGTCACTCTTCTGTCAACAGGGCTGTCTGCTTTGTCTTAGAGGTGTGAAATCAAAGTATTTTTCTGTCTTTTGAGCCAAAACACTGGAACCATATACTTCTCTTATACGTCTCTGCACATCCTTTCCTTTGTTCTATGCTATCCAGCTGTTCTATCTCTCATATTTTTGATTCTCAAACCTCATTTTTATGTCAAACTGCACAATAATCTTATTTTTTAATACACTTGCTCCTCACATTCCTAGAGTCACCCAAAGGAAATCAGTAATCCGACATCTCACCTTGGATGTCTTCATTATTTTCACAAGTAAACTTGTAAAATGAATATAGTTTAACCCTGCAGCATGAATTCTGATGGTTTTGATACATAGTACTCCAGAGGTATAAGCCAAGATATTTTTGAATCTATACAAAGGAAAATATCTACTACTATGTATCAGAGCATCGTGTCAAATTCAGTACAAAATTAAATGAACCGGAAATGGAATGTGTCAGGAAATATTTTAGGGCAAATAATTTAAAGGCAAACATTCAAACACTTTACTCAGTCTTTGATTTCAGATCCAGATCATCTAAGTATGAGCAATTACAAGCTACTAGGTAGATATCGAGTAACTTGCAAAACTGAAAATCAGAAAAACAACAAGCATAGACTGTTCTTTTTTTACAGGTCATTAAAAATTAGAAAAATCCCCAAATACATTATGCCAAATATTTGTAAGCTCATAAAGGCACTAAATTTATGTGTTATTAAGCTCATATATCTTGGAGTTGTGCACAAATCTGGAAGATGTCAATGTCTATAGGACATGCATTTCATTGTATACTGGGGATAAAATCTGGGGAAAGAGGGTGTCAGTAAGTTTATTCTGTCCTATAAACAATTTCAGCTTTTGTCAATGTCAGCTTGCTGACAATTTAATTTAAATTTGATTTTAACTGCTGTATCTATTAGAATAGTTTAGGTTATTACACTGTTCAATAAGAAATTATAGATTAATTTACTTGTAAGAAGCATATTAAGGTAGTGATTATGACATAAATGATAGTGACCTGCCTATTTCTTAGAATGGCAATTTTAAGTAGTAAATTTCTTTTAATAATTTACTATCCATACAGTTGGTTTAATATGACAGGCTTTCTCTGCATTTACCTTGTTGTCATGAAACCTGTGCTGTAGGTCAGGCTGGCCTGTAGCTCAGAGAGCTGTCCGCCTAGGAATTCCAAGTGCTGGGATAAAATGTGTATAACACTACCACCCGGCATAATACATTGCTTATTATACATGAAAATATTCTTTTTAGTAATAATTATTATGATGGTTTTTTTTATCCCACCCTCCCCCTTATTTTTTGTACCACCACTGGTTCATTTCTTATTTATCTGACAACACGGAGTCACACACACACAGTCACACACACATATGTATTACATATTTATATATATTCTCATGATTCTTATGGTATTGGAAGATGCTGATCTTCATCATCCAGAACTTCATTTTCAAATTTGTCAGGATTGTCCAAAGGAAAAAAAAAAGTTCAAGTTTTTAATTATTTTTTTAAACTTGATTTACAAGATTTATTACAATAACATCTTAGGTTTTATGCGGATTCACTACATTTTTATGCTCATGATTTATCATCATTTTTTTTACAGTCTAGTCATTATTCCCCTCCTGGTCTTCCCTCTGACTGTTCCTTATCCCATTCTTCCTCCCCATCCCCAACCCCTACCCTCACCTCAATAGACCTCCCCACTTATCCAAGTGTATCTTCTCTCACTGAGGCCAGACAAGGGAGTCCTCTGCTGTATATGTGTCAGGGCCTCATATCAGCATATGCATGCTTCCTGGTTGGTGATTATGTATCTTTTATGAGAGAAACTGAAGTATTAAAGGATAAAATTGTTTACAATTCAAATGGTTTTAATGACAAGAGCTAAAATATAAAAATAGCATCATTGATAATCAGGTGGGTGAGGGTAGAACAGATTCACAGTTGGAACTGGGGGATCATTATAGAAAATAAAGGATGCCATGCAAGGAAAGACAAGTTGAACTTGATTAAATTTATATGTAGAAAAATCTCATCTATTGGCTAGAAACTTTTCATAAGTGTTCACCAGAGGCCATAACAGTAGTAGGGAGAAAGAATGTGAAAATGCCTATAAATAAGAACTGAATCACTGATACGAAAAGATATAATTTTGTTATGTTATTAATAGTAGCATGACTAGATAAACTAACAGTAGTGATTATTTCAAGAAGTCAAGGGAAAAGGTGTTAAACTTTTGGCCTTTAAATTATAGTAATTTAGGAGATCTAGTCTTACCTAAGTAAACTATAACACAGTGTATATATTTCAATATATTATATTACTATAGTAATAATACATTAAAATATTTATAATTCCACATCTTGTGTTACAGGAATAGAAACTGAATTTAAAATGAACTTATATAGGTAATCAAGCATCTCTCTATATATGGAAATCTTATTATGCCTTAAAATGCACATTATGTCCCAGGTAGAAATTCCCCTTCCTGAGAGTTTAGTGATGTTCTCATTTGGAAGATTTCTTGTTGTTCTAACATGACTCTTTGAGTTCATATTAATAGAAACTACTTATAAAGACAGGTGTGGCATTACCCATCTGTAATCTGAAAACTGGGGAAGTAGAAACAAATTGATCTCTGTGATTTCCTGTCCAATCAGCCTTAGTGAATTCTTGACTTTGGATTTTAGTTACAGACTCACTATCTATACAATGAGGGAGAGAAACTCATTGTCCAAAACTCACTGAAATTTCCACATATATGCACACATGAGCACACAAGTATACCTATGCACAAACATGACAGATATAAAAGTAAAACCTGAATAAATTATTTTCTTGTAAGTTCTTCTCATTTGAAGACACATTTCTTGTTGGGAGCTATTAAGAAGTACACTATTGTATTAAGTACACTATTGTACTGACCTCTGAATTGGGCCTCTCTCCCCCGAGAAGAAAAGGGGGTCAAAAGTGAGCCAGTGAAGCACTGCTCCGAGAACAACCACAGATTGTTCCAGCCCTAAATCGGTGCAGGATGTTCTGATCTCACGATGTACCCTGATACCACCAAGTTCCTGCTTCCCCATGTAGTTAACAAAAGAAAAATTTCCACTGCCCCATCCCTCCTGCTGAGAAGTACTTCCTCTTTTTCTGCTGCCCCATCCCTCCTGTTGAGGTGCATTTCTGTTGCCCCATTCCTCCTGCTGAGAAGTATTTCCCCTTTTGTTTGTGCATTTAAACCTTGAGCCTTGCTAATAAAGTGAGACCTTGATGTTACTCAGACTGCTTCCCTGTGTCATTCATTGCACAAGGTTCTTGTCTCTCTCTCTACCCCCCCCCCATTTGGTTCTTAGGAGAAGGTCTCCTTGAGACCCTCGAATAACGACCTGCTGGACAGGTCAATTTCTGATAAAAAGATCTTAAATGCTTTATTTAAATTAATAATATTATATACAAAAGTATATATCTAAAATATCTAAAAATATTTAGTTAGATCATTTTTCTGAGGGTAATGACATAACTCGAAAGTAGATAGTTTCACAAGCATCTAGAAGGCCTTTATTTAATCTCTAGTAGTCAAAATCCATTTTCTGAAGGAAATTTGATTGCATAGAACTAGAGCATGTCTTATAAAATGAGTGAAGGACTTAAGAATATAAAAATAAACATTGATCATTAAGTAAGACAATCACCTCAGAGACATTCCATAACATGTTGATTAGGGCTATTATATCTTATGGACTTACAACTGTTACCTTCTGGCTTTTCTTTGACTTGCTTCTCTCTGTCCTTTTCTGCACCTGCACCTGCTCCGGCTCCTCCTGCTCCTCCTGCTCCTCCTGCTCCTCCTGCTCCTCCTGCTCCTCCTGCTCCTCCTGCTCCTCCTGCTTCTCCTGCTCCTCCTGCTCCTCCTGCTCCTGCTCCTGCTCCTGCTCCTTCTGCTCCTCCTGCTCCTGCTCCTCCGGCTCCTCCTGTTCCTCCTGCTCCTGCTCCTCCTGCTCCTCCTCCTGCTCCTCCTGCTCCTTCTGCTCCTCCTGCTCCTGCTCCTCCTGCTCCTTCTGCTCCTCCTGCTCCTCCTGCTCCTCCTGCTCCTTCTGCTCCTCCTGCTCCTGCTCCTCCTGCTCCTCCTCCTGCTCCTCCTGCTCCTCCTGCTCCTCCTGCTCCTCCTGCTCCTCCTGCTCCTCCTGCTCCTCCTCCTGCTCCTCCTGCTCCTCCTGCTCCTCCTGCTCCTCCTGCTCCTCCTGCTCCTCCTGCTCCTCCTGCTCCTCCTGCTCCTCCTGCTCCTCCTCCTCCTGCTCCTCCTGCTCCTCCTGCTCCTCCTGCTCCTCCTGCTCCTCCTGCTCCTCCTGCTCCTCCTGCTCCTCCTGCTCCTTCTACTCCTGCTCCTCCTCTTCTAATAACCCTTCATACTTCTGTCACCCTGTTGTCTAAAAGAAAACCATGTGACATTTTTAAATACCAAGCAATATATGTTATACTTTTGCTAAACATCTCACCACCAGTTTTTGGTAAGAGATTTATAATTCTGATTTTCATTAAAATGGGGAAAATCAACACCATATGTTGTGCTAAACCCGATGGAGCTGCTGTTACAACAGCGTAATATCACATGAATGGAAAAGCAATAATTTTTTGTATGACATGCAGGATTGTAACTTTTTAATGTGATTTTTAAAAAAATATTGAGAGTAAAATGTAAGAAAAGAATGGTGAAATGAAATAACTTAGAACTTCCCAAATTTATATTATACAAAAGAGAATTATTTCTGAATCAGGGGCTAAATGAGTATAACAGAAATTAAAATAGCCAACTATTCTTGAAGCTAAACTAGAAAAAGCAAATTCAGAGAGAAATGTTCTCTATTAATGCATCTCCTCTAGAAATCTCAACTTTATTGCAATGTGATGTTTGGCTAAATATCAATCTACTTGGCACTTTTATTACAATTCCGCAAATGGAAAGAGAGCAAATGAACCATTTACTGCTTTTATTTTCTGGGTATAATCATGTTTCTGTTTTTCATTCAGTGATAGTCAATTTTTTTATGCTCTCTAGCATAAAACATTCTTGAGCATTAATGATCAGTTATGCTAAAAGCCTGAGATTGTACACAGTTCTCATTTGTATTACAATGTACACAATACCATGACAAGCTATTTATAAACCTAAGTTGAGAAGGTAGACAATAATACATTACTGTAAAACTTTGAATATTTTATATACAGTTTATGGTCCAAAAAAGAAGTATAGCAATCTATATTCAGTTATAGTATTTAAAATGAGTCCTAAGAGAAGGAGAAAAATCTTTTCTGCAACTATCCTAAAACAAAACAGTAAATTTGCTTTAAGCAGTGAACCTTTACAGAGAAATTGCATGCTTTTAGCTAATTCAAAAGATGTCCTTAATGATGATGATTAATTGTCTTAAATTATTTAACATACACATAATAGCTGTGTTATGTGTTATGATGAGAAAGATGGATTAGCAATGAATATATATATATATATATATATATATATATATATATCCTTGTTATAAAGGAGTCTACTTTATGTCCAATGAAGAAATTAAAAGTACTTTGTCAAGAAAGGAAGGAAAAATGCCAAGAAGTATGTAAGGACTGAATTAAGAGTCATTGAGGAGGACTTGAAACTACATGTCAGTATAATAATACACTTCCTCTCTGGTAGACTATATACTATGTAATTCAGGCTGGCATCACAATTTTGATCTTAATGTAGCACGTGCTCTAGTGCTGATATTACAAGTGAATACTTGGATGACACTGTGTCCTTCCCCCAGCCTTGAGTAGGATAACAGCCTTGAGTGCTTGCCACAAATGGTTTAATGATCCAGGTGGGGTCTTCTTTTTTTCCTTGCAGCACCTGAAGTTTCCTACAGGAGTAGACTGCCCACTTAGTTTGCTTTGCAACACAATCCAGCTGAAACAAAGGATGCATCTGTGGGCTCTCCCTATATAAACTCACTGTTGAATATTAAACTTTGAGCCTGGATCAGAAACTTTGTCTTGTTTTCATCCTTCTCTTGCATCTGTCCATTTTTATTTCTAACCCCCCTTCAGGTAGACCCAATTCTACTTGGCTGCTGGATGGCTACAAAACACTAGGCTAAAACACTCATTTTTATAATATTTACATTGTATTAAAAGGATTAGAAAATTCTAAGACACATGGCAAAGTCTTCCACATTTTCCATGTCCTGTTTGGAATGAATATAAGCCAGTCCACTGGATTCTTTAACACAGATGTGAACAAGAACATAGATATCACTTGTGGAGATGCTAAACTCATGGGGTATTGGTATTGTCTGGACGGTAGGCCTGGCCCCACAATAAAGGAGACTGCTTGCTCCCTCCACTTTCTCTTACTCCTGCTTCTCTCCCTTGCCTCTTGCCCCCCTTGCTCTCTCTCTCTCTCCCATTCTGTTCCCACCTCACTGTGGTCATGGCTGGCCTCTACTTCTCTAATCTCTCTCTCTCTCTCTCTCTCTCTCTCTCTCTCTCTCTCTCTCTCTCTCTCTCTCTCTCTCTCTGTGTGTGTGTGTGTGTGTGTGTGTGTGTCTTTCCCTTTCTCTTGCCTCAACTAATCTCTTAACTCCTCTCCCCATGCCCAGAATAGACTCTACTCTATACTATACCATCATGTGGCTGGTCCCTCAAGGGGAAGGGATGCCTTGGCATAGGCCCACTGAGGCATCCCATTCACCCATACCTTACCACACCCTCATAGAATGTATCCTATAGCTCTTTATCTTTTTATAATCACAATATGGGGAGTTTGGAGAATGCTGAAAAGTGCATTCCTGGAGCAAATATGATCAGTGAGGGATTAAGAAGACAGTAGGACATAGATTTAAGAGCTTAAAACATCTAAAAATGTACAATCTATTATAAAATGAATGTTTTGTTCCTTTCATATCTTCTTAATTCATACACAAAAATTGAGATCATGACACCTTAAAACAATATATTTTCTTGATTGATGTGATGTTCTTACAATAGCTAGATTACAATTTTAAAGCACTTGCTACTTTTTCCAAAGATGTCAATTCCCTTACCAACATCATGCCTGGTGGCTCAAAATTGCCTGTACTCCAGGCCTGGGGGTTCTGGCACCCTCTTTTGAGCTCTATGGTCAGCTTCATTCATGTGCAAGTGCAAATACAGGAACAGACACATAAATTCAAAATAATAATAAAAATACTTTTAAGAGTAAAAAAGAGTGATTCTAGTTTCATTAATACTATTATGAACTTCCCTCTCTAGAGATAATATTGAACTTAATTCAATTTTAGTTCAATTTTCTATCATGGCTTGGGATATCACCTACAGTCCTATAGAAGATTAGATTTATACTTCTATTTATGTAACCGAATATGTGGATGAGTTTAAAGAACTGGGAAAACATTTCTTCAGTGTTTCATAACCCAACAAACCTTGTATCTGTATAAGGTTTTGCTCCTTAGCCTGTTATAGGAAATAGGTAATGGTCAGGGATCAATGATCTATTTTTCTTGATTATGAAATAATAACTAATAAATATGTATATTAGCTCCTATATTTTAGATACTGAAAGGTATTTTAGCACATATTAAGAATAACATAGCATTTCTCATAAAGTTTCTGATACATCCAATTGTGATTGAAAATTGTTGGTAACATTATTAATATTTATATAATTCACTGGAAAAACACAAGGTTTGCAATCACATTTCCTTAAGAAATTTATAAAACATGTATATCATTCGGATTTATTAATTTTATTATTGCCAAATCTAAGTTTCCCAAATCATGATAGTCTTGTTATAATACAGTGTTCTGTGTCAGGTTTAACGTTACTTAGAATGGCTTTACACTCTTAAATTTCATGCCAGTGTTATACTACACTGCTTTTGTTGTGGACAGTACTAAAATTATGAATTAAAATTATATCACACTTGAGTGAAACACTTATTTTTATCATATAAGCATATTCAATATTTTGCAAACTACAGGCTATCATATATTATCATTTTTATTATGCTTTGTCAAGATTTGCATCTTATAATTTGGATTCATGTATGCACTTGTTTGCCAGTTGATAGGCTTTTGGTTAATGGCTTCATCATAACACTCCAACTTACTAAGAGGTCAATTTTAACAAATTCATCACCCAATGGTCTGTGAGGAATTAGGGCCTAGTTAGATGTAATACTTACACACACATACAAACACAACACACACACACACACACACACACACACACACACACACACACACACCAGGAGATTGCATTTGAAACCCTGATGTGTCTTGTGTTGATCTTGTGTCCTTATGCCAGCTTGTCTCCATGTCTTGAATACTGTGGGCTTTAGATGCCTTGCACTACTATGCATTGTGAGAGCCATAACATTGTACTGTATATACGGTAGAGGAGTCAATTCATCAGGAACTGAAACCGTAGAAAATATCAAGTAAATAAGTTTCATCACAATGTTATAAAAGCTGCCCAATGTAGGACGACATCTAATCTATAGGCTGATTTCCTTTATTGTCAACATTATAATCCAAACTCAATTTCCTGCTATTCCTGAGGTTGTTTCTATTGCTAAAAACAACTTATCACATCTCACTCACAATTATTAACAATAGGGAAGATTGTACATAAAACTACCCATCTCTAAGAGCTGATTCACTAGGAAGAGATTTACTGTTAACCACTTTATTATACTTTTATGTCTCATGTACAGACTTCTTTTGCAGCTGATAGGGTTTTGGTTAATAATTGGATTATGACATTATAATAATATAAATCCTATTTATTTTTTTCTTTAATTCCATAGACACAAATTATACAAGCACAATGTACTTAGCTCTGAATATAAAACATACAAAAAATAATTAAACACCAAAGGCATTAAACAAAAAGTTTGCCAAATGAAACTATAAATTTAGAAAAAAATGAGTCTTAGTCAGGGTTTCTAATCCTGCACAAAACTCCATGACCAAGAAGCACGCTGGGGAGGAAAGTATTTATTCAGTTTACACTTCCACATCGCTGTTCATTACTAAAGGACATCAGGACAAGAATTCACACAGGGCAGGAACTTGAAGGCAGGAACTGATGCAGAAGCCATGGAGGGGTGTTGCCTACTGGCTTGCTTCCCCTGGCTTGCTCAGATTGCTTTCTTATAGAACCCAAGACTACTAGCCCATGGATGGCACCACTCACAATGGGCTGGGCCCTCCCCCTTTGATCACTAATTGAGAAAAAGCCTTGCAGATGGATCTCATGGAGGTTATGGAGTGTTATGGGGTCTCCTTTCTCTCTGATAACTCCAGCTTGTATCAAGTTGATACACAAAACCAACCAGTGCAACTGAATCCTTGTCAACTTGGCACACAAACATATCATTATTAAGTCTTAACCCCTACTTTTATTCATACCAAAGGTCTAAATAACTTTAAGAGTCCCACCATCTTTACACATTCTTAAATATTAAAATTCCAATTGCTTTAAAACTTTTAATATCTTTTGAAATTCAAAGTCAAAGTCTCTAAACTGTGGGCTCCACTAAAATACTTACTTCAAGAGGGAAAAATATTAGGGCACAGTCAAAATTATAAAGCAAAGTCAAACCCTAAGTGTCCAATGTCTGGTATCCACTCATGATCTTCTGAGCTCCTTCAATGTCTTGGGTCACTTCTCCAGCTCTGTCTTTTGTACATACCCCTGTTTCCTAGGCTCCAGCTGCTTGTACTCCACTGTTGCTGTTGTTCTTGGTGGTCATCTCATGGTACTGGCATCTCCAAAATCCTGCTGTTTTCCACTGCAGCTAGGCTTAACCAATAGCCTCTCTTCACCATAGGCTCTCTTCATGGTTTCAAGACTCAGCTCTTTTGCATGACTCCTTCAGTCCTGGATCATTAATTGCAACTGAGGCTGCATCTTCACCAATGGCTTTCTATGGCTTCTCAGTGTCAAGCCTTAGCTGCTCTTTATGATCCCTTCTTGCCTTCAAAACCAGTACTACCTGGGTGACTCTTACATGTTACCAAGTCCAGCTGCAGCATGAGCTACAACCTTAGCTATCTCTGGAACACAGCCTCTGTACTCTCAGAAAGCACTTCCCAGTAGATTTCACCTCAGTGATGCTGGTCTCTTCTTAGTCATCACTAATTTCTTAGCTCCAGCTAACCATTATCAATACTCCCAGTAATACAATGGTTCCACTTTAGTAGTTCTGGCATCTTGCTAATCACAACTGATTCTTCAGCCCCAGCTAACCAAAACCACAGAATATTCACAGTCAAAGCAGCAAAGGTCCTGATAAGAATATTTAATCTTCCCTCTGAAATTTCAGAAGCCAGGATTCCATTGTTTATACTATTCTCAACATTATCTTCCAAGTTCCTACAGAATATCCCACAGAGCTCTTAACACCCAATGGTTATTTTAACCCAAAGTTTCAAAGTCCTTACACAGTCCTCCCAAAAGCATGGTCAAGTCGTCACAGGAGTTTTCCACTATGCTAGTACCAACTTCTGTACTAGTCAGGGTTCGTTAGAGTCACAGAATTTATGAATAGTCTCTAGATAATAAGGGGATCTACTATGATGACTTACAGTCTGTAGTCTAATTCCTCAACAATAGTTAGCTGTGAATTGCAAGTCCCAAGGATCTAGCAGTTGCTCAGTCCCACAAGGCTAATTGTTTCAGCTGGTCTTCTGGAGAAATAGATTTCAACAGATGAGCTGGCAAGTCAATGGAATCAGGCAAAGAGGAGCAAATCTTCCTTCTTCCAATGTCTTTAAGTAGACGTCCAGCAGGTGTGTCCCAGATCTGGGACTTGTTTTGTTCCAGGTTGACTTTGATCTTGGAGATCTCCATAGTTAGTCTCCTGGGATTAAAGGTGTGTAATGCTTTGCCTGGGCCTATGCCTTTCATACCCACTATGCCTCAAGATCTGTATCACATGTGAGCCCTTCAATTCTGGATTGTAGTTCATTACAAGTATAGTCAAGTTTACAATCAGGAATAGACATTACAAAAGGTAATATTATAATTTTAAATATAATGAAGTAAACTAAATTTTTATATTTAAACTGAGAGACTTTCTTAAGAAACTATGCATTGTGTATTGACATGTTCCCCACAGAAATCCTAATGTTTATATTATTTCACTCCAGTTTGGTTTTTAACAGCTCTTTATTAAAACTGATTTACAAACATGGAAATCCAATTTAAACAAACATAAATGTCTTAAAGTGATATGAATGTGATCATTAAAGAATGAAATGAGAGATGACTTATACCCTAATAAAGAGGTTTCTTTCTAGACATTTCTCTTAAATTCTAGATCACCAAGCTTGATATAATACTCAAGTTTCTTCACAAAGTTTGAAATGATACAGTGTATCATTAAAGTAAAAAGCATATGTTGGGTAAGTTTAGCAAGTGGGTAGATGATTGTGTGGGTAGATGAGTGTGTGTGTTTGTGTGTGTGTGTGTCTGTGAGAGAGAGAGAGAGAGAGAGAGAGAGAGAGAGAGAAAGAGAGAGAGAGAGCTAGTAGTATAGTACAAATAAAGTAATAAAATTAACTTAGATTTTAAGTTAGTATTAGAATTAAGTGTAACTCCTTATAGTGTCAAATTGCAATAAATAAATTCTTATATGCCCAAATGAAGGATTCAATAGATAACAAAAATGTTAAAAAAATGAATTCCAGAAAATAAATAAAGTCATTGAAAGAATCCTCAACTAGATACTGTGTGTGTGTTTATCAGGAAACTAAACTCTTCAAATCTGTGGAAAGAATGCACCAAACATGATTCAAAAGTACACAAAAAATATGAGGGAAAGAGAAGGCTTGCATACTGAAACAAAGTAGTCTTTGTCTTGTGACTATAAAATTTATGTTTGTATTAAAAAAAGGGGGGGGAGTGCATATATTTGATAGTAACTTTGTAGCCCAAGTATAGAAATGGGGGTTAGGTCATCCATGTGTCTCAGAGCAGTCTCCTCCCAATTCAGGGTTGAAATCAGAAAAGGGGGTGAGTCACTGAAGGAAGTATTGTTGGAGATAACAGAACTGTGACATTGGAGCCTTATTTCACACTTTTGGAACGAAAAAAAAAAAAAGAAATAAAAAAGAATATCGGCCTGTACTACAGAAACCTGCTTACTAGTGAGAAACCTATGTCATAGTAAACTGCCCCTAGATTCTGCAGTAAAGAAAATAAATGGCATGAACACTTTTACTACGTGCCTGCCATCTGTTATTAATTGCATTGACTGAGTGAGTGACTATTTGTGCAGCTGCAGTAAAATGAACTGAATTTCAGGAATAAAAATATATAGCATTCATTGAGTTCACAGGAAGGTTGGTGATTAAATGGAAAAGATAGAAAGGCATTGGTTTTAAATTGCATTTTTTCTTCTTTGAAGTAAAAATATTTTTCATACTTGCAGCAAATGCATTCAGTGATATTTATTACAAACACTAAAAATAGCTAAGTAAATAGAACTTTAAAACTATAGTAAGTGGAAACTTTGCATTTGATAAATTCATGGAGGAGGTTAAGGACCACTGACAGAACATGTACATCATTAAGTGTGTCGTTTAAGGTTATTAGTAACAGATAATAGCTGCGAGTTTTGACATATAAATTGATTTTTAAGTAATTTCTTTCTTAAAACCAGCTACCAATTTTTGAGTATTTTTCATGGGTTCTGATTTTCTGTTTTGATATAGTTCCTGCACGTGTGAACCTGTGTGGTTCTGCATCTATTTGTGTTTCTTGTGTTTTCTCTTTGACACCTTTACTTCTGTTTTTTGATTCTTTATTTTGTCTTATTCCAGTTTTTGTTTTTATATTTTTTTACATTATTTTTATATACTTGTTGGTTTTTTCTTTCTTTTATTATTATATTTACTTTATTTACATTTCAAATGTTTTCACATTTCCTGGTTTTCCCTCTAAAAACCCCTTATCCACTCCCCTCTCCCTGCTCCCCCTACTCACCAACCCACCAACTCCTGCTTCCTGGCCCTGGCATTCCCCTATATTGGTGCATAGAGTTTTCAAAGGACCAAGGGTCTCTCCTCCCATTAATGACCTACTATGCCATCCTCTGCTACATATGCAGCTGAAGCCATGACTCCCACCATGTGTACTCTTTGGTTGCTGATTTAGTCCCTGGGAATTCCGGGGGTACTGGTTCATACTGTTGTTCTTCCTATGGGGCTGCAAACCCCTTCAGCTCCTTGGGTCCTGTTTGTTTTCTAAGTCTGTACAGAAAGGGTATGGATGTGAATGAGAGAGGATGTAGGGAGGATCTCAAAGAAGTTGGCGGAGATGAAACTGTAATGGAAATATATTGTATATAAAATTCTAGTTTTAACTTAAAAATACAAAACATGTAATGATCACAGACTATAAACACTATAATACTAGGTAGTTTGAATTGTGGAATAAATACACTGAAAATAGTATTCTCTTTTAAGTCCTTTAAAAATAAGGAAATAATGCAATTGATGAAGTTTCCATTTATGAAAGAAGTACGGGAGGAATTTGTCTAAATATTAGTAAAATATTCAATTGTAGAAAATTGTAGAAAGATTTTGAAAACACTTTTCCTCAGTGTGTCTGGAAATTTTCTCTGCTACTGTTTTAAATGGGCAAATAGGAAGAAGTTGAAAATCATTTGCATAATAGACAAATGTAAATCCATTCTAGTTGTAAGAGAGAAGCTCCCTGCTGCCTTGATTATATTCTGCTTCCCCACTGCTCCATGAACTCATACAAACTGGGGGGGGGGGGAAGAACCCATGTGCAGTTATGACTTTGAAGCAAAGAAACTGCAGTGTGATGTTCCATTGCTTCCTTCACCCCTGAAATCCCAGCCCATGAATTATCCTTGCTACAGATATTTGAACATAAAATCATCCGCTTGAAAGATAAACTATATAGAATGGCAAATATGAGAATCCAGCTTTAACTGCTAACTTTAAAGAATCTGAGATAAAGGAAATTACATTTTATTGTGGTTGCTCATGATTGTTTGTTCAATGGGTTGTCACAGAATCCAATTTCCACATTAGCCATTTTCTTTGTAAAGAATTGATTCTCTTGTTTCATTTACGGTGAAGTGATAGTTCTGTAGTCCTCTTGACTTATTATGAAGAGTGTTTATTAAATCACCAGCCTTACAGGGGATAAAACTTGTCTGTTTACATAATACCACTTGCTCAGTTTTAATCAGCCCTAAGTGCATGACTTTGAAATGAATTAACAATGGGAGAAATATATTCCAAGTGATATTACTTTCATGACAGTATTATTTCTCACATAAATAAAATGGAAAATAATTTTCCTTAATAACACTTGAGCTGCAAACATAAATGCAAATGCAACATTCATAACCCAAAGAAACAGTTTTCTGGAAATGATTTTTCTACTCTATACAAATCAATGAAAAATATTCTCTCTACATTCTATGACAGAGTACAGTATTATGATTGTTTTGATTATACATCTTCTAATTGAAGGCATCTCATGTACATTTCATATACAGGGAATTTTTACTTGGGCCAGTAAATTGATTCAGTAATTAAAACCACTTTCTCTACAAATCTAATAGCATGAGTTTGCTTTTTCATACCCATGTAAGGTAGAAAGAAAGAATGAACTCTGCAAAGGATCCTGGGACTGGGGCATACAAAGGTGGCATTGCTACCTCAGATTATATATACACATGTAGTTACACAACAATAAGAAGAAAACTAGTTTGAACTTTTGTAAGTTTCTCCATCTTCTTTTGATTCAAATGTAAGGATCAACTAGAAACATATTATGTTGTATTTACAGGAAACAAAAATGGCAATCTCAGTAAAGGAGTTAAAAATACTTAGGTCATGAAAAGTATCATTGTTAAAGATAATCATAGTGTATGTTACTAGAACTCCCAATATTGGTTAATATATTGTAAATGTTCAAGAAAATATTCTAGCTTTGAAATAAAACATAGAGCTCAATCTCAAATTAGCAAAATAGAGTCTTACTCTTACATCTACTGACATGCTACCACATATGTGGAATATGTATATATCCATATATATGCGTATATAAACACACATATACACATATAAATATTTTCATGAAAACATGAATTTGTTTTAAAGGGTAATGGCTAGAATAAGATTTGAGAAACATGAGAATCATGGTCTGCTCTGAAAACATAAATCAACTTTATATGGACTGCCAGGTCATATTTAGTAATATTTATGCATATTCATATGCATACATGTAGAATGACAATTACGATTTTATGGAGATTAGGGATAGGTACATAGGAGTGTTTGAAGAGAAGAAAGGGAAGGGATAAATGCAGTAATGAAATTATTATCCTTGGGAATAGGATTTGCGTATCATCCATGTCAGTTTCATCTACACAGGCAAAGTTTACAAGTTATGGAAACTTATTTCCCATGTGAACTTCCTCAGCAAAAGGTCCTACTTTTTCATGATGACACCACACTCAAAGAATAAGGGATGTACGGTCTAGTAACCTAATAACTTCTACAGTGCACAACATTCAAGTTAATTATGTTATTAGTGAAAAAATGAATTTCAAACTTAAGAATGAACCTTTAAGAAAAATAAAGGAGCAGTTGTCTTACAGATTGAGTATTGAGCATCAGCAATTCTACAAAGCTTTCACTGATCGCCTTTACTTTACCTTTCCAATGTATTGCTTTCCTCTAATTCACATTAACTCATAAATTATTCATACAATGGAGAAAGCAAAGTCTCTTTAAATGGAAATCTATATAATTTTCATTATTTCAGTGATAACAGTTCATTTTTCTAATGAGAACAAAGGAAATCAAACCTAACCACCAAAAAGACCATAATCACGTTCATGCCGAAGACAAGTTCTGGGAGTTGTTTCCTTACATATTTTAATGTAAATCTTATTTTCCATAGCCAAGGGAATGGGAGAAACAGACACTTGAAAAACTGCTACAATTGCTCCAAGTTACAGAATAGTTTTCATGGCAGACAGATGATACTATTTTGCAAAGGCATACTTGGTACCACCAAAAAATGTCAGTTTTTCAGGATAGTAATAGACAAGAGTCATGCATGCCAATGAAGTGCATGGTATAGCCTGTATCTTAAGAAATCCAGAGGATGCTCCAGTGAGAATTAGTTGTGGGTTCATTCACATGAAACAGATTCTAAAGTTAGGAAGAATATTTTAGAATATATCATAAATTCCTCCAAGAAATTAACAAAGAAACCAGGGCTCCAAAATTTATGGGACTCTAATTCTAAACCCCAAAATACATCTTTCTTTTTTTTACGAGTAATTTTTCAGTTTATTATCATATGTTTGATTAAAAAGTATACATGCAAGCTTTATAGGTGATGTTTTCTTTTTTATTGGATATTTTATTTAGTTACATTTTGAGTGTTATCTCCTTTCCTGTTTTCTCCTCCAGAAACCCCCTATCCCATTTTCCTGATCCTGCTTCAATGAGGGTACTCCCCCACCCACCCACCCACCTACTCCTGCCTCCCTGCCTGGGATTCCCCTACACCTGGGCATCAAACCTTCATAGGACCAAGGGCCTCTTCTCCCACTGTCCCCCAACAAGATCATCCTCTGGTTCATATGTGGCTTGAGCCATGGAACTCTCAATGTGTACTCTTTGGTTGGTGGTTTAGTATCTGGGAGCTCTGCGGTGGAGGGAGGTGCTGATTGGTTAATAATGTTGTTCTTCTTATGTATAGCTGGTGAATCATGATCACAGGACCCCAAGTCAATACATCTTATATACAAAGTATAAAATGACATCATTCTGAAATAATAGAATCGCATATCACTGTAGACTACATGTTGACAGCAAACTGAATAAGTGATGTAGCCCCACAGAACTATTCCTTTGGGTTGTACCTGTTAAACCAGTGTAAGTTCGTATTTTTTGTTTAGCGATATAAAGAATATTCTATTGCTATGGGGCTGCTTACCAATTGCCATGGGGTGGTAATGATTTGACCCAGTAATAAAACCACATCTGGATCCACAGTTGCAATAGGAGACACTGTGCAATTATCTCTTCAAAAATCTAATTTTATAATTAGCATTCACATCTGTTCTCTGAACAAGTGAAACAGGTGGACTGAATGTGCTGTGATGAGGACATTAATTCCTGCAATACTTATAGGGATTTTGTATTGTTTGATTTAATAATTTTCATGTAAAAGGATTCCTGAATGTTTCTGTTCAGCTTTCATTATCTGACGAGCTCCCTTTCATGGATCTGTGATTCAGTAATCATGTGGTGAGTCAGGTAAATTTGTAATTATGTGTGATTTGACGATGTATTGTGAAACTCAGATAATAGCTGTAACAGCTTCATTTTTTTTAAAACATGTCCATAGTAGTATTATCTGGCTCTTTAAAAATAAGTTAGGATTCAGAACTAGTGACCAGTATCCTCACAATGCCAAACCAATTGTCATATTGTAAGAAATCTGAGGAGGAACTCTAACACTGATTATAGGCTATGCAATGAAGTCTTCTTGTTAGACCCAGACTCGTCATTATAAAAAGATACAAAATAAATTAGTTAAAGAATGGTATGATATTATTTTCATTTTAGATATAATCTATCCAATATATCTGTAGACTTTTACTTATACAAATGTGATATAACCATCAAATTTGTGTACATGACATCATTATCTGCTTTTAAATAACAACGCTTTTTGCTGCATTGAATTATCTGATAAGTGGTTCATCTCTGTTACCCTCTATTTTTCACAACTGTTACATCTCTTGAGATCAACTTATATGAGCTGTTTTCTTCCATATTGATGTTTTATTACTTCAAGTGAGTTCTGAATGGTCAACTCTCACATAGTACTTTCTACTTAGTTTGTTTCCAATTGTAAGAAATGACAAAGATTTCACTGGGGACTAGGAGAATATATTCCATGGCAAGGTATTTACACATTGTAAAGGCAACACATTTTAGAATAAACTTTGGGTATCTTAACAGGTAAATAAGAGGTATGTCACAAATACCAACTTCAATATCTTTAACTTAGGTTGTGTTCTCTATAACATGAAATATAACTTTACCATTTTATTTGATGTTGGCCATTCCATTGTATATGATTTAGTTAACAGGAAACAAAACTATGAAATACTTTCTCATCCTTTGATTTAGAAACATGAATGCGGAATGTTTTCTTAGTGCATTTTTTCTAGAGAATGCATATCAAATTTGTGTTTTCCAACTTTGATAATAGTTATAATAATTTCAATCTTATTACATGGGTATTTTGCCATTTTAAGTGTACAAAAATAAATATTTTTTGCATAGCACATTGTATGCCCCTCCTTCTCTGTACTTTCATTGGGCTTTGTTGTTAATGGTTGGACTAGAAGGTAATTGTAGATATAGAGGCAGTAGAGTTGTAGGGTCCAGGATATGAGAAATTAATTGTTCTTTTCAATACAACTATTACACTTTGGAAAATTTCTGAATGGATCTGTCTTCATCAGGCTTCCACTTCTGTGAAAAGATATTCTGACCATGACAATACTTATAAAATAAAATATTTAATTGGAGTAGGCCGCCGGTTCAGTGGTTTAGTCCATTATCATCATGGCAGGAAGCAATTGCACAGTTAACTCACTGATGACAGACCTCCTAATAGTGCCATTCCCTATGGGCTTTAGAGGTCATTTTCATCCATACCATCATATTATCCATTCCCATTTTATTTCTTACCAACAAGTACTGACTTATATCACAGGACAACTGTTAAAGTTGCAAATTCAATCTTAGTGGAATGTCAATATATTCAACATTAAAAAGGAAATATAATTTTACATAGTGCCTTCCCTGGAGACAAGAGTTTCTTTGATAGTAGTAGTAGAATCTTCATAGAAAATACAAAAGGAAAAAAATCAATGCCCTGAGAACTTCATTTTATTAATTAACAATTTTCTTTTCTTTTTTAAATCCTTTTGGAAACAATACAAAGGGACTGACAAGTACAAAATTAATGTGTCTTCTGTATAATTCTGTCTTCCAAATTCCTTGAATAATGTTTCATTTGGCCCTTCTAACCTGTAATTATATACAGAAGAATTCTAAGAAAAATGGCTTCAGCTTAGTTGACTTGGCACAATAAAATTTTAATAGCCCGTAGTCCAAAGAACCTTCATACATTTTATGCAAGGAAAAAAATAAGAGAGTAGTAATGACAATTATTTCAATTTTCAGTTTTATTCTTCATTTATTCAAATTCCATATTTATATAATTTTATCCACATTTTATTATAGAATTAGAATTGTGGTTGGTTTTAAGGGTTATTGCTGACAAGGAAACATTTGTTATGTTTCTTTGATAGCTGAAATTTGTAATTTTTTTTAGAAATGTATTGAAATTCTACAATGCCATCAATGGTATACCTCTTTTAGGAAGAGTTAACAGATTCCTAAATATTGATGATTCCATGGTTGAAAATAATATGGTCTAAAGAATAATATATTTCAACATTCTTTGAAGAATCTACATTTTGTTGGAAAAATGTAAAAGTAACCTTTAATCCCTATTAATTTCATATCTTATTTTTCCTTTTTGTAGGTTACATGGTTATATTTTTATTCATATCAAATTTATTCTGAAATATTGACTATCTTGATGATTTTAATATTGAGATTCATTACATGACTTTTTCCAAGGAATATTTAAAGCAGAATCGCCAGACACTGAGTCACAGAATATGCATATACTGAGAAACCATTTCTCATTCTCATGTCCAACTCTGAGAACCAGGGAGCTTATTGCCATGATAAGTACTCACCTGACATTAATCCTCATCCTTTTCATTTGTGCTTATCTGTCAATCACAGTTTTATTATATTTTCTCCATTTTTGGACTCTTTTAGATATTAATAGGTACTGGCTGTAGTTTCTCACCTATTTTTCCCATAGAAACTGTGGCTCAACCTGAATGGTTGCACATTTGCTTTCAAGTGATCTAGATTTAAAAATACCCATTGTCTGTATATTTATTTTTTTATTTTATATATATATGTATATACATATATATATACATGATTATCACCTCTCAAAAATTAGTAAATACATTAATATTAAGATAACCTGGTTTAAATACTAGATAAATCATATAAATACTACTCTTTCTTATATGAAAGAGATTATGATCTGATAAAAGACTCAACAAACCCATGAAGATCCTCGCACTAACCAGAGTGTATCTGTTGAATTATCTTCTTAAGTATCCTATGAATCAGTCCAGTCTAGCCACAAAATTGGCAATAAGTAGCCATCTATGGTGGTTCAAATGAAAATGGACCTATAGGCACATATGGACTATCTTAATATCTTAATAGCTATCTCTTGTAAGGTGTAGCTTAGTTGGAGGAGGTGATTATATTAAAAGAAGTGTGTTATTGGGAGTGGGTTTTATGGTTTCAGAAGCTCAAGCTAGGCTCCATGGCTCTCTCATTTTCTTTTTGTTGCCTGCCAACCCAGATGCAGAACTCTCAGCTTCCTCTCTAGCACCATGTCTGTCTTTTTGCAAATGTGCTTCCCTCCATGACTACAAAGGAGGGTACCTATGAAATGTAAACCCTCCCCAATTTAATGCTTTCCTTTGTCAGAGTTGCCATAGTAATGGTGCCTTTTCACAACCATGGGACATTAATTAATACAGAAGTTGGTACCAGAAAATGGCATATTGATATAATAGGCTAGTCCATGCTTCTATTTAGAAGAATGTGGACATTGGATTAGAAAAGCCACTGAATACTTTAAGCAGAGATTAATGGGCCATACTTTCAGAAGCATGAAAGATAGTGGTGCTGAGGAAAATTTGAACTTTGGAAGTCTGGGTCAAATGATTTCAGAATAGAATAATATTAGTATGTGGCCTGGGGCCTCTTATGATATTTTGGTGAAGGACATGACTGCTTTCTGACTATGTCCAAAAACTCTTCCAGAAACTAAATTGAAGTGTCGTGGTCAAAAAAGCTGAAAGGGGTGAAAGGTTTGTATATCTGTGTATTATTTACATCAGACATGGAGAGGCAGGGCCTGGAGCTTTTCAATCTGGCTTTATGTTTTTGCTTTGATCCTGTATTTCTTCACAGTGATTCCTTTCCTCCTTTTTGGAATGGTAATGTATTTCCTGTACCACTGTCTGTCGGAAGCTGTGATCTGATTTTTCATTTTGATTTAGCAAAGGATTGCATAGATTTCTATGAGTCTCAGAAGAGTCTTTTAATGTTTTTCTCTTTTAAACAAAGTTGAGACTATGATAGGATGTGGTTGGGGAAATTTGAAGTTGGACTTAATTCATTCTTGCATTTTGATATGCCTACAAGCCAAAGACTAGAATGTAGTGTTTTATAAAAATTGGCCCCATATGCTCACAGGGAGCAGCACTGTTAGGAGGTATAGCCTTTTGTAGTATTCATGGCTTTGTTGGAGGGCATTTGTCAAGGGATGGATTTGAGGTTTAAGAAATTTATGAAATTAGTAGGCAAATGGATGGATCTGGAGGATATCATCCTCAGTGAGGTAAACCAATCACAAAAGTACACACATGATATGCACTCACTGATAAGTGGATATTAACCCAGAAACTTAGACTACCCAAGATACACTTTGCAAAACACATGAAATTCAAGAAGAAGGAAGACCAAAAGGTGGATACTTTGTTCCATCCTAGAATGGGGAACAAAATACCCATGGAAGGAGTTACAAAGAAAAGTTCAGAGATGAGACAAAAGAAAGGACCATCCAGAGATTGCCCCACCTGGGGATCCATCCCATACACAACCACCAAACCCAGACACTATTGCATATGCCAGCAAGATTTTGCTGACAGGACCCTGATATAGCTATTTCTTATAAGTGCCTGGCCAATACAGACGTGGATGCTCACAGTCAGCTATTGGATGGAACACAGAGCCCCTAAAGAAGGAGCTAAAGAAAATGCCCAAGGAGCTAAAGGGGTCGTCAACCCTATAGGAGGATCAACAATATGAACTAACCAGTACCCCACAGAACTTTGTTTCTAGTTGCATATGTAGCAGAGGATGGCCTAGTCGGCCATCAATGGGTGGAGAGGCCCTTGGACTTGCGAAAATCATATGCCCCAGTACAGGGGAATGCCAGGGCCAGGAAGTGGGAGTAGGTGGGTTGGGGAGCAGGGCAGGGGGAAGGTATAGGGGACTTTCAGGGAAGTATTTGAAATATAAATGAAGAAAATATCCAATTAAAAAAAAAAGAAATTTATGCCAGTCCCTGCAGCTCTCTTACTGTCTTCGTGTTTCCTTCTGATCCAGATGTAGAACTCTCAGGTACATCTCCAGCAACATATCTGCCTGTGTGCTTCATGGTTCCATCCATGAAGATAATGGACTAAATATCTGAAACAGAAGCCATCCCACATTTTTTAAAGAGTTATTATTGTTATGTTGTTGTTATGTTATGTTATGTCACAACAAATGAACATTAACAAAGACAGCAATGTATGTCTTTTGGTAATGGATGCCTTTCCTCTGTTCTCTTTCAACCTCCATTTTCCACTGCAACCGTATTGATGATAATCCATTGACCCCAATTACTTATGTTATCCACCCTGTAAGGTGCTGGTTTACCTCATATCAACTTAGATTGTGCATTTTTTCTTTTGTTTGAAGGAGGAATGAGCAGTTTTATATTACTCAAGATCTTTCTTTTGTAGGACTCAGACTAATTGCACCTGCCCAGTATCATGCAGCCTTAAAATATTTCTTCTAAGATGTCCTTTCATTTCTTATTTTAAAATCATTCCCCATTCGAAGTCTTTGGAGGCAGAGTTTTTACCCTAGTGGTTAACACAGTGGTTAACACAGCTCTGTTTGTTTGTTTGTTTATTTTGTTATACTAGATCATTTTCTTTACTTGATCATAGATATTTTTCTTTTCCATGTTTTAAAAATGGGAAATCATGACTATGTTCTGTAAATACTCTTCACAGTTTTCTCTGAACTGATCTCTTCTTACCATGTATTTCCACTTTGCTGGGCTTAGAAACAAAGCTTTACTATGTTCCTAACTCATATTACTTTCAGTCTTGTTCAGCAGAGAGTGAAAAATAATGTCTTGTGATCATACAGACTCCTTTGAATCTTATTTAGAATTGAACTGCCTAATTTCTGTTTAAACTTTTGTTTATTAAACTCACTATAAATGCTAAAGCCAATTTGTTGGGTTATGCATAAAACTCCATCACAAAGAATTCCACAAATACTTTGAAAATTCATATCAACTTAAACTTTATAAACTTAACCAATGAATGGAACTTAGGCCAATGAATGGAACTAGAAAATATCATCCTGAAAATCTAATCATGATTTTAATGAAATATAGTACAGAGTTAGTTTTCAAAATGCTTATTTCATCTTTGTTTCAGGATGGTTTGGCTGCATTATGTTTAAGCACATGTGTGCATAGTAAACCACAAAGACTATAAGAGTGTTTGGATTCCCTGGAAAAACTAATCATTGCTAGTTAGTGCTTGTAAGAAGTAGAGCATCAATGAGCATGACAAAGCCCCTGATTAGGTCAATGAAAGGAGAGCCAAGTGATTGAAGCATCCAGGTATGCTATGCTGTTCAATTCATAGAGTCAGAGAGATGTATCCAATTATATTTGGTAAACCTTAAAGATAGTTTAAATAATCTTATTAAATTATATATATGAAATTACATTAATCTTCTGACAAAACTATTATATTCATGATTATCTTATAAATACCATGAAATATTGACTTCTAACTTATGAATAGACATATGATAAGTATTTATAAAAATTTCAAATAATTGAAACTTAATAATTTCCATTAACTTTTGGATTTGGGGGTATGTATCACTAATAAATATAAGCTTAATCCATTGGTTTATCCATCAAAATTAATTACTGAGAAAACATTCTTTACATTTTCTTCTTTGTTGTTGTTTTGGTTTTTTGTTTGTTTGATTGCTTTTTTGAGACAGGTTTTATCTGTGTAACCATGGCTGTCCTGGAACTCACTCTGTAGACCAGGCTGGCCTCGAACTCAGAAATATGCCTGCCTCTGCCTCCCAAGAGCAAAGGCTACTCTTTGCCACCGCCCAGCTACATTTTCATCCTTAGATTCTTTTCTTCCTTCTCTACTTCCTCATTATATTAACCTATATAATTCTGAAATTATCAATAGATACGATCATTGCAAATATGCAACCCTGAAGAAAGTTTCCACAAAGCTATCCCACTACTCACCCCTTTACTCCCATCTGAAGTTGTTCTTCAATTATTCTTTTATTTCAAGTTAAATATATGCATCATGGCATCACTTTCTAAGCAAATACCCTTCACACAGAGTCCTAGAAAGACAAAAAAAAAAACAAAAAAAAAACAAAAAAAAACAAAAAAACTTTCACATGCAGTTTCATTTTAGTTAAGACACAGTGCTTTTTCATTAACCTATATGGTAGTTATTATAATCCCTGAAACTGAAAAATATAGGTAAGTGTCCCAGTGATCCAGAAAATCTATTTTAGGGTTATTTTAATTAGACAAAATAATAAAAATGGATAAAATAGAGAACAATTTGTGTTGATAATATGCTCTAAAAATAACAGGTGCTTACCAATAAAATCCAAGAAATTTCTCCTTGTAAAAGTACTCTGTTGATGAATGGGAATACAGGGGCCTTAAAAAAAGAGATTCTACCTCACACCAATCAGAATGACTAAGATCAAAAACTCAAGTGGCAGCAGGTGCTGGCAAGGATGTGGAGAAAGAGGAACACTCTTCCAATGCTGATGGGATTGCAAGCTGGTACAACCACTCTGGAAATCAGTCTGACAGTTCTTCAGAAAATTAGACATAGTATTACCTGAGGATCCAGCTATACCACTCCTGAGCATATACCCAAAAGATTCTCAAATATATATCAAGGACACAGGCTTCACTTTGTTCATAGCAGCTTTATTTATAATAGACAGAAGCTGGAAAGAATCCAGATGTTCTTTAACAGAGGAATGGATACAGAAAATGTGGTACATTTACACAATGGATGACTACTCAGCAATCAAAAACATTGAACTCATGAAATTCTTAGGCCAATGAATGGAACTAGAAAATATCATCCTGAGTGAGGTAATCCAATCACAAAAGAAAACACATGGTATGCACTCACTGGTAAGTGGATACTAGCCCCAATTCTCAGAATACCCAAGATACAATTCAGAGACCACATGAAGCTAAAAAAGTAAAAAAGAAAAAAAAAAAAAAACACCAAAGTGTGGAACTGTGGATGCTTCAGTCCTTCTTAGAAAGGGGGAAAAATTACTCATGGGAGCAAATATGGAAACAATGTGTGGAGCAGAGACTAACTGCAAGGCCATCAAAAGACTACCCCACTTGGGGATCCATCCCATATACAGTCACCAAACCCAGACACTATTGTGGATGCCAAGAAGTGCATGCTGGCAGGGGCCTGATATAGCTGTCTCCTGAGAGGCTCTGCCAGTGCCTGACAAATACAGAGGCAGATGCTCACAGCCAAGCATGGGACTAAACATGGGGTTCCCAATGGTGGAATTAAGAGAGAGGACTGAAGGAGCTGAAGGGGTTTGCAACCCCATAGGAAGAACAATAATATCAACCAACCAGACCTTTCAGAGCTCCCAGGGACTAAACCATCAACCAAGGAGTGCAAATGGAGGGACCCACTGCTACAGCTACACATGAAGCAGAGGATGGTCTTGTTAGGCATCAATGGGAGGTGAGGCCCTTGTTCTTATGAAGGCTCAATACCTCACTGTAGGGGAAAGGGAGTACAGCGAAGCACGAGTGCGTGGGTAGGTGGGGAAACACCCTCATAGAGGAAGGGGAGAGGAGATGGGATAGGGGGCCTTAGGAAGGGGGTACCAGGAAAGGGGATAACATTTAAAATGTAAATAAATAAAATATCCAATAAAAAAGAAAAAGAAGGAAGAGGTACGGCAGACAATGCTCAGCGACTGTTCAGAAGATATCCAGTTTTGAACATGTCCACTGCATAATCTTTGAGTTTCCATCTCAAAGTTGTTTATATCTTTGGACATTTACCATAATATCCCTTTAAATGTAATGGCACCAGGAACTAAACTTCATTTGAGAAGACCATATTATTAATATATAATCTTAAACCCTGAAAAACTAACCAGCCAGTTCTGATAATAAGCTTGACTATGTTCACCCTATATTTTTCTCTCAATAAGACCCTGAAGAGTTCTACATCACCTGGTGTCTTTACTGTACAAGTCCACTGTAAAATCATTCTAATATTTTATTCATTTTTTGTTGTTATCATTCTTAAGCTCAAACTTTTATAAAAATCATGTGATAGTATTCTCTTGGATATTCTTAATGATAATGTTTTCACTCATAACATTATCATCAAGTAGATTATCAACAATAAACTACACCTGTTTATTCATGCTTAATAATTACAGAATATAATGCTGTCTTTTTCTGATAATGATTAAAGTGAAATATTTCCTCTTTCAGATAATACTCCTTAGGAAAAATGAGTTTGACATTTAATTGCAATTACTTAATGTGAATTTTCTACATATGTAATTTTACTCCAATTGATAATATTAAAAAGAAGGGTGAATCTGGTAATGTGCTTACAAGGAATAAATCATAATGTAGCACGATGATGTTTCTATTCTATTCTGTCAAGCAATCAGTACCAACAACAATGTAAAGAATAAATCAGGCATCAGAGAAGAAATTTCTTGCCTTTTCCTGTCTAGCATAGAGCTATTTCATCCTTCTCAAAGATGTCAGCATCTATCATTTCTGTAGAGTGAAGTAAAAAATGTATTTAAATGTATTTCCTTGCATTTAAGTCAGCATATATGTTTCCTTTGTAACATACACAATTCATACCAGGAACTTATTTGCTTATATTCTTCCGTAGTACTCTATCTTAAGATCTACAATATACAGCTGGAGAAATGGCTCAGCCATTAAAGGCTAGGCTCACAACCAAAACCATAAGATCAACAATTTAGTCCAACTCTATTTGTTGAGAACGTAGAATTTTATAGGTTTGATGATTTCAAATAAACCCATTATTATTAATGCTCTTCTGTGAACTCAATTTTGCTTGTATGTGAAAATGCCTAGTTTCATACCCTCAGAAGCATAGTAGAAAAGAATAGCATATTGTTCTTATATGCGCTAAATTATAAAAAAGTTACTTCAACTACTATTATATACAATCAATTAAGAGTGAACCTACAAATGTGAAAAATATAAGAACAATATGCTATTCTTTTCTTTTTTTGTTTTAGATAATAGTGTGAGCAGGAATAGCATCAATTCTCAAAAGACACAAGTGAAGGGCTTTGAAAATTTACAAAATGAGTGATATAACAATTGGAATTTTCAAAGAAATTTGGGCAAAAACACAAACAGAAGATGGTCAACCTAACCCCAGGTCTCAGCAAGTGGCTTCTGGGCAGGGTGAGGATAGTCCCAATCCTCATAAAACAGGTGAACTAGGGGGGTCTGCAGAAGAACCATTGCAAGTTGCATCCTTGGGGCAAACCCACCATGCTCCCTAGCATTAGACTTACTTACAGGTTATCTTAAGACAGTGACTCCTCTCCTAAATGAGTCAGCAATAATTCAAAATCTTATTATATCACTCTATATGACAAACTGTGTATTGGTCAAATACCATCTTGAGTGGGAATTAATGTTGTTTAAACCCGAGTTATTATGGTAGGTTTGGAATAGAAAGCAACAGACCATTATCATAAATTTAACCAGTCACAACTCCACTGTAAGTGTCAGAAGGGGAGTAGGAGATCCGGATGCTGACCAGTCAAGAAGTTTATGTACAGGAGACCCAGCTCAGGCAGTAAAACAAATAAGGTTACAGTCAGTGTCCAGACATGTATCCTGGAAACTGACAATAATACTGAAGTTTGGTGGCATTTAGTGTGATGCTAGAAATTCCATGAGCTTCCCATCCCATCTGTCTAACTCTCTGTAACTGACATATAACCATACATACCCAAAATGTACCCCATAGTATGAATGTCCACTTTATAATGTTGTGGTTGACTCTCCCAATTCACATGGTCCATGCCTTCTTCATAAAACATTATGAAGGACTACGATCTGAATATTCTTTTTTTTTTTTGATTTTTAATATTTTTATTACATATTTTCCTCAATTACATATCCAATGCTATCCCAAAAGTCCCCCATAGCGCCCCCCAATTCCCTACCCACCCATTCCCATTATTTTGGCCCTGGCATTCCCCTATATTGGGGCATATAAAGTTTGCAAGTCCAATGGGCCTCTCTTTCCATTGATGGCCGACTAGGCCATCTTTCCATACATATGCAGCTAGAGACAAGAGCTCCGGGGTTCTGGTTAGTACATCATGTTGTTCCAACAATAGGGTAGCAGATCCCTTTAGCTCCTTGGGTACTTTCTCTACCTTCTCCATTGGGAGCCCTGTAATACATCCAATAGCTGACTGTGAGCATCCACTCCTGTGTTTGCTAGGCCCCGGCATCGTCTCACAAGAGACAGCTATATTTGGGTCCTTTCAGCAAAATCTTGCTAGTGTATGCAATGGTGTCAGCGTTTAGAAGCTGCTTATGGGATGGATCCCTGGATACGGCAGTCTCTAAATGGTCCATCCTTTCATCACAGCTCTGAACTTTGTCTCTGTAACTCCTTCCCTGGGTGTTTTGTTCCCAATTCTAAGAAGGTGCACAGTGTCCACACTTTGGTCTTCATTCTTCATGAGTTTCATGCGTTTAGCAAATTGTATCTTATATCTTGGGTATCCTAAGTTTTGGGCTAATATCCACTTATCAGTGAATACATATTGTGTGAGTTCTTTTGTGATTGTGTTACTTCACTCAAGATGATGCCCTCCAGGTCCATCCATTTGGCTAGGAATTTCATAAATTCATTCTTTTTAATAGCTGAGTAGTACTCCATTATGTAAATGTACCATAATTTCTGTATCCATTCCTCTGTTGAGGGACATCTGGGTTCTTTCCAGCTTCTGGCTATTATAAATAGGGCTGCTATGAACATAGTGGAGCATGTGTCCTTTTTACGGGTTGGGACATCTTCTGGATATATGCCCAGGAGAGGTATTGCTGGATCCTCCGATAGTACTATGTCCAATTTTCTGAGGAACCGCCAGACTGATTTCCAGAGTGGTTGTACAAGCTTGCAATCTCACCAACAATGGAGGAGTGTTCCTCTTTCTCCACATCCTCGCCAGCATCTGCTGTCACCTGAATTTTTGATCTTAGCCATTCTGACTGGTGTGAGGTGGAATCTCAGGGTTGTTTTGATTTGCATTTCCCTGATGATTAAGGATGTTGAACATTTTTTCAGGTGTTTCTCTGCCATTCGGTATTCCTCAGGTGAGAATTCTTTGTTCAGTTCTCAGCCCCATTTTTTAATGGGGTTATTTGACTTTCTGGAGTCCACCTTCTTGAGTTCTTTATATATATTGGATATTAGTCCCTTATCTGATTTAGGATAGGTGAAGATCCTTTCCCAATCTGTTGGTGGTTTTTTTGTCTTATTGATGGTGTCTTTAGCCTTGCAGAAGCTTTGCAGTTTCATGAGGTCCCACTTGTCAATTCTCGATCTTACAGCACAAGCCATTACTGTTCTATTCAGGAATTTTTCCCCTGTGCCCATATCTTCAAGGCTTTTCCCCACTTTCTCCTCTATAAGTTTCAGTGTCTCTGGTTTTATGTGAAGTTCCTTGATCCACTTAGACTTGACCTTAGTACAAGGAGATAGGAATGGAACGATTCGCATTCTTCTACATGTTAACAACCAGTTGTGCCAGCACCATTTGTTGAAAATGCTGTCTTTCTTCCACTGGATATTTTTAGCTCCCTTGTCGAAGATCAAGTGACCATAGGTGTGTGGGTTCATTTCTGGGTCTTCAATTCTATTCCATTGGTCTATTTGTCTGTCACTATACCAGTACCATGCAGTTTATATCACAATTGCTCTGTAGTAGAGCTTTAGGTCCGGCATGGTGATTCCACCAGAGGTTCTTTTATCCTTGAGAAGAGTTTTTGCTATCCTAGGTTTTTTGTTATTCCAGATGAATTTGCAGATTGCACTTTCTAATTCGTTGAAGAATTGATTTGGAATTTTGATGGGGATTGCATTGAATCTGTAGATTGCTTTTGGCAAGATAGCCATTTTTACAATGATGATCCTGCCAATCCATGAGCATGGGAGATCTTTCCATCTTCTGAGATCTTCTATAATTTCTTTCTTCAGAGACTTGAAGTTTTTATTATACAGATCTTTCACTTCCTTAGTTAGAGTCACCCCAAGATATTTAATATTATTTGTGACTATTGAGAAGGGTGTTGTTTCCCTAATTTCTTTCTCAGCCTGTTTATTCTTTGTGTAGAGAAAGGCCATTGATTTGTTTCAGTTAATTTTATATCCAGCTACTTCACCGAAGCTGTTTATCAGGCTTAGGAGTTCTCTGGTGGAATTTTTAGGGTCACTTATATATACTATCATATCATCTGCAAAAAGTGATATTTTGACTTCATCTTTTCCAATTTGTATCCCTTTGATCTCCTTTTGTTGTCGAATTGCTCTAGCTAGGACTTCAAGTACAATGTTGAATAGGTATGGAGAAAGTGGACAGCCTTGTCTAGTCCCTGATTTTAGAGGGATTGCTTCAAGCTTCTCACCATTTACTTTGATGTTGGCTGCTGGTTTGCTATAGATTGCTTTTATCATGTTTAGGTATGGGCCTTGAATTCCTGATCTTTCCAAGACTTTTATCATGAATGGGTGTTGGATCTTGTCAAATGCTTTTTCCGCATCTAAGGAGATGACCATGTGGTTTTTGTCTTTGAGTTTGTTTATATACTGGATTACGTTGATGGATTTCCGTATATTGAACCATCCCTGCATCCCTGGGATGAAACCTACTTGGTCAGGATGGATGATTGTTTTGATGTGTTCTTGGATTCGGTTAGCAAGAACTTTATTGAGGATTTTTGCATCAATATTCATAAGGGATATTGGTCTGAAGTTTTCTATCTTCCTTGGGTCTTTTTGTGGTTTAGGTATCAGAGTAATTGTGGCTTCATAGAATGAGTTGGGTAGAGTACCTTCTGTTTCTATTTTGTGGAATATTTTGTGAAGAACTGGGATTAGATCTTCTTTGAAGGTCTGATAGAACTCTGCACTAAACCCATCTGGTCCTGGGCTTTTTTTAGTTGGGAGACTATTAATGACTGCTTCTATTTCTTTGGGGGATATAGGGCTGTTTAGATCATTAACCTGATCTTGATTCAACTTTGGTACCTGGTATCTGTCTAGGAACTTCTCCATTTCATCCAGGTTCTCCAGTTTTGTTGAGTATAGCCTTTGGTAGAAGGATCTGATGGTGTTTTGGATGTCTTCAGGATCTGTTGTTATGTCTCCTTTTTCATTTCTGATTTTGTTAATTAGGATGCCTTCCCTGTGCCCTCTAGTGAGTCTGGCTAAGGGTTTATCTATCTTGTTGATTTTCTCAAAGAACCAGCTCCTTGATTGGTTGATTCTTTGAATAGTTTTTCTTGTTTCCAATTGGTTGATTTCACCCCTGAGTTTGATTATTTCCTGCCGTCTACACCTCTTGGGTGAATTTGCTTCCTTTTGTTCTAGTGCTTTTAGGTGTGTTGTCAAGCTGCTAATGTGTGCTCTCTCTAGTTTCCTTTTGGAGGCACTCAGTGCTATGAGTTTTCCTCTTAGAAATGCTTTCATTGCGTCCCATAAGTTTGGGTATGTTGTGGCTTCATTTTCATTGAACTCTAAAAAGACCTTAATTTCTTTCTTTATTCCTTTCTTGACCAAGGTATCATTGAGAAGAGTGTTGTTCAGTTTCCACGTGAAGGTTGGCTTTCTATTATTTATTTTGTTATTGAAGATCAGCTTTAATCCATGGTGATCTGATAGGATGCATGGGACAATTTCAATATTTTTGTATCTGTTGAGGCCTGTTTTGTGACCAATTATGTGGTCAGTTTAGGAGAAGGTACCATGAGGTGCTGAGAAGAAGGTATATCCTTTTGTTTTAGGATAGAATGTTCTGTAGATATCTGCCAGATCCATTTGATTCATAATTTCTCTTAGTTTCTCTGTGTCCCTGTTTAGTTTCTGTTTCCATGATCTGTCCATTGGTGAAAGTGGTGTGTTGAAGTCTCCCACTATTATTGTATGAGGTGCAATGTGTGCTTTGAGATTTACTAAAGTTTCTTTAATGAATGTGGCTGCCTTTGTATTTGGAGCATAGATATTCAGGATTGATAGTTCCTCTTGGAGGATTTTACCTTTGATGAGTATGAAGTGTCCCTCCCTGTCTTTTTTAATGACTTTGGGTTGGAAGTCAATCTTCTCAGATATTAGAATGGCTACTCCAGCTTGTTTCTTCATACCATTTGCTTGGAAAATTGTTTTCCAGCCTTTCATTCTGAGGTAGTGTCTATCTTTTTCTCTGAGATGAGTTTCCTGTAAGCAGCAAAATGTTGGGTCTTGTTTGTGTAGCCAGTTTGTTAGTCTATGTCTTTTTATCGGGGAGTTGAGTCCATTGATATTAAGAGATATTAAGGAAAAGTAATTGTTGTTTCCTGTTATTTTTGTTGTTAAAGTTGGCATTCTGTTCTTGTGGCTGTCTTCTTTTCGGTTTGTTGAGGGATTACCTTCTTGTTGTTTCTAGGGCGTGGTTCCTGTCCTTGTATTGGTTTTTTTCTGTTATTATCCTTTGAAGGGCTGGATTCGTGGAGAGATAATGTGTGAATTTGGTTTTGTCGTGGAATACTTTGGTTTCTCCATCTATGTTAATTGAGAGTTTGGCTGGGTATAGTAGCCTGGGCTGGAATTTGTGTTCTTTTAGTGTCTGTATAACATCCGTCCAGGATCTTCTGGCTTTCATAGTCTCTGGTGAAAAATCTGGTGTAATTCTGATAGGCTTGCCTTTATATGTTACTTGGCCTTTTTCTCTTACTGCTTTTAGTATTCTATCTTTATTTAGAGCATTTGTTGCTCTGATTATTATGTGTCGGGAGGTATTTCTTTTCTGGTCCAGTCTATTTGGAGTTCTGTAGGCTTCTTGTATGTTCATGGGCATCTCTTTCTTTAGATTTGGGAAGTTTTCTTCAATAATTTTGTTGAAGATGTTTGCTGGTCCTTTGAGTTGAAAATCTTCATTCTCATCCACTCCTATTATCCGTAGGTTTGGTCTTCTCATTGTGTCCTGTATTTCTTGGATGTTTTCAGTTAGGATCTTTTTGCATTTTACATTTTCCTTGATTGTTGTGCCGATGTTCTCTATGGAATCTTCTGCACCTGAGATTCTCTCTTCCATCTCTTGTATTCTGTTGCTGATGCTCGTATCTATGGTTCCAGATTTCTTTCCTAGGGTTTCTATCTCCAGTGTTGCCTCATTTTGGGTTTTCTTTATTGTGTCTACTTCCCTTTTTAGGTCTAGTATGGTTTTGTTCATTTCCATCATCTGTTTGGATGTGTTTTCCTGTTTTTCTTTAAGGACTTCTACCTGTTTGATTGTGTTATCCTGTTTTTCTTTAAGGACTTCTACCTGTTTGATTGTGTTATCCTGTTTTTCTTTAAGGACTTGTAACTCTTTAGCCATGTTCTCCTGTAATTCTTTAAGTGAGTTATTAAAGTTCTTCTTGATGTCCTCTACCATTATCATGAGATATGCTTTTAGATCCGTGTCTAGCTTTTCCGGTGTGTTGGGGTGCCCTGGACTGGGCGAAGTGGGGGTGCTGGGTTCTGATGATGGTGAGTGGTCTTGGTTTCTGTTAGTAAGATTATTACATTTACCTTTCGCCATCTGGTAATCTCTGGGGTTAGTTGTTATCGTTGTCACTGTTTAAAGATTGGAGCAGAAGCTGTGTTCCACTCACCAGCAGTCTCAAAATCCTGTGGCGGGGGTTGTGGGTAGCTGGCGGTACCCCAGTGCTGGTCCAGCCGGAAGAGGCCTGTGGTCCTACTCAGGCCGGTTTTCTGCTTCCCTAACTAATGCAGTCTCTGGTCCTGCGTGCAATTGGATTGGAGCAGAAGCTGTGTTCCACTCACCAGAAGTCTTAAGATCCTGTGGCGGGTGTTGTGGGTAGCTGGCGAGTGTCAGCCGACCCTGAGCCCTAGCTGCCCTGGTGCTTTTCTGACCGGAAGAGACTTGTGGCCCTATGTAGGCCGAATTTCTTTCTCCCCAACCAGAGCAGTCTCAGGTCCCGCGTGATTGGACTGGAGCAGAAGCTGTGTTCCACTCACCAGCAGTCCCAAAATCCGGGTGTCAGGCAACCCTGAGCTCTAGCTACCCCGGCGCTGATCCCGCCGGATGAGGCCTGTGGCCCTACTCGGGCCGGTTTCTGCTTCCCTAACTAATGCAGTCTCCGGTCCTGCACGCAATTGGATTGGAGCAGAAGCTGTGTTCCACTCACCAGAAGTCTTAAGATCCTGTGGCGGGTGTTGTGGGTAGCTGGCGAGTGTCAGCGGACCCTGCGCCCTAGCTGCCCCGGTGCTTTTCTGACTGGAAGAGGCTTGTCCTGAATATTCTTTAGAGGATGATCAAACCTGTGCATTCCACAGAGTGAAAACCTTAGGATGTTCTATGGAGGCTCTTGATATGCAAAGATGAAAATCTCCTGAATTAAAGTCACTTCTGGTTGGTACCTTATACATATCCAATATAGACTCATCACTAGCAGAAACCAGACTATCAACAAAAATCTAATATTTGGATGGATGTCATTTCTTGAGTGCCTGTGGATACAACTGGAAGTCTCAAAGTTACAAAGATACAGAAAAGAAACTACACTCTGCTATTTTCCTCTTATATTGCATATGTACGATATGTGTATATATGCTTATGTTCATATATGTGAAGGAGTCATGTGTCAGAATAGACATATACAAGTCAGAAGACAACCTGGGTTATTGCTCATCTACAAGAGATGCCTACCATGTATTTTTGTTGTTGTTTCTGTATGTGTGTTTATGGGTTTGTTGTTGTTGATGATGATGATGATGGTGGTGGTGATTTTTCATGTTTTTTTCTACTAATTATTTTATTTGTTTATACTCTAAATGTTTTTCCCCTCCTGGTCCTGGCAGTCCTTTGCTACATATTTGCCTGGGGCCTAGGACCAGCCTGTGTATGCTTTTTTATTAATGGCTTAATCTCTGGGAGCTTCCATGGGTCCAGTTTACTTGACACTATTGGTCTTCCTATGGGGTGGTCATCTCTGTCACTTCCTTCAATTCTTCCCGTACCTCTTTCATAGCAGTGCTGACATCAGTCAAAAGCTTGGATGTGAATATCTGTATCTGCTTCAATCAGGTGCTGGTAAAGCCCCTAAGAGGACAGCCATGCTAGGCTCGCTTTTGTAAGCACAACATAGTATCAGTAACAGTGTCACACTTTGATGCCTGCCCATGGGACATATCTCAATTTGGGACAGTCACTAGTCAGCCATTCATTTCTTTTCCTGCTCCATTTTTGTCCCCACATTTCTTTTAGGCAGGAACAATTTCACGTTGAAAATAAAGGACGTGCATGAGATGTACTCACTGATACTAGCCCAAAATTACAGAATACTCATGATGTACTCCAACGACCATTAGAAGTTAAATAGGAAGGCCCTAGTGAGGATGCTTTAATCCACTTAGACAAATAATCATGGGTTGCAGAAGAAAGAGGAAACCTTGGTGGGAGAAGGGAGGAGAGGGAATGGGGGCAGGATTAGGTATGCGGAAAGACAGAAGAGAAGCCCAGAGGGCCAGGAGAATAAACAAAAATATGCAGCTTTCAGGGGTTGGGGATGTGGAGAGACTCTAGAAAGTCTCAGAGACCTGTGATGGGGGAGGATCCCAGGACTCTATGTGGGTGACCTTAGCTGACATGGTTAAGAGATGGGGATCTGACGAGACCACCTCCAGTAGAAAAGTAACTGTTGCTTCCTGTTATTTTTATTGTTCAAGTGGGGTTCTGTTCTTGCTGCTGTCTTCTTTTAGGTTTGTTGAAGGATTACTTTCTGGCTTTTTCTAGGGTGTAGTTTCCATTCTTTTGTGGATGCTCACAGTCAGCTATTGGATGGAACACAGGGCCCCCAATGGAGGAGCTAGAGAAACTACCCAAGGAGCTAAAGGGGTCTGCAACCCTATAGGTGGAACAACAAATGAACTAACCAGTACCCCCAGAGCTCACGTCTCTAGCTGCATATGTAGCAGAAGATGGCCTAGTTGGCCATCATTGGGAAGAGAGGCCCCTAGGGGAACGCCAGGGCCAAGAAGTGGGAGGGGGTGGGTAGGGGAGCAAAGTGGGGGGAGGGTATAGGGAACTTTCGGGATAGCATTTGAAATGTAAATAAAGAAAATATCGCATAAAAATTTTTAAAAAATTGTTTGTGAAAGCACTCACATTAAGTATTCTCCTATGGTTGAAATCAATATTACAAATAGACCTTATTTGTATAATAGGATTGTATTGTCTTAATGCATACCAATTACCACAATACATTATAAAACTATGGAGTTTTAACACAAAAGACAACAGTCAAATCATCACTAATAGTAGTATGTCAATTATTCCAATACTACCAAATTATTTGTTACCTGTTTTCTAAGGAACTAACCTTAGAGGAGCCCAATTTTCCTTCTAAAATAATTTGTTATTTATAATGGTACATGAACTAAACTCCCAGTATATTCCTTATATATTTACTGCACTAGACAGTGCTTCAGAAAAACCCACACATTTTGAAGGGTGAAGTTATCCATTTCCAGAAGATAATTTTTGTGCTCGACAATGGATGGGAAGCTTGGTGGATTTCTAATTTTTGTCTATTATGAATAAAGCTGCTATGAACATTTGTGTACCAGTTCTTTTGAGTACATGAATTCATGTTTTTGGGATAATACCTAGAAGGAGAATTGTTAGTCCATATGGTAACTATTTGTTTCTCTTTGCAAGAAAATGTCAAACTGTTTTTCAACATGACTATGACATTTTGCATGTAGTATATAATAATAAGCCTGACTGGTCTAAATTCCCTCAAGCAATTGCTTTTAAATTTCTAGAGAATCTAGTAGTTTTCAAGTGATACAATGTTATATTTACTAGCAATTTCAAAAAGATTGATAACTTTGAAAGACACTCTACATTAAGCTATTTTATTTTTTAAGACCTTTTTTGTATAAATTAGTTCTTTGTAAATTTATAATGAGTGTTAATAACTTTTAAATACTTTTAAAATGAATGCTGTTTTGAGATTTTTTTTATTTCCCTTTGTCTATATAGGGGGTTATGTCTCAAAATTTAGGTTTCTATACTGTGTTTAATTCTCCCATTTTGCTCTAGTATGCATCAACATTCCACTTTTAAAAAATTACAATATTAAAAAATATCTAATGATGCACTTTTTTCACTTTTTATTATTCCATCCATGAACCCACAGTACGGTGCATTATAGAGAGTGGCCTGGGCTCCTTTTGATCTGTTGATCTTTGTTTTTGTTCAGTTGTGATTTTCTTGCTGGTTTCCATTTGCTCTAAATAGAGGCTTCTTTAATGAGGTAGCTTGAGTTACACATAAGCATCAATTTAAGCTTTAAGTGTATTAGTGACTTATTCTAGTGTAACAAGATAGCAATAGAAAATTCTTTTCTAAGGTCCATGACCTCAGGAAACAAGTAATTTTGTAGTAAGAGCCATTGTTTTGTTTCCCTCCTGTTGAATAGTCCTCAAGTCCAATTAGGTATTTGTTGGCCGTGAATGTGAATGTTAGCTTTTACCTGTTTATGCATACTTGCTTTCCATGCTGGTAATTGTCAGTGTTAATGGGCTACCTCAGTGGAATAAGTTAATTACTTACCTCCCATGGCCTCTTGTATAGTATTTGTTGGATCATAGACTCTGGACAGTGAGAAAAGTCTTTCAAGCAAAATTTAGTTTAAATAATTACAGTCCTGTGTCCTACATTCTGTGTCCTAAGTGTGGGTTTTCTTCAGCAAAAGGTACCTAACATCACTTCTGTCTCTCTGTATCTGTCTCCCCCCCCCATGTGTGTGTGTGTGTGTGTGTGTGTGTGTGTGTTAAAGGAAGTTAAGGCACTTGGACTGAAAATATTCCCTTCAAGACCATAGATCTTAAAAACAAAGCAAAACAAAACAAAACAAAATAAAACAAAACAAAATAAAACACCATCAATGCAGGCATAAGAAATCATCTTTCAAGATCTTGGTTAGAATCATCTAAGTGATTCCACAAACAATGTAGATTATATGTATGGCTTTTATTTGTCTATTAAGTACCATTCTCTAATATTTATGTTTAATTTCATACAAGTATATAATTATTTGGTCAAATCCATTCCGACTCCTCCAACTATTTCCGTATTCATCTACCACTTTTCTTTCCCAACTTTTTGTGACCTTTCAAAACAAAACAAACAAACAAAATGAACAAAATAAAAACAAAAAACGAAAACCAAGAAAATCTCACTCATTGTACATCCTGTTTGTGCACAGCTGAAACATGGGATGGAGCCTTTTGAAAGAGGAAAGTACAAAGAAAAAGAAAGACATCAAAAGAGTAGCAGCAGAAAGAACCTTTACAGTTAGGTGAACCCGGGGATGACAAATCAACAAACTACTGGCAGGACTTTTACCTTAAACAGAGGTGATGGAATGTAGACTTGATAGAAGAGCTGAGTTGGCTTTAAGAGAAAGTTAACACAGAGGTAGGGTCCTTGAAAAAACAGGGGCAGGATCATACAAAGAGGCTGTGGTTCAGGTTTTACATTGTTAATGAAAACATCATTATTACAACATGATCATAAAATTGTATTTTTTTGGTAAAATATATGGGTTCCTCTTATTAAAAAGTAAGAAATATACTAGAAGTAAAATGCTAGCATTGATTAGATATAATTCAATATTGAAGAGGTGATAAAATAATTAGCCATTAAGTTTCATCTAGAGGTTTGAAGTGCATATAAACCTCAATTGCTTTCAATCACTTTGAATATATTTTCTTCATAAAACTGATTTTGTTCCTTATTGTAAAGCAGCATCTCAGAATTTCATGTTTCTTGTCTATAATTTCATGGTTTACAAATATTTCAAATTCTAAGCAATAAGGCTTAACTATCTCAATGCTAAAAGTGGAAAATATATAAAAGGCTGTCTTACTAAACTCAGAAACCAAAGGGTATGTTCTCTGAAGCAGTCAACTTTGTGTAGCTGACTTCTGAAAATGTCATTCTTGAATGTAGTAAAGTCATAGATTTAAAAGAAATGTCTACATTGTGGTAAAAAATCTTGGACATAATTAGTTTTATAAAGTGAATTTCATTCCTCTTGGTCTTATTTCCACTATTCTTGCATTAGGAAATAAGATATCATACAAAGAATCAGGATTAGTGATTTTTGACAAAGAGGAAAAGATACTAAAAACAGGGTATAAGGAGATTTTCTCCAGAAACACTCAAAGAATAGATCACTTCCATATAAGAACACAGTACACAACACATATTTTAAAAGGTAAAGCTAGGGAATTTTAAAAATTATATTTAATGACTTCTTTTATGATTGGGTTACCTCACTAAGGATGATATCCTCCAGATACATCCATTTGTCCAAGAATTTCATAAATCCATTGTTTTTAATAGCTGAGTAGTACTCCAATGTGTAACTGTGCCACATTTTCTGTATCCATTCTTCTGTTGGGGGACATCTGGGTTCTTTCCAGCTTCTGGCTATTATAAATATGTTTGCTATGAACATAGTGGAGCATGTGTTTTTATGACCAGGTAACATAATCACAAAAGAAGTCATTAGACATGCACTCACTGATTAGTGGATATTAGCCCAGAAATATAGCACACCCAAGGTACAATTTGCAAAACACAAAAAAATCAAGAAGAGGGAAGACCAATGGGTGGATACTTCATTGTTCCTCAGAATAGGGAACAAAATACCCATGAAAGGAGTTACAGAGACAACGTTTGGAGCGAAGACGAAAGGATGGACTATCCAGAGAATACCCTACCTGGGGATCCATCCCATAATTAGCCACCAAACCCAGACACTATTGCATATGCCAGAAAGATTTTGCTGAAGGGACCCTGTTATAGCTGTCTCATATGAGGCTATGCCAGTGTCTGTCAAATACAGAAGTGGATGCTCACAGTCAGCTATAAGATGGAACACAGGACCCACAATGAAGGAGCTATGGAAAACACTCAAAGAGCTTAAGGGGTCTGCAACCCTATAGGTGGAACAACAATATGAACTAACCAGTACCCCAAGAGCTCATATCTCTAGCTACATATGTAGCAGAAGATGGCCTAGTCGGCCATCACTGGGAAGAGAGGCCCCTTAGTATTGCAAACTTTACATGCCTCAGAACAGGGGAATGCCAGGGCCAAGAAGTGGGAGTGGGTGGGTAGAGGAGCAGGGCGGAGGCAGGGTATAGGGAACTTTCAGGATAGCATTTGAAATGTATATAAAGAAAATATCTACTAAAATTATATTTCATATTTATCCATTCAATCATTTATTTATATTTTATGTGTAGGCTTTCCTTGTCTGTATGCCTTACTGAAAGCTCCTATGGAGATCAGAAGATGGTGCCATATGCAATAGAACTGGAACGGGAGTTACAGTTGGGTATGCGTGATCACCAGTCTGCTGGGTGTCAATCGTAGGTGTTCTGGAAAAGCAGCCAATGCTCTTAACCACTATGATATTTTTCTAACATTTCAGTTATGTGATGCTTGTTCCATAATATTTAATTAAACAGTACAAAAATCTCCAATCAAAATGAAATCTTTGTTGGAATTCAAGTGAAAATGCATTTGTCTATTATCATGTCATGAATGTTTCCAGTCTTATCTGCAACTGTGATAATTCATTTCATTTTTATATTTACAACAGATTCACCTTTGAAATATTTAGAATTACAAAATCATTCAAAGCTAATTAATAATTTACACTATTTGGGGAATTCCTGTTTTGTATCAATGTTGAAAAATCTATGTAGCATCCATTTACACATCAAAGACTAATTATTTATTTCTGTTTTGTTGTCAGTAATTATAGGTGCTTGAAAAACTATAGTACATGATGTTGTTTTAAGTTATAATTACTGTTTCTTAAAATGTCTCCGAAGTTGATACCTAATTCATGTCTGATCACTTCGATATTTTATTGTGCATTCCACTGGTACACTATTATTTCACGATGCTTTTTGCTGATACACATTTTAAAAGAAACATAGTATGAGTTTTATAATCATATATTTTTTGTGATATGAAATTTCCATACAGTTTAAGATTGCCTCAACTCACTATAAAAACCAGCCTATATTTACAGTATTCAATGTTCTCAAATATCCTTTACCTTGTCCTATAAAATGCTAGGATTGTAGGCAATGATAACACACTCAGATTATCAGATATTGATGATCATATTACTTATAAGTCCCCAGGGTTTTTCCTATCTCCTATCCTTTACTGAAGTCATTTTAATGTGGTAAGTTCTCCTTTTATTCTTCACAGCATATGCAACTAAAACTTTAGTCTTTCAAATTCATAATTGTAAACAGTTGTGTACTAGTGAGCACCTGTGTGCTAGGCATCAAGTTCAGGTCTTCTAGAAAAGCAGCCAAAGTTCTTAACCATTGTGACTTCTTTCTAACACTTGAGCTAGGTGATGTTTGTTGTATAATACTTATTAACATTATGGAATCCACCTTCAAAACGAAGGATTAGTCAGAATTCAAGTGAAAATGTTTATGTGTTTGTTTCTGATCTTTAATAATATTATAATTTCGAACTCAGTTAAATGTCTTTTATGCTCAAGTCCATATTTGTACATATACATACAAACAAACAAACAAACAAACAAATGGCAATTGTGTTCCACACTAAAATCAAAATCTCGTGCATAGTCTGTGCATTTGTTTAAAGATACAGTGTTTGTATACGTCTCTCTATATGGTGTATCTAATGTCAATTATAATTTGCACATAAAACTTTTAGAAATTAGATTTGACACTTTGCCCCTTCTTAGAATTGGGAACAAAACACCCATGGAAGGAGTTACAGAGACAAAGTTTGGAGCTGTGTCAAAAGGATGGACCATCTAGAGACTGCCATATCCAGGGTTCCACCCCATAATCAGCTTCCAAACGCTGACACCATTGCATATACTAGCAAGATTTTGCTGAAAGGACCCAGATATAGCTGTCTCTTGTGAGACTATGCCGGGGCCTAGCAAACACAGAAGTGGATGCTCACAGTCAGCTATTGGATGGATCACAGGGCCCCTAATGGAGGAGCTAGAGAAAGTACCCAAGGAGCTAAAGGGATCTGCAACCCTATAGGTGGAACAACATTATGAACTACCCAGTGCCCCGGAGCTTTTGTCTCTAGCTGCATATGTATCAAAAGATGGCCTAGTAGGCCATCACTGGAAAGAGAGGCCCATCGGACTTGAAAACTTTATATGCCCCAGTACAGGGGAATGCCAGGGCCAAAAGGTGGGAGTGGGTGGGTAGGGGAATGTGGGGGAGGGTATGGGGGACTTTCGGAATAGCATTGGAAATGTAAATGAGGAACATACCTAATAAAAAAAGTATTTAAAAAAGTAAAAATGACCATGAATGGGACCCCCAAAGAAGGGAATAGCAGAATACAAGTGAAATAAAGTCAAGGTAGGAAAAAAGAGGAAGGGAGCTTTAATTAGGTATAGGGAGAGGGGGAGGTACATAAGGGAGACAGAGGAGAAAGACTACAAAACAATATGGATGTTTGAAAAATCAATAACCAGTCATATTATTGTATATTTACCTAAAATTACCTAAATTACAAGTAATTGTGTGTGTGTGTGTGTGTGTGTGTGTGTGTGTGTGTGTGTGTGTCTGTGTGTGTATGTGTGTATGATATCACTTGGGCCAATAACAGCCAGTAATGATGACCATCTAATAAAACAAATCATGAGAAACCTCAAAAAAATATTAAACTTTGTTTTATAAAGTATAGTGATGTTATAACATTAGCTGTATAATTGCTTTTATTTTTATATTAAGTTATTGATTTTGGTTATGATAGAAAATCAAGTTTGATGTGTTATTGTTAGAATTAATTACTTACCAGAAAGAAGTAAGTTAATTTTATCGTATAACTCTAATATTCTCATGTTGATTTAAATTTGTCCTTTCATATTTCCTCTAAAATCATTCTTTACCATATTATCTCTTATGCAGAAATACTTGTTTGTATATTCATAAAATCATGCAAGTTATATTCAGTTTTAATCTTAATATTGGTTTCCAGCTGAGAAGTGTCTATGAAATTTTTCTCTGGGACATATAGGTTCATAGATAGCAAATTCTATCTATATTCATTAAATGAAGTAATTTCTATGAATTGAAAATAATAAGAGATTATGGGGTTTTGATATATAAAAATAAAGAATAAATAATAAAACAATAGTCATGATAATTTTGACTAAATTTTCTCACTGAAAATCTAGGGTTATACATAGCATTTCTCAGTCAAAATAGTATTTACATTCTCCAAAAAGAATAATTGAAATTTCAATAAAAATGTACTTAATATTACCATACTCAACAGACCTAGATTCTCAGTGTCAACAGGTAAAGCTTTGTTTTTTTTTTTTTTAATTTCTCATTAGTACTTGTCAGCCTCACCATCAATTTATATATTACCAGAGTATTCCTCAAAAAATGCATCTCAGACTTGGAAAAGGAAGATGTGGCCCATACACACTGCTTAAATGTAAAGAAAGACAGAACCGGGAAATTTGGTTTTTTTTTTTTTTTTTTTAATATTTTTATTACATATTTTCCTCAATTACATTTCCAATACTATCCCAAAAGTCCCCCATAGCGCCCCCCACTTCCCTACCCACCCATTCCCATTCTTTTGGCCCTGGCATTCCCCTATATTGGGGCATATAAAGTTTGCAAGTCCAATGGGCCTCTCTTTCCATTGATGGCCGACTAGGCCATCTTTCGATACATATGCAGCTAGAGACAAGAGCTCCAGGGTTCTGGTTAGTACATCATGTTGTTCCAACAATAGGGTTGCAGATCCCTTTAGCTCCTTGGGTACTTTCTCTAGCTTCTCCATTGGGAGCCCTGTGATACATCCAATAGCTGACTGTGAACATCCACTCCTGTGTTTGCTAGGCCCCGGCATCGTCTCACAAGAGACAGCTATATTTTTTTTTTTTTTTAATATTTTGGAACCGGGAAATTTGAAGTGAAAGTTTCTGGATTTGTCAGGTGATACAAACTCACCTGGTGTTTTGCTAAGGCGCGACCCATAAAAGGACAGGGGATGTTCAGAGAGAGTATAAATAGGACTCAGCATTAGACAGTGATAGTGGTTCCATAGGTAGCTTTGATACTCTTCTTTTGTTTTCTGTTTTTGTCTTTTCTGATCTTCACTTTGTTGAGAGAAGCAGGGCTGATTCTGCTTTCTCCTGATGATTCAGCATGAGGAGAAACAGAGGCCTGTCTGTTTCAGCTGGATCTTGCTATTACAGCTGATTCCTGCTTGGTATCCTGACACTACTGAGCTGGACTGCTGTTATTCTGACAAGTGGAGATTGAAATCACCCTCAGAGAACTACCGCTGGACTCCTTGACTGACCTAATTACCATCTTTTCTTCTCTATCTTTAGATGGTGAGCTAGAAGGGGTCAAAGTGTTTCAGAGTCCTTATTAAAAGTAGGTTTTGAAAACTCTAACCCTACAGAAATTTTCACACAAATGTGTAGTTAGAAGAGATGATATTGAGTGAGGTAAGCCAAACCCAGAAAAACAAGTTTCCCATGTGAAGGATCCCTTTCATCCGAGGCTTCTAGCTCTATATTTTCAGATGCAAATGTGTATCTTGGAATAACTGCGGAAACCAGGAAGGTAAAAAGGGACAGTTTCCATGGTGGCAAGAAGGGCAATGGAGCAATAGAGAAGAAAATAGCAAGGTAATGGTGATCTGGTCAAGAAATGGGAAAACTGGCTGTGGCTTTAATTAGGAAAGGGAGCAGAAAAGAAAGGCAGAAGGTGAAAGAAGGAAGGAATGATGGGAAGGATGTCTGTGATTGTGATAAGCAATAATGCTACTGAAGATCTACCCAACAACAATCTACAACGCGTGTTTCTTTTTTTTTTTTTGGCCTTTTTTAAAAATTTTTAATATTTTTATTACATATTTTCCTCAATTACATTTCCAATGCTATCCCAAAAGTCCCCCATAGCGCCCCCCACTTCCCGAACCACCCATTCCTATTCTTTTGGCCCTGGCATTCCCCTATATTGGGGCATATAAAGTTTGCAAGTCCAATGTGCCTCTCTTTCCATTGATGGCCGACTAGGCCATCTTTCGATACATATGCAGCTAGAGACAAGAGCTCCGGGGTTCTGGTTAGTACATCATGTTTTTCCAACAATAGGGTTGCAGATCCCTTTAGCTCCTTGGGTACTTTCTCTAGATTCTCCATTGGGAGCCCTGTGATACATCCAATAACTGACTGTGAACATCCACTCCTGTGTTTGCTAGGCCCAGGCATCATCTCACAAGAGACAGCTAAATTTGGGTCCTTTAAGCAAAATCTTGCTAGTGTATGCAATGGTGTCAGCGTTTAGAAGCTGATTATGGGATGGATCCCTGGATACGGCAGTCTCTAAATGGTCCATCTTTTCATCACAGCTACGAACTTTGTCTCTGTAACTCCTTCAATGGGTGTTTTGTTCCCAATTCTAAGAAGGGGCACAGTGTCCACACTTTGGTCTTCATTCTTCTTGAGTTTCATGCGTTTAGCAAATTGTATCTTAAATCTTGGGTATCCTAAGTTTTGGGCTAATATCCACTTATCAGTGAATACATATTGTGTAAGTTCTTTTGTGATTGTGTTACTTCACTCAAGATGATGCCCTCCAGGTCCATCCATTTGGCTAGGAATTTCATAAATTCATTCTTTTTAATAGCTGAGTAGTACTCCATTGTGTAAATGTACCATAATTTCTGTATCCATTCCTCTGTTGAGGGACATCTGCGTTCTTTCCAGCTTCTGGCTATTATAAATAGGGCTGCTATGAACATAGTGGAGCATGTGTCCTTTTTACCGGTTGGGACATCTTCTGGATATATGCCCAGGAGAGGTATTGCTGGATCCTCCGGTAGTAATATGTCCAATTTTCTGAGGAACCGCCAGACTTATTTCCAGAGTGGTTGTACAAGCTTGCAATCCCACCAACAATGGAGGAGTGTTCCTCTTTCTCCACATCCTCGCCAGCATCTGCTGTCACCTGAATTTTTGATCTTAGCCATTCTGACTGGTGTGAGGTGGAATCTCAGGGTTGTTTTGATTTGCATTTCCCTGATGATTAAGGATGTTGAACATTTTTTCAGGTGCTTCTCTGCCATTCGGTATTCCTCAGGTGAGAATTCTTTGTTCAGTTCCGAGCCCCATTTTTTAATGGGGTTATTTGACTTTCTGGAGTCCACCTTCTTGAGTTCTTTATATATATTGGATATTAGTCCCTTATCTGATTTAGGATAGGTGAAGATCCTTTCCCAATCTGTTGGTGTTTTTTTTGTCTTATTGATGGTGTCTTTAGCCTTGCAGAAGCTTTGCAGTTTCATGAGGTCCCACTTGTCAATTCTCGATCTTACAGCACAAGCCATTACTGTTCTGTTCAGGAATTTTTCCCCTGTGCCCATATCTTCAAGGCTTTTCCCCACTTTCTCCTCTATAAGTTTCAGTGTCTCTGGTTTTATGTGAAGTTCCTTGATCCACTTAGACTTGACCTTAGTACAAGGAGATAGGAATGGATTGATTCGCATTCATCTACATGTTAACAACCAGTTGTGCCAGCATCATTTGTTGAAAATGCTGTCTTTCTTCCACTGGATGTTTTTAGCTCCCTTGTCGAAGATCAAGTGACCATAGGTGTGAGTTCATTTCTGGGTCTTCAATTCTATTCCATTGGTCTATTTGTCTGTCACTATATCAGTACCATGCAGTTTTTATCACAATTGCTTTGTAGTAGAGCTTTAGGTCCGACATGGTGATTCCACCAGAGGTTCTTTTATCCTTGAGAAGAGTTTTTGCTATCCTAGGGTTTTTGTTATTCCAGATGAATTTGCAGATTACACTTTCTAATTCGTTGAAGAATTGATTTGGAATTTTGATGGGGATTGCATTGAATCTGTAGATTGCTTTTGGCAAGATAGCCATTTTTACAATGTTGATCCTGCCAATCCATGAGCATGGGAGATCTTTCCATCTTCTGAGATCTTCTATAATTTCTTTCTTCAGAGACTTGAAGTTTTTATTATACAGATCTTTCACTTCCTTAGTTAGAGTCACGCTAAGATATTTAATATTATTTGTGACTATTGAGAAGGGTGTTGTTTCCCTAATTTCTTTCTCAGCCTGTTTATTCTTTGTGTAGAGAAAGGCCATTGATTTGTTTGAGTTAATTTTATATCCAGCTACTTCACCGAAGCTGTTTATAAGGCTTAGGAGTTCTCTGGTGGAATTTTTAGGGTCACTTATATATACTATCATATCATCTGCAAAAAGTGATATTTTGACTTCATCTTTTCCAATTTGTATCCCTTTGATCTCCTTTTGTTGTCGAATTGCTCTGGCTAGGACTTCAAGTACAATGTTGAATAGGTATGGAGAAAGTGGACAGCCTTGTCTAGTCCCTGATTATAGAGGGATTGCTTCAAGCTTCTCACCATTTACTTTGATGTTGGTTACTGGTTTGCTGTAGATTGCTTTTATCACGTTTAGGTATGGGCCTTGAATTCCTGATCTTTCCAAGACTTTTATCATGAATGGGTGTTGGATCTTGTCAAATGCTTTTTCCGCATCTAACGAGATGACCATGTGGTTTTTGTCTTTGAGTTTGTTTATATACTGGATTACGTTGATGGATTTCCATATATTGAACCATTCCTGCATCCCTGGAATGAAACCTACTTGGTCAGGATGGATGATTTGATGTGTTCTTGGATTCGATTAGCAAGAACTTTATTGAGGATTTTTGCATCAATATTCATAAGGGATATTGGTCTGAAGTTTTCTATCTTTGTTGGGTCTTTTTGTGGTTTAGGTATCAGAGTAGTTGTGGCTTCATAGAATGAGTTGGGTAGAGTACCTTCTGTTTCTATTTTGTGGAATATTTTGTGAAGAACTGGGATTAGATCTTCTTTGAAGGTCTGATAGAACTCTGCACTAAACCCATCTGGTCCTGGGCTTTTTTTAGTTGGGAGACTATTAATGACTGCTTCTATTTCTTTGGGGGATATAGGGCTGTTTAGATCATTAACCTGATCTTGATTCAACTTTGGTACCTGGTATCTGTCTAGGAACTTCTCCATTTCATCCAGGTTCTCCAGTTTTGTTGAGTATAGCCTTTGGTAGAAGGATCTGATGGTGTTTTGGATGTCTTCAGGATCTGTTGTTATGTCTCCTTTTTCATTTCTGATTTTGTTAATTAGGATGCTTTCCCTGTGCCCTCTAGTGAGTCTGGCTAAGGGTTTATCTATCTTGTTTATTTTCTCAAAGAACCAGCTCCTTGATTGGTTGATTCTTTGAATAGTTCTTCTTGTTTCCACTTGGTTGATTTCGCCCCTCAGTTTGATTATTTCCTGCCGTCTACTCCTCTTGGGTGAATTTGCTTCCTTTTGTTCTAGTGCTTTTAGGTATGTTATCAAGCTGCTAATGTGTGCTCTCTCTAGTTTCCTTTTGGAGGCACTCAGAGCTATGAGTTTTCCTCTTAGAAATGCTTTCATTGCGTCCCATAAGTTTGGGTATGTTGTGGCTTCATTTTCATTGAACTCTAAAAAGTCCTTAATTTCTTTCTTTATTCCTTCCTTGACCAAGGTATCATTGAGAGGAGTGTTGTTCAGTTTCCACGTGAAGGTTGGCTTTCTATTATTTATTTTGTTATTGAAGATCAGCCTTAGTCCATGGTGATCTGACAGGATGCATGGGACAATTTCAATATTTTTGTATCTGTTGAGGCCTGTTTTGTGACCAATTATGTGGTCAATTTTGGAGAAGGTACCATGAGGTGCTGAGAAGAAGGTATATCCTTTTGTTTTAGGATAGAATGTTCTGTAGATGTCTGCCAGATCCATTTGATTCATAATTTCTCTTAGTTTCTCTGTGTCCCTGTTTAGTTTCTGTTTCCATGATCTGTCCATTGGTGAAAGTGGTGTGTTGAAGTCTCCCACTATTATTGTATGAGGTACAATGTGTGCTTTGAGATTTACTAAAGTTTCTTTAATGAATGTGGCTGCCTTTGTATTTGGAGCATAGATATTCAGGATTAATAGTTCCTCTTGGAGGATTTTACCTTTGATGAGTATGAAGTGTCCCTCCTTGTCTTTTTTAATGACTTTGGGTTGGAAGTCAATCTTATCAGATATTAGAATGGCTACTCCAGCTTGTTTCTTCATACCATTTGCTTGGAAAATTGTTTTCCAGCCTTTCATTCTGAGGTAGTGTCTATCTTTTTCTCTGAGATGAGTTTCCTGTAAGCAGCAAAATGTTGGGTCTTGTTTGTGTAGCCAGTTTGTTAGTCTATGTCTTTTTATCGGGGAGTTGAGTCCATTGATATTAAGAGATATTAAGGAAAAGTAATTGTTGTTTCCTGTTATTTTTGTTGTTAAAGTTGGCATTCTGTTCTTGTGGCTGTCTTCTTTTCGGTTTGTTGAGGGATTACCTTCTTGTTGTTTCTAGGGCGTGGTTCCTGTCCTTGTATTGGTTTTTTTCTGTTATTATCCTTTGAAGGGCTGGATTCGTGGAGAGATAATGTGTGAATTTGGTTTTGTTGTGGAATACTTTGGTTTCTCCATCTATGTTAATTGAGAGTTTGGCTGGGTATAGTAGCCTGGGCTGGAGTTTGTGTTCTTTTAGTGTCTGTATAACATCCGTCCAGGATCTTCTGGCTTTCATAGTCTCTGGTGAAAAATCTGGTGTAATTCTGATAGGCTTGCCTTTATATGTTACTTGGCCTTTTTCTCTTACTGCTTTTAGTATTATATCTTTATTTAGAGCACTTGTTGTTCTGATTATTATGTGTCGGGAGGTCACATGTGTTGCTGGTCCTTTGAGTTGAAAATCTTCATTCTCATCCACTCCTATTATCCGTAGGTTTGGTCTTCTCATTGTGTCCTGTATTTCTTGGATGTTTTGAGTTAGGATCTTTTTGCATTTTACATTTTCCTTGATTGTTGTGCTGATGTTCTCTATGGAATCTTCTGCACCTGAGATTCTCTCTTCCATCTCTTGTATTCTGTTGCTGATGCTGGTATCTATGGTTCCAGATTTCTTTCCTAGGGTTTCTATCTCCAGTGTTGCCTCATTTTGGGTTTTCTTTATTGTGTCTACTTCCGTTTTTAGGTCTAGTATGGTTTTGTTCATTTCCATCATCTGTTTGGATGTGTTTTCCTGTTTTTCATTAAGGACTTCTACCTGTTTGATTAGGTTATCCTGTTTTTCTTTAAGGATTTGTAACTCTTTAGCAGTGTTCTCTTGCAATTCTTTAAGGGATTTTTGTGCTTCCTCTTTAATGTCTTCTACCTGTTTTTCAGTGTTCTCCTGTATTTCTTTAAGTGTGTTATTAAAGTCCTTCTTGAAGTCCTCTACCATCATCAGGAGATATGCTTTTAGATCCATGTCTAGCTTTTCCGGTGTGTTGGGGTGCCCTGGACTGGGCGAAGTGGGAGTGCTGGGTTCTGATGATGGTGAGTGGTCTTGGTTTCTGTTAGTAAGATTATTACGTTTACCTTTCGCCATCTGGTAATCTCTGGGGTTAGTTGTTGTCGTTGTCACTGTTTAAAGATTGGAGCAGAAGCTGTGTTCCACTCACCAGCAGTCTCAAAATCCTGTGGCGGGGGTCGTGGGTAGCTGGCAGTTCCCCAGTGCTGGTCCAGCCGGAAGTGGCCTGTGGTCCTACTCAGGCCGGTTTTCTGCTTCCCTAACTAATGCAGTCTCAGGTCCCGCGCGCAATTGGATTGGAGCAGAAGCTGTGTTCCACTCTCCAGAAGTCTTAAGATCCTGTGGCGGGTGTTGTGGGTAGCTGGGGAGTGTCAGCCGACCCTGCGCCCTTGCTACCCTGGTGCTTTTCGCGTGTTTCTTTTTATATATAAATCTAATTAATTTAAATGAAATTATTTCATTTGTGCTGACAATTTTACATAAAAAAATCAAAAGACAAAACAATAACAACAACAACAACAAACAGGCATATGAACTCTTCTTTTGAGTTGTCTGTAACGGCTGTCCAAGAGACTGCCAAAACATAAGAAGTTTTTTATTTTATCTTACTTGGCTGTATCCCAGAGGTGGAAGGGAAGTCTCTATTCTGGCAGTCAGATTGCTTTATTTATACATAACTCAGTAAGCAGGAATAGATACAAATTGTTCCAAAATATACATCCTATCATTTTTGCGTTAGATATATGTATTAAGTCCCATTTTGTTATAAGACTACTTATTATTGATAAACAATTATAAAACAGAGTCATCATTTACAACTTTTTCCCCTCATCAACCCCATAACTAAACCATTAACATTTTTGCTATTTCAAAGTCACTAGACCGAAAGAAAATCTCCAAGCCAGCATGGGCATATTGCCATGTACCAAGTAGTTTATTATCAACTTTTAATGATCGTAGTACCAACTGTTATTAGGCCCTAGAAAATCTCAGGTTGAAGCTGATAGAGTTATTACTCAATTTATGATATAATACAATGTTCATGTTTATAACTTCATACAATTTATATGTCTAATCTTGCTATTCTTTTGTTGATTGGACAGTGAAACTGGAGAATCTAAATTTTCTATGAAAATATACAACCACCAAACCCAGACACTATTGCATATGCCAGAAAGATTTTACTGACAGGACCATGACATAGGTCTCTCTTGGGAGGCTATGCCAGTGCCTGTCAAATACAGAAGAGGATGCTCACAGTCATCTATTAGATGGAACACAGGGCCCCTAATGAAAGAGCTAGAGAAAGTACCCAAGGAGCTAAAGGGGTCTGCAATCCTATAGGAGGATTAACAATATGAACTAACCAGTACCACCCCAGAGCTGTGCCTCTAGTTGCATATGTAGCAGAGGATGGCCTATTCAGCCATCAATGGGAAGAGAGGTCCTTGGTCTTGTGAAGATCATATGCCCCAGTACAGGGGAATGCCAGGGCCAGGAAGCAGGAGTGGGTGGGTTGGGGATCAGGGTGGGGGTAGGATATAGAGGGCTTTAGGGATAGCATTTGAAATGTAAATGAAGAAAATATCTAATAAAAAAAGAAAAGGGGGTCATAGTGCTTCATTCTTTACTATATTTGCTTCCCATTTTTGCCCAACAGTATAAGCCCCTGTAAAGGGCAGCTCTAACTCTATCCATTCTAACATTATTGCTGTATCGTTTCCTTGAAGGGCATACCATAGGCCACCCCTCACCCAATCTTATATGCCATATACTCACCTATGCATGTTATAGGAAGAGACTTTGTCTGCCAATTCTTCTAGTACATTGAATCATGTTTAGCTTTTTAAATTAAGTTTATTCTGATTATCTGGTTCCTAAGTAAGTACAGGTGCAGATGTTTCAAGAGTTTCTTGGAGCCAGATACTATAAGGAGATCTCTGGCATCTTTATGAGTCACAACCTCCAGGGTGCAAGGAAGATATTCAAGTAGGGCCTGATAAGAATAGTTTCCATAAAAGTAGAAGTAGTATGCTCAGGACTTTCCTTTGGAAGCTTAGAAGCAGTACTCCAATAAGAAGGCAGAAATGATTCATGAGAAATTTCCCATCAATCCAATATCCCCATGGTGTACAAATATTAAAGGTCCCCCAAGCATACAACATATGGAGATCAACACCAAAAGTAGAAAACAATATGGTCGTCATTGCATCATGTGATTCATTTGCTGGATCTTTTGCAAGCACCAATGCATGTTTTATGGCTTTTGCTGTTCCCATTAGATATGGCTGTGCTAGTTTTGGAGGGAGGAAATTAAAGAGGGTTATGGCATATTTATATTATAATTCAAAAAGTAATTAAAATCTGTTTAATGTTTGTAAGTTAATCTTTGAATTGGAAATTTGAAATGTATTAATATGTTAACAAAAAGTATAACAATTTTAAATATACAATTTAGAGGATATGTAAACTCTAAAATATTGATGAGTTTATTTGAAATTAACAAAACCTAGGTATAGGTAACATAAATATGATGCTCTAAAACAGAAATGGAAAGTTTTTTTGTGAATATATATTTTGGGACCAAGTCTAATTTTCATACTATATGTTAACAGTATGGGATAAGTTAAATAGTAAATTTTATTTGAAAAAATATAAAATAATATATATAATACCACCTTTTTAAAATAATGAAATAAAATTGATGATACTTTAAAACACACTTGTTGACTTTATGGGAAAGATCATTTTTATTACAAGTATGAACAACAGAGTAGACACAGAATGGATAAAGACCAAAATGTTAACAGTTCCCAATGTTAAGCAATACTAATATCTAACTTTTGTGTATTAAAAATAAAACTCAATGTGTGTATACACATTCATGGAATCGTGGTGTATGCATATGCAAATATATGTGTATACAAGACAAGGAGTCCCTCTGAAATTCAGATGATAACATATAATATCTGTTACGTTCTTATACCTTTTCATGGTGTCAAGGATTTTAACTCAAGGACATCAGGTTTGCACAGAGTGGCTTTTGGGACCAAGTCTAATTTTCATGAAAACAAGGAAGTAAAAAAAAAATGGAGTAACATAAGTAACTAGCAACATGTTATATGAAAAACAATTGTTACAATCAACTTTATAAAATATTTTTGGTATATATTTACATCATCTTTTCCGCTTCCTCTCTCAAGCCTTCAATATAAGAGAACACCTTGCTCTCTTTCAAGTTTATCCTGTCTGTTTTAAAAATTACTGTCATATAGTATACATGTATGATTATGAATACAAATACATATATGTTATATATGGTATATAATTATGTCATTCCATATAAAATTACACTGTTTGTATATGTTTCAGTTTAAATAACTTCTGATACAATATGATGGAGTTCTTTTGTGGAATATAGCATTTTAAAATGACATAAAGAAAAGAAATGTTGAGCTGAAGAATTTCATTATTCCTGTTGATGTTAACCAAGACACAATTGAGGTACAAAAACTTTAAGTATTAGATACAGTTATTGGTTCAGATATTATTGTAAAGCAAGCTATAAGCACAAACATGGCAAATTGAGGGAAAACACTAGATTTTGGCAGTTGACGGGATTTAATTACATGAAGTCTACTTTCTCAATTAGCGCATACACTCATACATGAAAAGCATGACTAGATTGCATCAGCAACTTACATAGCTCAGAGTTAGTGATACTGAAGTTGCAACAGGAATAGTAGGTATTTGATCAAAGATACAAACTACAGATATGTTTATCTTATTTAATTAATTTTATGATATTGCATTTACAATGCATTTACAAAATATCCTCTTCCACCACTCCCTCGATGTCCTTTCAGATTTACATTCTATATATTCTATTCCCATTATTGGGAAAGTTTGTTTGTGTGTGTGTGTGTGTGTGTGTGCGTGTGTGTGTGTGTTTAGAAATGATGAGTTTGCAAAACAACTTAGAAACATAAATTAAAATCTTGGAAATTGTCTAAATTGTACAACTGTGGACAGGTGGAGCTTCCTTCCTATATTTTAAACACTGGCTCATCCTACATTGAGTGTTCTTCCCTAAACAACCAAGTGATGATGTTAGACTTGGTTGACTCTCTGCTCAGTTGACTAAATCTCATCACAATACCCAGAATGTCTCTGTTACTAGGGCTTGAGTACCTCACAATGTTATAATGTGCGTAATCCAAACACTTGCAGTGCTTCTGGATATTAATTTATTCTCTGGATTTGTCTCTTCCCTGTCCATTCTCACAAAAATAAATGTCACTTAGAACAGGCATATTTTTCTTAATTGGTTACTATTATTCATTATTTAGTAGCCCTTCTCAGTGCCAACTTATCAGCTTAGAATGCACTTATATTTCATATCTGTCCATGATTATGGTTATCTCCTGAATCATTATTTTACCTACTGTATTAAAGCCACCTGTTTCTATATGGCCATTTTCTTTAGGGAAATTAACAAAAATGTGCTTTCAGAAATCAAACCATTCATACACAGCTTGATATCTCAATAGTTATTTTTAATACAGATCCTTCTTTCATCAGTTTTTTTATCTAACAGGCAATCATACCTTGTCAATCCTCAAACATCTTCAAATGTGTCATTTTATTTTTGTGCTTTCTTCCACCACCTTAGAACTGTAGCTCATCATCTTACACCTGGATTACCAAAATAGCCTCTCTTCTGGCAACTGTACACAAGTCATTTTATGCATCATTCCTTCCTAAATGAGTTTTTAATTTGTCTAAATCACAGCTTTCGAAATGTGACTTAGAAATGTACAAATTATCAATGGCTCTATAGCCATTTATGACATAACCTCAGTTTAGTTTTGAAAGTTCGGAGGATTCTTTTAATACACACAGACACACAGACACACACAGACGCACATGCATACACACTATATGCACCCATACATGTACACACATGTACATGCTCACACACACACACACACACATGTTCTTTGAATGCCTCTAGAGTTTTCCTTGTTTCATTTACTTTGTTTTATAGTCCAAGTAGCTTTCAAAATGGTGGGGAGACATTCAAACAATTTACCCTCTACTGTCAAACACGAATTAGTGCTATGAAAATTTAAAATTAATTTTTTCAGTGTGGGAAAAATCTAAACTTTTAAAATAATATTGTCTTTCAACAATAATGAAATAGTTTTGCTTCTTTTAGGGAAGCTTGTATGTTATTAAGAAATGTAGTCTAAAAATATTAAAGATGTAGAGAACGGAGCAAAAACAGAATCATGAGAGATCACTGCTGTGAGTTCAGGGCCCATGCCCTGCTACCAGGGTACCACTTAAGATAATTACTACCAAGGTTCCACTTAAGATAGTGTGGTATTTGTATACTTAGACCACTTGTCTAATGAAAAGAGATTAAAAAAAAAACTTCACAGACATTAATTTTTATATCCTTCAAAATTCCACCTATGAATTAAGAAATATTTTGCTTTTCTTTATCGCATGGTCCTTAGAGTACAGTCTGTCATACTACTCAACAGCTTTCCTTCACCGAAACAGAAATAGATGCTTCCCTAGAGGTGAGAAACACATGGCAGTGACACCAAATGTCAGAGTAGTCTACAAGGCATATCAGAAACAATTCATAGATTTCTCAGATGCACTCTTTTTCTAATTGAACATTCTAAATATTTTCAACATTTAGCTATAAAGATTCACTAAAAGGAGATTAAAGAATTAGCATTTTTGCTGCTAAGGTCTATGACTAATATGTAAGAGAATATTTACTTGATTTAATTCTCCACAGTGTTCTATGTATGTTCCACGTTCCAGAGGTACTGTACCCATAGTGTTTACTTTTTTCCTAACTTAGAACAAATTCCATAATTATCTGATGATGCAGTTGTAGTTTTCTTTAAGGACAACATTGCTGCAATTCCTTATGCTTGATTATTTGTAAGCATGCATCTAACAATATCAAAATAACCCAGAATCTTCAAATCCCCTCTAGTTTTATAAATATTTCTAGATCCTATGGAGAATATAGTTTTCCTCCAGATATGGCTAAGACTTCCCTTTTCTACCTCTTAAGGTTCACTAGGAATAAGAACCCCAAATGGATAGTGCTAACTATGTATTTTTATCCCAGAAATTATTAAAATAATAGAATCATAATTCTTACAGACTTTCATGACTGAATTTTAATCAATTTAAATATTTTAATTTTTAACTAGGTATATTAGAGGTTCTTCCTTTCTATAACTATCTAGTAGCTTTTGGAGTGCCAAGACTAAATACTGCTTGCTTGAGACGTATATGTGTGTGATTGTACATGTGACTGTGTATATGATTGTGTGTGTGCTTTGTGTGTATGTATGTGTGTGATTGTGTGTGTTATCTTGTGTATGTGCTTGTGTGAATACATGTGTGATTGTGTGTGTGTGCTTGTGTGAATATGTGTGTGGTTTTGTGTGAATATGTGTGTGATTTTGTGTGTGTGTTTGTGTGTGTGCTTGTGTGCATATGTGTGTATGATTGTGTTGTGTGTGTATATGTGTGTGCCTTAATGACTCAGGCCAGATATCTTGATGAACAGGTACTTTGCCATTGTATTTGTTACATTGGAAAGTTGTGATACATTTCTTTGAAATAAAAGAGATATACTACAATCATTACTCACTAAAATACTCCTTTAATTACCAAACAATTATTGATTATTAATGTTTTGACATAGTCTATTTTATTATACTCTTTGGAACCTAGCAAGTAGCCATCATTTACAAATTCCATTTGAAACATAAACTTATAAGAATTAGTATTTTTTGAAATAAGAAGATAGCTGTTTTAACTTACAGAATTCAAGTTGAAATTGACATTCCTTGGTACTTTTCATTTACATTTTGGAGACATTCAAGTAAACAATTTTATTGTCCTTAGTAAAAGTTTATTGTGGTATTCATTCATTGTTATGTTTTTATGTTTCTGTAATTAGTTTTGCTTTAATAGTCTGACTACAGGGAAATGAATTGTATATATGGTAGATACCACTATATTATATTATTTTCCTTTATTCTGGCTATAAACTCATGTTTTTTCTCTCTCCTTGAACATGTTTGTGTGTGTGTGTGTGTGTGTGTGTGTCCTAGAAATTAACAACCAATAATGGTCAGATGGTTCTGCATGGCTTGAACCATTTTCTCTAGAAAAAATTAAAAGTTAATCATGTGCTCTCTGTGGAACTTGGGTCTGAAATTCTGTGTTTTTTTAATTAATTAATTAATTAATTAATTTATTTATTTATTTATTTATTTATAGTATAGAATAGAGTTTATTCAGGGCTTGGGGAGGGGAGTTAAGAGGGTAGTAAAAGCAGAGAAAGGCAGAGAGAGGGAGAGATTAGAGAAGTAGAGGCCAGCCATGACCACATGGAGAGAGGGGAGGGGAGGGCATGGGGAGAGAGAGGGAGCAAGGGAGCAAGAGACAAGAGAGAGGCAAGAGTAAGAGTATTTATTTATTTTTATTAAAGTTACTTATTTGACAACACCATATCAGCCGCTCCTCTTTTCTCAGTACCCTGTCAGGCAAATCATCCCCCAATTCCACGATCTCCTTTACTTTTGAAAAGAGGAAGCTCCCCTCTGGATGCCACACACACACACACACACACACACACACACACACACACACACACATAGTAACTATATACCCCATCCCCAACCCAGAGCACACACATCAATTCTCTGCCGGACTAGGTGCATCCTCTTTCCCTGCGGCCAGAAAAGGCAAGATTCATAGGCAGGCAGGCAACAGACTCAGGGACAGCTCCTGCTACAGATGTTCGTGGACCAGCATTAAGACAAATCTGCTCATTTGCTACATAGGTACAGGGGTCTAGATTAGCCTGTACCCTCTTTGGTTGAGAATTTACTCTTGGAGCCCCCAACGGTCCAGGTTAGTTGAATCTGTTGGTGTTCTAGTGGAGGTCCCTCGATCCTTCTCCCAATTCTTCCATAAGACTCTCCGAATTCCATCTACTGTTTGACTATGAGTCTCTGCATCTCTTTCCATTGTCTGATGGGTAGAACCTCTCAGAGGATAGTTATGTTAGGTCCTTGTCTGCAAGCATAAAAGGATATCGTTAATATTGTCAGGGATTGGTTCGTGCCCATGCGGTGGATCTCAATTTGTGGCAGTCATTGGTTCGCCATTCCCTCAGTCCATGCTCTATCTTTGTTCCTGTACATTTTATAAGCAGGACACATTTTTTATTAGATTTTTTTCTATTTACATTTCAAATGGTATCACCTTTCCTGGTTTCCCTGCCTCCCTGAATCGCCCTATACCATCCCCTCTCCCCTGCTTCTATGAGAATGTTCCTGAACTCACCCACCCACTCCTGTCTCCCTGCTCTCGAATTCCCCTACACTGGGGCCTCTAAGGAGACAGCTATATCAGGCTCCTTTCATCAAGCACTAGTTGGCATCCACAGTAGTGTCTGAGTTTGGTGACTGTATATGGGATGGATGCCCAGTTGGGGCTAAGATCAAACACTCAGGCGGCACAAATTTTGAGTCAAAGATTTTGAGTGGGTTGCTGTTCTTTTCTCTCCACAAAAAATTCTGCCTGGCTACAGGAAGTGGCCACTTCAGGATACAAATCCGCCACTGCTAGGAGTCTCAGCTAGAGACACCCCATAGACCCTCTGTGGCCTCCCTTCATCCCAGTTCACTGGCATAACCTAGAGATTGCACCCCGCTATGCGGATCTTCCAGCTCTCTCCCCTGTTCTCCCTACATATGATCTCTCACTCTGTCCCCTCCCTTCCTCATCCCGTCTTCCACCCAGTTGACTCCTTCCATTGACTTATGATATCTATTTTGTTTCCCCTTGTGAGAAAGAATTCAACCATTTTCTTTTGGACCATCCTTGTTATTTGGGTTCTTCGGGTTTGTTGATAATACCATAGTTATCCTTAGTAAGGATTACCCATAGTAATCCTTACTTAATGCCTGATATCCACTTAGAAGTTAGTGCATACCATGCTGTCTTAGTCAGGGTTTCTATACCTGCACAACATCATGACCAAGAAGCAAGTTGGGGAGGAAAGGGTTTATTCGGCTTACACTTCCATGCTGCTGTTCATCACCAAAGGAAGTCAGGACTGGAACTCAGACAGGTCAGGGAGCAGGAGCTGATACAGAGGCCATGGAGGGATGTTCTTTACTGGCTTGCCTCCTCTGGCTTGCTCAGCCTACTCTCTTATAGAACCCAAGACTACCAGCCCAGGGATGGTCCCACCCACAAGGGGCCTTTCCCCCTTGATCACTAATTGAGAAAATGCCTTACAGTTGGATCTCATGGAGGCATTTCCTCAACTGAAGCTCCTTTCTCTGTGATAACTCCAGCTGTGTCAAGTTGACACAAAAATAGCCAGTACAATTGACCCCTTGTCAACTTGACACACAAACACATCACTAGTAAGCCTCAACCCTTACATTCTTATTCATCCCCAAGATCTAAATAACTTTAAAAGTCCCACAGTCTTTACATATTCTTAAAATTTCAATCTCTTTAAAATATCCATCTCTTTTAAAATCCAAAGTCTCTTAACTGTGGGCTCCACTAAAACAGTTTCTTCCTTCGAGAGGGAAAATATCAGGGCACAGTCACAATCAAAGCAAAAATCAATCTCCAACCGTCCAACGTCTGGGATCCAACTCACGATCTTCTGGGCTCCTCCAAGGGCTTGGGTCACTTCTCCAGCCATGCCCTTTGTAGCACACACGTCGTCCTCTGGGCTCCAGATGCCTGTACTCCACTGCTGCTGCTGCTCTTGGTGGTCATCTCGTGGTACTGGCATCTCCAAAACACTGCATGACCCCTTCAGTCCTGGGCCTTCAATTACAACTGGGGCTGCACCTTCACCAATGGCCTTCCATGGCCTCTCACAGTGCCGAGCCTGAGCTGCTGTGTGACCCCTTCATGCCTTCAAAACCAGTACCACCTGGGTGACCCTTACACATTACCAAGTCCCACTGCAGAAGGAGTACAACCTTGCCTATCTCTGGAACACAGCCTCTTTGTGCTTTCAGAAAACACTTCCCAGAAGATGTCACCTCAACGATGCTGGTCTCTTCTTAATCACCGCTAATTTCTTAGCTCCAGCTAACCAGCATCAATAGTCCCAGTAATGCAAAGTTTTTGTTTTAGTAGTTCTGGTATCTTGTTAATCACAGCTGATTCTTCAGCCCCAGCTAACCAGAACTACAAAATCTTCACAATAAAAACAGCAATGGCCCTGAAGAGAGTCTTTAATTTTCCCCCTGAAATTTCACAAACCAGGCCTCCATCTTCTGCACTGTTCTCAGCATTATCTTCCAAGCTCCTACACAACATCTGACAGAGCTCTTAGCAACGAATGGATATTCAAGCCCAAAGTTCCAAAGTCCTTCCACAGTCCTCCCCCAAACATGGTCAGGTTGTCACAGGAATACCCCACTTCTGGTACCAATTTGTCTTAGTCAGGGTTTCTATACCTGCACAACATCATGACCAAGAAGCAAGTTGGGGAGGAAAGGGTTTATTCGGCTTACACTTCCATGCTGCTGTTCATCACCAAAGGAAGTCAGGACTGGAACTCAGACAGGTCAGGGAGCAGGAGCTGATACAGAGGCCATGGAGGGATGTTCTTTACTGGCTTGCCTCCTCTGGCTTGCTCAGCCTACTCTCTTATAGAACCCAAGACTACCAGCCCAGGGATGGTCCCACCCACAAGGGGCCTTTCCCCCTTGATCACTAATTGAGAAAATGCCTTACAGTTGGATCTCATGGAGGCATTTCCTCAACTGAAGCTCCTTTCTCTGTGATAACTCCAGCTGTGTCAAGTTGACACAAAAATAGCCAGTACACATGCATACACATACTTTTTTTTTATATTGCTGTTGTCTTAGCTAGCCATAACTCTAAACACATGGTTTGCAATATCTAACTGCATTGTCAGTCAGATGTTTTCATTATTTTCACCAATTATTTAGTCAAAACTTCTCTATGGAATGAACAAGATGCCACAGGTCTCACATTTTAATAGAGTATAATCATAAGACTTAATAGAGTCAAGCTCATTTTAGATATTAGCCCAAATCTGGTGGAATGACCAGTACCATTTCCTTTGTTGCTGTCACACAAGGCTTACTCCATTGTAGAGGCACCTCATATTCTCACTGTTTTCATTTTGGCATGCTATTGCAACTGTGATGTTTTGAATCATTCTAATCTACTAGTATATTCCATCCTTCTGTATATATCTCTAATAAAGTCTCCAGTCTTCTGCATTATACTTTTAAGGAATCAAGAAATAAACCGTATGTTCATTTTCTCTTTCCTTAAAACAAACAAACCAACCAACAAACAAACAAACCCAGGACACAGGTACAAAATCATATTAACCTTTAATAATAAAATTACTGAATATTATTATTATGATTTCTTAAATGGGCTTATATATAATATTGTCTCTTCATATATAGTATTTAAATTGTTTTATTTTGTCCTGAAAGTATATCTCAGTGGAAGAGATTGTGTACTATTTTTTACATTACCCTAGTTTTATTAATAGTACCTACAAAAGGTGTGGAACAATTCTTATGTAACCCCAGCTCCAAAAGGATCTGCCATTTTTGTGTCCATTAGCACCTGCCTTATATAAACATACCAATACACAGATATATACACACATACACACAATTAAAACTAAACCTTAAAAAGTTTCATGTAAAAAATAATTCCTGGGGGACCTGAGACTGCTTTGGTTGGGGAGGCAGAAATCTGGCCTGAGTAGGGCCACAAGCCTCTTCTGGTCAGACCAGCACCAGGGTAGCTATGGCGCAGGGTCTGTTGACACTCTCTAGCTACCCACCACACCCGACACAGGATCTTAAGACTTCTGGTGAGTGGAACACAGCTTCTCTCCAATCCAATTGTGCGCGGGACCTGAGAATGCATTAGTTAGGGAAGCAGAAAACCAGCCTGAGTAGGGCCACAAGCCTCTTCGGGTCTGACCAGCACCTGGGTAGCTAGAGCGCAGGGTCGGCTGACACCCGCCAGCTACCCACGACACCCGCCACAGGATTTTGAGACTTCTGGTGAGTAGTACACAGCTTCTGCTCCAGTCCAATCGCACAGGACCTGAGACTGCTTTGGTTGGGGAGGCAGAAATCCAGCCTGAGTAGGGCAACAAGCCTCTTCAGGTCAGACCAGCACTGGGGGTAGGGTCTGCACAGAGTCTGCTGACACCAGCCAGCTACCCAGGACATCCACCACAGGATTTTGAGACTTCTGGTGAGTGGAACACAGAGTCTGCTACAATCTTTAAACAGTGACAACAATAACAACTAATCCCAGAGATTACCACATGTTGAAAGGTAAACGTAAGAATCTTACTAACAGAAACCAAGACCACTCACCATCATCAGAACCCAGCACTCCAACTTCGCCCAGTCCAGGGCACCACAACACACCTGAAAAGCTAGACCGGGTTCTAAAAGCATATCTCACGATGATGGTAGAGGACATCAAGAAGGACTTTAATAACACACTTAAAGAAATACAAAAGAACACTGGTAAACAGGAAGAAGACATTAAAGAGGAAGCACAAAAATCCCTTAAAGAATTGCAGGAGAACACTGCTAAACAGGTAGAAGACATTAAAGAGGAAGTACAAAAATCCCTTAAAGAATTGCAGGAGAACACTGCTAAACAGGTAGAAGACATTAAAGAGGAAGCACAAAAATCCATTAAAGAATTGCAGGAAAACCAGACCAAACAGGTGATGGAATTGAATAAAACCATCCAAGACCTAAAAAGGGAAGTAGAAACAATGAAGAAAACCCAAATTGAGGCAACACTGGAGATAGAAACACTAGGAAAGAAATCTGGAACCATAGATACGAGCATCAGCAACAGAATACAAGAGATGGAAGAGAGAATCTCAGGTGCAGAAGACTCCATAGAGAACATCGGCACATAATCAAAGAAAATACAAAATCCAAAAAGATCCTAACTAAAATATCCAGGAAATCCAGGACAAAATGAGAAGACCAAACCTACGGATAATAGGAGTAGATGAGAATGAAGATTTTCAACTCAAAGGACCGTCAAATATCTTCAACAAAATTATAGAAGAAAACTTCCCAAACCTAAAGAAAGAGATGCCCATGAACATACAAGAAGCTTACAGAACTCCAAATAGACTGGACCAGAAAAGAAAATCCTTCCGACACATAATAATCAGAACAATAAATGCACTAAATAAACATAGAATACTAAAAGCAGTAAGGGAAAAAGGTCAAGTAACATATAAAAGCAAGCCTATCAGAATTACACCGGATTTTTCACCAGAGACTATGAAAGCCAGAAGGGCCTGGACAGATGTTATACAGAAACTAAGAGAACACAATTTCCAGCCCAGGCTACTATACCCAGTAAAACTCTCAATTACCATAGATGGAGAAACCAAAGTATTCCACGATAAAACCAAATTCACACATTATCTTTCCACGAATCCAGCACTTCAAAGGATAATAACAGGAAAAAACCAATACAAGGATGGAAACCACGTCATAGAAAAAGCAAGAAGGTAATCCCTCAACAAACCTAAAAGAAGACAGCCACAAAAACAGAACACCAACTCTAACAACAAAAATAAAAGGAAGCTACAATTACTTATCCCTAATATCTCTTAATATCAATGGACTCAACTCCCCAATAAAAAGACATAGACTAACAGGTTGGCTACAGACACAGGACCCAACATTTTGCTGCTTACAGGAAACTCATCTCAGGGAAAAAGATAGACACTACCTCAGAATGAAAGGCTGGAAAACAATTTTCCAAGCAAATGGTAGGAAGAAACAAGCTGGAGTAGCCATTATAATATCTGATAAAATTGACATCCAACCCAAAGTCATCAAAAAAGACAAGGAAGGGCACTTCATTTTCATCAAAGGTAAAATCCTCCAAGAGGAACTATCAATTCTGAATATCTATGCGCCAAATACAAGGGCAGCCTCATTCATTAAAGATACTTTAGTAAAGCTCAAAGCACACATTGAACCTCACACAATAATAGTGGGAGATTTTAACACACCACTTTCACCAATGGACAGATCATGGAAACAGAAACTAAACGGACACAGTGAAACTAACAGAGGTTATGAAACAAATGGATCTGACAGATATCTACAGAACATTTTATCCTAAAATGAAAGGATATACCTTCTTCTCAGCACCTCATGGTACCTTCTCCAAAATTGACCACATAATTGGTCACAAAACAAGCCTCAATATATACAAAAATATTGAAATTGTCCCATGCACCCTATCAGATCACCATGGACTAAGACTGATCTTCAATAACAAAATAAATAATAGAAAGCCAACACACACGTGGAAACTAAACAACACTCTTCTCAATGATACCTTGGTCAAGGAAGGAATAAAGGAAGAAATTAAGGACTTTCTGGAGTTTGATGAAAATAAAGCCACAACATACCCAAACTTATGGGACACACTGAAAGCATTTCTAAGAGGAAAACTCATAGCTCTGAGTGCCTCAAAAAAAAAACTAGAGAGAGCACACATTAGCAGCTTGACAACACACCTAAAAGCTCTAGAAGGAAAGGAAGCAAATTCACCCAAGAGGAGTAGATAGCAAGAAATAATCAAACTCAGGGGTGAAATCAACCAAGTGGAAACAAGAACATTTCAAAGAATCAACCAATTGAGGAGCTGGTTCTTTGAGAAAATCAACAAGATAGATAAACCCTTAGCCAGACTCACTAGAGGGCATAGAGAAAATACTCTAATTAACAAAATCAGAAATGAAAAGGGAGACATAACAACAGACCCTGAAGAAATCCAAAACACCATCAGATCATTTTACAAAAGGTCATACTCAACAAAACTGGAAATCCTGGATGAAATGGACAAGTTTCTAGACAGATACCAGGTACCAAAGTTAATCAAGACCAGGTTAATGATCTAAACAGTCCCATATCCCCTAAAGAAATAGAAGCAGTCATTAATAGTCTCCCAACCAAGAAAAGCCCAGGACCAGATGGGTTTAGTGCAGAGTTCTATCAAACGTTCAAAGAAGAACTAATCCCAGTTCTTCACAAACTATTCCACAAAATAGAATCAGAAGGTACTCTACCCAATTCATTCTATGAAGCCACAATTACTCTGATACCTAAAGCACATAAAGACCCAACAAAAATAGAGAACTTCAGACCAATTTCCCTTATGAATATTGATGCAAAAATCCTCAATAAAGTTCTTGCTAACCGAATTCAAGAACACATCAAAACAATCATCCATCCTGACCAAGTAGGTTTCATCCCAGGGATGCAGGGATGGTTCAATATACGAAAATCCATCAATGTAATCCATTATATAAACAAACTCAAAGACAAAAACCACATGATCATCTCGTTAGATGCTGAAAAAGCATTTGACAAAATCCAACACCCATTCATGATAAAAGTCTTGGAAAGATCAGGAATTCAAGGCCCATACCTAACCATGATAAAAGCAATATACAGCAAACCAGTAGCCAACATCAAAGTAAATGGTGAGAAGCTAGAAGCAATCCCTCTAAAATCAGGGACTAGACAAGGCTGTCCACTTTCTCCCTACCTATTCAACATTGTACTTGAAGTCCTAGCCAGAGCAATTAGACAATAAAAGGAGATCAAGGGGATACAAATCAGAAAAGAAGAAGGCAAAATATCGCTTTTTGCAGATGATATGATAGTATACATAAGTGACCCTAAAAATTCCACCAGAGAACTCCTAAGCCTGATAAATAGCTTCAGTGAAGTAGCTGGATATAAAATTAACTCAAGCAAGTCAATGGCCTTTCTGTTCACAAAGGATAAACAAGTAGAGAAGGAAATTAGGGAAACAACACCCTTCTCAATAGTCACAAACAATATAAAATAACTTGGCGGCGTGACTCTAACTAAGGAAGTGAAAGATCTGTATGACAAGAACTTCAAGTCCCTGAAGAAAGAAATTAAAGAAGATCTCAGAAGATGGAAAAACCTCCCATGCTCATGGATTGTCAGGATCAACATTGTAAAAATGGCTATCTTGCCAAAAACAATCTACAGATTCAATGCAATCCCCATCAAAATTCCAACTCAATTCTTCAACGAATTGGAAAGGGCAATCTGCAAATTCATCTGGAACAACAAAAACCTAGGATAGCAAAAACTCTTCTCAAGGATAAAAGAACCTCTGGAGGAATCACCATGCCTGACCTAAAGCTGTACTACAGAGCAATTGTGATAAAAACTGCAAGGTACTGGTATAACGACAGACAAGTAGACCAATGGAACAGAATTGAAGACCCTGAGATCAACCCACATACCTATGGTCACTTGATCTTTGACAAGGGAGCAAAAACCATCCAGTGGAAAAAAGACAGCATTTTCAACAAATCGTGCTGGCACAACTGGCGGTTATCATATAGAAGAATGCAAATTGATCCATTCCTATCTCCTTGTACCAAGGTCAAATCTAAGTGGATTAAGGAACTGCACATAAAACCAGAGACACTGAAACTTATAGAGGAGAAAGTAGGGAAAAGCCTCGAAGATATGTGTACAGGGGGAAAATTCCTGAATAGAACAGTAAAGGCTTGCACTGTAAGATCTAGAATCGATAAATGGGACCTCATAAAGTTGCAAAGCTTCTGCAAGGCAAAAGACACCGTCAATAAGACAAAAAGACCACCAAAAGATTGGGAAAGGATCTTTACCTATCCTAAATCAGATAGGGGACTAATATCCAATATATATAAGGAACTCAAGAAGGTGGACTCCAGAAAATCAAAAAAACCGTTAAAAAATGGGGCACAGAACTGAACAAAGAATTCTCACCTGAGGAATAACGAAAGGCAGAGAAGCACCTGAAAAAATGTTCAACATCCTTAATCATCAGGGAAATGCAAATCAAAACAACCCTGAGATTCCACCTCACACCAGTCAGAATGGCTAAGATCAAAAATTCAGGTGACAGCAGATGCTGGCGAGGATGTGGAGAAAGAGGAACACTCCTTCATTGTTGGTGGGATTGCAAGCTTGTACAACCTCTCTGGAAATCAGTTTGGTGGTTCCTCAGAAAATTGGACATAATACTACCAGAGGATCCAGCAATACCTCTCCTGGGCATAAATCCAGAAGATGTTCCAACCGGTAAGAAGGACACATGCTCCACTATGTTCATAGCAGCCTTATTTATAATAGCCAGAAGCTGGAAAGAACCCAGATGCCCCTCAACAGAGGAATGGATACAGAAAATGTGGTACATTTACACAATGGAGTAGTACTCAGCTATTAAAAGGAATTAATTTATGAAATTCCTAGGCAAATGGATGGATCTGGAGGGCATCATTCTGAGTGAGGTAACATATTCACAAAGGAACTCACACAATATGTACTCACTGATAAGTGCATATTAGCCCAAAACTTAGGATACCCAAGATATAAGATACAATTTGTTAAACGCATGAAACTCAAGAAGAACGAAGACCAAAGTTGGACACTGTGCCCCTTCTTGGAATTGGGAACAAAACACCCATGGAAAGAGTTACAGAGATAAAATTTGGAGCTGTGAAGAAAGGATGGACCATCTAAAGACTGCCATATCCAGGGATCCATCCCATAATCAGCTTCCAAACGCTGACACTATTGCATATACTAGCAAGATTTTGCTGAAAGGACCCAGATATAGCTGTCTCTTGTGAGACAATGCTGGGGCCTAGCAAACACAGAAGTGGATACTCACAGTCACCTATTGGATGGATCACAGGGCCCCCAATGGAGGAGCTAGAGAAAGTACCCAAGCAGCTAAAGGGAACTGCATCCCCATAGGTGGATCATTATTATGAACTAACCAGTACCCCAGAGCTCTTGTCTCTAGCTGCATTTGTATCAAAAGATGGCCTAGTAGGCCATCACTGGAAAGAGAGGCCCATTGGACTTGCCAACTTTATATGCCCCAGTACAGGGGAATGCCAGGGCCAAGGTGTGGGGCTGGGTGGGTGTGGGACTCGGGGGGGGGAGTATATTGGGGACTTTTTGGATAGCATTGGAAATGTAATTGAGGAAATTACCTAATAAAAAATAATTCCTGTATCTTCTTGTTAAAAACCAAGCATTCCTTTAAAAAATGGGTTCAAGGATACAAATTGTAATGGCTATATGTGCATTAACAGAGTTGTTTAATAAAAATAAAATTTAACTGTCCAGATGTTTTGTATAGTTTCAACATTTCACATGTGTTAAATTTGACTTTTTGCATACTTTATCTGTACTTTTATGTATGCATTCACAATAGTTAATTTTATGTGTCAACTTAACTAGGCCAATTGGTTGACTTATATTTGGTTAAATATTTTTCTGGAGAAAGTATTTAGCTGCAATCACCATTAATACTGGAAGTTTAATTAGAATAGTTTGCTCTTCCCAATGATACCATCCTTTATCAAGTCATTTTGAAATAGAAGTGTTGCTCTTCCATAAGAAAAGTAAATTTATCTTCCTTATTGCCATCAAACTGAGACATTATTTATTTCGAAAAGCTAGAAGGGAGAATTTTAAATGTACTTCTGGCCATCTTAATCCATAGCTTTCCCTTTAAGAGAAATAAGAAATAGTTTATTTATGAACCAGTGAGAGTGACTATGGCCCAGGAATACGAACTTCAGTTTTCAAACTAAAAAGTTTAAATGTGGTAAGAATTCCACAAGACTTTGTAAATTGTAGGACACAGAAATTTATACATCAATGCATTCAGAAAAAGAAATTGTGGTGAAAACTACAGGAAATCAGGCTACACAAAAGGGGAGACATCTGTTAGAAGAGTCATAAACTATCTGATGACATTCTTTCCTTTCAGATTAGAGCACTCTAATTGTCAGAATATATGCATAAGCCATGACTTAGATTTCAGTTTCATTCAACTATAAATATAAGAATTACTCCCATTTTCTTTTTTACTCCTTTGGTTAAAATCTTATTCTATTTTATTTTTTATTAATCATTCAATTCGTTTACATCTCAAATGATATCCCACTTCTCTGTTACCCCTCTACAAGCCCCTCATCCCAGAATCTCCCTCACTTCCATTCCCTTTGCCTCTATGAGGTTGCTCTTCCCCTCACCAACCCTCTCCTACCCCACCCCTTCAGCATCACCCTATGCTAGGATATCAATCCTCCACAGGAATACAGGCCTCCTCCCATTGATATCAGACAAGACCATATTATGCTGCCTATGAGCTGGAGCCATGGATCCCTCCCTGTTCATTCCTTGGTTGGTTGTCTGGTTCCCTTGGGAGCACATATGGTCCAGCCAGCCCATGTTGTTATTCCTATAGGGTTGAAATCCCCTCAGCTCCTCTAGTCCTTCAGCCAGCTTTCCCACCAGGGTCCCAGAGCTTAGTCTGATGGTTGGCTCCAAGCATCCATATCTGCATTAATCAGTTGCTGGCTGAACCTCCCAAGGAGCAGCCATACCAGGTTCCTATCACCAAGTGCCTCTTGGCAACCACTCCCTTTTTCAAGCATAATAGTTTTATTGAATATCTAGGAATATTGAATAACATACCCTAATCACACTCAAGTTTCTGTAATCCCAGGTCCACCTCCAACACTTGTAACCTTCTCTCCCCAACAAGAAAATAAGAAACATGAGAAACAAACGACAACATTATATTTTAGGTTGGAAAGCTCTCAGATACATCAGAAAAATTTAGAGATCTACAGAGAAAATTGAGAATTTTTAATTCTTTTCTCATATATTATATTCAGGCCATAGTTTTATTCCTCTCCCCAATTCTCTCCCTCAGCCCTTTCCACGTGATCCACCCACATCTGCCATTCCTTAGAAAAGTCCAGGCATTCTAGGGACATCAAATTAACATGGTATAACAAACTACATTAAGACTAGGCACATACTATCACATCAAGGCTATAAGAGGCAACCCGTTAGGGAGAAAAGGGTCATAAAAGTAGAGAAAAATGTTAGGGACAGCCCATGATATCACTATTAGTTTTTCCACAAGAAAAGGAAGCTACTCAGACATTGATGAGTACATAGGTCAGATCACTATGAGCTCCCTGATGTCTTTGAGAACCCATGAGACCCTGTCAGTTCTCGGACTGCCAGAAACCCTTCTGATTCCTCTGATTCTTCTTCTTCTTCCTCCACAGGACATCATAAAGCACCACCTAATGTTTTAAGTGAGGGATTGAGATACCAGCCCCACCATAAAACAGTTGACCATCAGTTCGTTCTCACTGCAGTGTGTCCCATAAACAATATCTACCAGAAATGCCATCAAAGAGACCAATGCAACTTCATCCAGCAAGTGATGAGAGGTGATGCAGTCTCAAAGCCAAACTTTCAGAAAGGCAAGAATTTTAATGCCATTTTCATGCTCAGTAAAAAGATAACATATCAAAGATAACAAGAGCGAAGAATAGCAAAGCAAATACACCTAGATCAGAAGAAAACATCAGAGAGGAAACTTCAGGATTGTTCTATAGGTGTCCTCTGGGAGTTATATTTTCAGTTCTTTTCATAATGCTGCTTACTACTGAATAAAGGCTAATTGCAGTAAAGAGGGATTTTGTTAATTGAAATAAATATTCATTTCTCTTGTGCGACAATTAATGTGTTGAACTTTTCAAGCTATTATAAAATCACCATAAAATATATTGGTAAAAAATGTCAAACTAAATAACAGATATTTTGAAGAACAAAGTTTCTTTGGGGATAGCATAGCATCTTAATGGCAAAATTTAGAGAGGTGAGGCAAGATTTTAACATAAAAAGAAAGAAAATTTCACTTGATTCTTGAGTGTAGATTTCAGTTTTCTCATGAACCTACACATGAGGTGGAATCTATTCATTGCTAGAAATGCCTTTAATGGACAAATGTTTTCTGAAAATTTGTACTAGTAAATAATGTCAAAGACAGGCATTTCCATAGAAATGTATGAACACTTCAGAAAGTATAAAATAGAGGTGCAACTAGAAGATGGAAGAATTTGTTATGGTGATTTAAAAAGTTCTCCAGAAAGTGATTATGCTAGAGAGGACAGCGTGGGTTTTATTTTTCTGTAAATTACTGACTTTAATTTAATCCTTGACAAAGAAACAAAACAAAAGATAACAACTTGAGAAATAGAAATTAGAAATACATTTCTGACATTTTGAGGATAAAGAAGTCCAAATAAGTGTAGTGATAGATTTAGTGGCTTCTGAGGAACCACTTTCTGAGTTATAGAAAACATCTTCTCCCATACCATTATGAGGAAGCAGACGCAGAGTTGCTCATGCAGCCCAATTTGATAAGAACGATATGGTTCTAATGTCATGACAAACCTCATCCCGGAGGGAGTTCTACGTAGATTGTGAATTTGGAGTTTCACAATGGGAATTCTGATAGTACAACATTCAAGTCATTTTAGGCACTATTAACAAGAAAAAAAATGTGGATTCTGAAGATTATTACAAATCTAACTTTGTTTACCTGGCATGCTGTGTTCTATCATCTATCTATCTATCTATCTATCTATCTATCTATCTATCTATATATCCATGTATCACTTATGCATATATTCATCTGTCTATCTTAATATCTATCCATCCAACTATATCTCTGTCATGCATCTATTGGAATGATTTCGTTAAATGAAACTAAATGAAATGTGATGCTTCAGATATACACTGCAGAGGCCATTAAGATACATTGTGAGTAAAGATAGTGTCAATGTAGAATGGATATGATTTGTATGTGAAAATAGAGTATTATCTAGAAAGTGAAACAGAGAGAAAGGTGAGCCTTAGAATCTCTAGGAGTAAGGAAAGGAATTTTATTCGTATTTTAATCATATGTCTAGAGGATAACTTTCTTTGCAGTTCTGAACCTTGCTCAGCACTTTCATGACAGCAAAGGCATATGTGAGCTCTCACACAAGCCTCCTGGTGTTACAGAAAATCTTTGAGTAATATGGAGAAAAGTTTATAAATTCTCCTTTATAGGACTTATCTTTTAACAAAGTATATACTCCATTTACTTTGAAGGAGTAGACATTGGAGAGAAGGAAATTGGTAAGGAAGAAACCCCAACAATTCAGGGGGAAAAATAATGAGTTCCCAATCAAGGTAATGGTATTGCAAAGAGAAAAATGAAAATAAATAACTTGTCAAGTTTTGTCACTTCGATTTGCAAGTAATTGGCTGTGAAAGTCTGAAGAAAACAGAGCAAAAATTCCATGTGTAGAAGAAAAGGGTATTTAGATAAAGAATGCTCTAGAAAGAAAAATGGATGTGAAAGACAGAAACAGTTAATTAGGGATATATTTGTATCCCTAATTAATATATATTGTAATAGGGATATATATATATATATATATATATATATATATATATATATATATATATATATATATATATCAGGCATTTGCTTAATATAAAAGTATTCTGTACTTAAATAACAAAATGAATGTTCCAAAAATATAGCAATATACAAGAGGATAAAAAGTAGAAATGTTTGAACTTTGGAAAAAGGATCATTAACAAGTTTAATAAGAAGAGAATGTAGTAAATGGCTTGAGAATTCATAAGGAAGCAAACACAGGATCAAGTCAGCTGAGTCTCAATGTTCTGCTAACTCGTGCTTTTCTCTCCTAAGAAAATGAAGACAGATAAAAATAAGATGATAATTAGGAAAATCTTCAATGCTCTCTTGATTACATTCCTTATAAAATGACTTTAGGTATTTAAAGAAATAGGGCAGAGGCTGAGGTTGAAGAGAAGCACATGGGATTCAAAGTTGATCTGAAAGAAGAGATGCTCTACAACAGGAGCAGGTGGCAAGTGAGGAGTGTCCACTCTATCTACTATGCAACATGCTTTTTCTGCATTAGTCTTTTTAATAACCCTTCCAAGAATTTTTTTTAAATTTTTAAAAAATTCTAACTGTCCAAGCCTTTGCAATCATATATGCTTGCCATTGCTGTATCCAGAGAAGGAGCTAGAAAACCTGATTCCCTGTGTTCTTAAGAGAATGTGGCTTCCTCTGTACTAAAAACAACAGAAAAATTACATAAAAGGTGACACTGGGTTGAATAGTCAAGGAATAATTACTGTACAAACCTAGAGAATGTTTCCAGGTACTTAAAATATGTTGCTACTTCATGTACATTATTAACATGCATGTGAGAATTGTTATAATTTGTGTGGTTTTATTATTTTGATGTACAGAATAACAAACAAGAACTTAAACATATGATTTACAAATGAAGTGAAATTCACAACTTAACATATTATATTGACAATATAACATAATTCTGTTGTTTTAGTGTCATTACCTTGCCTGGAATAATTATACATTAGTGACTAAATAGTAAATGAAAAACTCACAATTGAGTGTATTATAAAATACATGTTCTTTCTTCAGTAGTTGAAATTATGAAAACTATGTTTAGTGTTCTAACTATGTTTAGTGTTTAGATTAAAATAATAAAATTTAAGCTATAATGGTTCAAAAGATAGGTAGACTGGAAGAATAAGAATAGCCCTTTTAGATCCATATATTTGAATATCTAGCATCTAGTTGATGGGCATTTTAGAGAAGAAGTAAGAGTTGAGGCCTTAGTGGAGAAGGTGTGTCACTGAAAGTAAAATGTGACCTTTCAAAAGCTCATGCCTTATTCAGGGACACTTCCTCTCCCACCTCACTTTATCTTCAGATGAGGATAGAAAGCTTCTAGCTCTTACTCTAGAATGATTCCAGTGTTTCTTTCCATGAAGACCATGGACTAATCCCTTAAAATGTAAACAAGTCCCCAGTCAAATGCTTAGACATGATGTCTCTTAGCATCATAGGATAGTAACAAAGACTATATTCTATTAGGGTTTTCTTTGGTCAATACCTAAACATAAAGAATAAGAGACAGTAAGACAATCAATAGATTTGAAGGTATATAAAATAAAGTAAGATTACAGTTGTGAAAGAAGTCTATGCAGTAGCCATTTATTTGGAAAGTCTGGGGACTGGTCTGCTTCTGTGACTACAACAAATGAGGGTGATGATCCTGATTATGATGTGTAGCATATTACTTCGTCTTATAGTTTCAGAGACTCATTCCTTGATCAATTGATCTTACTACTCTCCGTCCTCTGACGAAACAGTATAGTGAGAGTGTTTGGTGGGAGGAGCTTCTAAAATCATAGGCAGAAATGAAAGAGAAGATGGAGATATCAGAATATATTGTGACCTTAAATGTACCTTAATTCTCCTATGAACCTTCCTTTTAATATTTATACCACCTGGATTCAAGAGAAGGCTTGGTGGTTAAGAAGCCTCTAGCTTTTGCACTCTGTGGCAACTCACAACCCTCTGTAACTCCAGTCATAGGGGATCCAATTCCAGGTGATCTCCAATTTTTTTCTGACTTCCTCCACTACAGAGAATATACACAGTTTACATACATACATGCAGGCAAAAATATTCATATACATAAATAATAAGATAAATATAAAAGAAATTAAGATGAAGGTTTTAAGTCCAAATATAATAGGTGAGTGAATGGTGATACTTTAGGCTCTATCTTTGTTTTTTAAAAGCACATAGATTCATAGATATGTGCTTCATTCCTCTCTATCTCTGACCAAGTGTTGAGGTCAGGACTGTGGAGAAATAACTGGCAAACATGGTCTGTACCCAGTAGAAATTCGGCTCTACAGATATTAAAGAACTATCAGTGAAGAAGCCTGCAGATAAAGGACCTGCTGTGATCACCTGTGATAGCAATCTGCAGCAGTAGCAAAACATTCCTCCATTTTTGACAGATTTTTCTCAGGACTGAAGAGGACCCACGGGACATGGTGTAGTATGAATTACCGAGGAAACTGTTCTAAATGAACTAAGTGCCATCTTAAATCATCAAGACTAAAAGACATTAGAGTGTGGAGAAACGTAACCATACAAAAGCACAACCACTTGTATCACATAGAAATGCAGTGCCTGCTCCCTTGGAAGCCTTTAGTGATTTGGAGAATTCTGCTAGGAAACAGAAAACAATGCCATCTCCAGTATCAGATTTTATTTTTTTTTAATTAGGTATTTTCCTAGTTTACATTTCCAATGCTATCCCAAAAGTCCCCCATACCCACCCCCCCAATCCCCTACCCACCCACTCCCCCTTTTTGGCCCTGGCGTTCCCCTGTACTGGGGCATATAAAGTTTGCAAGTCCAAAGGGCCTCTCTATCCAGTGATGGCTGCCTAGGCCATCTTTTGATAGATATGCAGCTAGAGACAAGAGCTCCAGGGTACTGGTTAGTTCATATTGTTGTTCCACCTATAAGGTTGCAGTTCCCTTTAGTCCCTTGGGTACTTTCTCTAGCTCCTCCATTGGGGGCTGTGTGATCCATCCAATAGCTGACTGTGAGCATCCACTTCTGTGTTTGCTAGGCCCCCGTCATAGTCTCACAAGAGTCAGCTATATCTGGGTCCTTACAGCAAAATCTTTCTAGTGTATGCAATGGTGTCAGCATTTGGAAGCTGATTATGGGATGGATCCCTGGATATGGCAATCACTAGATGGTCCATCCTTTCGTCACAGATCCAAATTTTGTCTCTGTAACTCGTTCCATGGGTGTTTTGTTCCCATTTCTAGGAAGGGGCAAAGTGTCCACACTTTGGTCTTTATTCTTCTTGAGTTTCATGCATTTAGCAAATTGTATCTTATATCATGTGTATCTTAAGTTTCGGGACTAATATCCACTTATCAGTGAGTACATATTGTGCGAGTTCCTTTGTGATTGGGTTACGTCACTCAGGATGATGCTCTCCAGGTCCATCCATTTGCCTAGGAATTTCATAAATTCATTATTTTTAATAGCTGAGTAGTACTCCATTGTGTAAATGTACCACATTTTCTGTATCCATTCCTCTGTTGAGGGCATCGGGTTTTTTTTTCCAGCTTCTGGCTATTATAAATAAGGCTGCTATGAACATAGAGGAGGATGTGTCCTTCTTACCAGTTGGCACATCTTCTGGATATAAGCCCGGGAGAGGTATTGCTGGATCCTCCTGTAATACTATGTCCAATTTTCTTAGGAACCACCAGACTGATTTCCAGAGTGGTTGTACAAGCTTGCAATCCCACCAACAATGGAGGAGTGTTCCTCCTTTTCCACATGCTCCCAGCATCTGCTGTCACCTGAATTTTTGATCTTAGCCATTCTGACTGGTGTGAGGTGGAATCTCAGGGTTGTTTTGATTTGCATTTCCCTGATGATTAAGGATGTTGAACATTTTTTCAGGTGTTTCTCTGCCATTCGGTATTCCTCAGGTGAGAATTCTTTGTTCAGCTCCGAGCCCCATTTTTTAATGGGGTTATTTGATTTTCTGGAGTTCACCTTCTTGAGTTCATTATATATATTGGATATTAGTCCCCTATCTGATTTAGGATAGGTAAAGATCCTTTCCCAATCTGTTCGTGGCCTTTTTGTCTTATTGACTATGTCTTTTGCCTTGCAGAAGCTCTGCAACTTTATGAGGTCCCATTTATCAATTCTCGATCTTACAGCACAAGCCATTGCTGTTCTATTCAGGAATTTTTCCCCTGTACCCATATCTTCGAGGCTTTTCCCTACTTTCTCCTCTATAAATTTCAGTGTCTCTGGTTTTATGTGGAGTTCTTTAATCCACTTAGATTTGACCTTAGTACAAGGAGATAGGAATGGATCAATTCTCATTCTTCTACATGATAACCGCCAGTTGTGCCAGCACCATTTGTTGAAAATGCTGTCTTTTTACCACTGGATGGTTTTAGCTCCCTTGTCAAAGATCATATGACCATAGGTGTGTGGGTTCATCTCTGGGTCTTCAATTCTGTTCCACTAGTCTACTTGTCAGTCACTATACCGGTACCATTCAGTTTTTATCACAATTGCTCTCTAGTAGAGCTTTAGGTCAGGCATGGTGATTCCACCAGAGGTTCTTTTATCCTTGAGAAGAGTTTTTGCTATCCTAGGTTTTTTGTTATTCCTGATTAATCTGCCGATTGCCCTTTCTAATTCATTGAAGAATTGAGTTGGAATTTTGATGGGGATTGCATTGAATCTGTAGATTGCTTTTGGCAAGATAGCCATTTTTAGAATATTGATCCTGCCAATCCATGAGCATGGGAGGTTTTTCCATCTTCTGAGATCTCCTTTAATTTCTTTCTTCAGAGACTTGAAGTTCTTATCATACAGATCTTTCACTTCCTTAGTTAGAGTCACGCCAAGGTATTTTATATTATTTGTGACTATTGAGAAGGGTGTTGTTTCCCTAATTTCTTTCTCAGCCTGTTTATCCTTTGTGTACAGAAAGGCCATTGACTTGTTTGAGTTAATTTTATATCCAGCTACTTGATTGAAGCTGTTTATCAGGCTTAGGAGTTCTCTGGTGGAAATTTTAGGGTCACTTATATAAACTATCATATCATCTGCAAAAAGTGATATTTTGACTTCTTCCTTTCCAATTTGTATCCCCTTGATCTCCTTTTGTTGTCTAATTGCTCTGGTTAGGACTTCAAGTACAATGTTGAATAGGTAGGGAGAGAGTGGACAGCCTTGTCTAGTCCCTGATATTAGTGGGATTGCTTCCAGCTTCTCACCATTTACTTTGATGTTGGCTTCTGGTTTGCTGTAGATTGCTTTTATCATGTTTAGGTATTGGCTTTGAATTCCTGATCTTTCCAGGACTTTTATCATGAATGGGTGTTGGATTTTGTCAAATGCTTTTTCTGTATCTAAGGAGATGATCATGTGGTTTTTGTCTTTGAGTTTGTTTATAGACTGGATTATGTTGATGGATTTCCGTTTATTGAACCATCCCTGCATCCCTGGGATGAAACCTACTTGGTCAGGATGGATGATTGTTTTGATGTGTTCTTGGATTCAGTTAGCAAGAACTTTATTGAGGATTTTTGCATCGATATTCATAAGGGAAATTGGTCTGAAGTTCTTTATATTTGCTGGGTCTTTTTGTGGTTTAGGTATCAGAGTAATTGTGGCTTCATAGAATGAGTTGGGTAGAGTACCTTCTGTTTCTATTTTGTGGAGTAGTTTGTGAAGAACTGGGATTAGATCTTCTTTGAAGGTCTTATAGAACTCTGCACTAAACCCATCTGGTCCTAGGCTTTTTTTGGTTGGGAGTCTATTAATGACTGCTTCTATTTCTTTAGGGGATATAGGACTGTTTAGATTATTAACCTGATCTTGATTTAACTTTGGTACCTGGTATCTGTCTAGGAACTTCTCCATTTCATCCAGGTTCTCCAGTTTTGTTGAGTATAGCCTTTGGTAGAAGGATCTGATGGTGTTTTGGATTTCTTCAGGATCTGTTGTTATGTTTCCCTTATCATTTCTGATTTTGTTAATTTGGATGCTTTCCCTGTGCCCTCTAGTGAGTCTGGCTAAGGGTTTATCTATCTTGTTGATTTTCTCAAAGAACCAGCTCCTCGTTTGGTTGATTCTTTGAATAGTTCTTCTTGTTTCCACTTGGTTGATTTCACCCCTGAGTTTGATTATTTCCTGCCTTCTACTCCTCTTGGGTGCATTTGCTTTCTTTTGTTCTAGTGCTTTTAGGTGTGTTGTCAAGGTGCTAATGTGTGATCTCTCTAGTTTCTTTTTGGAGGCACTCAGAGCTATGAGTTTTCCTCTTAGAAATGCTTTCATTGTGTCCCATAAGTTTGGGTATATTGTGGCTTCATTAAACTCCAAAAAGTCCTTAATTTCTTTCTTTATTCCTTCCTTGACCGAGGTATCATTGAGAAGAGTGTTGTTCAGTTTCCACATGAATGTTGGCTTTCTATTATTTATTTTGTTATTGAAGATCAGCCTTAGTCCATGGTGATCTGATAGGATGCATGGGACAATTTCAATATTTTTGTATATATTGAGGCTTGTTGTGTGACCAATTATGTGGTCAATTTTGGAGAAGGTACCATGAGGTGCTGAGAAGAAGGTATATCCTTTTGTTTTAGGATAAAATGTTCTGTAGATATCTGTTAAATCCATTTGTTTCATCACTTCTGTTAGTTTCACTGTGTCCCTGTTTAGTTTCTGTTTCCATGATCTGTCCATTGGTGAAAGTGGTATGTTGAAGTCTCCCACTATTATTGTGTGAGGTGCAATGTGTGCTTTGAGCTTTACTAAAGTTTCTTTAATGAATGTGGCTGCCCTTGTATTTAGAGCATAGATATTCAGAATTGATAGTTCCTCTTGGGAGATTTTACCTTTGATGAGTATGAAGTGCCCCTCCTTGTCTTTTTTGATTACTTTGGGTTGGAAGTCAATCTTATCAGATATTATAATGGCTACTCCAGCTTGTTTCTTCATACCATTTGCTTGGAAAATTGTTTTCCAGCCTTTCATTCTGAGGTAGTGTCTATCTTTTTCTCTGAGGTGAGTTTCCTGTAAGCAGCAAAATGTTGGGTCTTGTTTGTGTAGCCAGTTTGTTAGTCTTTTTCTTTTTATTGGGGAATTGAGTCCATTGATATTAAGAGATATTAAGGAAAAGTAATTGTTGCTTCCTTTTATTTTTGTTGTTAAAGTTGGCATTCTGTTCTTGTGGCTATCTTCTTTTAGGTTTGTTGAGGGATTACCTTCTTGTTGTTTCTAGGGCGTGGTTTCTGTCCTTGTATTGTTTTTTTTCTGTTATTATAAAAATATGGAACGCTTCACAAATTTGCGTGTCATCCTTGTGCAGGGGCCATACTAATCTTCTCTGTATTGTTCCAATTTTTATTATATGTGCTGCCGAAGCGAGCACATCAGATTTTATTGAAAGCCATTCCTTCCCTTTTTGTTTCTTCCCTCCCTCTCTCTGTCCCTTCTCTTTTTCTTCTAGTTTTTTAGTCTTCTGAAAATTCCCATTTCTAAGTATCTCCAGCAGGATACAGTGGTTTCAACCCCGAGGCTTGGAAGCTAGGGGTTTTTTAGAAAAGGGGTAGGGCTGGGGAGGAACTGGTGCAGTTTCACATGATTGGTTCATTTAAACATCAGCAGGGAGGAACTGGCACAGTTTCACATGATTGGCCCATTTAAATATCAGCAGCCTGTTAACATTTAACTTAGGTCCGAAGAGCTGGAGATAGGGAGGTGACAGCCCAGTCTGGCATGTCCTGGGCTGTTCTGCTATGTTCTCAGCCCCAGGTTTCAAAGCTCACAAACAACTATTTGGGCTATTTGACATAAATTAAATTAATCACAGGTCTCAAGTTTTATTTCTTTTCATTCCCCTGTTCTTCTACTAAGTAATTCTAATCTTAGAATTTCAGAAGTATGTGGAGAATAGAAATCATACTCTTTCTCTATAAGAACAAAAACAGAATAAGAAGGTATAGTAAACAGAACTAGGCAGGGACTCTTCTAGTGAGGCTTGAGGGTCTGGGCATGATGTAGGTGTATGTGGATCAGATCTCTGGCTGGAACTGGTGAGATGTCTTTTGGGGTACCCGGCTCTTTTGCTGTAGCCAATTGTGACCAGTCTTCTTTCTGCACCACCTGTAAGCCTTTTAACTTAGCTTACAGATTATTATTACAACAACATGTAGGTTTAGACACATCATTAAAGACAGTGATGGGCATGGGGAAGGAGCACCAAGTCTGCACCAGTCTCTTTTAGAATTCTATACATCTTTTCTACCTGTCCTAAGCTTTGGAGCCTGTATGCAAAATATAACTTCTAACCAATCTCTAATATCTTGGCCAGTCCCTGATTTACCTGGGCAACAAAGGCAGGTCCATTAATGGACCTGATTAGCTTGGGTATCCCAAACCTTGGGAAGATTTCTTCTAGGATCTTCTTGGCTATCACATTGGCTGTCTCAGTCCTGGTTGGAAAAGCTTCTACCCACATTGAAAAGATATCTTCAACTGCAAGGTTACTGACATCCTTGTACCAGCTAGAACTCTCAGGCCAAGGCTGATCTGATCCTTCAGATCATTTCGAGTACCAGTTTCTTCTGCCAGAACATCAGCGCAGTGATGAGTAGGGCGGTAGAGTAGCGAGATTGAGGACAGGAGGTGGAGCGAAGGTCACTCGTTCAGTCAAGAGAAAAGCTCTGATAATGTGTCACAGGAGCGTTGGTCGTCATCCATCAGTCAGGGGGCTTTTAGATAATGTTTTCAAGAGTGTGGGGTGACACTACAGTTATTTGCTGTCCCAGAGTGAGCTTATCAGCATCCTTGACAAGCAGAGCTATGGCAGCAATAGCTTTCAGGCAAGAAAACCACCCACTGGTAACAGGGTCTAACTTCTTGGATAGGTAAGCCACTGGCCTTTTTCAAAGTCCCAAAGTCTGAGTAAGGACTCCTCTGGCGACCCGTGATCTCTCTTCCACATAAAGAGTGAAGAGGTTGGTTGGGTCAGGCAAAGGCAAGGCTGGCCGTCAGTAGGACCTTTTTAATTTCTTTAAAGGCTTTCTGGTGATCTGGGGTCCACACAAACACTTCCCCTTCCTTGGTTAGGGGGTACAATGGGCAGCTAAGATCACCAACCCAGGTGTCTAGAGTGTGTAGAAGCCAGCAGTACCCAAGAATTCTCTTACTTGCCTTGGTGTAGTTACAATCTTTTTTTTTTTTTTTTTTTTTTTTTTTTTTTTTTCTTTCTTATTATCTGAAAATCATCTGTTTTATTAGTACATGAGTAGCAGATGCATTCCTGAATGTCTCTGGAATTTTGAGCCACATAAATTTTACTTGAAGGAAATGCATCTACAAATTGCGATATCAATAGAACTAAGATTGATTTTGGTGTTATATTACACAAGGTATAATCTAACTTTACATAAACTGGCTTAACACAAATGTATGAAGAAACTATAGGCCACAACTGTGGATGGACAACAGATATAGAAACAGGCATGACGGTACATATCTATAATTATAACTTGAGAGGCAGAGATGAGGTATTTAGGAGTCCAATGCTAGAAGGGGATACATTGAAAATGTAACTGTGCTGTATGAAAGACTATCTCTAAGAACCAAGAAAGTAAGACATTGGTCAAAAGAAACATTGACATATGACAGTGCAGTGTAAAGACAAATGGAGTTATAGTGTTGAAACATTATATTAATATCTAAGTGCTAAGCGGTTAAATTATGGAATGAATTACCGAGGACTGATGGACCATCTAGAGACTGCCATATCCAGGGATCCATCCCATAATCAGCCTCCAAACGCTGACACAATTGCATATACTAGCAAGATTTTGCTGAAAGGACCCAGATATAGCTGTCTCTTGTGAGACTATGCCGGGGCCTAGCAAACACATAAGTGGATGCTCACAGTCAGCTATTGGATGGATCACAGGGCCCCCAATGGAGGAGCTAGAGAAAGTACCCAGGAGCTAAAGGGATCTGCAACCCTATAGGTGGAAGAACATTATGAACTAACCAGTACCCCGGAGCTCTTGTCTCTAGCTGCATATCTATCAAAAGATGGCCTAATCGGCCATCACTGGAAAGAGAGGCCCATTGGACATGTAAACTTTATATGCCCCAGTACGGGGGAACACCAGGGCCAAAAAGTGGGAGTGGGATGGTAGGGGTTGCGGGGGAAGGGTATGGGGGACTTTTGGGATAGCATTGGAAATGTAAATGAGGAAAATACCTAATAAAAAAATTGTCTTGAGCCTAGTCAATGCAATTATGTTTGCTTTGTTTGATACAAGAGACTTAATCACAAAGTTGCAAAATATCTGTACTAAGCATGAGGTAAATGTCAGTATTAGGAATACAATACTATAAAAATCACCTGACTTTTAAAACATTTTTATTCATCTTGGAGGAAAGAACCCGACTTGTAACATGTTTGCAGGCAAGTCTATGAAGCACTTTCTTGATTAATGATTGATAAGGGAGGGACCCAGCTCATTGTGGTTGTGTGAACCCTGGGAAGGTATTCATGGGTTATAGAGAAAAGCAAATTATGCAAGATGGGGAGGAAAACAAGCAGCAGCTTTCCTCCCTGGATCCTGCCTGGTCCCCAGCCCCAGCTCCTGTCCTCCCTGGATCCTGCCTGGTCCCCAGCCCCAGCTCCTGTCCTCCCTGGATTCTGCCTGGTCCCCAGCCCCAGCTCCTGTCCTCCCTGGATCCTGCCTGGTCCCCAGCCCCAGCTCCTGTCCTGATTACTCACAATCTTTGACTGGTTGGGATGTGGGAGTCAGATAAACCCTTTCTCTCCATGCTGCTATTAACTGTGGTGTTTATCATTTTCATAGAAAACAATCTAGAACAAGTGATTGAATTGTGGAGACAGTCTGTAAGTGCACCATGTTTAATGATGACAAGATATAGGCTGAGAATCCTAAGAAAGGAATGCATGGTATTGGCCTCTTCCTCATTTGTGTTAAGTCAAGCTAGCCTAATTTTTCATTTCACTGAGTCTGTTAGAAATTAAGTCTAATCTCATTAACATTGTGTAAGCTGGATGCTTTGAGGGGTAAATCCCTATTAAGCCATAAAGAAACAATTAGTAAAATGTATTAGATGTGATTATAATGTGACAAATTATTTTATAAGCATAGCAAGCTATAGACTTAAGTGAATACTGAACTTTACCTTATTAATACTGGAAGAATATCCAAATTTGCAAGGAGCCTTTTCTTATTGAAATGTCTTCTTTCTTTTCCTTTCTAGTTTAGTCTGAGTCTTCAAAAGCATATCATAGTATCTGCATTATAAACCAGAGCTATTTGTATAAAAGCACTAAATATCTACCCTGAGTGTTATCTCTGAGTAGTCCCTTCATATGTCTTGGAGATACTTTCTGAGAATTCATCTTTTCCTCACTTTAAACCTATGCAGTATTGCTAAGGCAAATATGTCTTTCCTGATGTTTTGTTTTTCTTCACTGGGATTTTGTTTGTTTGTTTTTCCTTTTCCATTTCTTTTGTTTTCCCCTCACGTTGGTGCATCAGGTTAAACCCAAGACCCTGTGTTTTTAGGACAACTATTTTTTCCACTAAACTATACCACAGGTCCTCCATATGTATTAAAGTACATGAACCATGAATTATATGTAAGCCTCTAGTATGAATTGTAAAACTTAATATTTAGCATTTATGCTCTAGTGATAAATAATTATTTAAAGTAATATTAACATGTAGTTATGTATATGGGCATAAGGAATTGTATAGACATAAAATCTGGAATATATTGAATCAAATATTATTTGTTTTGTATAATTCTGCTTGGTATTACAGTTCATATCTATAAACATAAAAATAGCTACAGAAGTCAAATATTATGCAGCATTAAGTTGTCCATGGAATTAATTTTAGTTCTAAAAAATAGCAAGATATTTGTGGAAATTTAAAAAAGTTTTAACTCTGCTAATAAAAATTATATATTAATATCATGTGAGCACTTTAAAAATGTTATAGTTGGAAGTTTGTAATGTAAGATACCTTTAAAATGCCATTCCTAATGTGGTATATTTATTAACAATTTCTCTTTGACTTTCTTCACTTAAATTTTCCCCATATTTTATAGTCTTTCTAAATATATTGGTATTGTGCCTACTCAAATGACAAAATACTAATCCTGAATATCTAAATTAAAATTCTATAATTCTCTGAATTCCAGACTACCAGGGGCTGAGAGAATTAAGTCACTTTATTGGTTTTCATCTCTAGCCTTCCTTTCTGGTCTCCATCATCCATGCAATTTGTATTGTAAAACATTCTTGTAAATTTCCATCTTGTCAGAAGTTCTTATTTTAATCTCCGCATAAAATCCCAAATCAAGTTAATGATATTTATTAAGCTGAGCACTTCGTGGTCTTTAAGTACACTAGGGTGCAAATCCATTTGCTAAACTTTGTGACTTAACAGAGACACATCAGAAGCCGCCACCTTTTTGTTTGTTTGTTTGTTTGTTTATAGAAAATTATCAAGAGACTGACATAAGGCTGCTGCTATTTTACATTATTGTTCAAATACTGGCCAAAACCTGTCTTGGTAAAGACTTACACTAATGTTCTGAGTCCATAGTAGATTGCAAGAGCTTAGAGAAACTTGATAGTGATTGATGGCACGGTGTAGTCTCCTGGTTCTGCCTTCTCAAGCATCATTCCTTTCTGTATTTTTTTTCAGGTGTGGTTGTTGCTCCACAGATGTTTCAGAATGTTTCCTGGCTGTGCAATTCAAAGCCTGGAGAACTCTCTCACATGCTGCTCTGCCCTGCTTCCATCTGCCTTAATGAAATGTTGATTCTTTCTCACAGATCTCTCAGAAAGCTGTTTATTTTTCTCAGAAAATCTTTGGGGTAGTGACATCATAATGATGATCTCATAGTGAACAAAGGCAATAACCCTATTCTCATCCATAAGTTAAAAATATTAATAAGATATGGACACATTGCTTTGGAAGCTTTGAGGGATTTAGTCTTTTGCATCATTGTTAGGACATATTTTTCTGGCAGAGATCTAGATTTGATCTGGGCTTAGATGAATTTTTTTTAAAGTAGAACATTTTATGTAATTCGATGAAACTGAGGATTTTTAAAATGTCATGTGTGCCTCACTGTCCATCATAGTCCTCCCTTTCACTAATGTCCTTCCTCTTGTATTCTAGTATATGAGGTAAGAATCTGCGAAATACTTTATTTTTCTTATAAGTATAGACATCATTCAGTTTCTACAGCTCAAAGCTTGCAGGAGAGTTACAGCCTAGACTTCCGCCAAACAGCCAGGAGAGCTTTCCCCACCACCATTCCTTAACCCATATAGGTACACCAACTTCAGTAAGGCCAGATACTTAAATACATACCAAAACCAATTTGAAGATGATTCAGAATGATGCAGTTAGTGAATATTTTTATAGAAATCCTATGCACTCACTCAGGAAAAAATAGCAAAAGCAGGCAGGAGAAAATGTTTCATCTTCAGACTTCTGCTGAACCTGGACCACTATTTGCATCCTTCTATTCTGAGGATGGTCCTTCCCTCCAGCTTGTCCTCTCAGAAATAACCTTATATGCTTGGTTTCATCGATTTGATTGGATTTGCTGCCATCCATCAGGCACACATTTAAGTATGTCTCTAAAGCAACCATATTGATGCTGCCATAATAAACTATTATTGAACTTCTGTTTTTGTGGACTCTAACATACTCAAGATAAGGAAATATTCAGGGAATGCCAGACTTTAAGTATCAGAATAAGATGCTACAACAGTAAGTTTATAAGCTGGGCATCTATAGCATGCAAGCTACCATTACAGAATATTGAATTTCTATAGCACCCACACATACATACACTCACACAATACACACACACACACAAACACACATAGCACCACCATCACCACCACCACTACCACTACACCATACCATACTTCTTCTAATAGGTAACCCTGTCTAATAAAGTATTTCAAGTTTCAGCTTTTCGCATTTACTTCTAGTTCATTTTTTCCACATAAAATTTGTATGAGCATGTTATAGAATTCCCTTATTCTGCCATCTTTACAGAATATTGGATAGGTTCTTTGAAGCCTCACTAAAATATGTTCCACGTAGAAACACATAGGTCACTTTGCAGACTTGGATCTTTAGTAAGACTTTTCCTGAGATACCCTTTTCCTATCCTAAAAAAAAAAAAACAAAAAAACAAAAAATATTTTTCACCTTTTGTGCTTTTACCTGGCTTTTAGTGGATCCATTCCATGTAAAAATATTACTATGTAACTAATTGATGCAGTGGTTTGTCCTCAATATCTCCCAGCTTCTTATGAAACTGCAAACCTCTGCATTGAGACATGACCAGGCTCTAGGATATCTTTAAGTAGCAGCATACTATGTCCTTTAAATAATGCATGTTCTGTTCCTAACCCAGTAAAATTCTGCATTCAGAAGGTTCAATAATGCCAGCACTTGATAATCTGACCTTGTTCTCCTGTTTTAGAACACTTAATAAAAGAAAGTAAAACGATGAATTGTTCCTATGTCCCTGGAGACAGACTTGTATCTTCTATAATTCAGAGTATTTCTGTAAAGGATGTAAACAGTTCATGTTTGAAGTATGATCATAGGCAAGGTAGTGCTCCTGACTTGTATCCTTTGTGAAAGAGCAGAATCCTGTCTTCTTCTGTTGCTAGGTTTCCAGCAGATGTGGCTGGTCCCATCACGCTTACAGGGACCAATTCTTTGTGATTTTCCACCTTCCTGTCTCTATTTGATCCCAGCTTGCTTGATACCCCCTCCCTCATTCTCCCTTTAAAACGTCAAATAATCTCTGCACAAATGGGAGTAGAGCACAGAATTTTCTCTGCTGTCAATCATCACTGCTCTCCCTGCTTCAGGCAATGTCTGGCTGGTTTATCTTTGATGCTCTGTTGGGTGCCTCTCACATAGCTCTCAGGAAATTACAAGAAAGTTGTTGCCTGAAGTCATGGTTTTATTTGGAGTTTGGACTATAAAGAGTGGGTGTGACCAACTCCTTCCTGTATCGTGACAGGGCAAGTTCTTTTTCTTTTCCCACACTGGCTCTTGGGCATGACTGCCTTGAGAAAGGGCACAATGAGAAGAATAGGAAAGAGAGGCCAAGCATTTGCAATGTCAATGAAAGTGTTGCTTTCTGTTATGAGTGGGTTAGCCTATGTCCCACAGAAGGAGGGTATGTGATAACTGCAGAATCAAAGAAATCTTTCACACCTCTGTGTACCATGCTATATTTCTAGCCATCAAATCTACATCGTGCCTTTCATGTGTGCAAAACATTCAGAATATCTTTAATTCAGATCAGAATCACGGCAGGTGACATATCAAAACAACAACTGGAGGACTGGCAAACATTCCTATCACAGATATCTCACCAATGTGCCAAATAGAATGGCAGAAAAATGGAAATATCAAAGCCAACATCTGAAAATTCAAATATTCAAAAATATTAACTCAAATATAACTTATACATTAAAAGAATTGCAAAGATAAGTATCTTGGTGTCCTTGAAAGTTGAATATTAAGTGCACAGAAAGAATATGATATATATTGCCTACTGGATAATAATGGATATCACTATCATCATGCAAAGTAAAAAATATTTTACTCTATAAATGAGATGCACAAAATTTCCTCAAATAGTAGTTAAATGATCATATTTGCCTTTTTAAATATAATATTTTACTCTAGAACTCAAGGGTATAAAACATATGTACAATAACTTGTATTTTAGTGGCCAGGGAATAGCTCTGTTAAAAAAGTGCATGTGTCAATCATTAAAACCCATGTAAATACAGCATGACAGCATACATTTGTAATTCTCAGTACAGAGGAGAAAGATGCAAGCATACTACTGGATACCATTAGCTAGCTAGCATGGATTACTTGTGTAATTTCAGTCCAGTCTTCAGTGATATCTTGATTCGAAAAGGTGATAGATATCATGTGAGGAATGACTTATGAGGTTGCAATACCTGCATGGACACATGTACAAATGCATATTCACCTGAGCATATATAGGAATGGACATAGTATGAATGTAGAAAATCACATACTGAATATTCTACTAGAATTTAACAGACCTATGATGTAAGCAGCACATGGTTTGGGAGACATACAACAAATCCAGTAGTCTCCTAAGCTTCTGTTTGGTCTGCCCACCCTCAATGAATAAGCAAAGTCATGATTCTTTGAACCACAGGCTTTATCTTGCCCATCTTAAACTTTATATGCATCTTACATATTTTTCAGTTGTCAGTATATTGTATTGAAGACCAACCAAAAAAACATTTATTCATATCACTGTCTGTTTAAATGTATCTGTATTATATCCTATATCTGATTTGTAGCTTATATTACTTCTTGAGCATATGGATATTGCAGATTTACCAACTTATGGAATTACTATTGTTTATCCCCATATTCCCAACTATCTAAGTACAATGGTAGATCATGGATAATAGTCTTTTAGAGTTTGCACCAGCAATACAGCTACTTGGAACTGAGAAACTTATAAGTTTATTGTTCTCTACACTAGAAACTCCCACTCCTCAGATTTAAAGAATATAAATCAGAGTACATTGCCCATTTGCTTTGGGATTCTCACTGCTTCAGATGTGCTCAGACATTATATTCACTACAAGAAATATATTTGTGCATGATCAAAAAGTGATATAAACCTAATTTTCAAGGCTAGTAGATAGTATCCATTTGAAGTTAAAACTGTCATTATTGTTTGAACCACACACACATGCTCAATTATGTTCACATAGTAGTACACTCTAAAATATAATTTTCTTGATCTCTGTCATTAAGAAATTTCTACTTTTAAATGTTGAAGCATCTTCTGGGTATATTCCCATGTCATGAATCCTCAAACAAAAAGATTCCTCTTACTTATTCACTGTGAATCGATGAAAACTTCTAATATAGTAACTGAATATAAATTTGAAGATGATTATTTATTTCCTTATACCTAAACAATCAAACATCAAAACATCTGATTGCTATCTATCATTCAGGGCATGCAATTTCCTTTTTAAGAGTTCACATTAGAATTTATACCCACACATAGAGAGCAATCGGAGTAAGGGTAAGGGGCTAATGTGGGATCAGCCTACAGGTGTTTTACATTTTATTCAATCTCTTTGGTTCATCATTCTTTCTCCCTAATTTCAGAACTTTCACCTCACAAGCCGTCAACTGGAGCAACATGGGGTCACCTTCAGTTCTTCCAGCCCTTTCAATTTTATTCTCAACAGCTTTATGAACTCATAAGAGGTGTGGCAGAATCTCTTTGGTCATTCCACTTGGACTTATATTGCTGCATGAGAAATAAATATGTTATATACATCCTGCCAAGTGCTCAGGTTTGCCTTGGAGAGTCACCTAATCAAATCCAAATGAAGGGTTTATCTTTGTATTTCCTGGAGTTTCTCCATACTTGAGATGATTGTGAGAGATATAAAATACATTATGTGTTAATTATTCTCTTTCTAGAGGTTTTTTTTTTTTTCTTCATGCCTTAAGGAAGAAAGACTAATTAATTGATATTATTTCTTTTTTTTAAATGTTAGGTATTAATTACTATTTTTCAGTTATTCGTAGCAGATTTAATATAGCCTGAATTTGAATGACACCTTACAGATTATAAAACAAATTTAAAAGGTTTTCATATGCCCTCTGGCTAGGTGTCTGTGAATCAAATTCTGAGTCTAACATTTCCTAGTCAAGTAACCTTCCATTCTAGTGAGTACTTGCTTATTCAGTTTTTGTCTTTCTCCATTTATACCTTGATAATTTTATAAATGTATTTAGTGCATTTTGATTATTTTCATCCTTCATCTCTCTTGTCTCTCCCCAATTCTTGTAACCTTTCTCAGTTCCTACTGTATTGTAACACAGTTAGTTTACTCAGGGCCATCTGTGAGTTAGAACTATTCTTTAGAACCTGACCAGGTCGGCAGTAGGTACAAAATCAGAAGGCAATGGCTCTTCCTCTTTCTAAATCTTTCAGTAGAGCCTACCAAAGGGAATTACAGAGCACTGAGCCTCTTCACCACCCATGCCTACCTGCTGATTCTTCTGGAAATATTTGTAACAGTTGCGAGTTGATGATAAAGAGGGAGGTATCTTTAACAGAATATTGTATTTAGTTGGCATTCTCACAGTGTCCTGGCCATTATCTCCTGTTCTGCCATAGTCCCTGAGTCTAGTTAGTGATGTCACAATAATCTCGCTTAGATCTGATTGATTCTTGCTTTCTCTGTGTATCTAACACCACATCAGTGCTTTTAAAGCATCTTCTAATGGACATGCTTGGTTCCCATGTCAACAAACAGCATACATTTCCATATGTATGTTACAACTTCGGTTTAATGATCTCATACACAAAAAAATAAATTTTACAGAATTCTTTTGAAAACTAGTTTTTTAAATGTTTCAAAATCTTTCTAATTTAAAGCCATAGAGCTTTGTCAAACAACTTAGAATAGATTAAGGTCAGATATAATCAGGACGGATCCTAATGAAGAAATTATCTAGCCATGGACTTTAGCTAAAAGTTAATTTCTTTGACATAAACCAAGGGGTCCAACTATGAATAATTTACTCTTTGTAAAAAAGGAAAACCACCTTAAAGACTATGGATTGAGAATCAGCATTTAAATTTTCTCCAGTAATCTAGGCTCATAAATATTCACAGGTTGAAAATAAGATATGAATATTATGCTTTAAGTGAACATTAATTTCTATTTATATTCTGTTGCTCTTATTTATAAATAATGTATGTGTGTCACAAAGTTAATATGAAAGAAACTAATCATAAATGGTAGATGAATGGTTCTATAAATCTTTAAAGAAAGATATCACATATGTGAAATATAGGAAGTAAGCCCCATAGATTTGGGGATTGAATGCTGACCGATACAGATTAGGGACAGAGGAGGATAGTAAGAGAAAAGGAGATGTTGTTGAATGATAATAAGTCTAAGAATTTGCACAGAAGGTAACATGGATAAATATAATATGCTGTATCTTTCAAAATGCCAAAAAAAGAGGATTTTGAATGCTATGCTATCAGGAAATGAAAAATCTTTGAAGAGAATAAATATTTTCAAACTGATTTAAACTTTAAATAAAGTATAGAAGAATCATAAACCATTATGATTCCATACCCTTATAAAGCCCATAGGATTTTATTATTATTATCTAAAGTAGCATAAAGCCCCAAAAGCTGCCCAAGGTACAGAAAATAAAATATGTAGCTCAGACCTAACATTTATAACACATTTCTTTCATTCAAAGACTCAGGATCTTTGTAGAAAGGAGGTAGAAAAAGTGTTCAAGATACAGGTAAAAAATCAAGCAAACTTGATTTCTCCAGACACAACAAATATGAACCCACCGTGCTCTCAGGATGGAATGAACAGGAAGATATGAAGTCAGATCCTAAGCTGTGGAGATAACGGCAATTGATAAAAACTTGGAGAAGGAATGCCTGTTTGTTTGTTTGTTTGTTTGCTTGCTTACTTGCTTATAGTGTGTGTGCGTGTGTGTGTGTGTGTGTGTGTGTGTATGTGTGTGCGTGGTGTGTGTGTGTAAGTATGCATGTTTGATTTTTTTTCTTTTTTTTTTTTTTTTTTTTTTTTGAGTCAGGGTTTTTCTGTGAAGTCCTGGCTGTCCTGGAACTCACTGTGTAGACCAGGCTGGCCTCAATATCAGAAATCTGCCTTCCTTCATTTCCCAAGTGCTGGGATTAAAGGCATGAGCCACCACTGCCCCATGAATGTTTGATTTTAATCTTGTGTTTTAAGTTGATTACTTTAAAGGAGAAGGCCACATATCAAAGAATATATGGGCAGCACAAATGGCACCTGATGGGTATAAATTAAAATTATAATAATAATAATAATAAATAATAATAGTAATAATAATAATAATACAACTTGCCAAAGCCAGACAAAAGAGATGTGGATATTCGCAGCAAACCATTGGACTGAGCATGAGGACCACAATGTAAGAGTTAGGAAAAGGATTGAAGAAGCTAAAGGGGTTTGTAACCCTATAGGAAGAACAGCAATATTAACCAACCAGACCCCTCCCCTCAAGCTCCGAGGGACTAAACCACCAACCAAAGTGTACACATGGAGGGATCCATGTCTCCAGCTGCATATCTGGCACCAATGGGAGGCGAGGCCCTTGTTCATGTGGAGTCTCGATGCCTCAGCTTAGAGGAATGCTAGGGTCTTGAGGCAGGAGTGGGTAGGTGGGTGGGTGAGCATCTTCATAGAAGCAGGGGGTAAGGGATGGCATAGGGGAAACTGGGAATGGAGGTAACATTTGAAATGTAAATAAGTAAAATTTTATATATATATATATATATATATATATATATATATATATATATATATATGGGATAAAACTGTTGGCCTCAGAGGAATAGATTTAGGAAAATAAGGGATGGCTGAATGAATATGATCATCACACACGGCATGAAACTTGCAAAGTACAAAAACAGAAACAACAAAATTCCAAGAAAAAAATCTGCCAACATACAAAACACAAAACAAAACAAACAAACAAAAAACAAAAACAAAACAACAACAACAATAACAACAAAAAACTTTTCAAGTTATGTTCTAGAAACTGTTGATCAGGACAATACTCTGCTTCAGATAGAAAAAAAGTCCTTGTAAGTGTTCTACACAAGTTGGAAAATGACAAGAGAAATGGAATATAACACAAGAATGCCAAATTGGTACTTAACACTAATATCCAGAGGTTGGAGACATGACTCAGAAACTGAGGGTGCACACTGTTTCCCATAGGACCTAACATGTCTGGCCACTCACAACTGCCTGTTACTCCAGCTCCGTGGGGGCTATAGTGCTTGTCCTGGCATCCAAAGGCATTGCATCCATCTTTACACACCCTCACAGAGACATTTACATATAATTTAAACTAAGAGCTCTGAAATACTTCATAGTAATCTGTTGACATTCCCAACAGAACATGTCAAATAGTTTTCATAAATAAGAAAATATTGACTTCATACCACTGGCTATCTTACTTTGGAGATATCGAGTGATTATCTCTTCTATATGTTATCAATTTTAAGATGTTTATTAATTGAAAATGATCTTGACTCCTTAGTCCCAGAGAATTAGGGAATTGCAGCCAGATAAAGAAGACAGACTTGTATGCAGCAACAATAGAAGGATAGGAATGAAGAGTGAAATATTAGAATGTAACAATATACAGGTGAAATGATGCATCTATAACACAGGTCAAGAAGGGATAGAGAGATGGCTCAGTGGTTAAGACCACCGACTGCTCTCCCAAAGGTCCTGAGTTCAAATCGCAGCCACCATGTGGTGGCTCACAACCATCTGTAATGAGGTCTAACACCCTCTTCTGGTGTGTCTGAAGATGGCTACAGTGTACTTAGATATAATAATAAATAAGTCTTAAAAAAGAAAATATGTCAGAAATAAGGTGTTTTTATTTTGTTTTGTTTTTGTAAAGCTGCAGTTCCACATCCTGAACATTAATACAATCTTTAAAGATTTTGTTAAATCAAACCTAATAATCAAGATAAACCTATTATGACTAGGTACAGTAACGTGTCCCATACTGCATGGTGCTGCATATATGTTTGCCAAAGCCCTAGCATGGCGGGAAACAGAACAGTACTGACTCATAGTGACTCAGACTCAGTAGTGGATGCAAGCTGTTAGTTCAAGTGCTCTCTCTTTGAGCAAGGATTCTCATCATTCCTTTTTCTCCTTTTTTCAATCTTCCCTTTTCCTTCTTACTCTTCTCATTCTTTTTTTGTTCTTTCTTTCATTCATTCTTTTTTTTTTTTTTTTTTTGGCCTTTTCCCTTTTCATTCTTTTGCCCTTTCCTGGACAGAGCACCTGAACCAGTCTTTAATTTAATAAATAGCTACATCATCAAATCTTTAAATATTGTAAATATGTTTTTTAGAAATTCTTAAATTTACATAACTTTTATGAATCCTAGATCATTCCTTCCAACCCTTGTTTTCTTTTTTTTTTTAATTAGGTATTTTCTTCATTTACATTTCCAATGCTATCCCAAAAGTCCCCCATACCCTCCCCCCCACTCCACTACCCACCCACTCCCCTACCCACCCACTCTCACTTCTTGGCCCTGGTTCCCCTGTACTGGGGCATTTAAAGTTTGCAAGACCAATGGGCCTCTCTTTCCAATGATGGTGAACTAGGAAAACTCATAGCTCTGAATGCCTCCAAAAAGAAACTAGAGAGAGCACACGAGCAGCTTGACAACACACCTAAAAGCTCTAGAACAAAAGGAAGCAACGCTTGCTTTCTTAAAACAGAAACTAAACACAAAGCCAAAGCACATTTCCTTACATATTTTCTCATTATTAATTATTTTATTTACATTTCAAATGTTGTTTCCCCCTCCAGTCCATCCTCCACAAGGCCCACTTCCATCCCCACTTCCCTTTTCCTCTAAGAGGGTGCGCCCCCACCCACCTACCCACTCCCACATCACCCCTCTAGCATTCCCCTTCAAGGGGCATCAAGTCTCTGCAGGACCAAGGGCCTCCCCTCCCACTGAGGCCAGACGTGACAGTCCTCTGGTACATATGTAGCTCAGGACCACTGACCATCCCATGTATAACCTTTGGTTGGTGGTTTGGTCTCTGCTTGTTCTGAGGGGTCCAGTTTGTTGATACAATTGCTCTTACTATAGAGTTGCAATCCCCTTCAGCTTGTTCAGTCCTTCCCCCAACTCTTCTATAGGGGTCCCTGGGCTCAGTCCAATGGTTGTCTATAAGTATGTGCATCTGTCTCAGTCACAAGCTCATAGAGCCTCTTAAAGGACAGCCATGCCAGGCTCCTGTCTGCCAGCGCTTCTTGGCATCAGCAATACTGTCTGGGTCTGATGTCTGTGCATGAGATGGACTCCAAGCTGGGGTGGTCTTTGGGTATCTTTCCTATAGTTTCTACTCCATTTACACAGTATGTTCCTCACGAGAAGCTGGGTGCAACTCGTGTGGTTTCCTAGTACAGCAGACAGCAAATAACTGTTTTCATGTAAGAACAGAAAGGTAACAGATTACTAAAACAAGAATAATTTCTTACAAAGTATTAAAATGTATGTAAGTAAAGGAGCTAACTCTCTCTGAAATCTCTCTAAGCATTATCATCTCAGGTTCTTCAAGTAACTAGGAGAACACAGCACTTACTTTTTATATGCTTATATATCATCATCTTTAATTCTCTAATCTTTGTCTCCTCATTGTAGAAATTCCACGGCCTCACACACTTTCCTTCTAGTACTAATTTCTTCTACATCTACATTGTATACAAGCCTTCCTCCTGTAAGATAAACCATCTATCGTTTGCTTGTATTTTATAGATTCCTTCTTTTCCTATCCATGCCTTTTCTTCTTGAGACTGCTTTAACTTTTTTATTCTTTATGTCTTCAAGATCACCATGGCTAATTAATGTAGCACTCTTTTGACCAGAGGATACATGTATCTCCTCATAATTATACATTTGATCAAGTCTTGAAATAAGCAACTTCTACAGAGGATCATGTTGGCATTTATGCCCTATGTGGATATGTTGTTTAGATCCTTTCTCATGGCTTTTAGGTCCAAGCAGGTCTGTTCCCCATCTCCCACAGCATCATGACCACCTCTATTCTTCATCTCTGAAAAATGTTTCATTTATTATGCTGTGAATAGCTGTGAGTAATGGGAAAAAATGTATTCCCCATAAAGAAATATTGAAAGTAAAATAGAAGAGACAGCAGATCAGCTTCAGGACAACAGCAACCATCAGCAAACCCAGAGATAAACTGCCTGGTAATGATCCAGTGACAGGAACTGTGCCACATGTCCCCTTACCCAGCCATGCCAGACTTAACATATGTTGAGGGCTTAATGAATGCAAGATTCGTTATGATTTCTTCCTAGTGTGAGAGAATTCTGATTAAAATAAAAAATGGATTTCATTAATTTCAGTTTTTCAAATTCATATATGCCTTATGGGAAAGATTTATTAACATTCCCATATCTTTTAATGTTTGAACTAAAATTTCCTACTGTCAACATATCATAAAGTCATAATATAATTCCTTTCTAAGCTGTGTGGATTCTCATTTAAAAATGATTAATATGATGCCAGATGTATAATTGCTGTTCATAAAACTAACTATATATAGTATACAAGTATCTGTATAAAATAGTTATGAATTTTCAGTATGTACAGTATCATCAAATAATTATTTTAGACTGTAATACTATAAAATGCTTTTTGTTAAGCAGGATTCAATGAGGTACCAGCAGTAGCTTCACATATCTCCTAATTGACAAACTCATTTATTGTATCAATAGTCAACTTCCAGTGAGTGACCTATATTATTCCTGGTATGAGATAAATATTCAATGGCACTCAATGATAGGTCACACAAGGACAGTATTACCCACTGATGATACATCACTACAAATTAAAGGAATAAAACTTTAATGTGTTGTATTCAGATGATTTCATTGTATTTACTTAATTTGTTCACTTTTTTTTTCCTTTTTTTTTAACCTTTTTTTTATTTATTTATTTTTTTAATATTTTTATTACATATTTTCCTCAATTACGTTTCCAATGCTATCCCAAAAGTCCCCCATAGCGCCCCCCACTTCCCTACCCACCCATTCCCATTCTTTTGGCCCTGGCATTCCCCTATATTGGGGCATATAAAGTTTGCGAGTCCAATGGGCCTCTCTTTCCATTGATGGCTGACTAGGCCATCTTTCGATACATATGCAGCTAGAGACAAGAGCTCCGGGGTTCTGGTTAGTACATCATGTTGTTCCAACAATAGGTTTGCAGATCCCTTTAGCTCCTTGGGTACTTTCTCTAGCTTCTCCATTGAGAGCCCTGTGATACATCCAATAGCTGACTGTGAACATCCACTCCTGTGTTTGCTAGGCCCCAGCATCGTCTCACAAGAGACAGTTATATTTGGGTCCTTTCAGCAAAATCTTGCTAGTGTATGCAATGGTGTCAGCGTTTAGAAGTTGATTATGGGATGGATCCCTGGATACGGCAGTCTCTAAATGGTCCATCCTTTCATCACCGCTACGAACTTTGTCTCTGTAACTCCTTCCCTGGGTGTTTTGTTCCCAATTCTAAGAAGGTGCACAGTGTTCACACTTTGGTCTTCATTCTTCTTGAGTTTCATGCGTTTAGCAAATTGTATCTTAAATCTTGGGTATCCTAAGTTTTGGGCTAATATCCACTTATCAGTGAATACATATTGTGTGAGTTCTTTTGTGATTGTGTTACTTCACTCAAGATGATGCCCTCCAGGTCCATCCATTTGGCTAGGAATTTCATAAATTCATTCTTTTTAATAGCTGAGTAGTACTCCATTGTGTAAATGTACCATAATTTCTGTATCCATTCCTCTGTTGAGGGACATCTGGGTTCTTTCCAGCTTCTGGCTATTATAAATAGGGCTGCTATGAACATAGTGGAACATGTGTCCTTTTTACCGGTTGGGACATCTTCTGGATATATGCCCAGGAGAGGTATTGCTGGATCCTCCGGTAGTACTATGTCCAATTTTCTGAGGAACCGCCAGACTGATTTCCAGAGTGGTTGTACAAGCTTGCAATCCCACCAACAATGGAGGAGTGTTCCTCTTTCTCCACATCCTCGCCAGCAACTGCTGTCACCTGAATTTTTGATCTTAGCCATTCTGACTGGTGTGAGGTGGAATCTCAGGGTTGTTTTGATTTGCATTTCCCTGATGATTAAGGATGTTGAACATTTTTTCAGGTGTTTCTCTGCCATTCGGTATTCCTCAGGTGAGAATTCTTTGTTCAGTTCTGAGCCCCATTTTTTAATGGGGTTATTTGACTTTCTGGAGTCCACCTTCTTGAGTTCTTTATATATATTGGATATTAGTCCCTTATCTGATTTAGGATAGGTGAAGATCCTTTCCCAATCTGTTGGTGGTTTTTTTGTCTTATTGATGGTGTCTTTAGCCTTGCAGAAGCTTTGTAGTTTCATGAGGTCCCACTTGTCAATTCTCGATCTTACAGCACAAGCCATTACTGTTCTATTCAGGAATTTTTCCCCTGTGCCCATATCTTCAAGGCTTTTCCCCACTTTCTCCTCTATAAGTTTCAGTGTCTCTGGTTTTATGTGAAGTTCCTTGATCCACTTAGACTTGACCTTAGTACAAGGAGATAGGAATGGATCGATTCCCATTCTTCTACATGTTAACAACCAGTTGTGCCAGCACCATTTGTTGAAAATGCTGTCTTTCTTCCACTGGATGTTTTTAGCTCCCTTGTCGAAGATCAAGTGACCATAGGTGTGTGGGTTCATTTCTGGGTCTTCAATTCTATTCCATTGGTCTATTTGTCTGTCACTATACCAGTACCATGCAGTTTTTATCACAATTGCTCTGTAGTAGAGCTTTAGGTATGGCATGGTGATTCCACCAGAGGTTCTTTTATCCTTGAGAAGAGTTTTTGCTATCCTAGGTTTTTTGTTATTCCAGATGAATTTGCAGATTGCACTTTCTAATTCGTTGAAGAATTGATTTGGAAATTTGATGGGGATTGCATTGAATCTGTAGATTGCTTTTGGCAAGATAGCCATTTTTACAATGTTGATCCTGCCAATCCATGAGCATGGGAGATCTTTCCATCTTCTGAGATCTTCTATAATTTCTTTCTTCAGAGACTTGAAGTTTTTATCATACAGATCTTTCACTTCCTTAGTTAGAGTCACGCCAAGATATTTTATATTATTTGTGACTATTGAGAAGGGTGTTGTTTCCCTAATTTCTTTCTCAGCCTGTTTATTCTTTGTGTAGAGAAAGGCCATTGATTTGTTTGAGTTAATTTTATATCCAGCTACTTCACCGAAGCTGTTTATCAGGCTTAGGAGGTCTCTGGTGGAATTTTTAGGGTCACTTATATATACTATCATATCATCTGCAAAGAGTGATATTTTGACTTCATCTTTTCCAATTTGTATCCCTTTGATCTCCTTTTGTTGTCGAATTGCTCTGGCTAGGACTTCAAGTACAATGTTGAATAGGTATGGAGAAAGTGGACAGCCTTGTCTAGTCCCTGATTTTAGAGGGATTGCTTCAAGCTTCTCACCATTTACTTTGATGTTGGCTGCTGGTTTGCTGTAGATTGCTTTTATCATGTTTAGGTATGGGCCTTGAATTCCTGATCTTTCCAAGACTTTTATCATGAATGGGTGTTGGATCTTGTCAAATGCTTTTTCCGCATCTAACGAGATGACCATGTGGTTTTTGTCTTTGAGTTTGTTTATATACTGGATTACGTTGATGGATTTCCGTATATTGAACCATCCCTGCATCCCTGGGATGAAACCTACTTGGTCAGGATGGATGATTGTTTTGATGTGTTCTTGGATTCGGTTAGCAAGAATTTTATTGAGGATTTTTGCATCAATATTCATAAGGGATATTGGTCTGAAGTTTTCTATCTTTGTTGGGTCTTTTTGTGGTTTAGGTATCAGAGTAATTGTGGCTTCATAGAATGAGTTGGGTAGAGTACCTTCTGTTTCTATTTTGTGGAATAGTTTGTGAAGAACTGGGATTAGATCTTCTTTGAAGGTCTGATAGAACTCTGCACTAAACCCATCTGGTCCTGGGCTTTTTTTGGTTGGGAGACTATTAATGACTGCTTCTATTTCTTTGGGGGATATAGGGCTGTTTAGATCATTAACCTGATCTTGATTCAACTTTGGTACCTGGTATCTGTCTAGGAACTTCTCCATTTCATCCAGGTTCTCCAGTTTTGTTGAGTATAGCCTTTGGTAGAAGGATCTGATGGTGTTTTGGATGTCTTCAGGATCTGTTGTTATGTCTCCTTTTTCATTTCTGATTTTGTTAATTAGGATGCTTTCCCTGTGCCCTCTAGTGAGTCTGGCTAAGGGTTTATCTATCTTGTTGATTTTCTCAAAGAACCAGCTCCTTGATTGGTTGATTCTTTGAATAGTTTTTCTTGTTTCCACTTGGTTGATTTCACCCCTGAGTTTGATTATTTCCGGCCGTCTACTCCTCTTGGGTGAATTTGCTTCCTTTTGTTCTAGTGCTTTTAGGTGTGTTGTCAAGCTGCTAATGTGTGCTCTCTCTAGTTTCCTTTTGGAGGCACTCAGAGCTATGAGTTTTCCTCTTAGAAATGCTTTCATTGCGTCCCATAAGTTTGGGTATGTTGTGGCTTCATTTTCATTGAACTCTAAAAAGTCCTTAATTTCTTTCTTTATTCCTTCCTTGACCAAGGTATCATTGAGAAGAGTGTTGTTCAGTTTCCACGTGAAGGTTGGCTTTCTATTATTTATTTTGTTATTGAAGATCAGCTTTAGTCCATGGTGATCTGATAGGATGCATGGGACAATTTCAATGTTTTTGTATCTGTTGAGTCCTGTTTTGTGCCCAATTACGTGGTCAATTTTGGAGAAGGTACCATGAGGTGCTGAGAAGAAGGTGTATCCTTTTGTTTTAGGGTAAAATGTTCTGTAGATATCTGCCAGATCCATTTGATCCATAACTTCTGTTAGTTTCACTGTGTCCCTGTTTAGTTTCTGTTTCCATGATCTGTCCATTGGTGAAAGTGGTGTGTTGAAGTCTCCCACTATTATTGTATGAGGTGCAATGTGTGCTTTGAGATTTACTAAAGTTTCTTTAATGAATGAGGCTGCCTTTGTATTTGGAGCATAGATATTCAGGATTGATAGTTCCTCTTGGAGAATTTTACCTTTGATGAGTATGAAGTGCCCCTCCCTGTCTTTTTTGATGACTTTGGGTTGGAAGTCAATCTTATCTGATATTAGAATGGCTACTCCAGCTTGTTTCTTCAGACCATTTGCTTGGAAAATTGTTTTCCAGCCTTTCATTCTGAGGTAGTGTCTATCTTTTTCTCTGAGATGAGTTTCTTGTAAGCAGCAAAATTTTGGGTCTTGTTTGTGTAGCCAGTTTGTTAGTCTATGTCTTTTTATCGGGGAGTTGAGTCCATTGATATTAAGAGATATTAAGGAAAAGTAATTGTTGTTTCCTGTTATTTTTGTTGTTAAAGTTAGCATTCTGTTCTTATGGCTGTCTTCTTTTAGGTTTGTTGAGGGATTACCTTCTTGTTGTTTCTAGGGCGTGGTTCCTGTCCTTGTATTGGTTTTTTTCTGTTATTATCCTTTGAAGGGCTGGATTCGTGGAGAGATAATGTGTGAATTTGGTTTTGTCGTGGAATACTTTGGTTTCTCCATCTATGTTAATTGAGAGTTTGGCTGGGTATAGTAGCCTGGGCTGGAATTTGTGTTCTTTTATTGTCTGTATAACATCTGTCCAGGCCCTTCTGGCTTTCATAGTCTCTGGTGAAAAATCTGGTGTAATTCTGATAGGCTTGCCTTTATATGTTACTTGGCCTTTTTCTCTTACTGCTTTTAGTATTCTATCTTTATTTAGTGCATTTGTTGTTCTGATTATTATGTGTCGGGAGGTATTTCTTTTCTGGTCCAGCCTATTTGGAGTTCTGTAGGCTTCTTGTATGTTCATGGGCATCTCTTTCTTTAGATTTGGGAAGTTTTCTTCTATAATTTTGTTGAAGATGTTTGCTGGTCCTTTGAGTTGAAAATCTTCATTCTCATCCACTCCTATTATCCGTAGGTTTGGTCTTCTCATTGTGTCCTGTATTTCCTGGATGTTTTGAGTAAGGATCTTTTTGCATTTTCCATTTTCCTTGATTGTTGTGCCCATGTTCTCTATGGAATCTTCTGCAACTGAGATTCTCTCTTCCATCTCTTGTATTCTGTTGCTGATGCTTGCATCTATGGTTCCAGATTTCTTTCCTAGGGTTTCTATCTCCAGTGTTGCCTCATTTTGGGTTTTCTTTATTGTGTCTACTTCCCTTTTTAGGTCTAGTATGGTTTTGTTCATTTCCATCATCTGATTGGATGTGTTTTCCTGTTTCTCTTTAAGGACTTCTACCAGTTTGGTTGTGTTTTCCTGTTTTTCTTTAAGGACTTGTAACTCTTTAGCCATGTTCTCCTGTAGTTCTTTAAAGTCCTTCTTGATGTCCTCTACCATCATCATGAGATATGCTTTTAAATCCAGGTCTAGTTTTTCAGGTGTGTTGGGGTGCCCTGGACTGGGCGAAGTGGGAGTGCTGGGTCCTGATGATGGTGAGTGGTCTTGGTTTCTGTTAGTAAGATTCTTACCTTTACCTCTCGCCATCTGGTAATCTCTGGAGTTGTTATAGTTGTCTCTGTTCAGAGGTTGTTCTTCTGGGGATTCTGAGTATCCTCTGTCAGCAGACCTGGGAGACAGGCTCTCTCCTCTGAGTTTCAGTGGTTAGAGCACTCCCTGCTGACAAGCTTTCCTCTTAAAGGGAAGGTGTACAGATATCTGGGGTTTGGACCTCCTCCTGGCCGAAGAAGAAGGCGGAAAACAGGACCTTTCCCAGATGCTGTGTTGCTTTGGCAGGTCACAGAAGCTGTAGGCTTCTGTGGTACACACTCTCAGCTGTGCAGACTAAGTTCCTAAGTTCAGTGGAGTCCTGGATCCAAGATGTGCTCCCTGCTCCTGAGGCAGAGGGCTCCTGTGCAGGGCAGACCACTGTCTTCCAGCTAGGAGGGTGCTGGATGTCTGTAGCCCCAAAAGGGTGCTGCCTCAGCAGCTCTGTGGCTCCCGCCTGTCCCAGAAGCTGTCTGCCTCTGTGGTCCTCACTCTAACCTGTAGACTAAGTTCGGCGGAGTCCCGGAGCCAAGATGGCGCTCCCTGCAGGGCAGGTCACTGTCCTCCGACTGGGAGGGTGTCGGATGTCTGCGGCCCCAAAAGGGTGCTGCCTCAGCGGCTCTGTGGCTCCCGCCTGTCCCAGAAGCTGTCTGCCTCTGTGGTCCTCACTCTGACCTGTACAGACTAAGTTCTGCGGAGTCCCGGAGCCAAGATGGCGCTCCCTGCAGGGCAGGTCACTGTCCTCCGACTGGGAGGGTGCCGGATGTCTGCGGCCCCTAAAGGGTGCTGCCTCAGCAGCTCTGTGGCTCCCGCCTGTCCCAGAAGCCGTCTGCCCCCGTGGTCCTCACTCTGACCTGTACAGACTAAGTTCTGCGGAGTCCCGGAGCCAAGATGGCGCTCCCTGCAGGGCAGGTCACTGTCCTCCGACTGGGAGGGTGCCCGATGTCTGCGGCCCCAAAAGGGTGCTGCCTCAGCGGCTCTGTGGCTCCCGTCTGTCCCAGAAGCTGTCTGCCTCTGTGGTCCTCACTCTAACCTGTAGACTAAGTTCGGCGGAGTCCCGGAGCCAAGATGGTGCTCTCTGCAGGGCAGGTCTCTGTCCTCCGGCTGGGAGGGTGCCGGAAGTCTGCGGCCCCAAAAGGGTGCTGCCTCAGCGGCTCTGTGGCTCCCGCCTGTCCCAGAAGCTGTCTGCCTCTGTGGTCCCCACTCTGACCTGTACAGACTAAGTTCGGCGGAGTCCCGGAGCCAAGATGGCGCTCCCTGCAGGGCAGGTCACTGTCCTCCGGCTGGGAGGGTGCCGGATGTCTGCGGCCCCTAAAGGGTGCTGCCTCAGCAGCTCTGTGGCTCCCGCCTGTCCCAGAAGCCGTCTGCCCCCGTGGTCCCCACTCTGACCTGTACAGACTAAGCTCGGCGGAGTCCCGGAGCCTTGTTCACTTTTTAAAAGTTCAATTTAACTAATTTATACTTGAAAAATTCATACATGAATAAATTAAATATGGCAATATGCATCTTCCATTTGTCCCTTTAAATTTCTCTTGGATTCCACTCCCTGCATCTATTACCAATTTCATCTCTTATTGTAAAAAGGCTTTTAGTAACCCTCAAAGTATATTTTTTCATTGTCCCTATGTGCACTCATTTAGAAATATACAGTAGAGCGTGAGGAACCCATCAACAGGCTGCAGGTCAAAGAAGAATTAATCTCCTTCCCCCAGAAGCTATCAAGTGCCAACAGCACCTTTTTTAAGGTCGGGGCTCTATCAGCTCCTTTCCCAAGTAAGCTGGGATTTCAGTTAGGCGGATAACGTGCAACCCTTCTACAGTTGACCACAGATGCTGAGAGTATGTGTGTGTATAAATCATGTCCTATCCAAAAGATAACATTTCAAAGTACTCTTGCCCTTCTATTGGCTCTTAATTCTTTCTCTTTCCTTTTCTAGAATGTTTTTTGAGCACTTAGTCTTGGCAGGATTAATAGAGAGTTTGATAAAGTTGTTTCTTTTAGGTCTGAGGACTCACAATAACTTATTTTCAGCACTTTGATCAGTTAAAAGTTTTTGGAATAACTGCTTCTCACTGCAAAAAGAAGTTTCTGTGACCAAGGGTCAAAGAAGCCCAGATCCATAAACACACATAAATATTTATAAGGGCATTTGACAACAGGGCCATATGACAAAATGAAAAGACCAAACTCTATCTTACAGTCTATGAGCTAAGCAGCCACAATATTTTGATTAGGTTTACAGTACCAACCATGAATTTTCTTCTATGGTGTATGCTTTGCATTCAATCAGAAAGTAGGAGTTTACTCCATAACTGTGGAGTTAGTATTTCATCAGTAGACACATCTTGCTTGACAGGTTGGTGTTGTAGCATCCAATGTCAGAATCAGCTAAGAATATTAATATCTCACACACACACACACACCCAGGAGCCTACATAGGACCTCTGGCATTATGAACACCAGCAAGCAAGGAAGATATTTTCTAGTCAGTTTGACATTCATTACTCTAGTTCACTTGTAGAATAATTTTTGCAATGTTTGTTGGAAAGGAGAAGACATGTAGAAGTAAACACAATAGCTAAGTTCATAGATTATGTGGGTATAAACTGAAACAATATAGACTGAAGCTTAAAAAAAAATCCTAAGGCTCCGTAATAACACACTCATAGCAATTAGAAATCTTTTGAATAGCAGGAGGAATACAGGAAAAGGGTTTAATGGACCATTAATTTTAAGAACATTTTAATACTTTAATAATGTCATCTGTTATGCAATTATTATGCATTTTAAGGTTTTATCTTGATATTTTATTCTAGTATCGAAATGTCATCTTGGATCACATACATGTTCAATTTCAAGTCACTCAAAATTTACATCTAAAATAATATTTTCTTTGTTTCAAAAAAAAGAAACAATGTATATATTTTTCTGAGCCAGATAGTAGAAGACAGAGTTTGAACTAAGGCGTAATGAACCTTATTTTGTTTATTTGAAAGTGCTCTGTTATGAAATATTTCAGTATTATAGTTCAGCATACAGAGAAATAATGGGTTGATGTGAGTGCCTCTTCTACAATGTTTAAACTTTAAACGGTGGCATGATTATTATTGTGAGTGGATTATGAGGGGAAGTTCACAGTAAAAATCTTAAGTGTAAGTGGGTAACAAACATGAATCCACAACATGAATGCTGTCTTTGTAAGCGTGGGAAGATATATGACTATAGAAGATCAAATGAAGACGGCAAAGTGTCAGAACTGAAACGTCATAACAAGAAGCCTTAGAGTAAACAAAGTTGTAGGTCCCTTTGGTTATGAACTTCCAGTATACACAATGCAGAAAAAGTAAATTCATGTTGTTTGAGGAATCCAATGGTGTATTTTTAGAACAGCTTCTATTAGTGAGTTTTCACTAATACAAGATGCCCAAGTGGTCAGCTAAATGTTTCTTTAGCTTACACATTGGTTGCTTATACAACCTCCAATGAGGAAAGTACTTCTACTTCCAAATGACAGAAACATTTGGTGGTGAGTTATCTTAACACAAAGGAGAAAATAGAAAGAGAATGGACTTCTGATGCTCTAAAATCTCTTTTGAGATCATACACCTAAGGAGTACCAATTAGTCTACAACACCGAAATGTTCAGAGCAATTCATAAGGCTAACATATTGAACATGAAATATTTATAATGGGACATGTTGGGGACACTTCTCCAATCCATAACAAACTACTGCAAATGTTTACATATTCATTTTATATTCACATTGCAAAAAAAAAAGTCCCTTATTGTCATAGTATTGCTGCATAATAGAAAAGTAGAAATAACCCATTTGTTAATTAATGGAAACTATTTGAATGGCTTTTTCTGAAATTGACTATTGATTCTCCCATTTTTTTTCATTATCAAATCTCTTTCTGGCTAATTTATTGCAACAAAGGATGAAAATAAATTCTGAAAGGAACATAAATCTAGTGAGTGTTTTCCAGTTGAATCTCCCATGATGATGTTCTATAAATGCATTGCCCAATGATTGTATCTGGCACTGTTCTTGAAACTTGAAGTATAGTGGGGTCTTAATGTGACTTCTAATTCAAACAACTGGGCTGAAGAGATGGCTCAGTGGTTAAGCAAATTGACTGCTCTTCTAAAGGTCCTGAGTTCAATTGCTAGCAACCACACGGTTGGCTCACAACTATCTGTAATGGAATCCAGTGGTCTCTTCTAGTATGTCTGTGTACTCACATATATAAAATAAACAAATCTTTAAAATAATAATTCCAACTATCACATATAACCTTCGTGATTACTTTACTGGGCAATGAATGGCCAATATACACATTCCCATAATGTATTAAAATCTGCTTTTAAGAAGCCAGGCAGTGGTGGTGCACACCTGAAATCTCAGCACATGGGTAGCAGAGGCAGGCAGATTTCTGAGTTCGAGGCCAGCCTGGTCTACAGAGTGAGTTTCAGGACAGCCAGGGCTACACAGTTAAACCCTGTCTCAAAAATCAAAACAAAACAAAACCAAACAAAAAAAATCTGCTTTTAATTTTTTGGTTAATATATAGATGTAGAAGAGATAAAAATTTCTCTTTTTTGTCACGATACAGAAAGAAGTCTAGTATGTTCTAATTTAATGACATCTTTATTAACAGTTATAGTAAACACATCTTCCTAGTTATGTCTTGAATAGCAAGTACTATATAATATTTTAGAATGAAATGTTATTTATATTTTCAACACTTGATTTCTAAAGATTAATCTCATCTAAAATAAGTTGTACATAAATACCAAGGAAATACTTCATCATCAGTAATGCAATATTATATCGAAATAGAAAAATATATATCAGTAGTATTTCAAAAATTCAGCCACTAAGAAAATGAGTTTTCCAGCCCTCAACCACATTATATATTAGAGCTTTCTTATCCCAGATGTTCTTAAGAACTGATCATATTTTAATGAACTTTTCTCCCATGTAATCATCAAAAAAAAATCAAATTTCCAGTCCCTAATCTGAATTTCATATGCTGTTCATAGCAGTAGATATAATGTGGTAGATAAGAAGTTATTGGGGGATCTGAAAGGAGTTGGGTGAGGGAAAAGTGTGATCAGAATATATTGTATGAAAAAAAAACCTATTTCAAGTAAAAATATAAACTATTGGGTTTTGTCAAGAAAGTCTCTAAAATAATAATTTGCAAAAGAACATGACAACGTAATTAATAGCAAAAAAATCATTTTAATATTTTCTAAATATTATTTTCTAAATAAAATATTTAGGCCTATCTTAATTATACTGAATGGCGAACAGGTAAGTTCTACAAACTTTCGAAGAACCAAGGGGTTATAATTCAATAGTTAACTCCTGTATGTATCCTCCTAAATTTGGAAATAGTTTGATTAGGGAGCTGGAGTCTTGCTATAGAAGATAAAGTCCTTCCTGTGCCAGCTTGAGGAACTGCATAGAGGTTTGCAATCTGAGCTCTGGGAAAGAACGTGCCGGAGAACCTCTGCCGCTCAGTGGACTTCAAACCCAGGTAATTTGATGAGCTCCAGGTTTGGAGAGATGTTTTTGTTTCAAAAAGTAAAGTAGACAGTGACTGAGGAAAACGTGTTTGTCAAACACCATCCCATATACACAGACGATCATGTGTACAACATATGCACATGGTCCACAAACACACATTTTCATTCCAATTAAAAACCATTACGTTTTCAAATTAAGAATTCTTTTCAGTAAAATAATGAGTGTATCTAGGAATACAGTCGGTGGAGATGGTAAAAACTGGTGTCACCCTCACACTTTCAAGCAGTTTTACGAACATTCAAATATGTGGAAGACAATGAATTACATGAATTTATGAAACAATTATAAAGCGTAAGCACTTTGCAAGGAAAATGAATCCAAATATATGGACAGGTATTTACAACATGTTTCTTGGAAAAACTAATAAACTAAATATTTTGGCATTTTGTATGAGTTATAAGAACTCATATATAAAACTTACGGCCCAATTTGGTTACTGCATAAATACAATTCAGTACTGTGCCTGCCAACAAATGCAGTATCAGAAAAGTTATGTGTGCGCTCTCTCTCTTTATCACTCGCACTTTCTTTCTCATAGGCCATAGTGAGTTTTCAAAGAAACAAGAAATTTCCACTTCAAAGAATTCTTCCTAGAATGACATATCTTAAAAAAAAAAAAAAATGAAGAGAGGTGCTTTAAATTGAAAGACTTTATACTTCCCCTTGCTTGTGTGACATTCCTCCTAGTGAGAATTCTGAGTTTTACCACATATTAGGGACTCAGGGTATTAAGAGATTGTAACCCATCCTTCATTTGTGTAATAAAAACACATTTATCATGCATCATCATTATTGACATCTTTTCCTATGTCAGTCACAGTAATGTTTGCTTGTTTTTTTTTTTTTTTTTTTTTTTTTTTTTTTTTTTTTTTTTTTTACTTCCTACACTGAGTCTTTTTGCATTGTGCCTTTTTCAGATTTCTGTGCATTCTAGACAGCCATGTGACCATGTTAAATCCTGGTTTTAAGAGACTTCCTTCAGGGTACAGTCTCAAACTTCTACTTGATATTTTTACTTTATCCACGAGCTAGACTCTGACTAGAGATTGTAGAGTTTACCCTCCCTCAGTTTGTGCTGGCTTTGGGATGTTTTCATGTGTTTTAATTTTCAGATTATGTATGCTCCTCAATTTAAAGGTATGTTCCTATAACTGTCAAATTGTTGCCAATTGTTTATTTTTAATCCTTACAGAATATATTTTGGTCTTGGTTTTAATCTATTTTCATGATAGAGACTACCTTTTTCATTTTACATCTTGTGCCTTTAGTTTGACATTATCTCCTCCCTCACCATTTCTCTTTCATTTTAAAAGATATTTTAGAGTTGATAGAGAAAACCCATCATCTGTGTTCTCAGAAGACTATGGCAAAAAATTCTATGAATGCAGTGCAACCATAGCCTACACATTGGGTTTTACGCCACCCTGAGTTTATCAGGAGACTCTGATTATAAAAAAGCAAAGCTATTTTCTGTAATGATTGTGTTTGCCTCTTACATCTCTTCCAAGTTTCACGTGGCTATCAAAGTATATCAGTGATTGGGTTACAATTATTTACTATTATAAAGCTTTACTTGAATTAAATGTTATCAATTTGAATTCAGTGTTTGTACTCCTTTTTCTTATCATAAACTGCCACCAGTTCCTTATATAACAACACATCAGCTGCTTATTTCTGAATTCTGGAGGAGATAAGAATAAATTGGAGTTTTTTCTTTAAAAAAGAATACAACACTCAAAACTAATACTATATATTACATAATATCATAGGTATTTGCCTCTAGACACCTGAAATACTTCCCTTGTAAATGGTAAAAGCAAAGTCTATAAAGCATCAGCAACTCACAGTCTTCAAACTGGGTATTATTTGGTTTTACTTATGTTCTTATGTAACGCTACTTTACAGTTCCACTGTTGAGTACGTGAGAGTATAGAAACGTTGTTCCACTCACCCTTTTATCATCCTCTAATTTCCCTCTCATTATTCACACATTGAATCTAGCCATATCACTAAAAATTTTTCCCCAAAGCAGAAATAATGTCATAATTAACATATATTTAAATGTCCATGTCCATCTAAAGTATTTTATAGGTGTTTCTTATTTATAACAATAAAATATTACTCATATATATGTATATACTTATATGTACGCTCACATGTATGTATATACTTATATGTATATTCATTTTTATGGTACTAGGGATTGAATACAGAGTTCTATACATTTTATGCAAATGATTTACCACTATGATTCTAAGCCATGATACTTTTTTTTGGGGGGTGGGGTGGGGGTTGTGACAGGGTTTCTCTGTGTAGCCCTAGCTGTCCTGGAACTCACTCTGTAGACCAGGCTGGCCTCAAACTCAGAAATCTATCTGCCTCTGCCTCCCAAGTGCTGGGATTAAAGGCGTGCGCCACCACTGCCCAGCTGCCATGATACTTTTTAAGTAGGTTTAGTTGTCTTGTGGTTTTGGAAATTAATTTTAATGACTTCATATGAGAGATTATTCAATTAAAGTATTTTTAACATTGTTATTGGGAATGAAAAGTAAAAGTATGTAGTAAGAAAATTTTAGGCTTTATTTTTGAAAGAAGTATTATTGTATTAATTGTTTGAAAATAGCCATATGTGATGAAATGCATATCAAGTTTTTTAAAATTTAGGTCAGAAAATGAGAAATTAAATTTTAATTTAAAGTTTTTAAATAAGAGATTTTATTTTACTAAACAATTTTGTTATTTTGCTTTATTCTTACAGATACAAAATATTTTCATTTCAAAAAGTATGTATTTAAGAATGCTTAGAAACCACACCAAAACATAGGTATGTAATTAAACAATTGAAAATCTAAGTAAAGATTCTCAAGAGTTCAACGCTAGTCTGTGATTCAAATGATATATAGAACACCCTGGACAATTTAGTAAAATGCTGTCTCAGAATTAAGTAAAACAAAAGAGTTTGTTTTATTACATATTACTACAGTAAGAGGTTTCTTACAAAAACTCATAAATACTACTACCACAATGATTATTCTTTCTTAGATCCTAACATTTTTGCTCCTAGACAGAATGAAATGGGTGATTTTATTCTTTATTATGCACTCCACAAATCTTCAATGAACAAAAGGCAAGATTCTTGTCAAAAGAGCACAGCCTTCGATGTTCCTGGAGATGGCTCCTCACCTCTACAATACAATTAGGCAGGCACTAACACCAGGTTTTATAGGTTAACTTTAATTTAATCATTTGTATAAGTCTGTATCTGTGTGTCTGTCTGCACCTATGTGAGTACAGATGCCCGAGGAGGTACAGACTGAATCATTGAAAAATATAAGCAATTGTGAGCTGCCCTTTTGAGTGGCTTGGAAATGAATCCAGGTCCTCAGAACAGTAAGCTTTATTATCTCCACATCTCTCCAGATCTACACTATAATTTTAAAATAACGCATAATTTATTTCTTTTTTTTGGTTAGGTTATTCCAATCATTTAGAACTGATTGATTTTTACAACACACCTAATTTTAAAAAATATTCAGTGTGTTTAAATTAGGGTAAACTGTTAATAGCCTTGGCAGAATATAGAAAGGTGCTGAAGGCCTTTTCTCTGACAGTGAAACTCCTTGAGGATCTAAATCACTTTGAACTTCTTCACAGTATTGGAAGTTGTCAAGCTGCATAATTTTTTCATGTATTCAAGAACTATATTGGCAAGATGCATCATTATCTTCCACTGTAGAGTAATTTATGTTTTAATATTAGAGCAAAGGGCACTGAAGAATAAATGGATAACTTTCTAACAAAGTAGATGGGACATCTTATATGGCAAATTTAAAATCTATATTTATCAGTCTGAGTGGAATTTGACAAGTTACTAAAGTTTAAAATAATTGCATTTCATGAGCCTATGCTGTAATGAGCTGTCCTCCATGTCAAAGCCAATTACTGGTAGAATTTCCAGTGGTTTTATACTTGAAAAATATTCATTATATTGTTTTCTTCCTTAATTTTCACAAATAAAACATTAGTTTTCAATTATTAAGTATGGTTCAATAGTGCATTGTTCAGACAAAGTCATGAAGAATATATTTTTTGGTAACTTTCTGTATATTATTATACATTTATATTGTACAGTTTTGTCACATGTTTATAATGCCATTGCTATCTGGAAGAAATATATGTAACTATATTGTCATGGATAAGAAGTTCAGTAAGACCTGACTCATAAATTAATTAAATATTAATGTAAATATATATTAATTTATTATTTCCTTAACAAAACATTATTTACTATAATAGAGTTTACACAGAATATTTTGCTAAAACAGTTATCATCACACTACTTTTAGTTAAATATTACTTCATTTTTAAAAAAACTTTATTAGAATTTTATTTCATAAAACTTTGAGAGAACCATAAAAAGTCATATTTTATACACAAAAAATATTCTAAATATTCTTTCATTATGTTCATATATAGCAAAGCAAATTGTATCACAGTATCGAATTTATGGAGTTATTACTAAATTCCATTTGCATAATCTTAAATCCTTTAAAATTTTAAACACATAATTTGATACCAAATATTTGCAAAGCATAATATCCCAAGTATCTCTATTTCCCTCATAAGTTAATAAAATAATAAAGCAATTTTGATATTTTCCATATTGAACACCATAATCTTCCTCATACCTCCCTCATCACCATTCAATGGGTCAAGGTAAAGACGCTCTATGCAAATTGGCATAGACCTACAGATTATATATCTTTACAATATGACTATAGATGTATGTAAATATCCCTGACTTATAGTACCATTTGTGTATTCAAGTGTTAATTTTTTTGGTATGCTTAGATGTATTTATTTCTGTGTTGATACACGAGCACATTTGTGCAATATCATTTGTCTTCCTGTAATCTCTGGCCTTCTTTTAGAGATAAGGTCTTGAACTCAAACTGAAATTTTCCAATTTGGCGAGAGTAACTGATTACCAAGGTGCCAGGTTCACTCTGTCTCTCTTTTCCCAGCTTTGGGATTATAAGTATGAACCACATTGTTCAGTATCTTTAAACAGGTGCCAGGTTCAGACATCAGTTCATCATTCCTCTGCAGTAAGAATTCTACTGTCACTGCAGCCCTTAAATATTTACTTATTGCTACAATAAGTATTGTCCTTGCATTCTGACATGATTCTGTACTATTAATTTCTTCCTTAACGACAGTAGCTTCTCTTGAACATTCATTGGCCTATAGACATTTAAGCTGTAACTATTGTCTTTGCTGACAAAAAAAAAATACTGATATAAAATTTATGTTACCCAGTTATTGGCGTAGTTGTCAGAGTGACTCCAAAGTGATATTTAGGAATAGATACATGTCTTATAATAAAGCAGTGTTCAATGTTTTGCTAAATCCCTCATTAAATTCTGAAATAATGACAATATTCCCATATCCAGTAGTTCTCAACTACTGGAGAATTTTCATCAAGAAGATTTTTTAATATCAGAAACCTTTTGTTTCTTAACTCATTTCATAATCATAATCATTGGAAAACTCTTCCATGTATCTCCACTTTTTGCAACCTTGGTAACGGACATTCTATTCTTAACCTCTATAAACATGATCATGGTACAGTTTCCACAAATGTAATTCCTCACACAACTTCTGTCTTTTTACACCTTGTTTGTTTCATTTATCTAGCCAGGTTATTTTTTTCATTGCTACAAGAAAAGTAGCTTCAGATAAATTAGATTCATTGGGCTCATGATCCTGTCAATTTCTAAATGTTCTCCCTCTGAATGGTAATAAGGTCATTCGAATTTAAGGCTTTGAGGAAGTCGTTTAGGTATTCAAACCACAACACAAAAGATCCACAAACTCATCCACCATATGGGAGAAGTCAGTATTTTGAAAGAAAAAATTTAATGTTCTTTTGTATAGTTATAACAGTATTACTCATTAGTCAAAACAAGTTTGAATTGCATCTAAATTTAGCTATTGTAAAAATGTTCCAGCAAACAGGAATATACAAATATGTCTTCAGCTCAGCTGCTTTCTGCCTAGTCTGCCTGACCCTGGTGGTGACAGAGTGACACAGTGATAGGGCCCCAGTGTGAGCCAACAGGAGTGTTGATGGCTGCTGTGGGTGAAAAGCTTGTTTACTTAATAACGTAGATATTTCACTTTCCTCTGAGGAATGTCCTCTCAATGATAATGGCCCTATGATAACCAGACAGTAGGAGTACAGGAGGTAAAGTTGTGGCTGATGTCTCACAAAAATCCCATAAATACTGGCACCTTCAACACAGCCCGTAAGGCTATAGAAAGCACTCTAAATACATGAGTTCAATATATATATATATATATATATATATATATATATATATATATATATATAAAATTTCTCAAATGTCCAACATATAAGGATACAGTATGAATTATGAGGGGCTTCACCACTCTAAAGGAACAAAGGCAACTGCATTAATGAACCACCTTGGCAGAAAGATACAAAGGCAGGTAGATTCCTAAATTCAAGGTGAACCTGGTATATAGCTAGGTTAGACTGAGGTGTGGTAGATAAGGTAATTTCAGAGCAGAGGCCCACTCAACTAGCTTATCATCTATGCTTAACAATGGCAGACAGTTCTCTGAATTCTTTTTCAACTTTCCCAAGACAATCAACAGGAAACCTGGAATAAATGACTAATTGATATGTAAATAAAAGTGGGCTTTTGAGATGAGCTAGCAAAACCAGCAGTTCCTCCTTACTTTTTCTGGAGATCCCTAGAAGCCAATACAGCTAGCTCTTCTTTGAGAATGTTTTCTTAACAGGATTTCTGACTTGGCCAGAAGACCCAGTAATTTTTATAGCAGCTTTTGTGATTTGGTCAGAAAAGCTATGAGCTATCCAGATAGCTTTTAGAATTTTTACTAACAGAGAATGCTGTCTTAACCAGAGAGTTTTTAGAATAGCAATGAAAACCTATGTAGAGCAGAGCAGAACAGAGATCAAACACACACACATACACACACACACACACACACACACACACACACACGGGTGGGAGAGAAAAAGAGAGAGAGAGAGAGAGAGAGAGAGAGAGAGAGAGAGAGAGAGAGAGAGAGAGAGAATTCTGGAAAGCCATTTCAGCAGAACATGGACCATCATATTAGATTCACAATTTGACTTTGAGATTCTTTTTGAGATATCCCTTTTCTCAAAACCCCTCTCCATGCTGAGGCTGGTCCTTGGCAACTTTTAAATGATTGGATATCTTTTGAAATCATTAGCTTGTAGTTGTATCTTAATTCTGTAGGTTGTGGAACACAGATTACTAGATATAATGTCTATAATCTTGGGTTTTGTATTTCCTCGCTATCACTTGTTCTTCACATCTGCTTTCATAGTAGCACTGATTGGCAATTTTTATTTTTAAAATTTAGAATTCCAATGCACAGGAAGGAGTCCCTAATAGTGAACAAGTTCAAGAAGTTCATGAGATAACTTCCTGTTCCCAAATGTCAAAATGGTATTTTTATAGACTGTGAGTTCAAACTTTCCATCATAACTACCATTTATCATTTATTTTGATCATGTGACTATGTAATTTTTAGTGTATTGTTTATCCTGTTTCTGAGGATAGAGTATTTTAGCAGAGAAGTGTTAATCTATCCTTTTATCTAGTTCAGCTGTAATGTTTACAGATACCTAAACAATCCTGAAGTTTTCAAATCATTTTTCTTGGTTGACAACAGAATGCAGTCATTGTGGAGAGCAACATTCCTAACGTTTTTCTGTTCATTGGTCTCTTAATACTGTTTGGTGTTACTTTCATCAGGAAATCCATTTTAAAATGTCAAAAGAAAGATGATCTACAACACTGATTGATGTGTAGTAAAATAATAGAAACATTTTGTTTTGTTCTCACATTTAGATTATGTTGAAATGAATAGATTTTTCCATCAAGAGAAATTTTGAAGCAGCCTATTGAATCCCATTTGTCTCCATTTAAGATCTGCATTTGTCTACATTAGACACCAGCTCTAGGAACAGACCATAAAATCCACAAGGAGATCACAAAACACCTTCCCAAAGAATAGCCTGGGGATACCCACAACAATGGAGAAATATCTTATCTCAGAATGGGCCATCTGTGTTGGGCAGCCCTATTTTATCACATGGATCAATGCTAATGACATAAGAATGCAGAACACTGACCACCTATGACCCTTTAGATTGACTAATTCTTTTAGAGAATTCTCTCAGTTGCCTATAAGATATGCTTGCCTTTGTCCTGGGTTGCCATTTTAGAGAATGGTTGACCCAGCATTCTGGTTGTTTCTGCAGAATAAATGTTCTTTGTTTTTGCATACTATCTGAATCTTGGTTCTTCTTCAGTAATTTTAGAGCCCTTACACCAAGAAATGATCAGTATTTGCCAAGGTACATGGTAAAACCCAGACAATTTTATCATTTTGAAGTAGAAGACCTGTCAAACTTTATATGCAAGTATTTGACATTTGCAAAAGGGAACTATAACACATGTTCATGATATGTCTTCCTTCTATTCACAAAGAATCCTTCATGATATACTATTATTGCATGTTAAATATATCATGTTTAATGAGATTTCCATAATATGTTGAAAATGTATAAAGCATGCTTATGTATACAGAGTCTGAAAAATATAGTAATGAAACTATAAACATACCATGTTTGATCCTGGGGTTTGGTTGTTATTTTTATTTTTTGGTATTTTTAAATTTAATTTAATTTTTGTCTTATGTGTTTTATATCTAGCTCACTGACCTGATTCCAGTCACCTTTTCTCATATGCTACCCTTCCCTTCTTTGATTCCCCCGGATATCATCCTACCTTGACATATTAAGTCTCTGTGGGTCTAGGTGCCCAAATAAGTCAGTCCATCTAAAACATATCTCACATACAGGAAGCATCTTCTGGGATAATCACTGTTCTAGGCCTTTGGGACCCACATGAAGATCAAGCTGCACACTTGCTGTGTATCTGCAAGGTGGCCTATGTCCAGCCTGTGTGTGATCATTGGTTGGTAGTTCAGACTCTGAGATCCCCAAGAGTCCAGGGTACTTGACTCTGTTAGTGTTCCTGTGGAGTTCCTATGCCTTCCTGGGTCCAGTGTCCTTCCTTCTATTCTTCAATAAGAATCCCCAAAGGCTACATCCACTCCATTTCTCAGGGGCTGTCTCTCACTGTCTGAATCAGCTGCTAGGTAGAGCCTCTCAGGATCTTGGAATGTGTGAAAGAAAACTTTTTAAAAGTCGTAACAAACATGTGTATTTCTCATGTGTAATTTTGCCTATAATTCTTAAATAGATACATTATTTATAAAAGATTTTTAGCCTTGGATTATACTAACATTTTATTTTTCAGTCCCATCAACATCTCCATTTGAATTCTTTTGCTTCCCAAATACTCCACTTTATGCTTTAATTCCTTTAAACCTTAGATTCTGCATGTAACAAAAATATGTGTGATACTTGTCTTTCTATATCTTCCAGGCTTTATTCTATTTACTGTAATGCAATGCATGTGTTTTCCTACTATTTTTTTCTTATTTATAAACAAAATAGTCTCTATGTATAAACCATACTTGCTTTACTCATTCATCAGTTTGTGTGTTGTGAACAGTGCAGTTGTTAAAATGAGAATGAAGTCATACCTGTTATACTATGTCTTATAATACAGTTATATGCCTAGAAATTTTTAATCACCTCATGTGGTAATTCTAATTTTATCTATTAGGAATCCATACTGACTTTCAAAGTGGCTATACCAATAAATGTTCCCACCAATAATATATAAAGTGTGGCATCTCAGGGTGTTTCCTCTCCTCTGGGGATGTTGGCTACTAGCATGTGAGGGCAGAGGGAGCAGAATTGTTGTGAAGGATTCAGATGGTCATGAGTATAATGGAAGGACCTCCAGAGACAGCTTCAGTGAGACAGCACTAGGTAGGACCTCATAGGGGTTACAGGTGAATAGAGTTGATTAGTTATAACACAGAACATAATGATCATGTGTTGGAAGTTACAAGGGGACTTGAGTGCTGAGCTCCACACAGGCTCATTTTCCAGATAAAGTCAGGCATTTCTGCTCAGAGACATTTTCTCAGTAAGGTTAGGGAGAGAATTGGAAGCTCTGCTGAAAAGGGAAACCTTCCTTTTGGGCCAAGCTCAGAGTTATCTGGAAATAGTTGATGCACCCTTATTAACAGGGTTCTCCAACTGGCATCCTCTTGAAAATTTGCTCAGAAATTTGCCAAGAAAATATTAATTTTGTCTGGAATGCTTTGAATTCTCTGTGTGTTTGTATTTGTTTATTCTAATGGTTAATATATGAATTAATATTTTACAGATTGACAGAAAATTATCTCATTTTTGCTATCTATGTTTGACTACCCATTGTTCAAGCTGAATAATGTATAAAATATGTAAATAAAAGTAGTTGAATGAACACTGTATACAAATATTATTAAAAATACATATTTTAAAGTACAAATATTGTTAAGGTATTATAATAAAAAAAAATTGGGGCACACATTGGCTAGGCAATCATGTAGGTAAGTAACCTTAACTCTGCTGTCTTGAAATTTCAATACTTCATAGCAACTACTTCTTGAAATCTTTCCTCCCTCTCTGGCCCCAGTCCCAGGCAATTATTTGTATTTTCCCCAAAAGATGTCATTCCCCATCCCATCTATTTGCCTCAATCAATATACTTACAGTGGAAAACCACCAGCCTCAAGGGTCAGAGAATCAAGTAGTCAACCCTCATTCTCACTCCCCCTCCTGTCTTCCAATTCCAATCCTCCAGACTGATCCCTAGCTTTTCAGCAGAATATCTGCTGTTCCATATTTTTCCTCTGTGCCATATATTCCCCAGGGACTATGTTAATGCATTTTGAGCATCCAAATTTCCTACTTTCTGTTTACCCTCTCAGCTATGACAGCCTCTCCCCAATCATTCATTTCAGCTCCAAATACCTACAAATATATTCTACATGAAACCCATCATAGTAACAAGATCAAACAAGGTCCAAGAAGTATTCCCTATTAGGCAGAACACAGTTATAATACTCTACTAAAATTCAGAGAGGACAACATAAACCAAAGACTAGAGCATATACCCCAAAATGACAAGACAATATATCAACACCTAGAATTACAATAAATCTAAACCCAGATGTCTGGATATCAGAATAAAACTACAATTATTAAAAAAACCAGGGGAATATGTCTCCACTAGAGTCCAACAACCTTTCCAGAGTAGGGCACGAAAGATTTAATATGGTTAAAGGAGAAAACAAGGACTTCAAAATAGTAATGATGTATATGTTCAAAAGTCTTAAATAAGATATAAATAAATAAATTAATGAAATCTATGAAACACAAACAGTTGAATGGAAAGAAGAAAATAGTTCAATAAATGAAAGTAGAAGAAAATACTTAGGTATTACTGGAATTAGGAATTTAGGAATTTGAACAAAAATCTCAAAGGTAAGCACTACTGTCAACAGAATATGAGAGATGGAAGAGAGTCTCTTAGGCACTGGAGAGTAGATAGAAGTGGATGATACATAAGGATTTTTTTTTTAAAAGCACTAAACATACAAGAAAAACAACAGGATATTAAACACTTCAAAAAAAGAACAACCAACATATAAAATAGACTTATTGAATATCATTTGTAACACTCAAGAAATCACACACACACACCATAATTTGAAGCTTTCAAATTCAGGTGTGGTAAAAAGGTCTCATACTATAACAAAATACTGGGGATCAAAAAACTACTCATAGATAACTCTCATAATCAGTATTCTTAACACCCCCCCCCCACAAAAGACATAGAATTACAGAATGGCTATTAAAACAGAAAAAATATTTCTGCTATATCCATTAAGTACACACTACCATCATGGGTAGAATCATGTCAGGGAAAATGGGTAGGAAAAGCTATTCTAAGCAAATAAACCCAAGAAGCCGGTTGGTGTAGCCATTTTAATATCTGACAAAATAGACTTCAAGTCAAAACTAATTAGAAGAGATAGAAACTCATCAAAGAAAAATTCCATCTAGAGAACACTGCAGTTTTCAATGTCTTTACACAAAGCACAAGCTCATCAACTTCATGAAAAACGTACAACTACAGCTAAATCAAACATTGACACTCATACAGTAAAATTGGAGACTTCAAAACCCTAACTTCTCAAATAGACTGGAATTCCAGTCAAAATCTAAACATAGAAATATTGGAGATAAAGGATGTAATAAACCAAATGGATGAAACAGATATTTACAGAACATTTGGTGCAGGAGTATATACTGTATACTCAACAGTTGATAGAACCTTTCCAAAATTGTCTATACACATGGAAAATAAGAAAGTCTCAACAGATATAAGAAAATTGAAACAACACTTTGAATTTAACCATAAAGGATAATAGTTGTGCATTAATGAAAACAGTAACAGCATTAGACACTGAACAATGCACTAATAAATTATAACTGTTTTGAGACAGAAATTAAGAAAGAAATATAAATCATTTTAGATTTGAATGATAATGAAATACAAAACAACCAAATTTATGAGACACAGTAAAGGTATTTTAAGAGGACTGTATGATAAGGATTTCTTTTTTTAATTTTTAATATTTTTATTACGTATTTTCCTCAATTACATTTCCAATGCTATCCCAAAAGTTCCCCATACCCTCCCCCCCCTTCCCTACACACCCATTCCCATTTTTTTTGGCCTTGGTGTTCCCCTGTACTGGGGCATATAAAGTTTGTGTGTCCAATGGGCCTGTCTTTCCAGTGATGGCCGACTAGGCCATCTTTTGATACATATACAGCTAGCGTCAAGAGCTCCGGGGTACTGGTTAGTTCATAATGTTGTTCCAACTATAGGGTTGCAGATCCCTTTAGCTCCTTGGGTACTTTCTCTAGCTCCTTCATTGGGAGCCCTGTGATCCATCCACTAGATAACTGTGAGCATTCACTTCGGTGCTGTAAGATCGAGAATTGACAAATGGGACCTCATGAAACTGCAAAGCTTCTGCAAGGCAAAAGACACCGTCAATAAGACAAAAAAACCACCAACAGATTGGGAAAGGATCTTTACCTATCCTAAATCAGATAGGGGACTAATATCCAATATATATAAAGTACTCAAGAAGGTGGACTCCAGAAAATCAAATAACCCCATTAAAAAATGGGGCTCAGAACTGAACAAAGAATTCTCACCTGAGGAATACCGAATGGCAGAGAAACACCTGAAAAAATGTTCAACATCCTTAATCATCAGGGAAATGCAAATCAAAACAACCCTGAGATTCCACCTCACACCAGTCAGAATGGCTAAGATCAAAAATTCAGGTGACAGCAGATGCTGGCAAGGATGTGGAGAAAGAGGAACACTCCTCCATTGTTGGTGGTATTGCAAGCTTGTACAACTACTCTGGAAATCAGTCTGGCAGTTCCTTAGAAAATTGGACATAGTACTACCAGAGGATCCAGCAATACCTATCCAGAAGATGTCCCAACCGGTAAGAAGGACACATGCTCCACTATGTTCATAGCAGCCTTATTTATAATAGCCAGAGCTGGAAAGAACCCAGATGATAAGAATTTCAATCTTAGAAGAAAGAAATTACAGAAGACATCAGAAGATGGAAAGAAACCTATGTTTATGGATCACTAGAATTAACATAGTAAAATCAACATATTACCACAGGCAACCTACAGATTTAATGCAATTCTAATCAAATTCCAAGACATTTCTTTCCAGAACTTGAAAAATACTCAACTTCATATTGAAAAACAAAAAACAAACAAACAAACAAACAAACAAACAAATCCAGGATTGCTAAAGCAAACGTGATCAATAAAAGAACTTCTGGAATTATCACTGTGGGGCAGGGGATCATATAACCAGACAGAACTCATATGAGGCTATGCCAGTGCCTGGCAAATACAGAAGTGGATGTTCACAGTAATCTATAAGATGGAACACAGGGCCCCCAATGGAGAAGCTAGAGAAAGCACTCAAGGAGCTGAAGGGGTCTGGAACCCTATAGGTGGAACAACAATATGAACTAACCAGTAGCCACAGAGCTGCATATGTAGCAAAAGATGGCCTAGTCAGCCATCACTGGGAAGAGAGGCCCCTTGGTATTGCAAACTTTATATGCCCCAGTACAGGGGAATGCCAGGGCCAAGAAGTGGGAGTGGGTGGGTAGGGGAGGAGGGCAGAGGGAAGTTTTAGGGAACTTGCGGGATAGCATTTGAAATGTATATAAAGAAAATATCTAATAAAAAATAAACAAAATAAGAAAAAATATAACCAGACAGAAGAACTAGTAAGGTTGTAGCAAATTCAGAACCCTAATAAAATTAATATTTGAGAATGGCAGGAGTTTGAACTAGCTCCCGACCAGATTCCATATTGGAGCATGAAAGCACAACACCCCACTAAGAGGATCATAATAACTAATCCATAGCACAGAACCTAGAGATGTCCATGCAAGTGGGGTATCTAGATACACCTGAAGTGTTTAGCCGATGACCTTCCCTTTCTGGGTGATGCTTGTGAACACAACCAAGACACTTAAGGTTAGGATAGGAATGCACAGAGTCAATGACACAAACTCTGGGAGTTGGGCAAGAGGAAAAAGCAGACTTGTTTATTGCATTAACTGGACAAACTTTTATTCCCCCTACCCAACATCACATTGGTTCTCAAGTAAACAGATATGACATTTTTATTCTCAGTTTCTCACTCCATTCCCTGATCCAGGCTCAGTGGTCTCTATCCTTGCTGACAGATTCTACACTAGCTCAGAGAGGAAATATCGCATTTGTCAGCAATGTGGCTGGGCCTGCTTCTCTATGTATCTCCTACACCTGGGCAACTTTTCCTGCAAAAAGTATTTACTCTCTAGTTCTCCCTGAGTTAGATGTATGCATTTTCATCTGCCATGAATAAAACAGTTTGAACAAACAATGACTATCTCCTTCTTCAAGGACTGTGGAGTGCAGAGGACTTTATCATACAGAACTGCTCCTAAGTCTCCCATAGAAGCCCCTCCATACTCTTGGCACTCACTTGTGGAGCTAAGCCAATTCAATTTTACATCATGGGATCATTGGGGGTGGGGGCTCCAGTTTTCAACTCCTAGAGAAGCCCAGAATCTGTATACACAGGAGGATGGGAACCATCACTTTCAACTCCTTGCAATGCCTAGCAGCATATGGTTGCCCAGGAGTTTGAGAACCAGAGGCTCTATCACAGCCTCCACCATTACATGCTCAGAGAAACACAGGCTGGGTGTCCTAATGTAGAGTGCATTTTGCCTCTCCTGAGTAGCACATTGATGGAAATGCAGAAAAAAGTTATCAGCATCCCTGATCTCAAGCTGTATTACATGTAGAGCAGTTGTAAGAAAGACCTAATTGTATTGGCATAAAAACAGACGAGCTGATCTATGTGGTTGAATTGAAGACCCAGAGGCAAACACACACACACACACACACACACACACACACACACACACGAACAGTTGATTTTTAAGAAAGAAGCCAAACATATATCCAGAAGATGTTCCAACCGGTAAGAAGGACACATGTTCCACTATGTTCATAGCAGCCTTATTTATAATAGCCAGAAGCTGGAAAGAACCCAGATGCCCCTCAACAGAGGAATGGATACAGAAATGTGGTACATTTACACAATGGAGTACTACTCAGCTATTAAAAAGAATGAATTTATGAAATTCATAGCCAAATGGATGGACCTGGAGGGCATCATCCTGAGTGAGGTAACACAATCACAAAGGAACTCACACAATATGTACTCACTGATAAGTGGATATTAGCCCAAAACTTAGAATACCCAAGATATATAATACAATCTGCTAAGCACATGAAACTCAAGAAGAATGAAGACCAAAGTGGGGTCACTGTACCCCTTCTTAGAATTGGGAGCAAAACATCCATGGAAGGGGTTACAGAAACAAAGATTGGAGCTGTGACAAAAGGATGGACCATCTAGAGACTGCCATACCCAGGGATCCATCAGCTTCCAAATGCTGACACCATTGCCTACACTAGCAAGATTTTGCTGAAAGGACCCTGATTTAGCTGTCTCTTGTGAGACTATGCCGGGGCCTAGCAAACACAGAAGTGGATGCTCACAGTCAGCTATTGGATGGATCACAGGGCTCCCAATGGAGGAGCTGGAGAAAGTACCCAAGGAGCTAAAGGGACCTGCAACCCTATAGGTGGTACAACATTATGAACTAACCAGTACCCCGGAGCTCTTGACTCTAGCTGCATATGTATCAAAAGATGGCCTAGTCAGCCATCACTGGAAAGAGAGGCCCATTGGACACACAAACTTTATATGCCCCAGTACAGGGGAACGCCAGGGCCAAAAAAAAAAAAAAATGGGAACGGGTGGGTAGGGAAATGGGGGAGAGGGGGGAGGGAAGGGGGGACTTTTGGGATAGCATTGGAAATGTAATTGAGGAAAATACGTAATAAAATATATTAAAAAAGAAAGAAAGAAAGAAGCCAAAACTATGCAATGAAAAAAAGAAAGCATAATCAACAAATGGTGCTGGTCTAACTGGATTCTGCACATAGAAGAATGCAAATAGATAGATATTTATGATCCTGCTCAATACTCAAATCAAGGACCTCAACAAAAATCTCAATACACTATATCTGATAGAAGAGAAAGTGGGGACTAGCCTTGCATATGTACACACAGGAGACAACATCCTGAACAGAGAGCACCAACTACTCAGGCACTAAGATTAACAATTAATAAAGAGGACCCCATGAAATTGCAAAGCTTCTGTAAGGTACAGAACATGATCAGTAGGACAAAATGACAGCCTACAGAATGAGACAATATCTTCACCAACCCTATATCTGACAGAAGGCTGATATTCAGAACTTAAAGAACTCAAAAATTAGAAACCAAGAAACCAAATAACCCAATTAAAAAACAGGATAGAAATCTAAACAAAGTTTCTCCAAAGAATAATAGGTAATGGCCAAGAAGTACTTAAAGAAATGTTCAACCAGCAGTCTCAATTAACCTGGACCTCAGAGATCTCTCAGATACTGGACAACCAACCAGGCAGCATACACCAGCTGATATGTGGCTCACAACACATATCAGCTGTTGGGACTGGGTTTAGTCAGAGAAGATGCACCTAATCCTTAAGAGACTGGAGGTCCCAGAGAGTTTAAAGGTCTGGTAGGATGGGGTTTGGGGGTGGGGACATCCTAATGGAGATAGGGGGCAGGGAGGAGGTATGGGATGTGGAACAGTCAGAGGGTGAACCAGGAGGGGAACAAAATCTGGAATTTAAAATTAAAAAAAAAAAGTAAAAAAATAAATAAAGAAATGTTCATGAAAATGCAAACCAAAACAACTAGGAGATCCTATCTTATACTCCTCAGAATGGCTAAGATGAAAAACTCAAGATGTCAAACAAGGGGAACACTCTTCCATGCTGGTCTGAATGAAAACATGGACAACCATTTTAAAATCAATTTTGGTCTTTCTCAGAAAATTGGAAATAATTCTACCTCAAGATCTAGCTATACAACTCCTGGGCATATACCCAAAATATGTTCCACCATACCACAAGGACATTTGCTAGGCTATGATCATATAACAACTATATTTATAATACCCATAAACTGGAAACAATCTAGATATCCCTCAGCTGAAGATTCAACGAAGAAAATGTAGTGCACTTACACAATGGAATACTATTCAGCTATTAAAAACAAGGACATCATGAAATTTGTAGGCAAATGGAAAATAGCTGAGTGAGGTAACCCAGACACAGAAAGATACATGATATGTACTCACTTCTAAGTGGATATTAGCCATAGAGTATAGGCTGCCCTTGCTACAATACACAGAACAAAAGAAGCTAAGTAACAAGGAGTTACTTAGTTGCCCTCTTTAGACTTAGAATCTCACGGGGAAGAAATAAACTAGACATGGGGCTGGATGAATGGAGGGATGTGGGTCGAAGAGGAGAACCAGGAGTGGAACAGGAGTCATCAAGTGTGGGGTGGACAGAGGGAAAGAGAACTGGGAGAAAGAATCTGAATGGGGTGGGGGGGAATCTGTGGGAAAAATCTAGAAACCAGTCAAGGAAAACCCTCAGTGACCAATGAAGGTGACCTTAGGTAAGACTCGAAGCAATAGGGCATATATAATCTGAAACAGACATATCCTGAAACCAAACACAACTTCCAGTAGAGGTATGGGGACACCAACCAACTCACAGAACTTTCGAACCAAAATTTGATCTATGTACAAGTTATGCAGTTAATCCATAAAAAATGGAGTAGAAAATCAGGGGCTGGCCAACCAATGACTGGCCATACTTGAGACCCATTCCATGAAAGTCTACCCTTGACACTATCAATAATATTCTCCTATACTTGCAGACCGGAACCTAGTGCAACTGTCCTCTGAGAGGCAATACTCAGTAGCTGACAAAAACACATGCAGCACATCTAAACTTTAGGCAGAAGGGGAATTTTGTAGAAGAGAGAAAGTATTGAAGGAGACAGAGGGCTCAAGAACACCGCAAGAAAACTTATGGAATCAATTGACGCTATGCATATGTAACATCTGCAGTTTACACTTCATGTGAGACCCCTAACACCTGGAGAGGGACTGACTCTAACTCTGTTTCCTGCCTTTGGACCCTTTCTTCTAATGAGTTGTCTTCTTTTGACTTAGTTGTTGATGTGGCTAGTCCTACTGAAATTTAACATGGTATGATGAGTTGAGAGCCATGGGAGGTCTGACATTCTCTGAGGAGAAAGGAAAAGTGAAATGGGGGAGGGGAGGGGAAAAGGAGGGACTGGGCAGAGGGGGAGGGTAAGCTGAGATTAGGATAATAAGTTAGTTTCTTTTTTTTTCTTTAAATAGGCAAGTTTGTATCTCTAATTGCCCACATTCAAAATAGAATTGGAAAGATCTTATAAGAGTAACTTCATAAGAAACTTGAAAGCATTAGAATGAATACACACAGAAATACACTCACACACACACACACACACACACACACACACATTATGACCTAGAAGTAAGCTGGGGAGGAAAGGGTTTATTCTTCCCTTTACACTTACACATTGCTGTTCATTACCAGTGGAACTCAGGACTGGAACTCATACAGGGCAGGGACTTGGAGGAAGGAGCTGATACAGAGGCCATGGAAAGATGCTGCTTACTGGCTTGCTTCCCAAGGCTTGCTCAACTTGCTTTCTTTTAGAACTCAGGACTATCAGCCCAGGGATGGCACTACCCACAATGGGCTGGGCCCTTCCACACTTGATCACTAATTGAGAAAATGCCTTACAGCTGGATCTCATGGAGGCATTTCCTCAAGGGAGGCTCTGTTCTCTGTGATAACTCCAGCTTCTGTCAAGTTGACACACAAAACCAGCCAGTAAGGGGGGAGCGCGGGGGGGGGGGGCATTGTGACTAGAATCCAGTGAAGAAATTAAGTATCAAACAGAGAAGCTAAGCAAGGCAGGTGCACAGTTATACATATGAGAAAGTAAAATTAAATTAGCTTTGTACTCTTACCAAAAATAAACTTTATGGTCATTATGGACATAAACATAAAATTAAACACTTTATATTTAAAAAAGAATTATAGCGATGCAATATCTCAAGGTTTTCGGGATTCCTTAAACAAAATCCAATAAACTGTAACTGCAGTGAAACACATTAATACTCATATGTATAAGAGGATTTTAGAAGATTTGCTCATGAAAAGAAATCATAAAGGTTTTCATTAAAAAACAAAGAAAAATTATGCAGAATGTACACCTGATCAGCAGTGCACTCTGGCTTGTGCTGATCTTGTAAGTGCATGAGATAACTCTAGCATCCCTCCAGGAGGACTGTAGTTTGGGATGGTATTGCTCTTCCTCATCTACCTTTTTACATATTTAGTTCTCACAAAATATTGACTCTCTTGTGTTTGGGTTTTTGTTTGTTTGTTTGTTTGTTTGTTTGTTTGTTTTTTAGATAAGAAATTATTCAACAGCACTTTCTCCTTTCCTTATGAAGTGACCTATGACCAAATATTAACTTTAATTTTATTTTACAGAATTCACTTACTGTGTTGGTTGCTTTGTAGGGAGAGAAAAAAATCTGTATGGGGAAATTTAATTTGGGGCCAAGTATATGAGATACAGCTTATGTCAACACAAAACTGCAATTTTTTCCTTAAATTCAAAATGAGAAAATTTTTGATGAGTCATTTCATTCCTATACATTCTTTTTGATTTATGCCAAGCTTTTAGATGACTTAAAGGAAGAAATAAAATATGCACCTGTAAGCATATCACAGTGATAAATAGGTAGAAATTTGAGGGTATTGATATCAATTCTTGTCTATGAATGTTGAAAAACATGTTTGACCTTCTGGAATCATGGTTATAGGCTTTGAGGGTACTATATTCACAATGACTGGGAGTCTACTTAGCATTACCTACACGTAAAAATTACTACAAATAAAAACATCTATTTATTAAATCCTGTTTTGGTAAACTTAACATTTCATTGGAAGATTTTTTTCCTTGTTAAATATGAAATTAGTAAAAAATAGAAAGAAAATAAAAACAAACCAACCTGTAGTCTCTTCTCCCAGACCCAATCCTACAGTCTCCTCAATAGAGCTGAAGCCTTTCCCTCTCACTGCACACATCTCTGTGGATACCGCAGACCCTCCCCTCCTCACTACCCTGGCCTTTCTCATTGCTTAATCACAGCTTCCAACTCCATCAGACACCTCCTGCTAAACCATCTCCCACCCCTGCATGATAGAATACCAAGCAGGATACCCACAGACATTCTTCTTTCTGTGTCTCTACACATCAATTCTATAGTCTTATCCTTGATGCTGCAACAGGAAATGAGCTGCATCCTTCTGTACCCTATGCCCACATCCCCTCTAGACCCCGTGGACTATCCCCACCTAACCTCTCTTCCCCGTATTATTGTTTTTCCCAGAACAAACTCCAGCAAACACTCTATGCTAACCCAGAGCAACAACTAAGCTGCTGGCATCTTTTATACTGCTTCTGAGGTGCAATCCCACCACCCCAAGCCTATTATCCAGCTTTGTTGCTAGAAACTGCTGTGGTCTCCCATTCCTCTCTGATTCAATCACCAAAGAGTCACAAAGACCTCGTTAACCTTCCTCCCCCTAACTCATTCCACTTACATGGCCTCCAAAACCAATATATTCACTGTGAACATGAGCTAAGCAGGTCAGGAAGACAGACAAAACATAGCTATCACAACCCCTGATAAGCCAGAGAAGAAACAGAAATCACAGAATAAAACATACACCCAACAAAGAAATCAGCACCTAGAACTTTGATCATCCCAAACTCAGATGACTAGATATTACGATAAAACACAACCAACCACAGCAAGGAAAATATGTTTCTAATAGGAGTCAGATAATTTATAACAGGCTCTAAATATTCTAAAATAGCTAAAGTATCAGAAACAGGCCTAACTCAGCTTTTATGAATATGATACAGGTCCTTGAAATGAAAAAATATTAAATCTTTTAAGAAAATCCAGAAAAACATAGTATGCCTCCCCAAAACCCTAAAAAATAAACAACAACCAAAAAATACAAAAAGCAAAACAAACAAAAAAGAAAACAAACTAATACGATACAAAAGATAAATACCTGTTCAAGACTTGAGATCGGAAATACAGTAAATAAAGAAAACTAAAATTGAGGAAATTATGGAAATTAAAAAATAAGTAACTTGAACAGAAACTCCAGAGGCAAGCGTTATTAGCAGAATAGAAGAGGTGTAATAGTGTTTAAATTTTTTTATTTTTTATTAGGTATTTTCCTCATTTACATTTTCAAAGCTATCCCAAAAGTCCCCCATACTCTCCCCCCCACTCTCCTACCCACCCACTCCCCCTTTTTGGCCCCTGTAATGAGGCATATAAAGTTTGCAAGTCCAATGGGCCTCTCTTTCCAGTGATGGCCTACTAGGCCATCTTTTGATACATATGCAGGTAGAGTCAAGAGCTCTGGGGTACTGGTTAGTTCATAATGTTGTTCCACCTATAAGGTTGCAGATCACTTTAGCTCCTTGGGTACTTTCTCTAGCTCCTCCATTGGGGGCCCTGTGATCCATCCAATAGCTGACTGTGAGCATCCACTTCTGTGTTTGCTAGGCCCCGGCATAGTCTCACAAGAGACAGCTATATCAGGGTCCTTTCAGCAAAATCTTGCTAGTGTATGCAATGGTGTCAGAGTTTTGAAGCTGATTATGGGATGGATCCCCGGATATGGCAGTCTCTAGATGGTCCATCCTTTTGTCACAGCTCCAAACTTTGTCTCTGTAACTCCTTCCATAGGTGCTTTGTTCCAATTCTAAGAAGGGGCAAAGTGTCCACACTTTGGGCTTCCTTCTTCTTGAGTTTAATGCGTTTAGCAAATTGTATCTTATATCTTGGGTATCCTACGTTTCTGGGCTAATATCCACTTATCAGTGAGTACATATTTTGTGAGTTCCTTTGTTATTGGGTTACCTCACTCAGGATGATGCCCTCTAGGTCCATCCATTTGCCTAGGAATTTCATAAATTCATTCTTTTTAATAGCTGAGTAGATGGAAAGATCTCCCATGCTCATGGATTGGCAGGATCAACATTGTAAAAATGGCTATCTTGCCAAAAGCAATCTACAGATTCAATGCAATCCCCATCAAAATTCCAACTCAATTCTTCAACGAATTAGAAAGGGCAATCGGCAGATTCATCTGGATTAACAAAAAACCTAGGATAGCAAAAACTCTTCTCAAGGATAAAAGATCCTCTGGTGGAATCACTATGCCTGACC